>NC_082661.1:14530000-15155000 GCF_025265405.1 Mesoplodon densirostris | reverse complement strand
CGGATGTATCTGATGGAGGCATGATGGATGTCATGGCTTCCATCTTACAGATAAAGAAACTGAGGTTCAGAGTGTCCAGTGTCACCATGGCTCAGTGATGGAGCTGAGACAAGATGCCCCTTTCAACCTCCCCTGTGCAATGATTTCTCCTGCACTACACGGCCTCTGGTACAAGGCACGTTTTATATTCCAAGCCATGTACGACGAAAGTACACCTACTGCTTTCACAGAACTGCCTTTCCAATAACTCTACACACTCCCTTTGAAGGGCACAAGAGAGACTAGTACCCCCAAAAGACTCAGAAAGATTCCCCCATTCTAAACGGAGGCATAGAATTTGATAGTTTAAAAACAAAACATTGCACTAAATACCACCCTAAACTAGAAAAAGCGTTCTGTAATGTGTCTGTTTAGTTTGGGCCGAACAGGTATTTTTGCAGGTGAAAAAAGTCTGCCAGTGACCATATCTGCCAACCCTGATCTTTTTGAATTAAGCTTCTTTAAAAAGTCGCTTTGCTTTTTCTTTGCAAACCTCCAAAGAGTGGTTGTGTCCTTGTGGGCTAAAATATGATTCCAGTGTATTTCTGATCCATATAAATTTACCATGTAACCAAAAAGTCCTTTCCAGACTCAGATATATCTGTATTTCAGGAAAGAGCGCTAAGTGAATTCTAAAGAACAAAATAAGCTAATTTTGTGAATCTTCCAACTAGTCTTTTCCTGCATTTTTCTCCTTAATAACCTATAAATTTTAGTCATGAGAATCATTCTTCAGTGTCTGGGGCAGTACAACTCTTGCTAAAAGTCAAGAGTCTGCCTACTTTTAAGACTTCAACATGTTGTTAGGCTTAAGCAGAGGAGGCCTTTCTTTATAAAACTCCATAATGACCTAAAACAGATTTGATTCTAGAAATTAGAATTCTCACACTAATAGACTTTCATTTAAGAAGGCTCTCTTAACTGAGAACAGACTACCAAATGGGTTAGATTTTTCAATTTTATTCCTTAGTCCATAAGTGCTAATTTCTCAGTGGAACAGTCAGATAATATACTACTGGAGATTACTGAAAACTCTAGTCACAGTACTGAATTATTAATTTAAAAGGCTATGCACCAGTGCTAATATAAATTATCTTATAAAACTATCTATAAGGGTAACATTTTAATAAGCTTTAAAACATGATTTTTCTCTCTCGATGTTGAAAGCAAAATATAATATGTAAATGGCTCTGAGAGAGGTATGGACTTATTGTATTCTTTTCCAAAAGATCTGCGCAACCATTTCCCATAACTGATGAGAAAGCCCCAACTGCGGGTCCTGCCTGCACATGTACTGTCCTAATCCATTTCAGGTGGCAGGTGCACCTCGCTCCCTCTGTCCTAGGACTCTTAAATGAAATCTCGTTCTCCCACAACCTGTTAGAAAACCTGCACACAGCATTCAAGCTTCACCTGAGCACATCACAGCGAAGAGGCAATATACAGTCAGGCCCCAAGGGAAGCAAATAAAATACCAACACTGCGGCAGCCTACAGAAATGTCAGCCTTCCTCCAGGTTAATAGCATTTGTTCTGTGCCTAGTGCAGAATGTGCACTGGGTTTTATCCTCAACATGGAGCCTCATCCTTGGGAGAAAGGGTGACTTGGAGGAAATGTGTGACTTCTTAGCTGTCTAACTACATGCCAGCTCCAAAAGATAGGCTTGACATTTATCAGAAAGCCTGAGCAAGCGGGAGCCCAGCAGGCTGCCTTCCACCAAGGATGGAGAAGGAAAAAAAATGCAGTGTTAGATTACCATGCATAGATCATTAAAGGGCGAGATGAATGCTGGTTGATTTTATGCTCATTACAATCCTTGCCCGGGAACCTCACCTTAGAATTTCCTTGCTTAGCTTTACTTTGTGAGCTAAATTAGGAACTTCAGAAAAATCAGTAAAGGTAACTGCCCAGACTTCGCCAATCCTCAGGGTCCCTATGTTTCACCACTGTCCTGCCACGGGGAACCACTCACCCCACCTGCCTCACCCTAGGGCTGCTCCATTTTATCCTAGGTACAAAATGTAAACACCAATACAGAAATAAAAGGAAAGAATTCAGTTGCATTGCTGTCCACATTCAGGAGGAAATGGATATTTTCTTGATTTTTCTCTTTTTATTAAGTTCATTGCCTTATTTTCCAAAGGGACCTGGCCGTTTCAACTTTGCAGGGCCTAAGCATTAAGTCAAAAAAGCAGGCCCGCATGGGAGATGGAGTTCCCAGCTGGTCACCAAATGCCCTTCCTTTAGCTTTGTCCTAAGTGGATGCTTTACAAAATATAAGGGCTACTAATGTCTGATGCAGGCAGACAGTTTCCACCACAAATAACCCAGCAAATGCACTATTTTTTAAAAATACGACAAACAAAATCTTTAATTTATAAGCAGAAAGAATACCAACCAGTTGCCTGTTTTTTTTTTTTTACAGCCCAAGAGTTTTAAAGCACATTTTCCACAGACATGTCAGTTGGTAAATACATACTAAAAGCCTACTATGTGCCTGTGCTCCTAGTTTTATATGGAGCAGGAAACAAAAGTACATGACATCCTTAGGCATCAGGGAGACGGGACAAAAGGCCTGCATGGAGAGTAGGATTCTAAATGGAATTCATTCAGTCCTTTCTTCCATCTTTCCCCCTTTTTCCTTCTTTTCTTCCTTCCTTCCTTCCTTCCATCTAGCAGCCATCTCTCCTTCCATCTTTCTAACCATCCCTGCAGCAATAAAATCAAGCCTACAATGGACCGGACACTGGAGATACAAAGATAAGATTCAGTGCCAGCCACCTCCTAGAGAAATGGAAATAAAAACAAAAATAACAAATGGGACCTAATGAAACTTAAAAGCTTTTGCACAGCAAAGGAAACCATAAACAAGACAAAAAGACAACCCTCAGAATGGGAGAAAATATTTGCAAATGAAGCAAATGACAAAGCATTCATCTCCAAAATTTACAAGCAGCTCATGCAGCTCAGTATCAAAAAAAACAAACAAACAACCCAATCCAAAAATGGGCAGAAGACCTAAACAGACATTTCTCCACAGAAGATATACAGATGGCCAACAAACACATGAAAGAATGCTCAACATCATTAATCATTAGAGAAATGCAAATCAAAACTACAATGAGATATCATCTCATACCGGTCATAATGGCCATCATCAAGAAATCTACAGGGCCTCCCTGGTGGCGCAGTGGTTGGGAGTCCGCCTGCCGATGCAGGGGATACGGGTTCGTGCCCCGGTCTGGGAGGATCCCATATGCCGCGGAGCGGCTGGGCCCGTGAGCCATGGCCGCTGGGCCTGCGCGTCCGGAGCCTGTGCTCCGCAACGGGGGAGGCCACAACGGTGAGAGGCCCGCATACCGCAAAAAAAAAAAAAAAAAGAAAAAAGAAATCTACAAACAATAAATGTTGGAGAGGATATGGAGAAAAGGGAATCCTCTTGCACTGTTGGTGGGAATGTAAATTGATACAGCCACTATGGAGAACAGTATGGAGGTTCCTCAGAAAACTAAAACTAGAACTACCATACGACCCAGCAATCCCACTACTGGCCATATACCCTGAGAAAACCGTAATTCAAAAAGAGTCATGGGGCTTCCCTGGTGGCGCAGTGGTTAAGAATCTGCCTGCCAATGCAGGGGACACGGGTTCGAGCCCTGGTCTGGGAAGATCCCACATGCCGTGGAGCAACTAAGCCCTTGAGCCACAACTACTGAGCCTGCGCGTCTGGAGCCTGTGCTCCACAACGGGAGAGGCCGTGACAGTGAGAGGCCCGCACACCATGATGAAGAGTGGCCCCCGCTTGCCGCAACTGGAGAAAGTCCTCGCACAGAAACGAAGACCCAACACAGCCAAAAATAAATAAATAAAAATTTAAAAAAGAGTCATGTACCACAATGCTCATTGCAGCTCTATTTACAATAGCCAGGACATGGAAGCAACGTAAGTGTCCATCGACAGATGAATGGGTAAAGAGGATGTGGCACATATATACAATGGAATATTACTCAGCTGTAAAAAGAAATGAAATTGAGTTATTTGTAGTGAGGTGGATGGACCTAGAGTCTGTCATACAGAGTGAAATAAGTCAGAAAGAGAAAATCAAATACCGTATGCTAACACACATATATGGAATCTAAAAAAAAAAGAAAGTGGTTCTGAAGAAACTAGGGGCAGGACAGGAATAAATACGCAGACGTAGAGAATGAACTTGAGGACACGGGGAGGGGGAAGGGTAAGCTGGGATGAAGTGAGAGAGTGGCATCGACATATCTACACTACCAAATGGAAAATAAGTAGCTAGTGGGAAGCAGCCACATTGCACAGGGAGATCAGCTCAGTGCTCTGTGACCACCTAGAGGGGTGGGATAGGGAGTGTGGGAGGGAGACGCAAGAGGGAGGAGATATGGGGATATATGTATATGTATAGCTGATTCACTTTGTTATACAGCAGAAACTAACACACCATTGTAAAGCAATTATACTCCAATAAAGATGCTAAAAAAAAAGATTCAGTGTCAGCCCTCAAGAAGTTACCTTCTACTAACGCACCAACAGCCAAGCAGGAGACTGCCAGGCAGTGCGGCAGGTGATGTGGAGGTGTGGTCTGGGTGCAGAGCTTCACCGAGAAGAGACTTTTGAGCCGGGGCTTGAAGGTTGAGCTGTCATTCACGAGGGAAACAAGGTAGACAGAGGTGAAAAGACAGCATGATTGAAAGCACGGAGGCTGTACCAAATCTGGCTTGTCTGGGAAATGGTAAAAGTCATAGACAATAGAGGATGCTAGAGAAGATGAGGTGGAAAGGAAAGTGGAGGGCTGACTGTGAAGAACATCAAAGGCTTATAAGAGATGTGAGTTTCCTCCTCTGGCAACAAGGAGTCACCCAGGTTTCTTGAACTAGACAATTACAGGGACATATCTATGTGTGATGGCGGTGACCGTAGTGACAGCGTGGAGGACAGAGAGACCGTGGCCCATCAAGAGGCTTGTGCGATGGTGCAGGGAAAATAACTGGGGCCTGGGCTAGGAGAGGAGACACGGGAATGGGAAAGAGGGGAAGGACTTGAGATTGACCCAGAAGGTGGAATCCCGGATCCTAACGAGCAGCCGTGAGCTGAGTGGAGTTGGGGGTGGGGAGTGGGGAGGAGGAACACAGGCTGAGTCCAGGCTCAGGACGGAGGAGGTGCCGCCATCTGTGACAGGAAACAGGAAGACGGCCCGCCTGGGCTTGGGGGCAACAATGAGGCCGAGGAGGCCAAGGGAAAAGCATCAGAAATAAGGATTGGCAGGTGTTGACAGGTGTCAGAATCCAGGTGGGTAACTGAAACCAGGGTGGTAGATGGCACCACCAGGGGGAAAAGGAGGCACCAAGCATCCATTCCCGGTCTCCACAGGAACGTGAGGTACCATCAAGGAGAGGGTAATTTAGGCTGGAAAATGAATCACATGGACAACAAACAATAAAATTGCTTGCTGAATATCTGAGTGCTGTCACTCTAAATTTTTTTTTTTTTTTTTTTTTTTTTTTTTTTTGCTGTACATGGTCCTCTCACTGTTATGGCCTCTCCCGTTGTGGAGCACAGGCTCTGGACGCGCAGGCTCAGCGGCCACGGCTCACGGGCCCAGCCGCTCCGCGGCATGTGGGATCTTCCCGGGCCGGGGCACAAACCCGTGTCCCTTGCATCGGCAGGCAGACTCTCAACCACTGCACCACCAGGGAAGCCCTGTCACTATAAATATTAAACACCTCTACCAGCCCCTGCTATCTCTTCCTTCTGACAAATAAGTATATACACCTGTACATCTGGGAGCACCAAGGACAAAGCCAATGTCCCAACTCCTGAGGAACCACGAAACAGGGTCCACCAAGGAGCCCAGGATCATGGCAGCCAGAGGCAGGAGGCCCTAGAGACCTCAGTCGGAGCCCATTCTGCCATATCTGCTAACAACAGGGTCCAACAGCTACTGCCACAATTGCATTTTCAAAATCTGTACTTTGGTACATCTTTATAAGTATGCACATTAGACTTATAAAATGCACACTTTAGCAGGGATAGTTCTGCCTGCAGTGTACCTGAGGTGGAACTGCATACAGACTTTGTCTGGGCTTGGCTTCTTCCCAACTGGTAAATTGTGAAGTTTTCAAATAAAGCTGAATTATAAACACAGGGATCTCTGCTGTGCCAGGAGCCCTTCCCTGGAACACTCCAGCCCACAAGGTGTGTGTGGGGTGGGCTGGGGGGGGGGCTTTCTCTCCCCCAAGACTCATACAGAATATATGGTTAATTAACTACTTCTTGATTTATGATTATTTGTCATTTACCCATATGTCAGGCTTCTTAAGAACGGGCAGATTTACACTATTCTATGGGTTACCAAGCCAGAGGGTACTCAACGACTTCATCACTTCACGAATCTAATCAGTTGTTTGGGGAAGCAATCCAAGGTTTCAAAATTGGGTGGAGGAGACAGATTCATATCCGAAGAGTAACTGTACCAAGTTCTAAAAGAGGTAGAAATGGTGGGCAGTGGACGCCCAGAAGAAGGCAGGGATTAATTCCCACCTCTGATCTGATGGGCATCCCCCATGGTACGTGTCTTTGCTAAAGTCAGTAAATACACTCAAACCAAGGGCGCCCTTAGTGGGACCAAAGAAAGACTGTCCCAGAAGGAAGAGAGGTGCGCAAATAGAACAGCATCACCCTGTGCCTTCCGCAGACTGAGGGCTTTCTCTCCTGTGCTCTTCTAGGGCCCTTCCCTTTGTTTTTTTTGTTTTTTGTTTTTTTTTTGCGGTACGCGGGCCTCTCACTGGTGTGGCCTCTCCCGCTGGAGAGCACAGGCTCTGGACGCGCAGGCTCAGCGGCCATGGCTCACGGGCCCAGCCGCTCCGCGGCATGTGGGATCTTCCCGGACCGGGGCACAAACCCGTGTCCCCTGCGTCGGCAGGCTGACTCTCAACCACTGTGCCACCAGGGAAGCCTGGGCCCTTCCCTTGATGGGGTCATCCTCTCGGGGTCACTGAAAGGAATCTTGGCTCCATCCTTTGAAGCTTCCGTGTGCACTGGAGCAGTCCTTATGTAGGTGGAGCACCCCTGTTTGCAGGAGTCAGGGCTCTCCCCAGCCAGGGCCTGGCTCCCACCTGCTCCCCCGCTTAACCATGCCGATGTGCACCAGACAGTGATAGATGCAGAGGGAATTACTCAGAAGCATGGGGTTGGCTGGCCCCCAAGAAGCTTACAGTCAAGATGAGAAGACCAAATGCAACCCCAGCCTAATCAGCTAGGCCCTCAGTATCAAATAGCTATACTCCCAGGACTTAGTTTGATTTAACACATTATGCCTACGGTAAAATGTCAGGCGCTGATATAAGCACTTTATAAATGGTAACTAATTAACTCTTCATCAAAACCTTATGAGGTAACTACTGTCATCACCATCTTACCAGTGAGAAAACTGAGGCCTGGAGGTTCAGTGACTAGCTGGTGGTCACATGGCTGGTAAGTGGTAGAGCAGGGATTTGAACCCACACTCTTCACCATCACAATACATTGCCTTTACTCATGGAGACACCAGAGCTGGACCCTGGAGACAGCAGACACAGCCAACCCTTTGGGGCCAGTGGTCTGAGAGAATGGTCTGAGATTGAGAGGCATGGCGTGGGTCTGGAATCATGAGCGGGAATTTAGACAGAAAGAGAGGGCTGGGAACAGGCCACTCCATGCAGTAGAGGGGTCAGAAGGAGTCGGGAAAGCACTGAAGGACCCTGAGTCAACTGACTTGGCTGGAGTGTTGGGAGCATGGGGAGAGTCATGGGAAAGAAGGCAGGATGTGTCCTGTGCTCCCCACGGAGTAAAGGCTGCCTCTACATGGCAGCTGGAGACAACTAATCCCAGTCCTGAAGGCTCTGGAGAGCCACTAGGGTTTGGAAGTGAGCAGACGCTCTAGAGAGATGCATGTTCCATGGCAACAGAAGAGCAGGGTGCAGATTCTAGAGTTCCAGGGGTCATTGGCCCAGAGAGACCGGCCCTGTGCACTGTCCCCTAGAAATGAAACACAGACTCTAGGTCACCCACCAAGCCGACCTTGCAAAGGAAGCATGTTGTTTCCTGTGCTGTGACTCCTGTTAACTCTGGTAATCCACAATTTGCCAAATGAATTAGATTCCCCAAGAATCGTTATTCCTATCCATGCCAGTCAGCAAATATTTCTTCCCAAACAAATACATAATTAATTCAGACAACACCTTTTTGACTCATAGGTTTTAAAGTGCCTGGCTGAGGTGAACATTCAGGAAAAATAATGGTATTTCCAAAGGAAAATTCATGCATAGCTCAATTTACAATATTGTAATAAGACTCTGCCGCATAAATTCCGCACACTGGACAGAAAACCTATTTGTGTAGCGTGTGAGAACATAAATAAAAGCCAATACTTATACTGTCCTCACAAATAGGAAATTTTCTTTTGTGAATCTATGTTCGCTGACACATATTCCAAGAAAGTAGGGTCCCGTGATAAACATTTTGGCGTAAAGGTCTTCATCAATATCAACTCTCTCATTATTCAGTTACTAAATAATAAGGGTGGTAATAATAGAGTAACAAATGACAGAAAGGTATAATTAAAGTTATGTATCAACTTTCACTCAATATTCAGACACTACAAATTTTGTCACCAACTTCTTAACTTTTTCTCCCAACAAAACTAATTACAGGCAGACCTCGTTTGATTGCACTTCACTTTATTGTGCTTCACAGATATTGCATTTTTTACAGATTTAAAGGTTTGTGGCAACCCTGTGTTGACCAAGTCTATTGGTGCCATTTTTCCAATGCTCACTTTGTCTCTGTGTCACATTTTGGTAATTCTCGCCACATTTCACACCTTTTCATTATTATTATATTTGTTATGGTGGATCTGTGATCAGTGATCTTTGATGTTACCACTAAGACTCAGTGAAGGTTCAGATGATAGTTAGATGATGGTTTTTAGCAATAAAGTATTTTAAGTAAGGTATGTACATATTTTTAAACATAATGCTATTGCACACCTAACAGACTGCAGTAGAGGGCAAACAGAACCTTTACATGCACTGGGAAAGCAAAAAATTTGTGTGACTCACTTTATTGCAGTGTTCTGGAACCCAACCTGCGGTATCTCTGAGGTCTGCCTGACCCTCATCCTTACTTTCTAGCTTCTATACCCAACAATGGACAACCACTGGCTTCTTTTCACCTGTTTTTCTGCTCCTTCTGTCTCCTTTTAAGGGTTCTAAGTGCTCTGTTTTGGTTTTGAATTCTGGAGTTGAAGCTTCTCTTTTTGTTCCAATTGAAAAGCTCCATCCCTTCTGGGCTTCCATAGCCCCACCACCACCCCCTCCAAATAATATTCTTTCTAGACCCTTCTATAATTTGTATCTGCAGTCTCTTTTGAGAAAGCATCCCTTTTCTGAGATCTTTATTCCATTTCTGAATGGTGTTTATAAGCCTTTTATGGATCCACCATTTTAACAGGGAAAGGCCTTGGCTTCGGAAGCCCAATCTTTTCCCTCCTTCTAAATCATCACATGCAACTACTGTCATCCATAAATAATGTGTTTCCTGGTAGAGAGTCGATTTTGATGAAGCTCTTGAGGTGGATGATAATAATGAACTGAAATAAGCCCATTGGACTCCACTTGTGAGAACCTAGGAACAAAGACACTATTATTCTTTTTTTTTTTGCACGGTACGTGGGCCTCTCACTGTTGTGGCCTCTCCCGTTGCGGAGCACAGGCTCCGGATGTGCAGGCTCAGTGGCCATGGCTCATGGGCCCAGCCGCTCCACGGCATGTGGGATCCTCCCGGACCGGGGCACGAACCCGTGTCCCCTGCATCGGCAGGCAGACTCTCAACCACTGCGCCACCAGGGAAGCCCGACACTATTATTCTTACACCCATAAGAATCATCACGTGCTGGGGATCCTACCTTTGTACTAGTTATGGGGGAGGCACTGTTCTCTTGCTGAGTAGCTAAGAGCAGAAAACATGGGTAGAAATGGTCTGTGAGCACAGCCATTGTGAGAACAAGAGAATAGGGCTGGGAGAGAGGCCAAAGGCCTGGGTGCCCAGCCTCTGCCCAAGGGCTGGATAAGGATGTAACCATTGAGACGACCAAGGCCAAAAGCTTTTACAGGCTCAAGTCACCAAGGGGCTTGAAAAAACTGAGGTCACTGGCCCAGTGGTGGAAAGGGCACAGGCCGGGAGTAGGGGTAAGGCCTAGCTCTGTCGTATGCCTTCATATATGTGCTTGTGCTAGAAGTCTTAGTTTTGTTATCTGTAAAATGGCCATAATAGCACACTTTTTCATAAATTCCTAAGAATTTATTTATTCTAACTTCTGCAGCAGAAGTTATGAACTAGCTCTACCTCCAAAAACATGGGTTGATCTTTAAAAGTTTTGTGTGGAGATATAAGAAACTGAGCAAGCTCTGAAGTGCAATATCATTTGTATTTAAAAAAATGGGGGGCCTCCCTGGTGGCGCAAGTGGTTAAGAGTCCGCCTGCCGATGCAGGGGATACGGGTTCATGCCCCGGTCTGGGAGGATCCCATATGCCGCGGAGCGGCTGGGCCCGTGAGCCATGGCCGCTGGGCCTGCGCATCCGGAGCCTGTGCTCCGCAACGGGAGAGGCCACAACAGTGAGAGGCCCACATACCGCAAAAAGAAAAAAAAAAAAAAAAAAAATGGGCACGTAAAAATATCTTTTACGGGGCTTCCCTGGTGGCGCAGTGGTTGAGAGTCCGCCCGCCGATGCAGGGTATACGGGTTCGTGCCCCGGTCCGGGAGGATCCCACATGCCGCGGAGCGGCTGGGCCCGTGAGCCATGGCCGCTGGGCCTGCGCGTCTGGAGCCTGTGCTCTGCAACGGGAGAGGCCACAACAGTGAGAGGCCCGCATACTGCAAAATATATATATATATATCTTTTTCAAGGATACACATATATTCAAGAACACACACATATTTAAGAACACAGACTAAACACACGTGAGTGGGGGTCAGGGGTGGGAAGCAGGGCAGAGGTGGGAAATAAAGGGGAGAAACTTAGATAAACCAAAGAGAGGGGCTGCCCCTTTGACCATGCAATGACAAGTGTCTTCCATAAATCATGGAGGATGACTGACCGAATGATGATATTAATAATAACAATAACTTTCTTGCTGGCTCTGTATTTTATTTAGGAACCACAGAAAGAAAACATGTCTTAAATGTTTAGTTAAAAAGTAAACGTGTTTTAAGTGGCAGAGTCTGGACTGAACATTGCTCTGTCTGTACTCACCCCCCTGCCTCAAACCCCCAAAAGTCAAAGCTTAACTAAACAAGAACCTCAGAAAGTTGCCGAGTAAGCAGATCTGGAGAGCTCTTGATTCTGTGGCCAGTAGCAGTTACTATACTACATTCAGGAACACCCTAGATGCTAAGGCCCGTTCCAAAACAGATCAAGTTGTTCCCCAGTGACTCGGGAGCCAACAAACTACCATTTACCTCACGTCCAACTTCTGGGAGCACTAGAAACCCTACTCATCCTGTTCCCAAGTACCGCAAAAGTAAAGAAATGCAAAGGACTCATTGCTATCACTTTGCCGGTTGTGAGAGCTGCCCAGGCCCGAACTTGGAGGGCAGCAGGAAGCAAGCCAAGTCTAGGTCTGAAGGCTGCAGTCACTCGAGTAATGACCTCCACCTTCAAGTCTCACCAAGGGGTGAACCCGCCAGGAAGACACTTCACAAGAATCTGGAGATCCTGTTTCCTCATGCTTCCAGCCTAAAGTAGCCCAGTAGTTTGTGATGACCCAACACTGGGCAAGTTATCTGTTGGAATCAAGGTCACCCAAGGGCTTTCCCAAACATTTTGCCCTCTTCATTTTTCTTTACTTCTTGACTTTTCCCAGGTCTTTAAGTATTGAAGGGAAAAATGTATTCTTTTCCTCCGAAAGAACAAGCATGGCACTTGTTGATCAATTTCCTTTTCTTTCACTATTTCAATATCATCTCATCAGTACATTCCAGAAAGATGAGGAAGAGGCTTTGCTCACTGGGAGAGGGGTTCAATGCTGATTGATCCCCTCAGGTGAGATAAAGCCTGGTGGGCAAGAACAGCAGCTCACACTGGGAGGTTACCCACCAATCAAGGAGCACACCAATCGATCCAACCCAATTCTAATAGCTCATACGCACTGGTTGCAGTGCGTGTCATGTGCCAATGTCCACTAAGGACTTTAAATGTATTATGTTATGAAACTGTCTCAATAGCCCATGAGCTGCCCTTTATTATACCCATTCAATGGAGGATCTCAGGCTCAGAGAGGTTAACTTGCTCAAGTTCAAGAGGCTGGATGTGAACACTGGTGGGTCTGAAGTCAGGCTATTTCACTCCACTTTCACACCAAGTGGGCTGAGCCCAGTGGATGTAGGACAAGGTGCTCATATGCCATCAACTGATAAAGGCGTGAGGAGCAGGTAGGGAAAAGCATTACCAGGCTTTTCCTCCTCCCACACCCCTCCTCTTTGGGAAAGGCCCAGGGCTCCTGCAGGCTGGGAGGAGATATCTAGTTTTTGGTCCTTATCTTCTTTCACCTTGTCCCCCTCTCTTCCTTTGCTCATTCACCTATTCTTTCTCTGTGTTCACTGGGTCTCTTACTCAGATAGGGCAACAACAGCTGATACTGCTTGACCGGGCATTTTGGTGCCAAGCTCCTCTGTGTTTGGTGACCCACCAGGGCCACTGATCTGAGCATCACTGCCCACCTATCAGTCCAATTTCTGCTCGAGATCCCTGAAGGCTGGGAGAGTGTTTCCTCCATCTCAGCATCCCCAGGGACATGCTCCAATTTCACTATCAGGACCTGGGACAGATCTCCAGATCACCAGAGGAACGTTCTTCACATCAGACCACTGCCTCCCTCGGGAAATTTACTGGAGTGAAGGTCACTGCCTGGGCCAGTGCTTGGGAGCATTCCAGGGCACTGGCTGCTAAAAGTGTTTCCTGAGGTTGCATGGATCATTTCCACAAGGTGTGGTGCCCACCACACTTGGAAGCCTTCTAAGAAAGTCACTTGCTTTTGCCTAAGCCCACTACTCATGAAATGCACACTGTTGACAGACCCTTTGATTCTCCTTATGCTGTAAAGATCGGCCCGGCAGGCAGCTTTCCCGACCTTCTATTAACCAGTTTGTGGAATTTCCAGGCATACGAAGAGCTGCCCACCAAAGCCCCCAGATGGCTTGGGGAGCCCCAGAAAATCGTGGGCTGCCAGGACCTCCTGGCAGGCTGTTAGAAGAGAGGTCCACACAGCTTGGATGGCAGCCTTCTGTCTGGATGGCAGCCTTCTCTCTAGGCCCACTTGCCAGCATCCATCAGCTTCCCCAGTTTTCAGAAATACCCTCACTCACCAAGCTGACAATGAAAGACAGCATTCCCGAGAGGAGCAATGTGTTCCCTTACTGGGCTTGGCAGGGACCTGCAGCTCCTGGATACAACGCCAAATCAATCTCCCAACAGGCTGGGGGTGGCTTTTGGCCACCAGAGAAGGCTGCCTCTCTCACAGGCCCTGATCTCCAAGAGGAGGAGGCACTGCAGCTGGGCTCCCTGGCTGGATGCCCCAGGACTAATTGAAATGTCACCTCAGAGGTCACAGCAGAGATATGAGGCCCTCTCAGTGCATCTTCCCTGCCCTGGTGTGAGGCTGGCTTGAGTTCTCAAAACAGGAGGCTCAAAGACAACTGGCCACATCAGTTACCCCAGGGTCTCGGCTGTTTAACCAGAGCCCTGGCCGTTGAACTGGGAGCTTCTTGGCCCTGGAGCCAGGACCAATGCGGAGAGCGTCCTCGGTGGGACACCCCTTTCACCGGGAGCCCACATGCCCCCAAGAGGCCTTCAGCTGCATCATCACTGGCTTCTTCTACTTCTCTGTCCTGCCTCCCCTGCTCCCTTCCTAATTTCTTCAGGGAGCTCTTCCTGAAGGAATCATTTGCACACGCATTCTCATCTGAGTCTGCTGAATGCTAGCAGGACAGTAAAGTCTGGGCACCATTATTATTGTAACTATTATTGTGCCTCTCACAGTGTCTTACAGGACTGCATTGCCTTAGCTGATATCCAGGCATGGACTCTGTGTACCTCCAGGAAAGCTGCAGTTTTGAGCCTTTTAAATTTATTTTACTTTATTCTTTTTTTTTTCTCTCTTTTTGGCGGTGGAGGGGGCGGTGATGGAGGAAGTACCATGCGGAATTTCTTCTCAGGGCCTTAGAACACTGGGTCAGCCAGCAGCAGCTATTCCAGGGTTTGACCATGCCCTCGACACAGGACCCCAAAATGACACCACAGGCGTGAAAACCGCTGGCGCTAACTGGAGGGTCAGCAGGCACGACTGTCCCAGTGACAGTCCCCAGGAAGGAGAGACACTGCTGAGGGTTCAAATGCAGATAAAACAGTCCGGGACCACCTTGTCATTTTCCAAATAGGTTTGCATTTTACCAGTGATGAAATGTGACTCTCCACAACCCCCTGAGGAGCTAAGTGACAAGAGAAGAAAGCCACATTACTTCACACAGAGGTGGTGGCAGCTCCTAATTACTGATGCACCACTAAGCAAGGTCTTGCCAACAGCCAAATGAGCGGGGCACTTACAAAATGAGGGCATGTGGTACAGCTGATTGGTTTACACATGAGTCGGTGACACTACATAATTCTGAAAGGCCAGATTCTTTATCTATATAAGTCAAAGGGGAAAGGCTCTTTAAAAAAAAAACTCCACACTTAAATGCCGTATCGTTTCCCATCCAATTAACTCTGTACTCTGTATACAGACAGGGGAAAATGCTGAATGTTCATTTTAAGTGCCATCTATCCTCTGCTTAATTAATCGCAAGTAAACTCCAATTTGCATTTCGGGTGAACAGAACATAAAAGAAATCAGATTTTCCCAGCAAATGCAAGTATGGTATTTATAAGGAGTATGACTTCCCCCACAAAGAAATGGAACAATTTTAACAGCAGTTCATGTCTCAAGCCCCTGTGAGCTATAAGCAAACTTCAAGTGCTTCTTCCGCTCACCAGCCAGGCTCAGTCTAATGTCCCTTCAAGCTATTAACCCAAAAACTAGAGACGACCTGTTCATACAGGGTCACATCTCCGTTCTTTTCTCAAGAACCAGTAATGTTCCTGGGAACTTTAACCTGAGAAGGTGCATTCAGATAACTGCTATTTAAATGATCAAAGCATTGCATTTCAATGGAAGATGAGGTTTCAAGGCAGCAGGGTATAAAAAACAATGAGGGCAATACTTATATTAGTTTTAAAAAAGCATTAAGTATTCTAGAAAAAGTCTTAACTCTTCCTGAATGCAAATATTCTGTGAATATTTAGTATTTGCACATCATTTTTTTCATTCAAAAATGCCCATTTGGGGTCATGAGACCAGAACCCTGGTCCAGTGTTTGCTTGGCCAGCATTTCTGGAGAACTCAGGGAGTCCCCTGATGTCACCTGCCTGCGATTTTCTCCTCCATACAATGAGTGAGCTGGACTAGGTGCTCAGTGAGGCCCCTCCAAGACTTCAGCCTTCTTCAAGGAGTTATATTCGAATTCCCCAGGCCTGAAAACTGCTATCTTATTTTTAATATTAATAAAGTCTAATTAACATAATAACCTAGGAGTCAGTGGCTTGGAGAATCCAATGAAAGAGTTCATCCAAAGGCATTTTATCATTTTATCGGGCACAAGAACACAGGGATTGACTTTTCTGTAGCAGTTTTAGCTTTTGTGTTTTATTTAGGTTGGTACTACAATATGTTTATCTTCTGTGAGCACACACCCGTGGAGGGGCTAGAGCAAAGCAGTCCACAACCTTGTCGGGCTAGGAGAGGGGGCAATTTGAAATCTAAGCATTTGTCCTATAAACTCTGTGTGAAGGCTGAGCAGACTCTAATGAGAATGGCAGCACTGAGTTAGCATTTATCTCTGAGGCACTCAAAACACAGCCACACGTATGACATCATAAGGGTTCACAGCCAAGGCTAGAGACAGAGATGCCTTCCTTCATCCTCTGACCACATTGCAAATGCTTACTGAGCACTTACCATGTGATAAGTAAGCACTGGGTTACGCTCCAGATAGATATCTAGATGGTACACACCCCAGCCCTCTCAGATCTTATAAGCTGGTGGACCAGTCAGCCAATGAGGAGGAAACCATAAACCTATATATAATTACAAGCAGACTGGAAAAATCAGGGCAACAAGCAGAACATGGGGACCAAGAAGGGGAAAGGGAACCTCTTACAATAGGATGGTTGGGGTGGGGGAGCCTTTTGAGGCAACACCATTTAAGCCAAAATCTGCAGGGTGGGGGGTCCAGACATATGAAGAGATGCCCACAGGAGCTGAGGTTCAAAAAAACAAATACCAGCGTCCCTGCTACAAAGGCTCCTGCTTATGACAAACCAGGATCCAAAAAGGTAGGCAACAGTGAAATAAGCCAGGCATGAAATGACAAATATCGTGTGATTCCACGTGTATGAGGTACATAGAATTGTCAAATTCATAGAGACAGAAAGTAGAATGCTGGCTATCAGGGGCTGGGGTAGGGGGGAATGAGGAGTTATTGTATGAGGGGTACAGAGTTTCAGTTTGGGAAGATGAAAAAGTGGTAGAGATGGACAGTGGTGACGGCTGCACAACAATGCGAATATATTGAACGCCCCTGAATTGTACACACAAAAATGGTTAAAATGGTAAATTTTATGTTAGGCATATATTACCACAATTACAAGAAAAAGACAGGTGGGCGAGCCATTGGGCATTTTCAAGGCACCTAAGCACGCTCCCTGGACCAGTTAATGAATCCACCTGCAGTCAGAGACTCGGTTCCACCTCTTCACTGACTCACAGGTTCTGTGACACAGGTTCTGAAATTCATTCATACAGCCATTCATTGATACTTCTTGAGTGAAACATCTCTTAGGCAAGAGACATAAGGAAAGTAGTTGAAAACCACTGACTTCCCCAATTTCATTCAACGCTTTGAGTTTGATTTTCTATGACACTTTACAGTTCCCATTTTATCCAGTACAAGGCTTTTTTTCTAAGTCAAAGACAGAATTTTCTATGAACCAGAGATATAGAATAGTTATCTATTTCTCCATTTATAGCACTCCTCATTTTAGAAGGTCAAGGCAAAAGCATTAGTCCCGAGGGTTTTTTTAAGAACTCTTTTCCTGATGAAGGTGAAGACGGGCATAGCTCTCTAGGAGAAGACAAATGCCCCCCCCCCCACGGGAGGCATTTCAAACCTAATGAGAGTCCCAGGCAAGGCAAAAAGAGAAACCAGAGCTCCGGAGGGCTCCCATGTGTCAACTGGGATGCAGCTGGGGGAAGCAGTCAGGAGTCAGGCCCAGAGCTGACAGAGAAATGAACACAACAGCAGGTTCCCATCCAGTAAGAGAAGAGTTGTTCATTCTCTGTGAAGGACCCAGTGCCCACCACGACACACAGCGGGTGTACCCAAAACTTGATGGGTGTCTGAAATCAGACTTCTAGAACTTAATCGTCACCAGACTGCTCTTCTCTCAACCTAGACAAAAGAGGTGAGCAGTACACCCCTCTTGCAGAAGTTCAAGAAGAGCAATGGGCTCCCAGGAGGTCAGGTCCACCCAAAGCCAATACTCCCAGACAGGAAGTGGGAGGAAGCCATTTCTTCCCACTGTGGGCTCTCTTCCTGCAGAGACTGGAAGAACGCTGCCTGGATCCCACCCCGTGCTCCACCTCCTATGTGGGAAAATGGCAGAATCTGTGTTTCATTCAATCCTTCCCCAGAAGTCTCAAAAATTCTTCTCCCAAACACAGAATCAGGATCTACCAATTCCCAAAAGCCATTTTACAAGAGGTTCTGAAAGAGACAAAAAGGCAAGGAGCTGGGAAAGAAGGAAGAAAGAAGAAAGGAAGCTGGATCTGACTCTGCCTAAGGAAAAAAAAAAACAACACAAAGCCTTTCCCTTCCTTCCCTTTGGGCCACCAACATGCCTCGTTTATTTGGTGACAAAGCTCTGAATGTTAATTGGATGCATTAAAGGTATAATAACACAATCCAGAGAACTGTTCTGCTGTATTTATAAACTTCCATGTGCCTGGCTACCTACAGCTGAACAAGAACAGGTAAAAGGTTTCCCTGAAATAAAACACAAGGGAACTCGAGAAGGGGAGCAGGTACCTACTTGAGAGTTCTCCGGGCTCCCATGGAGAAAAGGGCAACTGCCTGGTGCAAGGCAGTTTGGTATCAATGCAATAATTTCTGGATAGCTGTCAGTGCTAAGGTTAAAAAACAATATTTGAAGGCTTCTGTGATGACTGCCTACTGGGAGACATTTGTTGAAAATTGCTTTGCCTATCATTTAGTCAGCAAAAAACCCCCACAGTACTAGTTATGCTAGAACTCTGTTGAGTGTGCATCTATAAATGACTCAAATTGTAAGCACATAAAGCCCCCATACAGGTAGATGTAATCACCATAAAAGCCTAGAGCCTCAGCTCTGTTCTTTTACATTGATAGGCTGTATAAATTTTCACCATATGTTGCCAAATAAGAAGCATAATTATAAAGAAAGTATATTCTGAGTTTTAAATTCAACTTTCAAAAATGAAATCAGAATGACTTTTTTCGGCACACGGTGATAAACTTTTCAGCAGCCACATGGTGAAAAACGGATATTCTAAACCATACAGCATCCTACAGCCTGACTTAATTTTAATTGCTTTCACCCTGTAAGAAGGGATAACTCACACACTGCCAGGGAAACATGACAAGGCTTTTACAAGACTGTCTCCTCCAAAAACAGTTGGCCCCTGTATCCACAGGTTCCACACTGTGGATTCAACCAACTGCGGGTCAAAAGTACTCAGAAAAAATAAAATAAAATTCCAGAAAAGTTCCAAAAACATCAACATAGCATTTACAACTATTTACATTGTATTAGGTATTATAAATAATCTAGAGATAATTTAAAGTATATGGAAGGATGTGCGTAGGTTATATGCAGATACTGTCATTTTATGTAAGGGGCCTGAGCATCCTCGAATTTTGGTATCCAAGGGGAGGCCCTGGAACAGATCCTCTACAAATACAGAGCAGGGACTGTACTTGAAACATTTTAAAATGAGCTAAAGCATTTAAAAGAAAAATAAAGGCCTGGTATTTCAGTGGTCAGGACAATGTGAACAAATCCAAGTTAGTCTGCAGTCACCAGGAGGTTAGGAGTTGTCTGGATAGCAGTGCAGAATGCAAATGAATCCTTTCTTCTGTTCCTCACCATGAGTTAAGGAGTAATTTCATTCCTTAGTGGTTTGGGGCTTTTTGCCTGCACTGATATAAAATAACCTTGTTTTGAATGCCCCGCCCCGGACCAATTCCTCTTCCCCATGGGCCAGGAATATCTATCTTAATGCAAACAAATAAATTCTCATTCCTACCAGAGACTGGGAGTTGGGGTTTGCAGGTTGGGTATCTTGAGGCCTCTCATCTAGAAAAGGAGCTGAGGTAGGTCTCTGCATGCACCCCAGCCCAGGGGCCCCAGATGTTCGGGGTAGGTCTGCCCAGAAACCACCATTCAATTACCTGCTCTCGGCACCACCACTAGCTCCTGAAAACTCCTCTAGGATGGTCCTCCCCGGGAGTCCCTACTTCCAGGGCATCCCAAGTCAGACCAACACAATGGTCTAGTGAAGGGTAAGTGAATTGTCCAAAGCAAATACAGAGCTGGCTTTGTTTGGAGGCTGAATCTACAAAGAGTCAAAACTGCAGAATCTGAGAATCAGAAGAAGCTGCCTAGTGCACTTTCACCCCAGGGGAAAACCTCTCTCTCAAAGCTGACAAGCTCTTGTCCACCCAGCCTCAGCCTGCGCGCATCCTCTTAGAAGCACGGCTTATAAAAACACAGAAAACTCCATAGGAATGTGGCTGGGTCCTCCACAGTGCTGAAGATCCAAACTGGCTGTCCCAGCAACCAGTTCTGGGCACCAAGAACAGTCAAGGAATAAGAGATGCTTTCTTTCATTCCCAACCAAGCCTGGAGAAATAGAGGCAGTCCCAGGCGAGTGTTAGAAAGTACACTTTCTATCTTTATGTTTGCTTTTAAGTGGTCAAGTGAAGGCAGAAACAGCTGCCACCTAGGAATCAAACCCTACACCCTTTTTACAACTTCGCCCCCTCCATCTCTCCACAACTCCCCTCCACACACACAGCCAACCCCATGACAAAGAGCTGTTCTTCAGTCAAGCTGGGAAACCATATTCATCAGGCTAGTTTTCAGAAGTTACTAAAGTGGCCTAGAAAAGTTGAAGCCAAGGAGCATCAAGATTACAAAATAAAAATAGATTTTTTTTTTATTACCAAGGCATTTTAAGAGCAATTATGTTGCTGCAGTCATAACAGCCACTTGTGCAAACAGCAGGTTTAGAAAGTACAAAAGACTCCTGCTACCTCCACACCCACTCCAGGGGCTATTAAAATTTGGGGAGGGGCAGGAAACAGAAAGGATTTTTAAGACTTTGGGGCTTTTTGAGTTGATTCCTAAAAATCTATTAACATATTCTTTACCATTCAAAGGAAATTAAAACCAAATACACTTTGGGGAGAGGGGGTGAAAAGAAAACTATACTTTGGGGATAAAAGATAAAGGGTTTTGTTAAGTTCCAAGTTCATGGAAATGTCACCAATCCCTCACCGTCAATTACATCTGTTTTGTATTTTCCGATGTAGGCAGCAGAGAAGGACCGGTCTCCTAAGAGACACAAATCCTGTCTTTGTTGGGAAAATTGTGTGCTCTGCTACCTGAGAAGACAGGCAGAGGGATGCAGACAGTCTCTAAGCCAAGCCTAGTCAGGGTCCCCTTGCATTTGGACCTGCTTCCAGGTAGCCCTCGCCCACGTCCATTTACCTGTGCCAGCCCTGTCCCAAAGCCAACCAGCGTCAACAATCTCTGAAAAGGAAGCTCATTATAAACTCTTAAATGAGAAGCCTTAGGATGGCGAATGAGTTACCAGTAATTTTCTGTCTCTCAACCTGCTGTATATGCAGAAATTAGTTTCTAAATATTCCCATGAATTTATTTTACTATTTACAAGTTAGGTCTCTTAGGTAAATCGATGTTGCCCAAGTTGACTGATAAATGAGAATAGAAAATCTAAAACTAACCACATGAATTCTTTCCCACCAGAAAGTCAAGAAAACAAAGCCATCTCCAATGAATCATTCCTGACCCAGCTCACTTTCTGGGTCAACTTTAAACTACGCCTCACTTCGGATGAACCCAGTAGACCCTCCACGCTTTCTAATTTATCTTGAAGAAATCGAAAGGGAGTTTAAAAGGTTAATTAAAATTTCTAGTATAGCTCTTGTCGATATCTAACTAAGTACACAATATTTAGCTGGATCAAGGACCAGTTTTCTGAATAATTAAGTATTCTGGTTGACATGGAATTACCCTATATCCATGGATTACCAATGCTCAACAATTAGAACAGAAACAAAAGCACTGAGAAACTTTTTTTTTTAATGACCAACCTTTAACCTACTGATTGACACACAGCAGAGCATAAGTAATCTTTTGCTATATGAATGAACTAAGAAGATACTCCAACACTTAGGAGCCCTTCTGAGACACTGGTAAGCTCACTTCATCACTCTATCGATATCTTCATCTTCATTCCCTCAACAGATTGAGAACAGTCTCTGAAACTTCTGATTCATTATGTCTGCTGACCAAATACCTGCTGTGGAGGCAAAGGAGAGCAGGGGTCAGCAGACTCTTTCTGTAAAGGGCCAGATAATAAATGTTTTCAGTCTGCAGACCATATAGTCTTTGTGGAAACCATTCAACTGCCACTATGGTGCAAAAGCAGCCATAAACAACATTTAAATGAAGGGGCTTGGCTGGGTTCCAATATAACTTTATTTACAAAACTAGGCAGCCAGCTAGCAGCCACAGTTTGTTAACCTCTGCACTAAAATAATGTTTTTGTTTCCTTCTTAGCCAAGTTTAGAAAACACATCTCCCACTGAGCCTTCTTTAGTGCCTTCTGAGAGAACTCCTTCTCTTTTTTAAATCGATGTACTGAGTTAGTTCTATCTTTTTTGTTATACTTTCATGGTCAAACTGAGATACATGACATGCCAGGCAGAGTACTGATTTTGTGTCTTTCAAACTGATAGCCTTTAAATAGTTGCTCAGTATTCTTGTAGAAGGCAAACTAAGTGCTGTCTTAGGGGAGGGTAACAAGGACCACCAGTGGGGCACTCATATTCCCCTACCTCGTTCCAAGCAATTCTGCTTCGACTCAAACTTGCAAACACTATGCAGTGAAACCGAAGCCTCACCAAGGAAGGGGTTCCTTTAGGGTTCCACTTCTTACCACAAACTACTTATCCAACAACTTTTTCCATATACATCCCATACTCTTTTTAAGAAGCCATATTTGATGATGTTTTAGCACCCTCACCCCCGCGTAGATGGGTGCCCTAAGCAAAAGTCTACAAAGTCCTTTTTACCATGCAACATAACATATTTGCAAGTTTCAAGGATTTGGATGCACAGATCTTTGGTGGGCCACTATTCTGTCTACCATACTATCTTTAAAGTCTAAGAGAATGAGGAAAATAGAGACAAAGAGACAGGCATTAGTTTCTGAAGGAGAGCTGTGCTGCCAGCTGAGCTGTTCCCCACTGGGAATCCTCACCAGACCCAAAGAAAGGCAAGGACCAGCATGCTTAGCTTAGAAACCTTTTGAATAAGGCTTTGAAATCTCCCTGAAAATTCTGATTGACTTTTCAGAAACCTTCATACCACTATTTCAAAAAAGAAGCAAGTTCACAGAAATGACACAGTCCTAAGCTGTTCCAAAAACCACAGCAGTCTCAGGGTGATTAACACTTAGTCCAGAGTGAGATGAAATACACATGCCAGCCTCAGCTCACCATGCCCCTGGGGATGCCATGATGGAGGAGAGGCCTAAAAGCTAGTTAAGAAGGAAAGATCCAAGTTGGGGGGCGGGAGGGAGATAGACAAGGTAAACAGTTTAGAGTATCAAAGCAGAAGCAGTTGAAGTCATCATTTCTCAGAATAAGAGACTATACAGGATGAGTCTTCAAGATGACGTCTAATCCCCTCTTCTTATAGATGAGAAAATTCAAGCATCAAAACTAACTTCCGTGATATCACACAGTGGTTAGGTATGGTGCCCCAAAAAGTCCCCAAGTCCCCTCAATGCCAGTCTACTATGACGTGAATTTTCTACTTTGTATCTATACTTTTTCTAGATTTTAGAGCAACCACACTTTGGTGGCCATGAGAAAACAAAAGACAAGACTTTATATACTGTTGATCCACTCAAACACATAAGCCATGACCATACAGCCAGGGGCCTCCTTGAACAGAATAGAATGCTGACATGTACCTTCAGAGTGGCCACATGTGTAATCATTTTTCTAAATGCTATAGAAAATTATTTTTCAGAATAAGGCTCACCGTAAGGCTATTAGTCATCCATTCACCCATCCACTCATTCAAACATCCATTAAATACCGACTGTGTATGAGACCTGGAGATAAAAAGATGACTAAGATATGTCCCACCAACAAGAAGCCTGTAGTCTAGTGGGGGCAGACAGGAAATCCATTCTGCTAACCCTAACACTACATCCTATTTCAGACCCAGACTGGCAATACCACACCTGATGATTTGCTCACTTTATTTAGCAAAATGAACTTTGAATGACCTTGAACTTATTTCCAAAATCCAGAGTCATCCTCATATAATCAGCACATGCACTAGGAAAGGATATTAGAAAACCTATACTCTATATACTATTCTTTTTCTTAAGAACCAAGTTTTATTTATTTACAAAAAAAAAGAGAAAAAGTTGGAGTAAGGGGGAAGACAAGTTTTACACCAAAGTCCTACAATGTAACTCCCTTTGCTTAAAAAGTGTAAAAAATGTACATTTGTTCACAGGTACCAAATATGAAGCCCCATAGTCCTACGGTACGCAGAAACTAGAGCAGTTCTGCTGGCGCATCAAAGCATATTTCCTTTAATAAAAAAGTGAAAGTATGTACAAATTTTACCCAAAAAAAGTTAAAATCATGTGTGTGTCTGTGTGTCCGAGAGAGAGAAAAAAAAAGCAGGTGGACAGCAGTAGTGTGGACTAGTAAAGACGCAGGTACCAGCAGTTCCACAGGAGCTAAAAAGGATGCGTGGCGTGAGCTTGCTGAAGTTGAGAACTAGAGGTGAGAGTTCAGGGCAGGCATCAAGGGATCCATAAGGAGTCAAGTCCACAAGATGATCAATCCCAAGACAAAAAGCAGGCCCCAGATAACACCTAACGGGTGATGTAGATGTGCTTGAGTGAACAGGAAAAAGAAAAGTCAAATCCAAGGCTTCTTTTTTCCTTTTGCAGGGAGAGGAGAGGAGGAGTGACCATCAGAGTTACAATCCACCTGAGCACCGTGCCCTTCCCAGTCTGTCTGTAAACGCACACACATCCGGCCAACGTGTAATCAGCATCCAGTTCCCTCATGGGAGGTCAGGCCACAGGAGAATCCGGTCTTGGCTCTGCTGGTGTGTGCATGCAGGCTGCATGTCTCTATGCCTACGAGAACTTCCTTCCCCTCCAGGGCAGGCTAAGATCCCAAACCTCTTAGGGAAAGTTCCAGCTCTGACTTGGTAAGGTATAAAACTATATTATTTTGGAGCTAGTGGGAAGCAGCCGCATAGCACAGGGAGATCAGCTCGGTGCTTTGTGACCACCTAGAGGGGTGGGATAGGGAGGGTGGGAGGGAGGGAGACGCAAGAGGGAAGAGATATGGGAACATATGTATATGTATAACTGATTCACTTTGTTATAAGGCAGAAACTAACACACCATTGTAATGCAATTATACTCCAATAAAGATGTAAAAAAAACTATTTTGGGAGGATGTATTTCAAAAGAAGTTGTAAATTTATTAAGGATAATTTTTTTTTAATTTCAATAAAGCTGTGGTGATGCAGCAGAACAATCCTGAAGTTGAGGACCAGAAGGCCCGAGTTTGAATCCTCACTCTTCCAAACGTGTGACTTTGAGTGAGTCAATAAACCTCTCTGGGTGACAGTTTTGTCACCCAGAGAGCAAGACAGCAATGTTTATCTCACAGGGTTCATTAACTCGACAAATACTTATTGAGCACTTCCACTGTGCCCAGCACTGTTCTAGACATTGGGATGTAGGGATGAATAACACAGCAAGGCCCTGGTACCTGGGAAGTTTATATTCCAGCTGGAGAGACAGGCAAACAAGAAGTAAACAAAAAAATGAACAAATAATTTCAGACAGTATTGAGTGCTGTATTCGTTTCTTAGGACTACTGCAACAAATGACCACCAATTTAGTGGCTTAGAGTAACAAACATGTATTTTCTCACAGTTCTGGAGGTCAGAAGGTTAAAATTAAGGTGTCAAGTAGGGCTGTGTTCCCTCTAAGTTTCTAGGAAAGAATGCTTCCCTGTCTCTTGCAGGTTCTGGTGGCTCCAGCTGTTCCTGGCTTGTGGCAGCCATCACTCCATCGCTGCCTGCATCTTCACATGGCCTTCTCTCTGTATCTCTCTGGGTCCTCTCCTCTTCTTAAAAGGATGACCAGTCACTGAATTTAGGGCCCGCTCTAAATCAAGGAACATTTCATCTCAAGATCCTTCACTAACACTATTTCCAAATGAGGTCACATCCTGAGGTTCCAGGGGTCATGAATTTCCGGAGCACTCTATTCAACCCATTCCCCATTTTGCACAAGTGCTGTAAGGAAATAAATGAGGCAACGGACAAAGTGTCTAGAGGTAAATCTTCAGCAAAGATGGCCAGGGAAGGCACCTCTGAGGAGGTGATTGCCTAACTCTAAGAGTAGCCCGCTACAGGAGGAATGTTCCAGGGTCCAAGCATCCAAATGGAGGCCTGAGGAGGCGACTGAGTTGATGTGAGAACTGAAGGTGGTAAAAGATCTCAAGGACTCGGATGCATTACCTCCCTCCCCCAGAGTGCTCAAAGGACTGAACTTGTAATCCCCTCACCAGAGAGAGTGGGTGGTCCAAGCTCAGGAAGCCCCAAACCACAGCCAGCCTCCCTTCCGAGAGCACATTAATTTATAGGCCTCTCTCCCCACCTCCCCTCACGATGCAGGTGGTTTCCTGATGCAGGATATTAACTTTCAGCTGCTGGAGGTCCCTAACCTCCATGCTGGCCTAAAAGGTTTCATCAGGTTTGGATAAGCCTCAGATAAGGAGCTGAACTTTTGCAGGCTTATAAGAACTGCACCTCCAATCCTTCAGAGATTCGCTCATCACTGGCCTTAATCCATCTCAAATAAATTCTGTGCATACAGACGTGGTTTCCCACCATGGCTGTTTCATAAGGAAAAAGAACAGCTTTGTCTGTTCTGCAAAAGCCCCCTCTGTTTACACTATGCCCATGGATTTAATTTCTGAGATTTACATTTTAATTCTTTAAGATATTCAGGAGATAAATGGATAGAGAGGCCTATGGTTGAGGCATGGCCCTTTCCTCGAAAACCTACTTGCCTTGTTTTCCTATCTCTTGAGCCCTTGTTTCTTTCTCTTGCCAAATTTAATTGGACTTCCTTCTCCACTCCGCTTTGCTCTCTTTTCTGTCCCGGCCCTCCCATCATCCCCACTCCTCCTCCTGGACCTCCCAGATTGGTTAGTCACCCGTCGCAGTTGAATGATGTCCCCAACCCCAAAATTCATGTCCACCCTGATCCTCAGCATGTAACCTTGTTTGGAAATAAGGTCTTTGCAGATGTCATTAAGATGAGGTCATATTGGATCAGAGTGGGCCCTAAATCCAGTGACTGGTGTCCTTATAAGATGAGGAGGGTTTCCCTGGTGGCGCAGTGGTTGAGAGTCCGCCTGCCGATGCAGGGGATGCGGGTTCATGCCCCGGTCCGGGAAGATCCCACATGCCGCGGAGCGGCTGGGCCCGTGAGCCATGGCCGCTGAGCCTGCGCGTCCGGAGCCTGTGCTCTGCAACGGGAGAGGCCACAACAGTGAGAGGCCCGTGTACCGCAAAAAAAAAAAAAAAAAAAGAAAAAAGATGAGGAGAGGGTGCACAGAGAAAAAGGCCATGTGATGTTGAAGGGAGAGACTGGAAAGATGTAGCTGCAAGCCGAGGAACACCAAGGATTGCTGGGAGCCTCCACAAGCTGGAAGAGGCAAGGAAGGATCCTCCCCGAGAGGCTTCAGAGAGAGTGTGGCCTTGCCAACACCTTGATTTCAGACCCCTGGCCTCCAAAACTGTGAAAGAATACATTTCTGTTGTTTTAAGCCACCAAGTGTTTGGTTATTTGTTACAGCAGCCCTAGGAAACTAGCAGAGCAATCAACCGACTCTCCACCCCTCTCTCACCTGGGTCCTCCACCTCACCTGGAGCCCCACAGCCGGACCCCAGGCCCTGCCCTCTCCTCTGGGGAGGCCCAGCTTCTGACTGTCCTCTGTATCCATGACTACTGAGGCCATGTGATCTCTATTTATATAAAGAACCCAACTAGGTTTTCTTTGTTTTCTCCGTATTTTATTATGAAGTCTTCAAACGCCGAGCAAAGTTGAAATAATTTGCAACAAACACCCATATAGTTATCACCTACATTAACCATTAATCTGGTCCCTGCAAGATGACTCTGTGATACAGTCATAAGAATTCGGACTAAGTCCAATTGTCTGAATTCAGACTCTATCCTTTACTAGATGGGAGACCCTCTGCAAAGTAAAACTACATAAGCTTTATGAAACTATTTCAGCATCTGAAAAATGGGGATACAAATGGAGACAAATCAGTATGTGAAACTCATAGGGTTATTCTGGGGAGGAAGGGAGTTAAAGTAAGTGCCTGGCACACTGTACTTGAGTAAGCAGAGGCCATCTATATCCTCTGCCACCCAACACACAGCACTTTTATCGTGTGCACAGTGCATGCTATTTCTCTGCGCAAAAAGCTACAATGGCTTTCCTGTGCTTCCTAGAACAAGTCTAAATTTTGCTGCCTAGATTTTAAAATAACCAAGAAAACCATTGTTAAAGCTATCTAAAATATCAAGCTGGTTTTTTTTTATGGATTGGAATTCCATCAACTCAGGGGCATAACTAATTCATTGTAAAGATCAACAACACTGATTGGTCATCCTTAAATAGCAAAAGGAATAATAGAATGAATAATAAAAAAATGGGATAACTCAATAACAATACTATGCATGTGATAGACAAAATCTTTTCAATCCCACTGGGAGTGTTGGGGGCACAAGAAGACAAAGAAGTTTTTGGCTATGGACAGGCTGTGAAGGCTCCATAGCTGGTCCCATCCGATCCCAACCTTGAGCCTGGCGGGTTCACTGCCTTCTCGAAATTCCATAAACGCAACACCATGCCTGTCTTTGTCTCCATCTCCATTCAGACTGTCCTCTCTCCAAGCCACCCACCCATAGGCCTACCCTGGTCCTGCCCACTCAGGCCTTCTACCACCCTCAAAACTATCTCCAGCCCCACTCTTGCAGCAGCTCTGCCCCTTTCCCAGGGACCCCCGTCCTCTATGACTTCCTCCAGCACTGGGAAAGGACAGAGTCCACCAGCCCACAGACTGACGGGCTTTGTTTCCAGTGAAGCCGTCAGCATTTGGAGGTAGGAAAAGTGTCTGCTAAATATCCCACGTTCCTGCTCATACCCGCACAGACAGGGGCTGCTAAATATCCGCTGATTCATTCTAAGTCAAAATACCGTCCCCTCAAAACACAAATAAATAAATAGTGGTGAAGGAAAAGAATGGAAAAAGACTTTTGGACTCACGGACAGGAAAATGATTTGGCTTGGCTGTCAACGTGACCAGCTGCTACACTGCCAACATCCCGTCTCAACTTTATTAAAGAACCTAGGGCTTCCCTGGTGGCGCACAGGTTCGAGCCCTGGTCCGGGAAGATCCCGCATGCCGCGGAGCAGGTAGGCCCGTGTGCCACAACTGATGAGCCTGCGCTCCGGAGCCTGTGAGCCATAATTCCTGAAGCCCGGGTACCTAGAGCCCGTGCTCTGAAACAAGAGAAGCCGCCGCAACGAGAAGCCCGAGCACCACAGCGAACGGAAGCCCCCGCTCACCGCAACTAGAGAAGGCCCGCGCGCAGCAACAGAGACCCAACACAGCCAAAAATAAATAAATTAGATAATTTAAAAAAAAGAACCTAAACTGTCAAACATAAAAGAAGTGTGTGTACATGCTCACACGTGCACATGCGTACATGTGCGTGCACATGCACGCACGCACACCGACACACAAAATGCCGGTTCCTCTGAGCAGTGTCGTTTTGTTCCACTGTCATTCGTCAAACATCTATTGAGCACCTACTCTGTGCTAAGCACTGCATCTGGCGCTAGGAGCTCAAATTAGAAGACACAGTTCCTTCTGTCCGGGAGTGGGATGGGGAGGCTTAGACGGGTCATTACGACAATGTGAGAGAAGCTCTGACAGAGGCGGGAGGAGGCGATGGGTAACTCCAGAGTGGAAGGACGAATCCCCCACCTGCTGGGGTGGGAGTGAGTCAGGATCACCCAGTACAGGAGACTCCGGCTGAGTTTTACACAGTGAGCAGGAGAAGGGGCATCTCTAGGAGCGGGGCTGCGAGGGGAGTTGAAATCTCCACCATTTCCAGGCAAACTGTCATCACAGTGGCTGTACACACTGTCCTAACAAGACAGCAGAGGACCACGTGAAAACGAGTGTCTGCTTCTCACACACACATTGGAAGCATCAGCATCAGGCTGAGGACCTACAGCACCCACCCCTGGGCCACCCACCATGGTGGCAGAACCTGGGGACCCTTCTGAGGCCAGGGTGCAGAACAGGACAAGGGTTGCTGAAAAGAGGAGAAAGCATTCCAAATAAAGCAATCAATTGATCCAAAGGCACAGAGGTGTGGATGAGCATTTTTAAGACTTGGGATCAATCGGGTAGAGCCTTCTGGGGATAAACAGGATGAGATGGGGGAGGGATGTCAGAAATTAAGGTGAGCATGGCTTGAGGAGGCCTGGCCTAGTGTCTCCTAGAAGAAAGCAGCATGTCAATGAGCGTCCACATCCAGCCATCACTGCGAGAACACGTTGCCAAACCTATTGTCAAGTATAAAGAACACATTTCTATCAACTGGCAAAATGCTTCCCAAAAGACTGCTTCAGCTAAGATAAAAAAATTTGAATGAATCAACTAGGATTGTTTGTAACGCTCTGTGGCTTCCAGCAAGCCAAGCTCCAAAGACAATGGAAATGGAGTTCCCTAACATCATGGGGTTCAAGAGCCCCCATCCCCTGACTGCTGGGCTAGAGGGGACCAAGTGTACCAGAGGTAGCAGAGGACATGGGCAAATAGGCACCACCTGTCTCCACAGGTGCCCCCATCAGCGGGCCTGAAGAATGCGGCTGTCACAGGCAGGCCTCCAAGTCAGAACATCCCCTCTGCCTGGAGGGGAGAGTGTACCAGCCTGGGCATCTGGAAAGGGGCATCAGAGAGAGAAAGCTGGGGAAAACTGGCAGGTGGGTGACAGCCCAAAGAGACAAACATGCTCAGCCTCTCATGCTCCCTCCTGCCTCAGCTGGAAACACTCACAGCCTCATAATCTATCTCCAGGACAAACTCAGTGACTTAAAGGATGGTCTGTCTTGGACTCCAGTGAGCAGCAATCAATCTCAGGAAGGTGCAGGGAGCTTAAGCACTCAACAGCTGGGATATTATAAATAGACCAGTTGCTTTCTCCCTAGCCTGCCCAGGCTATGGAGGAAGTACAAATGCCTTTGCTCAGAAACAAGGCACTATGCAATCTGCTTGAGATAAGGCAAACCCACTTAGAAGCTTCTGGAGCTAGAACTGGCTGAGAAGTCACAAGAGCAAGCCTAGGTCTGATGTGGAGGCGGAGGAGCACTGCGATGGACCGAACGTTTGTGTCCTCCCAAAATTCATATGTTGAAATCACATCCCCCAACGTGACGCTCTCAGGAGGCGAGGGCCTTTGGGAAATGATTACATCATGAGGGTAGAGCCGTCATGTGGGATTAGTACCCTTATAAAAGGGACCCCAGAGAGACCCTTTCCCTCCTTCTGCCTCATGAGGACACAGAAAAGACAGCTTTCTATGGACCAGGAAACCAGCCCTTAGCAGATGTGGAAACTCCCAGCACCTTGATCTTAGACTTGAAGGGTCCAGAACCATGAGAAATAAATGTTTGCTGTTGGACACCCCGCCCCACCCCCGTTTATGGTATTCTGTTATAGCAGCCAGAACTGACTAAGATAGGTACCTAATAAACTCACTCCTCTGCAGCAGGGTGGTTCTGTTGGGCCTGGTGTGGGTCAAGGATCTGTGACCGTGTTTCACCAGGAGTAGAAGCAAGTCCTCCAATGGGAATCAAGACATTGTATTGCAAAACCTGAAGTCAGACTACCTGCGTTCAAACTCCTGGCTCAGGTGTCACACCCTGGGAGTGGGAAAGTACAGAGAAGCAAGGGGACGAGGCTAAGCCGATCTATGAGGTAATGGATAAGAGTCAGAGACACCAGTAAGAACTCACACTTAATATAGATACAACTGGTTACATATAGAAATAGATATGCATACATACATGGGTTAGTACACACATAGTTTTCCTTGCTCTGCCAGCTGAGAGGGCCTAAAAGAAATGACACCCCAATAACAACAAGCACACCTAGCACCCAGATGTTGGTTTCTAACATCATTCTCCAATAAAAGGCACCAGTGCTCCTTAAGGAAATGACAATCTAGGACAGAGATAGGAAATATACAAGACGAACTTGGAGCATCTTACACAATAGTATCAGAAAGTGTTGAAGAAGGGCTCAAAAAAGAATTGACAAGGATATATCAAAGGGACACAGGGGGGCTTCCCTGGTGGCGCAGTGGTTGAGAGTCCGCCTGCCGATGCAGGGGACATGGGTTCGTGCCCCGGTCCGGGAAGATCCCACATGCCGTGGAGCGGCTGGGCCCGTGAGCCATGGCCACTGAGCCTGCGTGTCCAGAGCCTGTGCTCCGCAATGGGAGAGGCCACAGCAGTGAGAGGCCCGTGTACTGCAAAAAAAAAAAAAAAAAGGGACACAGGGCACCCAAGAAAGAACTCCTGATGGACAAGGCAAGAAAATAAAATTTGTATTGCTTTATAGCCCCAAGGTATAGAATAAATATCATGAGTCCACATTGATCTAAATTAATGATTGAATAAATTAATAAATGAAGGATAAGGGCCAAATCTCCTTTGCAGAAAAGTAACTTACGTAGATACCCTCCCCTCAATGAGGTGGAACATAACTCCCCACTCCTTAAGAGTAGGCTATGCATAGATTTCCTTCCAAAGAGTACAGTATGGAAAGGAGGGGGAAAAGTAACTTTGCAGTGGAGAAACTTGACAAACACTACTTCAGCCAAGTGTTAAAGATCAACATCAATAGTCATAGATCACGTTGACAGTAAATGCCTTTGATATGATGTCATGCAAAGGGAGCTTTACCTCTGTGGCCCTCCCCAAAACCCATAACCTCAGTCTAATCATGAGAAAAACATCATTCAAATTCCAAGAGAGGGGCATCTACAGTACAGACTCAAAATACCAGGACTCCTCAGAACTGTCAAGGTCATCAAAAACAAGGTAAGTCTTAGAAACTGTCACAGCCAACAGGAGCCTAAGGAGACCTGGCAACTAAATGTAATGTGGTGTCCCGGATGGGATCCCAGAAGAGGAAAAGGGCATTAGGTAAAAACTAAGGGAATCTGAATAAGCTATGGACTTTAGCTCATAATAATGGATCAATATTGGGTCATTAGTTGTAACAAATGAACCACACTAATGTAAGATGTTGGTAACAGGGGAAATGGGATGTGGGGTATTTGGGAACTCTCTGTACTACCTTCACAATTTTTCCAAAAATCTATAACTGTTCTGTAGAATAAGGTCTTTCAACTAAAAAAAACATCCAGGCTCTACCACTCACAAGTTATATAAACATCACTGGATGGATTCTACTCTGTGCCTCAGTTTTCTCATCTGTACGGTGGGATTATTGGTTATAATACCTACTTCATAAACTATGGGGGCAGATTCAATGAGACAATGTGTGTAAAGCACCTGCCCCAGCACAATGCCTAGAATACAGGCGGTGCACAAATGTTGGCAGCATCATTATCATCCTCATCACCCCAATAAAATAAAAGTTAAAAAAGAAAAACTGCTCTCCTTATTAGTGACCATCTCAACAATAAAACTTTCCCCCTTTATTTATTTATTTGCGGTACGCGGGCCTCTCACTGCTGTGGCATCTCCCGTTGCGGAGCACAGGCTCCAGACGCGCAGGCTCAGCGGCCATGGCTCACGGGCCCAGCCGCTCTGCGGCATGTGGGATCCTCCCGCACTGGGGCACGAACCCGTATCCCCTGCATCGGCAGGCGGACTCCCAACCACTGCGCCACCAGGGAAGCCCTCCCCCTTTATTGATCTGGCAATTTTGAAACTCAAGTACCTGGGAGGAGAGGCTCTGAAACTTCACCTGAAACTCATATCCTGGGACTGGAGTGAGGATACTGAATCTGCTACAAGGAAAAGCCCACCCGAGGCCACCTGGCAGGGAACAGGCCACCCTGCACAGCCCACGCAGAATGTGATAAAGCATCTCCAAGAATGTTATTATTTAAATATGCCTATCATTTTCCTACCTCACACACAAACACACAAAGTGAGTCAACATGAAATTAAATGGTAATGTTGTTCAGTTTGTTCTGGAAAGATGGATGCATTTCCTACATGACTTGGATATTCTACTGATTCTGGAGAGAATGGGGGATGATATATATACACAGTAAAGATTAGCTTATAGGAAGTGTGACCAGGGAACCAACCACTTTCCACCATAAAAAATGTTCATGCATTTTTCTCATTTGCTAGTTAGCATCATATGACAACTTGGAGTTTTTCCCTGGAAGTGGTAACAATAGATTTAACTTATTCACCCAAATCCCACACTCATAAAGCAAACAATATTTCATAATGTGTAACGTTACCAGGGGGACCGTAATTCATGGCTGAAGGATCAGAGCTTTATAACAGATGGGTTTTCTTGTTTTCTTTTTCTTTTTATATATTTAGTTAGTTAGTTAGTTAGTTACTTTTGTCTGCATTGGGTCTTTGTTGCCACGTGCCGGCTTTCTCTAGTTGCGGGGAGCGGGGGCTACTCCTTGTTGCGGTGCGCGGGCTTCTCGTTGCGGTGGCTTCTCTTGTTGCAGAGCAAAGGCTCTAGGTGCGCGGGCTTCAGTAGTTGCAGCACACGGGCTCAGTAGTTGTGGCTCGTGGGCTTAGAGCACAGGCTCAGTAGTTGTGGTGCACGGGCTTAGTTGCTCCGCGGCATGTGGGATCTTCCCGGACCAGGGCTCGAACCCCTGTCCCCTGCATTGGCAGGAGGATTCTCAACCACTGAGCCACCAGGGGAGTTCCCAGATGGGTTTTCTGAAGTGGTTGGGGAAACCTAAGATCCAGCCCCAGCAGTTTGACCAATACATTTGAAATATGCAAAAGAGCTTAAGTCAAGCACATTATAAATGGCAGTGGTGGCTGTCACCACAAGCCCACCTCAACAATTAATGGGCTGGGGTGGGCTGCCAGAAAGCAAACTATGATTTATTGTTCTCTTCAGATTAGTAAAAGCAATGCTATCCAGTGTGAATTCCAGTATTAATCCACATGGGAAAGAACTGATGTTTCCAAATGGCCATGAGAGTAGGTTACACTTCTGAAACCACATTTCTTTTCACCTTAATTCTCAGGCACTCGGAAACCTCTGCTTTTACCCAAGTTCTCTGGATAATACTCAAAACCTGCAGCATGGGACATTTTGTACTCTATTAACTCAAATCCACTTAAAACTGATCAAGATAGAGCATCAGCAGAAAGCCACGTTGGGTCAGGGATATCCCCAAGTCTCTCATTTTACAGATGGGAAAACTGAGGTTACAGGGCAAAGCAACTGGCCCAAGTTCCTCAATAAAGGCAGCAACACTGCTGGGAGCAAAACTGGGATCTCCTAGGTATAGCAATATATATACATGAATGATGTATCAGTATATGTAACACAGATGATATACACTTCGGTATGTGTTGGAGAAAAGTGGCTTTTTAAAATCTGAAGACACATAGAGGAATATTTTAATGATGCCTTTGATGAGCATAATTTTCCAGCCTTAAGTCATGGCACAAGACTCGACACATGCAGAAAGTGTGGCGCTCAGTAGAGGGGAGCTGGCTGGGAAGGGGGCCATCCGTTCCCACTGCCCAGGGGCACAGAGACCCACTAAGGGAGCAGCCAGGGTCTGTGGGCAGGGTCCCATCTCAACCCGGCCTGAGCCTGCTCAGCACTCAGCCTTGGTCCTGGTTTTAACTTCTCACACATTCTGGTGCATTTTCACAGCAGCCAGTGTGGCGACTTTAAATGTAAATAAGACCAGGTGACTCTTCTGCTTAAAACCCACCACTGACTTCCTTCCTCTGATCCCCAGACTACAAGCCTGCCCTCCTCTCCTCGTTCATTTCATACAACTTCCTCTCTCACTCCAGCTTCCTTCTGATCCTGGAATACTGGGGTGTTCCTGCCCACCAGGCCACTCCCTTGCAAGTTCCCCAGCTGGTCCCCCAGATTCTCCAATAGCTCGTCTTCCTTGTTATTCTCTGGTCACCCCATCTAAAATGGCCCTCCCAGCCTCTATCGCACCATCCATGATATTTTCTTCACTGCTTGTACCCCTCTTGGAATTTGCCTTGTTTATTAATGTGCATGCTTGGCACTGAATGTTCCCGAAGCTAGACTGTGAATTCCAAGAGCACAGGGGTCTTTGCCGTCTCGGTCACTCCTTTATCCTCAAGGCCTAGAAAGTGCCTGGCACACGGTTACTGGTTACAAAATAAACGAGCACACTATGTTTGAAAGGTATCAAAAATTACTTGAGCTGGAAGAAACATTTCTCTAATAGCAAGATCCCAGCCCCGGGTGAGCACCGAGGAGGAGGGAAGGCTATGCCTCTTGGGCACAGAGTCTATAAGGGACTTCAGTTCACTGAGCAGACAATCAACTCAATGGCGAAATCTTTACACAGTGCTCACGGATGCTCTCAAACACCAGCTGAGAGGTCGTGTTCTCATTTCCAAGCCACCCTCTTGGTTTCTGTTCGACTTCAGAATCAAGGCTAAGCCTGTGGGTGAGCATTCAAAGGTGCTTCAGTAACTTCAAGTGAGCTGTGTGTGTGTGTGTCTGTGGTCTTGACTTCATTATTAAATAATCGGTATAAAAGTGCTCTAAAACTCGAGATTCTAGACACGTGTGCACGTACAGCATTTCCAATTGCATTTGATGTGATGAAGAGCAATTCTATGGCTCTTCAGAATTCCTGAGAGCCATCCAATGGCTCACGAGCTCTGTGGACAACAGAGAATGTGGGTCAATTAAGGCTCCTTGAAAACGCGGCCCTGGATCTCATACATACAGAAGGCCCAGCTGTGGGCCCACGGGTCCTTGACAGTCCTCATGCCCTGTGGTCTAACAGCCACAGCAAGTGGCAATTTACTGATGAAAGAACCTAGATGAGCTCGAAAATGGCACAGGGTAGAAATCCACTCCCACGTGCACACACCACAGATACAGCAGAGAAAGGCCCGGCAGTAGCTGCTGCGCTGTCACCTGCTCTAACAAGACTGATTTGTAGGGAAGTTAAAGAGAATGCAATCCAGAGGAAAGAATTTCGGTTTCCTCTGAGAACGTCTGATGTTGTCAACTTGTAAGCCCGCTTCCCTCTTCTGCCCGTCCCCGTGCACGGCAGCCCAAACATGCAAGGACTCCTCTGGGCAAAGAGGCCTCAGTCACTCACCGCCAGAAGCACACATTTACAAAGCAGCATCCCCAGGCTGCCCGTGAGTCCCTGGGCAAGCCAAAGCCAGCAGGGCCTGGGTGCCCACAACATGGTCAGTCCAGAGCCACTCAGAGCTGTCCTGTGTGGATAGGCTGCAGAACCGACCCTGTGGCTTCTGTTCAACTGAAGTCACACAGCTTTCTACTGTTTATTTCTAGCACAATTCACAGCCCCTCTGTTTCAAGTTAACGGCATAATTCTGGAACAAGAGTTTAACCCCAGAAGATGCTGTGCAGTCATGTTTCAGATTCTGTCTGTAAGACACAGCACCTTTGTTTCGGTCTGATGTTACTGTCACTGGCACATTTTTTTAAACATCTTTATTGGAGTATAATTGCTTTACAGTGTTGTGTTAGTTTCTGCTGTATAACAAAGTGAATCAGCTATATGCATACGCATATCCCCATATCCCCTCCCTCTTACGTCTCCCACCCACCCTCCTTATCCCACCCGTCTAGGAGGTCCCAAAGCACCGAGCTGATCTCCCTGAGCTATGCAGCTGCTTCCCACTAGCTATCTATTTTACATTTGGTAGTGTGTATATGTCAGTGTTACTCTCTCACTTCATCCCAGCTTACCCTTCCCCCTCCCTGTGTCCTCAAGTCCATTCTCTACATCTGCACTGGCACATTTTTACTGGCACATTTTACTGAGCATTCATTTCACAGGCAGAATGGCCAGAAGCAAAGGTAAGGAGGGGGTACCAGCTGGCGGTTCTTTGCCATCATTTCAGAGAATGTCTCTCTTCATGCAAAATGGTCCTGCAAGGCCAGAGCCATGTAAATAATTCACAAAAGCAAGTTCAGTTCTCCCCATCTGAAATCCTAGTAATATCTTATGAGGGAGCTGCTGTCCGCCATCTCGCAGGGCCACGGGTAGCTAGCAGCTTCCGTCTCTGGAAGATGCTATTAAGTCTCGATAGTCTGTGATTTGCAGATGATTATAACTTTTGCTCTGCATATCATTTTTCCTGACAGGCAAATCCCATCAATCGAATGGCATGACTGATTAAAAGGGAGGCAAACTTGACATAAGCAGTCTGATAAGCCATTTTTTATACTGACTACAACTGTGAACGCTCACAGCTGTGGGTAGAAAAGCCAGATTTGATACCAACCTTTTCTCTTCCCGTCCTCCAGGGGCCTCAGCACACGTGCTCCAGCAAGACTTTCCTAACTCGAGCATTTTACGTCTCAAAAGGAGAAATGCAATTCAGTGTTGGGGGTAGGGGCGCTTGCTCTCTAGTTCATTGAAAAAAAATTGTCCTTATGTATATGTATAACTGATTCACTTTGTTATACAGCAGAAACTAACACACCATTGTAAAGCAATTATACTCCAATAAAGATGTAAAATTAAAAAAAAAAAGAGAGGAAACTATAACCAAAAAAAAAGAGAAAAGAAAAACATTGCCCTCCCAGTGCATCCCACTGAACCCCCAATCTGTCAAGGAAGAAAACGCACTCTGCAGCCAGTGCCCTGACAGCAGCACGTGCATTACACCCACAGTCGTGGCACCTTCTCAGTTTTGCTCATGGCTTCGTCTCTAGCCAAATGGAACTTATGACTTACGGCTTGTTGGGATTTATGAATTATTTATAAAAGTAGGTCTATGACTCCAGACTCCTAAAAGACAACACAAGTCCCCTCATTGTTACCCACAACCGCGCTTCTATCAGAGAGAACAGACCGACTTTCTCCAAAACGTGCTGCATGTTTAGGATGAAACAATCGTTGTGAAAATATCCAGCCTGTAAGATTTCTTTGGAAGCTCTCTATGGGATGCCTGGATGTATTTTTAAACCGGTCTCTTTTATTCTAAGCCAGCCTGGGATTCAAGAAAGATGTGGCGGACGTGGGCGACAAACGTATTTCCCAACTTGAATATAAACAGGCAGGTCCTGCCACTTTCTCCTGGTGGTTTCAGGCTGCCAAGTTGCCCCTGCATGTGTATCTAGCAGGTTCAATAAGACCATGCCTGTGAGTGTCCCAGAGCACAGTGACTGTGTATCCTGAGTGGGGAATAAAACACGCACTGGAAGACACAGTCTAGGTTACACTTTCCCTCTCCAGCTCCCCCACACATGGGAACGTGGCTGGCAAAACACATAAGATAGTGCACACCCTCGCCAGGCTCTTCTCAATCACTGGACAGACTGGAGGGGGTATGAGGCGTCCCTGGGCTGAAGAGCACAAAGCAACCAGCCAGCCATGGTCTGGCCCACACCTCCAGGTCAGTGACACTTTTGCTTGACAAAGAAAGCCCCAGGTAGAGGTGGCATATGGGGCCCTGACCAAGCTGCAGCTGGCCTTGATGCAGGAGCCCCGAGGGACAGGGGCCTCCACCCAATCCCCTCCAGAGACACGAGCTCCCACCACTCTCACAAGCCCACAGCAGCCCTGCCCTTGGAGAGGCGCCCGGCCATGAGCCCCTCCCCAGTGGCTCTGCCCCAACTGTCCAGCCCCGACCCTGCCCCCAAGCAAGGTCCGGAGGAAGAAGCAGAGGCTGGACAGTGGAGGCCCAGGATGCTGATGGCACTTCAAGCCACCCCAGGCCATCATCCTCATGGTATCTCCTAAAGCTCCCATGATACGTCCACAGAAGAATGTAAAGCCCCATAACCCTCTGCACGCAGATGATACTCTCCCAAAAGAGCACAACCAATGGAAAAGCAGGCAGGAGACAGTGGGCTTACCTTGCTGGAAAACATCTGCCAGGAGGAAGGAGAAACAGAGGCGGAGAGAGGGAGAGAGAAAGGAGAAAAATAAAATTAATAATTATGTTAAAAATGACAGTGATGATCATCACAGCTAACATACACTAACTATGCTAAAGACTCTTGGTACAATATTTCCTCTTCTCAGAGGCAGTGGTTAAGAGCTTGAGCTCTGGAAGGGAACTATCTGGGTTTCAATTCTGGCTGCATGCTTACTAACTCTGTGGCTTACAGTTCCCTAAACCACAAATAGATTTGTACTGGAAAGATTAAACAAATGATGTCCCATGTTTTAAAGGTTTAGATCAGTGCCCGGGACATAGTAAACATACAAAAGTTGCCAGTTATTATTTATGTTAATATTATTATTTTCACAACAATGCTATCAAGCAAGTTGTAATATTATCCTCACTTTATAGATAGGGAAACTGAGCTTCTGGAAGGTTAAGTAACTCATCCAAGGTCGCAGAGGAATAAGCTCAGGACTGAACCCAAGTCTGTCTGATTCCAAAAACCATCTTCTTACCCCCTACTGAGCTGCCTGGCTGGTTTATAAATCACAACAAAAGCAACAAAGGCACACAACAGGATAAACAGAGGAAGAGCCTATGAATAAAGTTCCATATTTAAATCATAATAAGCACATTTGTATGAATTCTCCAAATTTTAACTCACAACTAATTAACACTATGTCTTCATATTAAACCTAGGTCAAAATCTTTCAATAGGTGAAAAAATATTAATTCATCTTTTTCAATAAATATTTGAGAAGCTACCATATGCCAAGCACTAGGTCTGGCACCAGGAAACATGCAGCAAAAAGCATAAACGAATAAGCAGTGGCTAACACCTGCCAAGGGTAACCGCTAGCATGACTTACAACACTTCACATTTGTTCTGTCTGTTTTTGAGCTTCATATAAATGGACTGAATTTGTTCTGTCTGCCTTCTCTGCTCCACAGTGATTATGGGAGTCCTCCATGCTGTAGCATGTAGTAGGTCATTCATTCTCACTGCTGGATAGTATTCCACCACATGATTTTCTCATAATTTATTTCTCCATCCTAATGTGGATGGATATTTGGATTGTTTTCAGTGTTGAGCAATTAGGAATTGTGATACTTTGTCCGTATCTTTTGGTGAACGTATGTGCATATGCAAGGTACTTTTTGACATCAGGCTCACCCTGCTTCTACCAACTTTCAATCACCCCAAAAGTATTCTTATCTCCTCCTACTTTCTCATCCAGTAACTTAAAGATGGAAGATAGCACTGGTAAGAATACAGACAGCACCACCCAGATGTGAGCCAGTTCCCGCCCTGCTCATGGGGTTGTAAATAGGCAAAAAACTTCTACAAGATAGTTTGACAGTATGTATGGCAATGTTAAATATACGTCCTTACCCTAACAATACCACTGCTAGGAATTTCATTTAATGAAATACCTAAAGGTCTTCAAGTACCTAAAGTCTATAAAGATGTTCATTACAGCATTGTGTATAATGGACAAACAACACAGATTGCCTATTCGTTTCTCTACAGAGAATCAAACCAAAAATAATATATTCCATACAATGGATTATGGTTCAACCACTGAAAATGGTTAAAGATTTTTATTATTTTTGAGTGAAGAAATCAGACATGGAACATGTATCCTGAACCCGTGTATGTACATGTATGAACATGCCTCAGATTCATAATCTGAATTTAAAACTGATCCGCATCTTAAAAACTAAATGAGAATTATGTCATCAACATCTAAATTTGCTGTCAGTCTTCAGCTAAAACATCAGTTCCTACAAGGTCACAAAGAGCCAAGGGGCCACAAATGGTGTGGATGAAACATGTACCTGGTGGGTTAAACAGACTGCCAGGAAAGAACACCAGTGAGTGCAGTTTTCATTCCACTGGTGCACACGTGACCCCCATGAGGGGTGTCATTCACATGCAATATACATGCTCCCCAGGGCATACCCAGGCCGTTGGCTGTGGGACAGATAAGACAGATGCAGGCTCACAACTCCCAGGGAATTGGCTAAATCACCACCCTTTCTCTCACACTCAGGAAAGCCAGTTGGGATGTAAATGGGCAATACTCGTGTCATTATGGGAAAACTTTAACCCTGCTTTAATTTATATATGCTCTACATTACTCTCTAACCTCAGTAATTCATCACCAGCATAAGTTCTGACGCAGCAGTGTGTAGAATGCCACTCAGCTCCCATGCCCTGACTGTCCAGAGACTGTGAAAAGGACCACATGCAGCTCCCTAAATAAACCATGGTGATCACGCGCATCTGCCGCCTGCAACGCACCATCTGAACCACCCACCCTCTCTAACCAGCTCGCACACCTGGAGGAGCCCTCCTCCTCCGCCTTCAAATGTCACAGCCACTGTGAAGCTTCTCAGAGCCTATCCCCACGAGAGGAAAGTCACTCTTTCTGCCTCTGTGCTCCCAGAGTAACTTGTGCACGTTGCAATTATACGTCATATTATAATTAGTTATTTATGTAGACCACAAGCTCCTGAGAACAAGAGCTACGTGTCTTGATCACCTTTGTGGAACCTAACTGCCTGGCATGGTGTGCTCCCACACAGGAGGGAAGGACAGAGGGGCTGGTCTGTCTCAACACACATTCGGTCCAACTCCCTCATTTTATGGATGAGGAAACTGAGTCCCAGAGAAGTAAGAGATTTTTCCCCAGGTCACACATGGCGTCTGTTAAAGGCTGAGCCGGGACTACATGAGATTCATTTAACCTTAATGAAGCACAAAAGCTCATCCTTATTATTAGCAAAGTACAAATTAGAGACTTATCATTCTCCTCTAATGAATACAGACAAAAATTTCCAACATTGAAAACATCAATGAAATGAGATTAGTCTTTCAAATACGGATCTAGTCTCGACATCCATCCAGAATCCTCAACCTCCTCTCCATGGCTGTTGACAGGGAGCACTTCCTTTGAAACTCAGTACTGATTTGAGTCACTGGAAAGTATCAGCGGGCAGGGAGGGAGGAAATTCAGGCAGGGATTCAGGAATAAGATACCTTATTTCTTCCAATTCCACTGCATATATCATGGTTTAGCAGACAAATCTGCATAGAGTACTATTCGTATCTTCTATTCCAGAAAACTCTCCGGATTTTCATATAAGCTATTTTAGATTTTTTAAAAACTCTTTTTCAGCTTCATTTACATTTTGCACCTTTTTATTCAAATGTAAATTTGAATAAACACTAGTATAAATATTACAATTTTGCACAAGTTATCTTGTAATTTACACTCTAAAGTTATGTCTTCTGTTGTCTATGGCATAAATCATTCCATTCTTAGCATTATTTAGCTCTTTGCTCTGAAGTATAACTGCTTGGGTACCTTCTTTAAAATTTCACTTTTCCACACTGAAACAGCCATCCAGGGCTGGGCTCAAATGATTCATGGACAGAAGAATGGAAAATAAGTGAGAAGAAGGCAGATTCTGTGCTGGTGTACCCCCCCACCCCGCCCCAAACTGCAGACCTCAGAGGACATTAGTCATAGAAGTACTCTCATCCTCTTCCATTCTGGTGTACACAGCCACGACCCCCAGCTCCCAACTTACAGGGACTAGTCACTTATAAAAATCAAATGGCGTCTAATTTGAGCGCAGTCATCTCCTTCCAGTCTAACCAACCACTAAGAATTATCTGGGAGTCAATCACTTATAATCTCTGAACTTGAACTGACCTGGAGATATTTAATACCACTGTGTTGGGAAGGTTCAGTTAGATGATTCACACAAACATTTCCCCATCCCCCCATCCAGTGCTAAGGAGAATCACCCTGAGAGTTAGACTCAGCACCATCTTCTCTGCTCTCCCAGAAATCAGAAATCACGGAAGTAAGGAGTTGGGAGTTGCCAGTGCCCAGCCAAGCCTCAGTCAGGTTGAGCCCAAAGGACACCAGGGACACTTGTGCAGAGGAAGTGAACTACTTCAGACAAAGATCCGCTCATACTCACTTCCCAAGGGAAAAAACCTCAACCCCAATCATTCAAATAAACAAAGAAAGCCTGTTCTCCAGCCCCACATGCACCCCCTGGAGCCATTCTGGTCCTATGTATAGATGAAAGGGCATCTATAAATTGGTGACTCAGATGTGGGGAGAAGAAAATAAGAAAGAAAGAACTCAGATTTGCCTTTCTTAGCCTCGATGTCCAATTTCTACTGTTAGGAACGAGCATCAGGGATATTTGCCCACCTCCCCCATAGCTCCTGAGAGCTTCACACCCCAGAGATCGTTAATGCACCGAGTCCTCCAGAGACAGGAGCCATAAAGAGACTAGATTATTTATTATTATTAATAAGTTATGGCAATTAGGCTGGGTGATTCCTAAATGTTGCTGGTTAAAAACTTTCTTGAGTGCTACTCATCCACATGGCTAGTGTTTACCTCTATTAAAAATGATTTAACCACACTCTGGGTGAACCCCTCTCTTGTGCCTGGGTTAATAATTAGCAGTGCACAGAGCCACGTGGGTTAAGTGAGTTGGCTCTTCTTTATTTATCTATTGCTTTGTTTTATGAGGAGAACTGGATGGCAGTCTGATTGCCCATTCAGTCTGCTAGGAATAATTTACTATTTCAATCCACAGCTCGTAACTGTGGTTAGAGAAACCCTCACGATTATTACAATATCACATCTAGCCCACACCCCACAGCATTAAAGATATGCCAAACAGTGAAAGCGTGCTTGACTTCCATAAGACTGGGGGAGGTAAAGCTACCAGTCCTCAAACAATGTCATCATACTACTCTCTCAATTTTGCTTTCTTTTCTAGGTTAAATTATATATGAGGGGAGTTTAGTTTCTTGAAAATGCATGCACTTAACTCCCATTTAAGAAGTCTCACCTGGGGAGATAGCTGTCTTGCGAGTCCTCCTGTGGTTTGAGCTACAGAAAGAAAATTCTCTTTCAAGTGCAAGTGCCGTTACAGTAAAGCACTGTAAATGTCACTGGGACCCAACTAACCAGGGACAAGAGAAAGGATGTAGGGAGCAGCTGGAATGAATGCTGCTTCCTTGAATGGGGTCAAGTTCACCATTAACCAAAGTCAATTCAAGATCACTTGAGCTGCCCCTCACCAAATTTCAAAAACCGGCAAGCTCTGTGCATGGCTATGAGGATTTCTAGAATTCAGTCTGTTTCCTTCTGCACATCTCTGTAAATCAAGTGAATTATTTCTTTTCAAGGTTGAAAAGTGGGGCCCACCAAAGCCTCCCCAGTACTCCAGAGTAGTTCTGCTTCAAATTGAGGAAGTCTAGGTCCAAAAATGGCAGGTGGGCTTCCCAGGGAGGGCAGGGTTCATTCCTTCTCTCCCAAATACAGTCCAGTGCCGGGTCACCACATGACTGTGGCCACTGGATCCCAGGACCTAAGACTGGGTCCCAGCCCCTCACCAGGTGGAAACTTGAGGTGAAACTTCTTGTAGCCTATGTTCTCATCTATAAAATGGGATGATAGAGATAAGCTCTTACCCTGCCACAGGAATATCATGAGGATCAAGTTAGATCATTTAATCAGTGTGAAGCACATGGACTTTGGAGTCACATAATACCAGGTTCAAATTCTTGCTAGTCCACTGGACAGCCATCTTGGGCAACTATTTAACCTCCTTGAGTCTCAGTTTCTACATTTATAAAATGAGGATAATAAAACTTCTTTCAAAATTCATAGGGAGAATCTAGATCATAACTGTAAAGCAGTTAGCACATGTAACTGGTTTATGGTACATGCTCAACAAGTGAAAGCTAATGTTATTATAATAATAAGCAATAGAATAGGGTAGCCAAGAGCTCAGGTCCTGAAGTCAGAGCTGGTCCCATGTCTTGCTGTGTGATCTTAGGCAAATTAGTTAACCTCCCCAAGCCTTGCTTTTCTCATCAGCAACACACAGATAATAAGAGTAATTAATTTTTGTGCCATCTCATAAATTGCTATGGAGATTAAATGAGGTAAAGCATATAAGACTGCACAATAACTAGTATTCAGAAAAACTTCTATAAATTGTAGCATTATTAGTCAACGAATTGCCTACTATTTGAAAATATCACCAATTGTGACTTGTATAGGACTGTAAAATATCATAAGAGGAAAATCCATTAAAATTAAATGATTGTTTTGATTCCTTCTTGTCATCATGTAGCTACATGCCATTAAGAAACTCTAAAGCAATTATCAAATATTATTTTATGAATGAATTATTTTTAATCTTTAAAATCAGGTCCCATGACATCCTATCTCCAAACACCAAAGATCTAAGGGGTTGTGATTAGCACCCAGATGTTCCAGAAACCCAGAGCCCAGCCTTCATTTTGGGCACCACTCACCTCTCTGACATTGCCTGTCTCCTCTGGACCTGTCGTTATTTCTCAAGGCCACCACATAAGGGGCTCAACCCATCCCTGCCCTGGGGTGTGATGAGTGGAGACCCAGGGTTTAGAAGAGGTCGGGACTGCACGGGGCGGCTGAACTGAGAACCCCTCTGCTCAGCACTGTGGGTGCTACGAAGAATTTGCCTGAGGAAAGGGTTCTGCTGCTCCATTAAGTAAATTAGTGAAAGTCTGAACCCAACAAACCACTTAAGTGGAGCCCCTTTCTGTCCGAGCGCAGGTCTGTGCTCTCTTGGAGCACGGCCAGAGTCAAGGGCTCCTCCAGAGCCCGTGCTTGGCTTCAATGGCACCGTACGGGGACTGTGATTAGTTTTCTGTGTCTCCAAAGCCAGACAGCTCAGGCAGCCGCGTGGCTCATCTCCCCGCCCCTCCCGCCTCCCCCAGGCGCACCCAGGCGCACCCAGGCAGCTCCAACTGCACGCAGCCTGGTGAGTCTGGGTTATTAAGGACCAACCGGAAGGCCTCACTCCGCGTCTCCAGCCCTCCGTGCCAAATACCACCGTTCTTTAATGTGGGTCTGTATCCCTCTCTCCTTTTTCTTCTCTGTCCCGTTTTGGATGCAGGACAGGGAAAGTTTTCCTTGCTCCTGACCTCCCCTCCCCTTTTACCATGTTAGAAATGAAGACCGATACTTTGTGTGTCATTGTTATTCCTCTGAAGGCACATGGCGCTCTGTAAATGTCTCTTATTTGTGAGTAAGAAAAAATTTTTTAAAGCCCTGAAGTCTCTTCCTGCTCCATTTTCTAGGGAATGTACGACCAACATCAATCTGAGGCCCTGTGCTTGTGACCCAGCAGCCAACGGGGACTTGGGAAGGCAGTGCAAGGCCCACAAGCTAGTAAGTCCCTAACATTTTTATGACATTCTATCCAGAGTATATCTCATTCCTAGCACAGAAGAACAATGCTCTTAACTACTGAAAGAACATAAAAAAATAGATTTAGGAATAATACCTTTTATGACTGCATTCTGTGTACTGTGAAAGTTATGTTCAAATCTGCTAGTACTTTATGGAGCTGATAAAGGAGAACAGTATGGCTTCCCAGCTAACAGGGTATTTTATATCCATTTAAAATGTTTTCTCTTAAATTGAATTACTTTTTGAGTAATTATAATAAGACTAATCTGGGCTTAATGAATTCATGTACAAATACTTCAGACTGCATTATTAAAACCTCTATGATATGAAACTATATTAAACTCAATCCCTCTAGCAACCAGTGTTTTTCTTTGAAAAGAACAGCATACATGACTTTTTCTGAATTCTTTTAAATCAGCTAACTGAGAAATCATAAGAAGCCACATTAATAGCTCAAACTAAAGAAGAGGTTGGCAAACAGTATTGTTCTAATTTCCCTGAACTTATTTAATTGCACATTCATTAGAAGTCATAGAAAATACTTTTATTAAGCATCCTCATATACCAAGGGCTGAAGAATTCATTCATCTTCCAGAAGAAATCAGTTAACTATGATTAGCAATGCTATAAAACCACTATGGGTAAAAATACTAAAAGTGAGCCTGTGGATATCAAGTCTTATGTTCTAAAAAGTCTCCAAACTCAATAATCTAAATATCTGGATTCTAGTTCACACTATAGGCAAAGCCACTCATCTTCTCTGGGATTTGGTTCCTCCATCTGCAAAGTCGTTTTGCACCAGATGATCTCCAAGGTCCGTTACAGTTCTTAAAGATGATGGTTTTAAGTTTAAAATTACACACATTATATATATCAAATGGGCTTTATTGCATATAGCTTATTTGTCATCTCATCCACATTAAATTACATTCACAGAAAAAGAATTCATTCCCTACAATTCACATACATCCACAAACATCCATAATACAGCTGGTTATTTCAAATTTATCCCAAGATATTGTCTCGATGGCAAAGTATTTTTCCCATTACAGATAAATTATAAACCAGCTGAAACCTTTAAGGTTACAGTTCCTTGAATCAGTTTCTATCCAACCCCCCACTCCCGCCCAACGTATACTTTCAGAAAGATGCTCTTTCATCTCCATTTCCAAGTCAACTGATTAGTTTTATCATATATGCATTCCTCGGGCAGATCTGTGAGATCCTAGTTTTAGTTGGATTGGTTACTCAGTCTCCTAAATTCAAACTAGATATACAAATGTCCAGCAGAATAAATCTCTCTTTTCCAGGTGATCATTACCAGTAAGGACAACTTTAAAGTAAACATAAAACAATGGCCATCATCATTATCCTGATGGCTTGGCAAAAATTACTGTCAGGAGAGCTCCCAGGAGCCAGAGATAATTAAAGTCTGAGTTCGGAGAAGCTGCCCCCAACATCAAGCATTGCTGATGAGAATGATTTGGGAGTAAATATGTTTCAGCAAATTGGCCCAAGTCTTCAAGGAGGAGGTTTGGCCATGTGATACTCATCAGCCTCAGTTTCAGGAGGTACAGGTTCTGTTCTGGCTCTTCCATAAATCCCCTGTACAAATGGGGACAAGTCATTGAAGTTCTCTAGGTTCCAAAGAAGGTTTGACTAGAAAATCTCTGCAGTTCTTTCCAGCTCTAAAGTTCTTTAATGAACACAACCAGGATCTTTCATTAGGAACCTCTGCTATACACCTGCACCTCACCTGTATGTCTCCTTGGTGCACGGATACACACTTGTAATTTTCTCTCTCTCTCTCTCCAACTAAGCTCAAAGCACTGTGATTCCAGGGATATTCTGTCCATTGTAGTCCCAAAGTCCAGGGCAGAATATCACAGCACAGCAGGCACATTTTAACACTAATGATAACTAATACCATACATCAGGCACTATTTTAAGTGTATTACAGACATTGCCTTAATCCTCTCAATCCAAACTCTTAACCACTACACTACACTGTCTCTCAATGAATGCCCAGTTGGTAGGTGTGTGGAAGGATGAATAAGCAAACATACACATTCTTTCCAAAACCCCCCAGAGAGTTAACTTGAGCTGTGACCATAATATTTTTAATATCATAATCCCTATAAATCTAGAACTCTAACCTTCATTACCTGTGAATTTGGGGTCCAATTACAGAAAACACCTAGATGTGCCTTTACTTTTTTTTGTTTTTTTTTTTTTTGCGGTACGCGGGCCTCTCACTGTCGTGGCCTCTCCTGTTGCAGAGCACAGGCTCCGGACGCGCAGGCTCAGCGGCCATGGCTCACGGGCCCAGCCGCTCCGCAGCATGTGGGATCTTCCCGGACTGGGGCACGAACCCATGTGCCCTGCATCGGCAGGCAGACTCTCAACCACTGTGCCACCAGGAAAGCCCTGCCTTTACTTTTTAAAAACCTTACAAATTCTCTTTTTTAAAAAAATGCAACTATCTCAGTAGGTTTATGGCAACCGCTAAGGTAAGGTAGAGCATGGGGAAGGGATATAGAGCTGGATAAAAAGATGAGAATTCCAAGAAGAGGGTCAAGAAAAGGAGAACAATAAAAGGACACATGGCTGAGCTACAAAGATCTGTGCAGCTGCCCCTGATCCAGCTGTCATCCTACTGGAATTCATGGAAAGGAGGGTGTGAGAGGTGGTGGGAAGGAAAGAACCAGGGTGACTGGTAAAATCACCAGTCAGTGCAGGCAATACACATGCAGGCTCTGGAGTCAGAGTGCTTGCATTTTGACCCTGGCTCTGCCATTGACAAAGTTAGATGCCCTCTCTAAGTCTCAGCATCTCCACATGAAACAGTGGGAGTGACAGAGGCTGTTGTGAGAATTAAAGGATATCAAGCGCCTAAAGACTTGACACAGTGTCTGACACATGTAAGGTACTTAATGGAAGCAGGTAATTTGGACAGAGACTTGGGAGAAATTAAGTTTCAGGATATCATTAAGATCAATGAAATTCTTTGGCACCCTGGCCACTATGCTTGTTGTGATGAATAAAATGTATCTGCATGGATTCTAAAACCAAAAAATCAGACTCCAGTAAAATATCACAAAGTCTACTCCCCACGCCCACCAGCCTCCGGCGTGGAGTAATGCGGCTGGGGGGAAGATATGAGAAAACATCTCTAGCACAGGAGCACTCATTCTCTCCTAGTCATATGTGTTCTTGGGAAGCAAGATCAATGTTTATTACGTGAACAAACATTAAACCCTAAAAGCACTACCCCACACTCTAGATCACATAAGTGCTAGTATTTTCCTGAGGTAGCTGGGAGCAAGTAGTTAAAGGGGAACTATAAATACATCATGAATTTGTCAGTGCACAAGCCTTTCTTCTGGAAGACAGTAGATTTTTTAAAGTCACCCACTCACAGGCTCAGTAGCTAACACAGCTCCTCTCCTTCCACCATTCCACATCAGTCACAGCTGTGCACGGTAGGACCTCACACGGGACTGGGCTCTGCTACAGCGAAGCCAGGCATTTCAGAGGGGCAGGGAAGGGAGAATGCTGAGGACACCTTACAAACAACCTCTGTAGTTGTAAATGTTCATTCTTGTGAAGAAGAGTCAGCAGGTAGTAAATGTGGTTACCACAGATCATACCCCACTGAGCGCCTTTTCAAAAACAGAACGGGAAGTTCATTTGGTGGTTTAAGATACTTTTAAACCTGTATGATATTATTCACTGGCTCAACACAGTCATGAAATGTCAATGTCATTTTCATGAAGGATTTGTGCAGCTGGCTTGCCCTGAAAAAAGGGATTCCATCATCTCACAGAGCTTAAGAAATTTTCATATATATATAAAAAATGTATATAGTATACTATATATACATACTATATATTACATATATAATATGCACATAATATATAATATGCATATGTAACAATAAAATGTACACATATACAATAGAATATATATAATATATACATAAATAAAATATAATACATAAATAATATATAATATAGTAAAACATCATAGCTATTATTCTTCAAGTCCAGAGAGCCGGGTTCTAGTTCTAGCTCTGTCCCTAACTGGTTATGGCTAGTGGCTTAGCCTCTCATGGGGAGCCTCAGTTTCCTCATCTGTAATTGAGAATAAAGGCTGCCTTAACTATTTCTTCAAGGAAAAAGTAAGACAGTGGATGGGATCACACTACGAAAAAATAAACTTAAAATTCTTGATACTTTTTTAGTGTCCACTGGAGCTGACACACTATAATGAGCAATTAACGGACCCAAAAGAAGCTAAAATTCAGACTCTACAGTCAAAGAGCTTACAGTGATAAGGAGAGTCAGACACACTCAAGGAAAAGGTACTAAATTCTACACAGGGAGGAAAACAACACAGTGAGGAAAAGAGATGTTTCAGGGTTGGAACTCTGAGCAGTGTTCAAGGACCAGGTACAATCTATGCTAGATCCTGAAGGACAGTCCTAAACAAGGCCAATATCTATCGCGTCCTCATTCCTAAAGGCTTTTCTTAAGCATTTCACATAATGCTCCCCAAAGCTCTATGAAGTAACTATCATTCTCATCCCCATTTTACCAGTCAGGTTAATTTTCCAAAGATCCCACAGGCAACCTGATTGTAGGGCACTTCCTTGCCACCACTCCTCTTAGGACTCAAAAGGTGGAAATGAGAGAAAAAGAAGCAGCAGGATAAATGAGTCAGAAAATATGCCAGTATTCACAAAATGGAAGACTCAATATTATTAAGATACTGATTCTCTCCAAATTGATCTATAGATTCAACATAATCCCAAGAGTAATTCCACCAGACTTCTTGTGGGAAATGATAAGCCAATTCTAAAATTTATAGGAAACATAAGAATCTAGAACAGCCAAAATAATCTTTAAAAAGAAGAGCAAAGTCAGAGGACTGACACCCCTTGACTTCAAAACTTATAATAGGGGCTTCCCTGGTGGCGCAGTGGTTGAGAGTCCACCTGCCGATGTAGGGGACACGGGTTCATGCCCCGGTCCAGGAAGATCCCACATGCCGCGGAGCGGCTGGGCCCGTGAGCCATGGCCGCTGAGCCTGCACGTCCGGAGCCTGTGCTCCGCAACGGGAGAGGCCACAACAGTGAGAGGCCCGCGTACAGAAAAAAAAAAAAAAAAAAACTTATAATAAAGCTATAATAATCAAGATAGAGTGTTACTGGCATTAGGACAGACAAGTAGATCAATGCAGCAGAACAGAAAGTCTGGAAACAGAACTTCAGTTTTACAATCATTTGATTTTTGACAAAGGAGTCAATGCTAGTCCAATGGGGAAAGGCAAGTTTCTTCAACAAATGGTACTGGAACATCCATACAGAGAAAAAAAAATTTAGACCCCCTACTTCACACCATACACAAAAAATTCATGATAGGTCATAGACCTGTAGATAAATGCTAAAACTATAACGTTTCTAGAAAAAGATAACAAAATACTCTAGTGACTTTGGAATAGGTAAATTTCTTATACCGTATACTGAAAACAATAGCAATAAAAGAAAAAAATAAGTTAAACTTTAAAAACTCTGCTCAATAAAGAACATCATTAGGAAATGAATCAATAAGATATTTTTGGGAGAAAATATTCACAAAATCTATATCTAACAAAGGCCTGGTATCCAGAATACGTAAAGAACTCCTTCAACTCACTAATAGAAAGACAAACAACCCAATATTTAAACGCGGAAAATATTTGAACAGAGCACAAAGGCAGATATACAAGCGACCAATAAGCACATAAAAAAGTGTCCAACATTATTCGTCATAAAGAAAATGCAAATTAAAACCACAATAATATATCACTATACATTCAACAGGATGGCTAAACTTAAACAGACTCACAACACCAAATGTTGGTGAAGATAAATAGGAGCTAAAACTCTCATTCATTGCTAGGGTTGAAGTAAAATTGCACTACTTTGGGAATAGGGTCTAGCAATTTCTTATAAAACTAAAAATACACCTACACCATGATCCTGAAATTCTGCTCCTAAGTATTCACTCTAGAGAAATGAAAACAAATTCCTCAAAAACAACTTGTATGTAAATCTTCTTCATAACAGAAATAGCCCAGATGTCCAACAACAGAAGAATGGATAAACAACCATAACTACAATATATTCATCAAATAGAACACTACTCAACAATATAAAGGAACAGAAATAGTAACAATACACAACATGAATGAATGTCATTAGTATTATGCTGAGTGGAAGAGGCATTACATAAAAGTACATACTGTGTGGTTTCACTAATATGAAATTCTAGAACAGGCAAGTTAATCTACGGTTAAAAAAAAAATGCAATACTCCCCAAACTGATATACAGATTCAACAAATCCTATCAAAATTCCAGATTTCTTTGCAGAAATTGGCAAGCTGATCCTAAAATTCATATGAAATCATAAGGGATCTTGAATAGCCAAAATAATCTTGAAAAAGAAGGACAAAGTTGGAAGACTCCTATTTCCCAACTTCAAAACTTACTACAAAGCTACAGTAATCAAGAAACTGTGGTATGGTTATAAAGTTTAGGTACACAGATCGATGGAACAGAATTGAGAGTCCATAAAATGAACCTTTACATTTATGATCAACTGAAGTTTGACAAGACAATTCAATGGGGGAAAAATAATCTTTTCAACTAATAGTGCTGGAACAACTTGATATCTACATGCAAATAATTAAATTGGAACCTTATCTCATACCATATACAGAAATCAACTCAAAACAGATCAAAGAGGTAAAACTATAAAACTCTTAAAAGGAAACACAGGCATAAATCTTTGTGACTTTGGATTAGGCAATCGTTTCTTAAATATGACATCAAAAGCACAAGCAACAACAAAAAAACACAGATAAACAGATAATCTTCAAAATTAAAAACTTTTGTGCCACAAAGAGCACCATCAAGAAAGTGAAAAAACCCACAAAATTAAAGAAAATAATTGCAAATCATGTATCTGATAAGACACTTGTACCTAGACTATAATATAAAGACGTATTACAACTGAAAAATAAAAAGACAACCCAATTAAAAAATGGGCAAAGAATCTGAATAGACATTTCTCCAAAAAAGATACGTAAATGGCCAATAAGCACATGGAAAGATGCTCAACATCACTAGACACTAGGGAGATGCAAATCAAAACCACAGTGAGATACCATTTCACACCACTAGGATGTATAAGCAAAAAGATAATACCTGTTGGCAAAGATCTGGGGAACCTGGAACACTGCTGGTGGGAATGTAAAATGGTGTAGCCATTTTGGAAAACAGTCTAGCAGGTCCTCAAATGGTTAAATACAGAGTTTACCATATGATCTGGCCATCCCACTCCCAGGTATTTAACCCCCCAAAAGGAATACATACATCCACACAAAAACTGGCACACGAATGTTCATAGCAGCATTATTCATGATAGCCAGAAAAGTGGAAACAATCCAAATGGTCTTCAACTGGTAAACATTTAAATAAAATGTGGTATATCCATATAATGGGATATATCAGCAATACAAAGAAATGAGGTACTAATACATGCTACAATAAGGATGAATCTTGAAAACAGTATGCTAAGTGAAATAAGCCAGTCATAAGGGACCACATATTACATGGTTTCATTTATATGAAATGTCCAGGATAGGCAAATCTAGAGACAGAAAATAAATAGTTGCCTAGGGCTACAGGGAAAGAGGGGATGAGGGTAATGACAGCTAAGGGGTGCAGGGTTTTTTTCGGGATAATGAAAACATTCTAAAATTGATTGCCTGATGGATGCACAACTCTGTGAATATACTAAAAACCACTGAACTGTACACTTTAAGTGATTGAATTGTATGGTATGTGAATTATATCTCAATAAAACTGATTTTGGGGGGGAAAAAGAGTCCTGGGTTGTTGACTACATTTCTAACGACTGGCAACATCGACCTCCACTTCTCTGGGCCACGGTGGGGCAAGCCAATCTTGTAACTGCATCCAGCTCTTCATCCTATGACCACATCTAAAGAATCATGCTCGGGTACTGGGTACCGCGCTGGGCACGGAGAAAGCTGTGCACAGATGAAAGACAGCATCCCCTCTTCTCAAGGTATCACCACCTGGTGCTTCAGTCTACACCTAGCCATACGTGGCTACTGAGCACTTAAACGTGGTGAGTCTGAATTAAAAGTGTAAAAGGGACACTGAATTTCAAGAACTTGGTCAGTGAAAAAAGTAAAACAGCTCAATAATTGTTTACATTGAATCACATGCTGAAATGGTATTTTGGATAAACTGGGTGAAAGTAAATGTTAAAATTAATTTCACCTGTGCTTTTTTATTTTTTGAATGTGGTACAGGGAAATTTTAAATTACTTCTGTAGCTCACGTTCTATTTCTCTTGGGTAATGCCAGTTTAGGTTTTTAAATATAAATAAATCACTGAAACTTTCCTGACCCCCAGTGTTTTGGAAGATTATCTTATGCAGACTTCTAAATGGTAATTAACTTTGAAGTCCACTCAGCAGTTATAAAATGCCCACTGCTCTACAACTATGGAGGCACAAAAGGTTTCTTGTTTGCTGCCCTCTGCCAATTGGTCCCTTGATCTAGAGATGAAGATGCTCGGCTTGGCCTTTTAATATTGGCGTGCCTGAGTCTTTACAAAGCACAAATGTTTCCCAAATAAGGCAGGCCCAGAAAACTTCATCTGAACTCTTTAAGACTCATGATCAAAAGAGCTGCCTTTTGAAAATGATTAAAGATCAGACTGAGATGACAGACCCCCTATTCACAGAAAGAAAACTTCTTCTGAAAGGAGTTTCATCTAAAAGGGGCTTTGCATGTCATCTGTGAGGGTTTCCCCCTTCACCCCTCACTTGTGAACCCTGAATTGTTAAGAGAGATTTTTGCTTCTCCTTCTTCAAATTCCTCTTTGATCCACACGTCCAGGGTAATAAGAACTGGGCCTGTGGGGCAGAGGCAAGCTCTAAACTTCTGGCTCTGCTGAAACTTTATAAGAAATCCAGAGGTATGTCTGTGCCCCGAGAGAGGACACAGAAATGGACCTCAGATGTGGGAGGCTCTGGAGATAAAGTGTTATCACAGAGTAGCAGAGACCCTACCAATGCGTCTCGTTGCTCCTTCTTTACTCAGCCAATGCCCAAAGAACTGTGCCAACTGACCCTTTCATTTCCTGGCTCTCTAGAGTTAAAAGAGCAGGCCTGGGGCTTCCCCGGTGGCACAGTGGTTGAGAGTCCGCCTGCTGATGCGGGGGACACGGGTTCGTGCCCCGGTCCGGGAAGATCCCACATGCCGCAGAGCGGCTGGGCCTGTGAGTCATGGCCGCTGGGCCTGCGCGTCCGGAGCCTGTGCTCCGCAACGGGAGAGGCCACAACAGTGAGAGGCCCGCGTACCGCAAAAAAAAAAAAAAAAAAAAAAGATCAGGTCTGGAGGTGAAGTAAGGTGTCCAGAGTTACAGTTCTGGTAAGTGGCACAGCCATGATTCCAAGCTGGGACTGCCTAACTCCAAAGCTAATATCCTTCTTAAGCACTGAGCAACACTGTCATCCTTTCATTCCACAAACACTACTCCCTGCTGCGTGCTGTGGGATTAGAAGGTTAGGGTGCCTCTTTTGAAAAGATATATGCACTAGAATCCTGCCTCCTCAAATGAGATGCTCTTAAATTCCTACACCTACTTTTGTTCAGAATCTCTAGTACACTGAAATGGAAGACAGTTTCATTGGCTTAATTGCCTCCATTCTGTGCATAATGGAAGCAGAGACAAAATATCTCAGGGTCCTTAATCTCCTCCGGGCATGCAGTGGGTGGAAGTGGGGAACACAGTGCTTCATTCCATGTCCTGTCACATTAGACCTGTTTCTTCCACACGCTGCCAAATGGAGAGCACACTGTACCATGCTTGTTCTAGCACCCAGGGCTGACTGTGCACCGTGTGCAGCACTGGGCATATACAAAGATGAATACAACACGCTCTCTGCCCTCTAGGATGTTTCTCAGTTTAAGTGCCTATCAAGTTATTTTAAAGGGTCTGTGTTTGGGGCAAAGTGTGCCATCAAGAACAAAGCTCATTTCTGGAGCTGGTTTGTGGCTCACGATGTCTCAAATTACAGCAGTTGTTACAAAATGTACCTGACTTCCAGTTTCAAAAGAACTGGCTGTAACATGGCTATTTCTAGATGGCCTGTTTCAGGGCCTGGGTAATCAAAGCCCTCATTAACCACTCTCCTCCCACCACTCCCATTATCTCCCAATCCTGGTAGTAAGTAAGCAATTGGTTGCCTCAGAAAACCCTGGGTGGTGTGATTTGGCAAGTTAAGTGAATTATGATGGAAATGTCACTGCAGGCCACCATAAGTCTGGAGTCCTCTATTTAAAGGTGCCTCAATCATCTCCAGCTGGTGACTCCTAGGAGGCCAGATGGCTCCAAAGGATGGCCAGGGCCAGCACCCGCTTCTTTAGCTCTGGGTACACTGGGCAGAATAATGCCCCTGCAAAGATGTCCATGTTCTAATCCCTGGAACCTGTGCCATCTTGCCTTATATATGGCAAAGGGGACTTTGCAGATGTGATGAAACTAAGGGTCTTGAGATGCGAAGATTATCTTGGATTATCTGGTGGGCCCAATATAATCACATGAATCCCTAAAAGTAGAGAGCCTTTCCCTAGAGAGATGTCCAGACAGAAAAAGGATCAGAGAGATGCTGTGAGGCTGATTTTGAAGATGGAGGAAGGCAGCTCCAAGCCAAGGAATGCAGGTGGCCTCTAGAACTTGGAAAAGGAAAGGAAAGGCATTCTCCCTTAGCGGCTCCAGAAAGAACACAGCCCTGTGAATACCCTGACTTCGCTCCAGTGAGACCCATACTAGACTTCTGATCTACAGAGCTGTAAGATGACAACTTTCGGGCTTCCCTGGTGGCGCAGTGGTTGAGAGTCGAACTGCCTATGCAGGGGACACAGGTTCGTGCCCCGGTCCGGGAAGATCCCACATGCCATGGAGCGGCTGGGCCCGTGAGCCATGGCCACTGAGCCTGCGCGTCCGGAGCCTGTGCTCCGCAACGGGAGAGGCCACAGCAGTGAGAGGCCCGTGTACCGAAAAAAAAAAAAAAAGATGAAACAGAAAGTACAAACTGAATCAGAGCACTGGACCACAGAGAAGGAGCCAACACCTTGGGTTGATTCTGTATGCTCCTGTCTTTCCCACAGAACCCTCAATCCTTATTCATCTGGAACCTGCTCACACCAACAACAGCATCACACAGACCTCTTCTCATGTGCAAGGAGATTAGGGAAAACAAGGGTAGTATTCTCAGAGTCTTGTTCCTAAGACTTTGACCCTCCCCGACCCTCCTTAAGTACTGCATGATGTGTTCAATGCAGGACAGTTAGCTGGAGTGACTAATGAAGATGAGGAGGTTGCTCCTCTCCTGGCCTAAACCACAGACCTATGAGGCTTCTCTACAGACAATCAGCTGTAGGATTGCCTTTCCCCCCAGTACATACATGTTTCAAGGAAATATGTTAGTTCCTGGACACCGTTGGGGCTTTAGTTCATGATGGAGGGCTATGAGGTCAGAGGGACTGGTGGGCACCCTTCTCCTTCATCCTTTTTTCCTTAAGGAGGAGATGATAGTTTATCTTAAGCAGTTCTCACTGATAGAAATATCTGGGTTGGAGGTTCTTTGAGCCATTTTGTACTTTACCAAATCATCCATCCAAGGAAGTAGTCATCACCTATTTGACAACATTCTGGAGGTCTCAGTGTTTAATCTCATCAACCCAAAGAGTGTCATTGAATAGCAAATAGGGTAACTGAGAACGTACAGACTTGTCTAAAGTATGGTTCCTAACCAAAGGGATTCCTGATCCATTGTGATGATTCTTACCACCATTTCCTGAGTGCTTACTCTATTCCAAGCACTACATATGTATTTTCTGATTTAATCCCAATAGCATCCCCAAAAGATGAGTTTATTATCCCATTTTAGAGATGAGGAAACTAAGGCTGATAACGTGTTCAAGGTCACACTGATATTAAATGAAGGAGCTGAATTCAAAATCAGTTTCTCTCACACCAACATCCAAGTTCTTCTCACTGTGTTGTGCAGCCTTCCAAAATGGAAACTATTTGTTCCCCAGAAATTTCTTTAAAAGTGCTCCAATGAATATACATATAGAAAGGCCGATTCTCAGTTGAAATCTAGCTTCTCTAGCTAGTTCAGGGAAGGGTTCTTGGTGATATAAATGGGACTGATTTCAATCCTAGAAATATTTATTGAGCAACTACTAGACAGAGGCCATGCATATAAACAGGCCAGAGCCCCTACCCTCTACTAAAGAAATCAGGCCTGCACACACATGTGCACACATACACACAATTATAAGACAGAAAACAAGAACTTTATCAAAGCTGTCAGCTAGAAAGGTGTTAGAGAAATACATAGCAGCCACAGAAATTAATTCAGTAAGCCTCAAAGAGAAGGTACACTCCAAGCAGAAGCAGAAGGAAAACAAGGGGATGTGGAAATACAGACCACCTCTGGATGAATGGAACATCTCAGTGTTCTTAAGAGAGAAGAGACGGAGAGGAAGGTGGAAAGCTAGGACAAGGCTAGATTCCAGCTTGGGAAAGAAAGACTTTGAATATGGTGTTAAGGAAAATTTGGATTTTCTATCATTAAAATATTGTTTTACATATATATTTTTTAAATTCATTCCATGGGGAGCCATGAAGACTTCTGAGCAAGGAAATGAACTGTTTACAGCTGTGCTTTCAGGGAATTCCTGGAAGAAGTATGGGGATTAGCCATGGCAGATGGGTCCCTGTACAGTCTTCAGGACTCCTCCAAGAGTCTGTGAGGTCTGAGAGCATAGATTTCCAGTCCCAGCTTGTTCACTAGCTGACTCTGCGACATGAGTCAAGTTATCAAAACTTCCTGAGACTCAGTCCTCTCATACCTAAAATGATGAGGTTGAACTAAGTAACTGCTAAAACTACATCTACCTCTAAAATGTTATGATTCAAAGTTATACATTTGTACACACCACAGCAAATGTGCCTTTGCATCGTGAAAAGTATGGAGATAACTAGTCCTAAGATCACTTGGATCTCACTGTGGCGTAAAAAGACATAATTTATATAAAGCATTTTTTTCAATGTATATATGTTAAGTAAATCCAGGTGAAACCTTATTCTGAATGCTACCTTGCTTAAATAATATTTTCCTTTCCCAGACTTAAAAAGTAGCATTACCCTTTTCCCTTTTCAAACCTATACCTTTGTCTTAACTAAAAACAGCTGCAAACTTTTTCTCAACTCACCTGCTTAGTGAAGAAAAATAATCTGTTGGAATATACCCATAAATTTAAATTCTAACTACAATATAAAAGCTAATGCTCTGTGGCAGGCATTACTGCACATTTCCCCAACACCCTAAATCAAGACCTGGGCACACAAACTTATTTAAAACGAATTCAACCTAGTTATGAATCAACTGCACTTCCTTCTGCAAAAAAGACCATTTCAGAGGGATTTTCTTAAAATGTGGCTGTGTCTACAGTGGATGAGTAGATGTTATTACTGGGATCAAATTGGGACCCCAGTATGAAGAGGACGAAGGTGGCCAAGGAGAAGAGAGAGAACGCAAACCTCTGTCCTGTTCAGTGGCTCACGTTCTCTTCTCGCCAACAAATATCTGATGATTCAAACTGGCGGGAGTTTCAGTAACAGGGCTGCCCCTTTATGTCAAGCTATCAAAATCTGCTATTGGGGCTTCCCTGGTGGCACAGTGGTTGAGAGTCCGCCTGCCGATGCAGGGGACACGGGTTCGTGCCCCGGTCCGGGAGGATCCCACATGCCGCGGAGCGGCTGGGCCCGTGAGCCATGGCCGCTGAGCCTGCGCGTCCGGAGCCTGCGCGTCCGGAGCCTGTGCTCCGCAACGGGAGCGGCCACAACAGTGAGAGGCCCGCATAACGCAAAAAATAAAAATAAAAAAAAATCTGCTATTGGACTCCGAAAACTGTTTAAATAGACAGGTTAAAAATTAAACATAGTCCCTACTATTCAGAAACACCATGAGCAAAAACACCAGCGATTTCACCCTCCCGGGGAATATACGTTACAGAGTGTAATGTGGCCACCTTCCAGGATCTTGTCTTAAATAGCTGTTGGGTGATTTAAAGAGATGAGTATTTCAGTGCCTTGACTTCTCTTGAAATATACACCATTTGAATGAATCCATTTATTGTAAATGTGAAGACATTGTGCTTAAAATTTCGTATCTCAAGAAAAGTTCTCTGCGATTTTTCTTCAAACGTTTTAAGATAGTTAAATGAGTCCTAATTAAAAAAAAAAAAACGAATCCTGATGTTTAATGATGATAAAGGACTTGTCTATTTTTGTAACAAATCACCAGAACAAAAAGCTATTATGGAGTAATTAAACACCACATTCGGCATAGATATGGAGGAAGGAAGAATTGCAAATACATTTTACAGCTTGTTCTGAAGTTGTCGGAAGTGGAACACATTTTAATCATTAAACTCCTCAAAGGTGTTGAAAAAAAAAAGTTATCCGGAGGGTTATGGGACCACCTCCAATTCTGGGGCGCCAAAGGCTCAGATGTTCCAAGGACCTCCACCTAAGGGATGTCACTCTGTGTGGAGCCCCATCTTGATCTTGATAAGCCAGTTCAAAGGGAGCTGCTGGAAAGCCCACTTCTCATGTATTTTGCTGCTTAGGGAGATCTTTGACCTTTCATTAAATACAGTTTGCTTGTTCAGGTCAAAGGACAAGTTACTTTAAGTTCAGGCCTAAACCAGAATTCTAAGAAGCCCTCTTCAGCTCTTTCTTGTGATCATTTAAAAGGTGTACTTATTTTGAATTGAGTTAGTCAGATTTCTGAGTACACCTGGCAGTGTGTGAGCATATTTAAATTATAAGGATTCCCTGCCTTAGGGAGTTCCCAGGATTAATTCCCAGCATCTCAGAGCAATCCAGATTTCCCTGCACAGACACCCTGGGCAGATACTACTGCACCCTGGCCTGGTCCAGCCTCGATGCTGAGTCCCCTTGGTTTAAGGACCCAGGGCTCATTCTCCTCTCTGGTGACTCTCCTCTCTCTCCCTGCTCAGCCCTGTTAGACCAGGAGCTCCATAGAGGCACTGCCTGCCTGCTCGCCTTGCTCACCCGGCCCCTCTCACCATCTCACCCAGAGCCATGACCCATCAGACGCTCCCAATCTATTAGCATCTTCCTCCTTCAAGGGCATCTGTCTGGCCCAACTGGCTTCCTCTTTGAAAACTGAACGATCTAAATACTTTGCCTGGTTTCTTTTAACAAAACACACTTGATTTTTCATTTTTCCCCCAACACAAATTATGTATAAAAGCCCATCTTACATAAAAGGGGAAAAAAAAGAATTATCTCCCTTAGACCTCACTGAACATGGCTTTGGGGAAGAGTCTTTTATGTACTATAATCGATGCCTGGAATGGGCAGCTGCAGATCGATTCATTTTTGGATATGGTTCCTTTTGTCTCGTTCCTCAGCCCCTGGGTTAAATGAGCATTTTAAATCTCCTTACTCTTTGGGAGAAGGTAGAAATGTACTTATATTTACAACCCTGATGAATGCAGACTTTTTGTGCTAATCCAGAACAGAGCTCTGATTACCCCACTGTCACTGATTTTGGTTACCTTTCGAGAAAAATGCCCGCATTGGGTTACCTTGTTCCCTGTCCAGTAAAACTTTTAAAGTGCTGGGAAGAACTTCCAGCTACGGGAACCCATTTAATTCTCATTTGGCTAGCATCAAACCACCTACTTTTAACTGGAGAGCATCTAGGGATCTAGTGAAATGAAGGGGACAAACACAAAGAAGAAACCAGCTCCAACTGGTGTGGGGAAATAGAGGCTAGAATCCTAAAATTTAGCCAGCTTTTTTCACCTGGGATGGGTATTTCTGAATCCTCGGAGTATAGCTTAAACTTAGGATACACAGCAAAAGAGACTTCACTCAAGGGAGGTCCATTTATCTGGGTCCAGTTTAGCTAACTTTTCCTAGACATGGGCCTGTAAACCTAGTCATGCCCTCCATTAGATTATGCATTTAATCTCTTAATGTCCCTCTTACATATACAAACATTCTGTAATGTAAATTACACTACAGACATACAAAAACTGTATTAATCAGGGCCCCTGCATGGAGCCCCGAGGTTATGCAAGGACCTACACCACTAACCCAGAGTAGCACTAGGAAAACCACAACCTTCAAGCTCCAGACCCACTGGGTCAGGGTCATCTGTACTCCTCTCAGAGAGCGGACAACAAAACCACACCAAACCCTTGGAGTTGGTTTGCCAAGGCCAGTCACAGGAAAGAGACGTGTAACCGAAATGGCCACTGTAGCTTGTCTGAAAGCTTATCGTATCCAGAGTAGCCCCAAGCTGTTAATTAAAGTTTCATTTTCTGATCCACAAGTTTCTTTCCATAAGAAATGAGTCTCCAAGCGCATATACTCTCCCTAACAATGAGTAAAATGGCGCTGACAACACCTGATTGAATATCCAAACATTTTGCTGAAGTCCTTCGGGTCACTGCACCTCCGAGCACCGAGAAACTCATGACCCACTTCCAGCACAGGGAACCCCCATCCAAACCAAGGAAACTGATCCAGCCAGTGGCTGCCTGACACTGAGTGAGGTGGGGGGAGTCCACCAGAATCAGCTCCAACAACGTTCCCTCCCCAAAGCTGATAGATGTCCATCTGTCACAGACTGAATGTTTATGAGCCCCCCCCCCCAAATTCATCATGTTGATGCCCTACCTCCCAGTGTGACGGTAGTGGGAGATGGGGCCTTTGGGAGGTAGTGAGGAAGAGGTGAGGTCCCTCATGCTGGGATTAGAGCTCTTAGAATAAGTGACACCAGAGACAGCTCTCCTCCCACCCTGCCCTCACTCTCTCTCTCTCTCTCTCTCTCCCTCCCCCAACCCTCCCTACCAGCATATACAAGGAGGTCATGTGAGCACACAGAGAGAAGGCAGCCACCTACAAGCCAGGAGAAAAGGACTCAGAGTGAAACCTACACCTTGTTGGCCCCCTGATCTCCGACTTCCCAGCCTCCAGAAGAGAAACACATTTCTGTTGGTTAAGGCACCCAGTTTTTGTTATGGCAGCCCAAGCTAAGACACCACCTCTATGACCTTTGTCACTGCCCTTCAGAACAGTGACAGAAGAGGAGTCCACTGAAGGGAGCGACGAAGGTCACCTCTGTTCTGACCAAAATCTATCTACGTTTGCTTTGACGTTTGTTACAAGCACATAACCAGCAGGCCGTGAACATGGGTGCCCCCTAGTGTCTGCTGAGGATAACCACCCCTGCCCAATGTCCCCAGTGGGGCGGGGCACCATAACAATGGGGATGCCACTCCCTTAACTGCTTCACCCAAATAACTCCCTAAGGACCCTGCAGGCAATGCCTTTGCCAGGAACCACAGAACTGGGAACGATACCCTTTAGCACAGAAAGGGGCCCCGGGGTGGAAAATTTTCCCTCCGTTCCCAAAAAGAAGGTTGCCAGGACCTTCTCAGATACAAAAGTAGACAAGTACATATTTTTTCATATTTATAAAAAATTACCAAGTAAGAACCAATCACTATGAAGAAAACAAGCAAAATTCATATGGTTCCTGCCTTCCAAGAGGCAGGTGATCTGAGGAAAAACAGACCCAGAGGTGGGAAAAAAAATGGTTAAAAGCAGGCAACTAATAAAAACTACTGAATAAATCCCTACTATATATACAAATTAAACATCAACTATGGGTATCCCATGTGAGGTAAGGACCAGCTGTTAAAATTAAATGCCACACTTATTTAATCAAGAAAGGAGTTGGGGCTTCCCTGGTGGCGCAGTGGTTGAGAGTCTGCCTGCCGATGCAGGGGGACGCAGGTTCATGCCCCGGTCCGGGAAGATCCCACATGCGGCGGAGCGGCTGGGCCCGTGAGCCATGGCCGCTGAGCCTGCGCGTCTGGAGCCTGTGCTCTGCAACGGGAGAGGCCACAACAATGAGAGGCCCGCGTACAGCAAAAAAAAGAAAGAAAAGAAAGGAGTTGAAGGTATAGTCTTGTCACCACCTCTGAGAGGCTCCCTGTCTTTCCCCAAAAAACTGACGCATAACCTCATCTGTGCTTCTGGAACATTTTTTATACCATCCCCCGGCACCACGTTGGTAATGTCCTGTGATTATCTGTCTTCCCCACCACACAGGAAAGGTTTACTTCTTGTATGTAACTTTGTTTCAACACTACCAGCACAACAAGGTTAGTAAAAACATAACTTGAGTGCTTATTTTGAGCCAGGCTTTGGGATAAGAACTTTACGTGCATTATTTCATTTAATCCTCACAATTAACTTACAAGGTTGTGCTATTATTATTTTATGAGGCAATATATTTATACAGTCTAAAAATATAAAACACCAGAAAAGGTATACAGTGCAGTCTCCCTCCCACATCAGTCCCCCATATGCCAAGTTCCCACACCCCCTTCACATATAACTTATTATTATTCGTGTCTTAGGTATCCATCCAGAGTTTATATATAAGCCTCATGTTTTATATAAAGGTAGCATGTTATACAAGTTGCTCTGCACTTTGAAATTTTTACTTATCTTCGAGATCTTTATGTAGAAAACTATCTCATACTTTTCTTAACAGCTGTATGTTATTCCACTCTGGTTGAACCAGAAAATATTTAACCACACTTCTATTGATAGACACATGGATGTTTCTATTATTATATTCTACAGATGAGAAAACTGAGGCTCAGAGAGGTTAAGTGACCTGTCCAAAGTCACACAGCTCCTATGTGGCAGAGGAAGGACTCAAACTGGTTAGATTCAAGCCTGAACTCTTAAGCAATTTGCTGTATTTTTTGTCTGGCACAATGCCTGGTATGTGGCAGATATTCAATAAATACTTAATGAGTAGATTAATGAACCAACATACCAACAGAAAAAAAGAAAAAGAAAAAAGAAAAAATAGGAAGAGGAGCAACTCTGCTCTTCCTTCATCTTCACTGCTATCACTGTTCTTTTTCACTCTCTAGATATCTGCCTCCACTCCTGTATACAGCATCAGAGTAGTAGAACAAAGATTTTCTGCCATTCCTAGGTCCTGCAAAAACCTTAGTCCTGCCTGATCCCTGCACATTATTTATTCCTACTCAAGCTCTGGATGAAGGACATCCTAGAATGGATGCAACATCACCTCTGCTGGCCAAAAGCCCCAAAGGTGTGCTCAAGAAGGTGGGAGGGAGGGAGATGCATGAGGGAGGGGATGTGGGAACAGATGTATATGTATGACTGATTCACTTTGTTATAAAGCAGAAACTAATAAAAAAAAAAGGGAAAAAAAAAAAAAAAAGAAGGTCACAAGGAGGTGGGAAAAGAGAGTCCCTGGGGGCAAACAACACCTGTGCCTAGATTCCCAGGGGTCACACTGACACATCTGAGCGTCACTGCAGGTTAGACGGTCAACTTCCAGACTTCACTCCTGGGCTTCGCAGCCAGTTTTCCTCTACAATGCAGACATCCCGAAAACCTTCAACTCCTTCCAAATGTGCCAGAAAGCTGACATACGTAGCCTTGTTTTTACACTGTGTTTTACATTTGTCTCAGCCGTCCAATAAATTTAACACCGGAATTATATACAACTTTAAGTGTGTTCAAACACAGCTGATTTCTTCACAGGCTCTTTTGTGAGCAGCTGCTGGGAAGGTGCAGCATCTGACAACAGGAAAGCTGTGTCTTTCAACGTTACAGACCCCAGGGAACACTGGCCTGAAAGGTAACCTCCCTGTGACCTCACAAGGTATCAGAATGGTTTAATTTCTCTGACTTGTGAGTGTTAGGAGAACATTACAAACATCACCATCTGCACTCAGTCTCCCAGCCCCTCAAAAGATATGGAATGCCTGCCTTCAGATGGGCCAGGCTTAAAATGACTCAGAATGTGACATATACCATTCCGTGTTCACATTCTCTGTACATATTCCATATACATGTGAAATTTCTGGAAAGTGAGCAACGGCCTCGAGAAACACACACCCAGCTTTCCTCTGATCCTTTGCTGTCGTGCTTGATAATGAGGTATTTATTCAACAAGGGCTCACAATTACAACTCAATTGGTTGTAATCTGCTCACTGAAGAAATAATGTCCTCTCCAATGATTCTAATTTAATCCATTTAATCTAAAATCTATGCGACATTACAGATTTTTCTGACACAATATTTCAATCTCTTCCTCCGCATTTAATTTCAAACTATGGACATGCAATACAAATGGCCATTCCTTTTAAAGGCTGCAATACCAAAAAAAAAAAAAAAAAAAACTATCATTTTTGCCCATCTTGAAGGCTAGCTTGCTAGCTACAGGATTAGCATTTGCGAGTCCCCTAAAGTGAGCAACTTTTAAAGCTTATGTGTTAGCTTTTCATTTTCCTCAACTGGGCTCACCCTGAAACATGTAGAATAGAAATCAAAGCAGGAATATCATGGGCCATGTCCAGCTATATTAGAAACAAATAGAAAAATGCATTTCATCAACATGTCCAGAGAGAAAGAGAGCAAGAGACCTCAGGTAGCCAATCAATCAACAAACATGTTCATCTTCATTTGTGGGTTTCCATTAAAAATGTTTATATATATGGTTCTTCCTAACACATCATGTTAATAAATTTTGTTCGAACAAAGCCTATGTCTAAACACTGCTATGGTTTGCATGCCTTGTATTTCTCAGGTTTCACATACAGTGAAAATGCAGATCACGACAGAACAATTTCTTGACATTTTTGTCTTATTATTATCACAGTGCAATTCTAGCACGTCTTTGCCAGATATATATCAGAGGTGAAAATCTTTTTAAAGTAAATCCTTACAGAATCCCTTTCCCTTATACCAGGCTGGAAGTGCAGTGTCTACAGGTCTTTTGGGAAAAGAAATAATGGAAATTTTGTTATTGATCTCATGCAGAGGCAGTGAATCTAATGAGTTATTGTTATTTTACCCACAGCAAATATTATGTGGTCCAAAACAATAACATTCAATTAAAGAAAGAAGGCCAGATAGGCTGTAAGATAAAAACATAACTTAACAATGAATTCCTTTTAGTACTTCCTAAATGCTAATTTAGTCCGTCATACATTTAGAATGACATTCTTTTAAAAAAGTAGTTTCTCATGCCACTGTAATAATTAAAATGATTATCTTGTACTAGACAAGTATCATGGTCAACAAAAGAAGGTTACTGGTCTTCATTAAAAGATAATTTATACTTGGGTTTTTGTGGGGTTTTTTTAATCTAACAACAATAGCAAAACCTTAAGCCGACAGTCAAGTCTCCCGGGATTTTTCAAAACTTTTGTAGAGTTAAATCTGGGCAAAACCATAAAAGCAATCTTGAAAATGTGGCACAATGGAGCCCCATTAGCATGGCTCCTCATTATATTCATTGAGGGTCATCAGACTAAAAGGTTACAATGTGTCCCTTAGAGCTTTGCTGGATCCAGGAAATCAGAGCACTTCATGGAGGGAAAAAGGGCATTTACAGCAGGTGTTTGTCTCATTTCTCTATGGTATATTATCAAAAATGGAAAGCCAATGCATTTAAAAATTCTGTATCTGGTTCATCAAGCCACCAAGAAAATCCAAATGACTTGAGTTAGGAAGCAGCTGCCATAATCCTAAATCTTCAGGGCAAAGCTCCTACTGTTTTGCCATGGGCTGACCTAACACACTTGCTTTTTACTCCTATCCTTGTGACCTAACTGCTCCACAGCTCTGTTCTTGCTGGATGATGAGACCTCCCAACCCCAGGCTCACTTACTCCATTTCATCCTTGCATCACCCTTCCTGTGCTCAGACAGTGCCCCACCCATCTCCCCAGGCAGCGAAAATTAAGACTGAAATCTTAGACCCATGACTATTTTCTTTCCCATAAACAGTAACAAAACCACATTTACAAAGAGGTGTTTTCCAGAGATGGATTTCTCTTCAAGGGGTTGAGTCCTACCATCTCGCAAAAATCAAAAGAATCCAAAGAGCGAATGACTCACTTTGAACATTTGCCCTTTATGAATACTTGGGTGGGGCAAAAAGAGGGTCCTCAAATAGGTAGGAAACAACTAGAAAGGGTTTGTCTATCTACCATCCACTCATCATAGAGTATCACAGGTAACTTTCACCTGCCTTTCAAACCCATTAGCCCTGAGCTGCTTGGTAAAGGATAGAGACTAGATCTTATGCATCTCTGCACCCTGGCAGTCCACATGAGTATGTGTAGACTGAAAGGAATAAATGAATGAAACCAGCTAACGGACAGAGTGCTCACTCTATGTCAGGGATGACACTAAGCTTTTAATCTTCAAGACAATCCCATAAGGTACGCACAGTTAAGATCATCCCATTTTGCAGATGATGAAACTGAGGCTTAGAAAGGTTAAGACTATCCAGCTAAGACTTAAGGAGTTGGGATCTAATACCAACGCATCTGCTCCAGACCTTATGCTCTCAAGCACTGTGCTAAAGTACTTAAGAGATTAATAAAATGGCTCTCAATCCTCAAAAACAAGTCCTTACTTAAGATGCACCTATTTACATATAATGGATAATTTATAATTTCATAATACACTGGATTTCCAAAACATGTGTGTTTTGGAAAAACAATACTCTCAGACATTGTAATGACAGAGTGTCTTTTGCCAGGAGAACTTAAAGAACTTTTAAAATCAACGACAGTGGGATAAAACGAATTCACACATTTCCAAGAACCTGTCACCAAGAGGTTCACGGTCCCCAGGCTTTGGTCCAACTCTCCTGTTGTGAGCATTTTAAATTGCCTGGAAGAGACTGAGAAAACAGAGACAACTTGGAGAACCAAATCTGTCAAAACAAGTCTCAGCCACACAATTTCTCAGTTCTTATCCTGCTTTCATTCCGATGCAAAAATGCAGAGTCTCGGAAGGTCTCCGAAGCCTCCGGGCTGAGAGTCTCAGCATTGTCCCCCTTCGCCCTGTTACCATCCTCAGCTGATCCAAGCAGCAGCTCAGTGGGTATTAATCCGTATTGGCACACGATGCAGATGAGTTTGGGAATGGAATTAAAATGCATTGGCTAAGGTTCCACTTTGGCAGGAAACAAAGGCTCATCAGAAGTAGGTACCATCTGGAACTGATAGGATGGTCAAATTGGGTATTTTTCTAAACATGGGAGTATTTGCCATGCTATTTGTGATTGTTAGATACAGGTGAAGACTGAAGCTTTTCTAATGGGCAGGATTTGATAGCACTGGCTAGACATCTATTTTCTCTAAAGATTAGCTAGAAATATCACTAGATTCAGATAGAAGTTTCTTCAGCATTAGAATTAGGAAAATCAACTTGCTACCCAGCCATTTTCCCTGGAAGGCAGAGAGTATTGTGCAAGTATCTGAAAAGTAGGCTGAAGTACACAATCCATAAGTAAGAGTTTTGATCTTGAAAAATGGTGCTTTCCAGAATGGAAATTGAAAAAAAAAAAAAGTCAATCATACAACAGCTGTGTTTACACATACAAAGTGAAGTAGAAAACTGAAGCAATTACCCAGATGATTTCAATCAAAACATCCTCTCAACTGAAATATCCAGAAAAGTGAAGATATAATATGAGGGATTCTTATTTTTTAGATTGAATTATCCAGATAATTGCTTCATCTCTCCACTATTCTTATTTAGACATAGCCTAAAACCCATCCTGTGCATCGGCAATTGAAAATACAATTATTTGCAGATGTACATACTTAGGGCCACAAGTGTGGATGGTCACAATTATGTGCAGATGTAACTCAACATAGACCAGACACCAGTCAGGTCTGAAGTTTTGGAAACCTGTTTTGAAAATTTGACTAAAAACAGAGATCATTCCTTTTAAACTCCACCTCCTATAAAAAGTCACTTTAGGGCTTCCCTGGTGGTGCAGTGGTTGAGAGTCCGCCTGCCGATGCAGGGGACACGGGTTCGTGGCCCGGTCCGGGAAGATCCCACATGCCACGGAGCAGCTGGGCCCGTGAGCCATGGCCGCTGAGCCTGAGCGTCCGGAGCCTGTGCTCCGCAACGGGAGAAGCCACAGAGGTGAGAGGCCCGCGTACCACAAAAAAAAAAAAAAAAAAAAAAAAAGTCACTTTAGCAGATAATAACAATTTATCCCCCCAAACTAATCCACATATAATAAGACAAATCCTTAAAACTGTCTTACTTTGATTATTTGAGGAAAGTATCCATGAAAACAAATGTTTTAGTAACAAAGAACCCCTTCAAAAATTGCCCCCTCTTCACTTCAGAAATATATTTCTTAAATCAACTAGAAAAATGACCTCCCTTCTAAATATCATTTCTTTTCACCTTGATTTTTGAAGTATGTACTTTTTCCCCCCTCAGATGTCCATAATTCCCATGTATACCCTCCCAAATCTAACTTATTTTGCAATATATCTCCAACTACAGAATATATTCAAATATTTGTATCACAAAGGAGAAGCAGAGAATGCCACTAACTCAAATGCAGCCCCAAACTATAAATTCATTTTAATTAAAGATATTTGATAAGCACACATGCTGAAAGAAATGAAGAGGGGAGGGTGCCAGAAAAAGACTTATCTTTTGCAGAGAAATTAAACATCACAGGAAGAATTCAATAAGCCTGGGAGGCCTCTTGAAACCTGCTATTTAAGTCCTTTTATCTAAACACACTGGTGAAAATTTGGTGTTTCTCATTTCCGGTCAGTATGATAACCTGAACTAAGGCAGATATACAAACTCCCCCCAACTCCCCAAAAAAGATACCATACTAAATGTAATGTAACAACAACAAAGACCCATGAAAACTAGAAAAAAACTGGGGAACTGGGCACATGCTTATAAGGCAGTAATGTTCAACTTGGGCTGCACATAGAGGCTTTCAAACAATTTCTGGGGGTGGGGTACAGGTTTTGGGATACTAGAGCTCCCAGGTGATTCTAATGTGCAACCCATCTTGAGAACAGTGTTACAGGGACCTGAGAGAGCAGCCACCGTGGTCACAGACCTTAGACCAGGAAACTCTGAAAGACCTCCCTGCATGAAACCAGAGTCCTGGAAGATCCAGAACTTCAAAACAGGCCCAGAGTATCTCTGCTCACTGGCCTGGGGACAAGACGCAGAAAGAAGCTTGAATCTTATAAGAGTGTGGAGTCCCAAGGATACCCTTCACATGATGTGTGAGTTCCAAGCCAAGGAATTCACTTCAAGGCCCATAACCCATGAAACCCATAAGGCCCAGCCAAGCAATATTAGATTACTTGAGCACCCTATGGTCTTGAATTTTGTTTCTGAAGCAAGGAGGCAGCAATTTCTGAAGGGGTTCTTTGTTATTAAAAACTCTGTCTTAGCATACGGTGTTTGTCTTTCTCTTTCTGACTTACTTCACTCTGTATGACAGACTCTAGGTCCATCCACCTCATTACAAATAGCTCAATTTCGTTTCTTTTTATGGCTGAGTAATATTCCATTGTATGTATGTGCCACATCTTCTTTATCCATTCATCTGATGATGGACACTTAGGTTGTTTCTATCTCCTGGCTATTGTAAATAGAGCTGCAATGAACATTTTGGTACATGACTCTTTTTGAATTATGGTTTTCTCAGGGTGTATGCCCAGCAGTGGGATTGCTGGGTCATATGGTAGTTCTATTTGTAGTTTTTTAAGGAACCTCCATACTGTTCTCCATAGTGGCTGTACCAATTCACATTCCCACCAGCAGTGCAAGAGGGTTCCCTTTTCTCCACACCCTCTCCAGCATTTATTGTTTCTAGATTTCTTGATGATGGCCATTCTGACTGGTGTGAGATGATATGTCACTGTAGTTTTGATTTGCACTTCTCTAATGATTAATGATGTTGAGCATCCTTTCATGTGTTTGTTGGCAGTCTGTATATCTTCTTTGGAGAAATGTCTATTTAGGTCTTCTGCCCATTTTTGGATTGGGTTGTTTGTTTTTTTGTTATTGAGCTGCATGAGCTGCTTGTAAATTTTGGAGATTAATCCTTTGTCGGTTGCTTCATTTGCAAATATTTTCTCCCATTCTGAGGGTTGTCTTTTGGTCTTGTTTATGGTTTCCATACCGTATGCTAACACATATATATGGAATTTAAGAAAAAAAAATGTCATGAAGAACCTATGGGTAAGACAGGAATAAAGACACAGACCTACTAGAGAATGGACTTCAGGATATGGGGAGGGGGAAGGATAAGCTGGGACAAAGTGAGAGTGGGGCATGGACATATATACACTACCAAATGTAAAATAGATAGCTAGTGGGAAGCAGCTGCATAGCACAGGGAGATCAGCTCGGTGTTTGTGACCACCTAGAGGGGTGGGATAGGGAGGGTGGGAGGGAGGGAGACGCAAGAGGGAAGAGATATGGGAACATATGTATATGTATAACTGATTCACTTTGTTATAAAGCAGAAACTAACATACCATTGTAAAGCAATTATACTCCAATAAAGATGTAAAAAAAAAAAAGACTCTGTCTTGTAACACAACATTGTAAATCAACTATACCTCAATTTAAAAAAAAAGCAAACAAACTGTTTTCATGGATAACTTCACTTCTCAAATAATGAAAAGAAACAAAGAAGGGCAGTTAAGGACATGTTTTATTTAATGTGGATTCATTTGGGGGGACAAATTGTCATTCTCTGCTTAAGTGACTTTTTATAGATTGTGGAGTTTAAAAGAAATGATCTCTGTTTTTAGTCAAATTTTCAAAACAGACTTCCAAAACTTCAGACTTGACTCTGTCTATACCAAGTTACACTGCCTTCAAGTCTTTCACAGGACTCCTAGGGAAAGCCGTTGTCACTGCAGATAAACTTATAGCTGAAATATTAAAACCTACACCAAAATAACAGGAAAAAGGAATGGTACATTTGTTAATAATAACATGTCAATAGTGGCTCATTAATTGTAACAAATGTGCCACATTAATGCAAGATGTTAACAATGGGAGAAACTGTAGAGGAGGAGGCAATATAGGAACTCTCGTACAATCTGCTCAATTTTTCTCTAGATCTAAAATTGTTCTAAAATATATTGTCTATGAATTTAAAAAAGAATAAAAAAGGACAGTAATTACTATGCATAGACACTTGATGAAATAACTATTAAATGATATGCATCAGCAAAAAGAACACTCAAAAGGGTTAGCAAATAAATCAGCTTAATATGTTAGTAAATTGAAGGACGTATCAACTACTTAAAAACAATAAAACTGGTTTTGGAGGATTTAAAAACAGGCAAAAATATACATGCTGTTGTATGGTATGTGAATTATGTCTCAATAAAACTGTTACCAAAAAAAACCAAAACTGTACATGGTTGATAGCCCCGTAGCTCTATTTCCAAGTATAAATTCCGCCATATATGCACAGAAAGGCTAGAGTAAGAACATTACTGTGGCATTACCTGTAATCTCAAAAACAAAGCAATAACCTAAGTGCCCATCCAGAGTGGAATATTGTTCATGCAAATATATATGCCGTAAAGCATGAAACATGGACAAGATGAACAACAGCTCCGTGAACACGGAATTCCAGAGAGGAAGACATCTGCTCAGAAGACTAAAAGGCATTTCAAAGTTTAACCTGTCCAAAATGGAACTCTAAATCCTCACCTCCCAAGGCAAAACTAGTGCTCACTCCTGGTATTCCCCATCTCAGAAAATGGTGCCGTCATTCACCTAGGTAAAGGACAGCGCCCAAACTGCCTAGAAGTCATCCCTGCCTTCTCTTTTTTTTTTTTTTTTTTTTTTTTTTTTTGCGGTACGCGGGCCTCTCACTGTTGTGGCCTCTCCTGTTGCGGAGCACAGGTTCTGGACGCGCAGGCTCAGCGGCCATGGCTCACGGGCCCAGCCGCTCCGCAGCAATGTGGGATCTTCCCGGACCAGGGCACAAACCTGTGTCCCCTGCATCAGCAGGCGGACTCTCAACCACTGCGCCACCAGGGAAGCCCCCCTGCCTTCTTTTCATCTCTCATTCCTTTTACCCAATCCATCAGTAAGTCCAGTGCATCCCTTGAATCCAACTGCTTCCAGCACTAACCCAATGTGAGGCCCCATAGGCTCTGGAGTTGAGGCTACACAGCCTTCTAACCGGATTTTCTACTTCTCTACCAGAGACAAGATCTACAATCAAGAGAGCTCTTTCTCAAACATAAATAAGATCATGACTTCACCCTGTCCCAAACCCTGTGTACAGTCCTTCCAAGGGCTTCTCATCACACTTGGAACAAAGCCAGAGTCCTTATCATAGCCCAGCGAGTCCTCTAACCATGTCACCGGCCCTTGCTGGCTCTCCTACCCTCTCTCGCTCCACTGCACTCCCACTTGTCACCGTGTTCCCAGGACCCACCGGTCCCCCCACCATTGGGCCTGGGCACCGGCCGGTTCCTCAGCCTCAAAGACTCTACTGTGGCTGTAGGTCAAACGTCTCACCAGAGAAGGCTTCCTCTGTCTAAGAGAGTGCCCACCCTCTACTGCTCTCACCCCCCTCACCCCCCACCCTCCTCTCTTTGTCTTCATCCTTTATCCCTTTATCGACTGTCTCTCCCTGGATGGAATGTGGGCTCCTTGAGGCAAGGCCCTTCCCTGGCTTGTTCCTCACTTTATCCTCAACATGTTACAGAACAGCTCCTTGGCCTAGAGAAGGCACTCAGAAATTACTTGTAAAATTAATCAATTATTCAGTGATGTTTTTGTAGACTTCAGCTTTACCTCTAATAGTTCCTCTTTAAAAAGACGAGGCGGGCTTCCCTGGTGGCACAGTGGTTGAGAGTCTGCCTGCCGATGCGAGGGACGTGGGTTCGTGCCCCTGTCCGGGAAGATTCCACATGCCCGGGAAGATCCCACATGCCGCGGAGCAGCTGGGCCCGTGAGCCATGGCCACTGAGCCTGCGCGTCCGGAGCCTGTGCTTCGCAACGGGAGAGGCCACAACAGTGAGAGGCCCGCGTACCGCAAAAAATAAATAAATAAATAAATAAAATAATAAAAAAATAAAAAGACAGGAGGCAAACTGAGGCGCCAATTATGTGTGCCATAGGCTGAATGAGACAGCTATGTGGTCCTGCACCCCTTCTAGAATGGGGCCGGGCTGGGGGTCGAGGCAGGGGGAACCAGAGCAGCCCCCACAGAGCTGGAGAGCAGGAGGGCCGTTGGGCTTCCCGTTTCTCTCGCTGCGAGGCTGGGGGCGAGTCCCTTACCATCTCCAGACCTGAGCTCCACCTACAACATGTCAGGTTTGCTCCAGTCGGGTGGCAAAAGGAGCAGCTGCTGCTCCCTGCCCAGAGCCTTAAAGGGCATGGAGGGGCTGGGGTGCCGACCGGGCAGGGGAGGTGGCCGACCTTGAGATGACCTCAAATCCCCCACAGGCAGGCCGCCCCTACAGTTCACATCTCACCTTCCACAGTTCAACCAAAAGCTCCCTCAGGCTCCTTCCGGTCCCAAAGTTCTAGAACTCATCGTTTCAAACTGTCCTGAATCCACATCTCTCCCCACAGCTGAAGGAAAATCAAAAAACACCCGAAAACAACTTGGTTTTGACCTGTGCGATTCACAAAGCATCACGCCACGGGTCATCTCATGCCAGCCGGCCAGTGAATCTATAAAGTACCCAGGGGGTAGGAGTATGACCCCAGTTCACAGCTGAGGAGACTGAGCTTGGGAGGGTAGAGGGGCATCTAAGAGAAGGGGGTGCTTTTCTCTTTGAAAAGCAAGTGAGTGAAATCCTTAGTAAGCCAGCACTTGTGCTCTGGGGCCTCTTTTTCCCAGAGGGCTGTAGTTGGTCCTTCTCAAATGTGACAATGACGACAATGGGCTGAGAAAACCATGCGGGGCCCACAGTCCCTGCCAGGGTGCATTCCGACGTTTAGGCGCACAGGCTGAGCGTCCAGGCCTGCTCCTCCCCCGCCCAGTCTAACCAGCCCGAGATGGCTTCTCCAGTCTCAGCTCGCACTGGCCTCCTCCACACCACACGGCCTCTGCCTTGCCCTGCCTGGAACGCTCTTCCCACCCAGACAAGCCTGGCCCTCATTACAGGCTCTTATAAAGCCCCACCTGCCTCTCCTTAAGAGCACTCTTTATACGTGGAGCTTCCTATGTACATGTTTATGTCTTTCTCCCCTGCTAGACGATAAACTCCGTGAGGACAGGGCTAATCTGACTGTGCTCGCCATTATAGCACCACGTGCCCAGCCAGGGATGGCAGGTGCGAGGCTGTGAGGTCTGGAAATGCTGAGGGCCTTCTGTGACCGTGAGGGAGCTGCTGGAAGATGTCGCCCTGTGGTCCCTGGAGGGGCTCCCTCAATGCAAGGGGCAGATCCTAGAGCCAGAGGTCAAGAAGCCACGTCCTTGGTGACAGTGTTTGCCATAAACCTGCCCCTCCTCTGGATATCTTACACATCCTAAGAGCCAACCATTTATCTTTATCAGCCAAGCCTGTTAGAGGTGAGTTTTCCAACATTTATAAGAGAAAGAATCCCAACAGATGGACCTCTCTAACAAAATTGTAAGCTCCCAGCCCCATTCCGTACACTTCCCTCCTGTTCCACCTAAGTGCTGGGCATCAAATAAGTACTTAATAATTTGTTTTCACCTACCTGGCTTAGGCTGGCTGCACATTCATTCACTCATTTATTCATTCAACACATACTTGCTAAGTGCCTACTATGTGGCTTCCTAGGACGGGGGAGAGAAAAGAGGATAAGCCAGATGGGGTCCCTTGCTTTTATGCAACTTAACATTCTAGTGAGAGAAGTGGACAAACAAGCAAATCAACAACGTAATTTTGGACAGTGGTAAGACCTATGCAGACAATGAAACAGGGAGATGAAATAAGGAGGAGGGAGGAGGGGAAGATTTATCTAGGTGGTTATGGAAGACCTCCGCATTGAAAATGACAAGGAGTCAGCCAAGTGAAGATGACACGGAAGAATATTCCAGACAACAGGGGAAGCAAAAACAAAGGCTCTGAGACAGAACAAACTTGATGTGTTTGAGGAGCAGAACAAAAGGCAGAGTGGCTTAAGAATCTATCCATCACCCTCCCTGGGGGGAGAACAGGACAAGATGAGGGACAAGATGAAGAGGACAGGGACCCGATTATTTAAGAATTCTTCTTCCAAGGATAGTCAGATGCCTGCAGGGACAGAGTCATCATGCCTTCAATCTCCCCATCCTTCAGGCCTGACTTACTTGGACACACTGCATATGTCAGCCGAGAGAGGAAAGAGTGTGGGACTTGGCCCCAGGACCAGTTTGCCCCCCAGCAAGCCCCTCAACCATTCTAGTCTCCAGTTCCATCACCCATCCATCCATCCATCCATCCATCACTCAGCCAAGGGCCTGGACTTGGGGATCAGAAAAGACTCTTTCAGCTCCAATGTTCTCTAATTATTTTTCTTTGCATTGTCTTTTAAGAAAGAAACCAATCAATAGAAAACACGAACCCATCCCCAAAAGAGAACTCTCACTGAAGAATTACATTTTCAAAGCATACATCAGAAGGGCAACAAGGCAAAGTCTGTAATGCTCAAACACAAAATCTCTGGGTCTGACCCCAACAGCTGCTTTGCTCACATCGCAGAATTCTAGAGTGGTAAAATGCAGCCACGGATGCTTTCTTGCATAAGGTGCATGGAGGCGCGCCCCTGCCCCCCACCAAAAGCAGGTACCACGGCCCCAAAGTCTCCTAGTGCCCCCACGAGGAACCCCCCCCCACCGCCATAGTTCCCTCCTGACACACAGTGGTGGCCTTGCCTCCATCGCTGGCCCCCTGCCCAGGGCAGCAGCAGTAGATCACTGCTGGCAAAAAAGTACAAGTCTCCCACCACACTGGCCTCCCTGTTTGTGAAGAGGGCACCTGGGGGGGTGCCTCTGCACTCTGCTAACAACATCCTTCAGCCAGTGCTGAGAATGGGCAGTTCTTTGTCATTTAGGGCAAAGTCACCTCCTCAGAGATGCCCTCCTGACGTCCCTGTGCAGTGGGGTTTCCCTCTCCCCTCTATTTGCCGTCGTATTGGTTTATCTTCTTCAGATTACTTACTGCCATCGAAACCACTTACTTGTTTGCACTCGTTATGCCTCCTCCACTAGACTGTAAGCCTCCTGAGTTCAGATCCTCATCTGTCTTACCCATGCTGTGTCCTCAGGACCTCGCTCAGTGTCCAGCCCACAAAAGGTTGACTTGGTAGAACTTTGTTGATAAACAGAAGGAAGAAGTCCTCCTAAGAGCCTTGAAAAAGCATCAAAGACCACAAGGCAGGTCAGAACCGTAAAGCTCCCAAGGAAACCAGTTCGTTGTAGCCCATCAACTTTCAGCCAAGACAGCACATCTGGGGTGGCTGTGAAGAGAGCCGTCAGGATATCATACACCTCCCCCACAGGGCCGTGATGGCACAAAATGCTTAATGAACGATGCGCGGTTAGAAGCACCGGCCTGGCCCATACACTCTGCTTTGCCGGAGAGGAACAGAAGGGTCTAGCAAAGGAAAGTAACTTTAATGGGACATTCAGAGACTCAAACTCAGGTGTCTGACACGGGCAAGAATTTCTCAAGCCCCCAGTGCTGGTCCTCTAGGAGTCCGAACACCTCAGTCAATAGAAGCTGGAAGCTGGTAGGGAGGGAGTCTGCTGAAGCCATCATCCCACACTTGGCACGTGGAGATTCATGAGGAGGGACAGGTGGGATGGCGCCAGGTCCACATCAAGCAGAAAAGCAGAGTTACTGGAGTTGGGGGAGGGATATGTGTATGAGAGGGGCACAGGGGTGAAGGCGGACTGAGAGAGGGAAGGTTCCAGAATGGGCAGGCCAGGGAAGCACGGCTCTGCTGTCATTCCCTGTTACAAAAGGCAGCTCAGAGGAAAGGAAAAACAACAGTAGGTCTTTTTTTTTTTTTTTTTTTACAATTACCAAATATAAAACCCCGAGTGTAAATTTTTCTATTTCAGCGCTTCTAAACACCATTTAACTTAGTGAGTGTTTTACATCGAGGGTAAATATTTGCCAGTCACTTCTGGCCCACGTCAGAGTGCTTATCTAAAAAGCTGTTTGGTTCTGCTCCTGATAGGAAAATTCTGCATTCCACCCAGCATACCCACGTGGTGGCATGTGACCCGTGAGCACTCTCCTTCCCCCAGTCTCCCAGGTGCACCGAGGACACCAGCAGCCGCTGGATCTGCGTAAGAGCACTTTCTGGAAGGTCTATCTGTGTGCGCTGCCGTTTCTCTTAATTAAGGGCAAGGGCGTGGAGGAACAAGTCCAGGACTGACCCTACGCTTAGGGTGCTACCGCATCAGCTCGGCCAGGCTGCGGCACACGCAGGCCTGCGGCTCGCGCACACCACGTGGCGTGGCAGCTCGGGTTTACGGGCCGAACCAGGCATGTCAAGGGGGCAACTACAAATGCACTAAGAGGTCTGCAGAAAGCAGCCACCAACGCTGAGAGAAGTCCAGAAGGATGAGCACAGGGCCCGCCCAGCCCACCCTCGGTGCAGTGCAATGTCTTGAGGCTGATGAGTGAGTTGTTTCTTTAGTAAGAACTTCCTTCATTTTTACTTAAACACAATGTCACATAATTCAGATCCAATTCTCACAGTGACGCTGTAGATATCATCCATGCTGGACAAATCAAGAAACGGAGACTTAAAGCAGTTAAATAACTCACCAAAGTCATGAAACGATGAAGTCGGGATGCAAACCCAGGGCTGACTCCAAACACTTCAGCACGACTCCCCCCCAAGACTATAAAAATACCTCCCTAAGGTTCTAAACAGGCCTCTTTCTGGTTCCCCACGCTTAAGAGAGAAGGTGAGTTCAACATGAAGCATGTTTGAGTTACAGCCAGGATAACTCAAACACTTGGGGGGCACTACCCAGCAGGCAGCTGGATGGACATATGCTCAAAGAGGGTTCCACAAACTGAGAGTCCAGAGACTCCAAGGGAAATACTGGTCAGAGCAAGGGACCCAGCAGGAAACCCAGAGGAGCAGCATCGGCACACAGGTGGAATCAGAGACCCTGTGAGCGCCTGTGCACTAGGCGCAGTCAGTCCAGCCCAGGCAGGTACTTGACAAACTAAACCAGAGTCAAGGGCACGGAAGCGTCTGGGAAAATTTCTGACCAAGTCCAGGGTATTCTTCCTAAGCCTCCCTAAAATTCGAAAGGTGCCATTGTTTCTATTCAAATACAAAACGTGCTTAGACCAGAGGTACCTGAGAACCCATCTTGCATTTGGTTGCTTTTGTTCTTGACCTAGCAATCAAAAAGGCAACAAGCAGAAGAGCATGCAAGGACCTAGGCCTTAGGAGCTGGACAAACCTGGCTTGAACTCGACATCTTCCAAAAACTAGCTTTGTGGCCTTAGGCATGTCACTCAACTTCTCTGAGTTTGGGTTTCCTCTTATATAAGATGTAAATAATGCCCCAATGCCACTCTGGACCAACACTCAGGATTAAATGAAATAATCTGTGAAGGCATCTGGTATCCTACTGCTGGGCAGCCAGCAGGCATTTCGCAAGTAATGTTTCCCACAATTGCTGTCTGGCAGTCATAGCCAGCTTTGACTCTGACCTCAGAGCTGGGAACTTGAGTTCCTGCGGACCTTCACAGCTAAACCTGCAAGCCTGAAGAGGCTTTCCATGGACATCTCAATCCTTGCTGGCAATGCCTATTTTCCTAAGGAGGAATCTTGTCACACACAAAAAAGGTATTTCAAAAAGCCGGATCCTCGGAAAAGGTACACATGACCAACCAGCCAGCATTCAAGAAACAGTTGCCACTAAAGCCAAAAGGAGGTCATTTCCAGGCAATGCCCTTCTAAAAGAGGATTCTAGAGGGATCTCAAACCCAGACAAAGGGGACTGAGATGAATGGGTAGTGCTCAAGAATTCTGACCCTCACCTGACCCCATGCACGATATAGTAGCAGTAAGTTCACTTTCTCTGCCCAGTGACATAGCCCCCAACAGCTGTGGAATGTCAAAAACAAGGCTGCTTGGGTCTAAAGTTACCCCTCCTCCACCATGAGAGGAAAGAAAACACATTTCTGAGTCTCTCCTTCTTTGTGTTTTGCTTATGAGGAACAAATGTCGACAAGATATAGGATACACTGCTCTGTTTGCCACCAAAATGCACAGAACATAATTTTATATGAAGCTACACCCGCTTAATTGTGATGCATTAAGTATTATGTTCATTGTTTCTGAAAGTGGGTAGAAATGAATAATTTATTTCAGACAAAGGAAACTCTTGAATATGAAATGCCTCATCTTTTAAAATTACAATTTGGAAGACAAGAATGAAAAAATACCCATAGCCAGTGAACCTTATACTGCTAATAGAAAACAATGCTTCGACTGTTTCTACTTTGTTTGCAAACATTACGTTTTTTTAAACATTCTTGAGAATGACCAGGAAAAAGACACACTAGGTTTTCACCACGCTAGCAGCCGCTCAACACGGGGCTAGCGTATCTAATGTTAATTTTCTGTGCTGGGTTTCCTCTCCTTTCCTGCCAGCCGACGACTACCTTGGCTCACCTGGAGTCCACTCCCCAAAGCCCTGCACCCCAGTCTCGGCCACCTCCTTCCAGAGCTTTCTTTTCTTTCCTGCATCCCCGTTCCCTTTGTTGCTCCTTTTCCCGCTCCCTCCTTGGCACTCCCTGTGCTCTGTGCCCTCTTTCTGGTTTCATCATCCCCCCAACAACTAGCACAGTGCCAGGCGCAGAGTAGGTTCTCAGAGAATGTGACTACTCTTATTTTTAGAGAACATAATTGATGTTTTGGACTGAATTGAATTGGTGATCATCATTTCCAGTACGGCTATTGGTGTCTTTTTATTCTTTCAGAGCAGAAAAAAATCTACATCCACTCGATCTACTATTGCTGTTTCATGCTAATTCATTGGGAGAGGAGGGAGAAGGGAGTTAGGGTGCACATCAAAGGAAGCGACTGGCAGTCACTCGCCTACCATTTCCCAAGCACTTTCCAGTGTTCTTCCTAAGTGTCACCACCAGTAACCTTATGAATTGGATACTATTATTATCCCCATTTACAGGCAGAGTCTCTATTAACCCAGGGTCCCACAGCTAGTAAGTGCTAGAATGTGGAACTCAAACCTGGGTGTGTTTAACCCCAAAACTCTACTCTTTACCGCTGCTATTCTGCATTTCATAATTTCCTAGGATCACTGGGACCTCATCCCCTGTCCCTCCCCAGCCCCACCCCAATCTCTGGAATAAATACAGATAGTCTGCCTGGTGGCTCTTGAGGATACAGCTGCCCAGCTCTGGGTGTGTTCTTACAGGAAATCGGCAGTAGCATCACCTCTCCCCTTTCCCACCCCAACGGTATCATTAAAACAACGTCATAAACACACCCTGGGCTCAAAGAAGGACAGAGAGGGTTTGCTTATTTCTTCGGAGCTGCTCTGTGAGCTGCGGTAATTACTGGCCTGGCCGCGGGCCCAAAGGCCCTCCCACCTCATCCCTCTCTCACCCGGCTTGCCCTGGGGTTAGCGGGCATCTCTTTCAATTAAGACAACTCCCTGCGTTTAGAATCTTTGCGTTTTTATTCAGACAGTCTCTTGTGTAATGTTCTGAAGCAAGTCGAGAATGTAATGCAGAAAACTGCCAAGTGAGACCCAGGACTAGGGAGCCAGAAGAATAAAATAGTACATAGAAAAGAAACAAGCCATACATCGAGTCCTCCCAACAGGTGGACCACAGACAGGTAGGTCAGGGCCATCTCCCCCAGCCAGGAGGACAGCTCTGGCCTGGAGATCCAAACGCCCATGCCTGACCACTGTCCCCAAATCAGAAAGCAGAAGCCCATCCTGATTTCAGGCTAGAGGGCAGCCCTGGGGTCGGGATTGGGGCTTTGCAGAAGGCAGATGGGGAGCCATTCCTCTGGGGGGTCCAAGACTGTCCACATTCCCACTGACCTCCAGGCTGCCTCCTTTCACCAGCTAGGTCACTCAGTGTCTAAGGGGCCCCACTGAACAATTTTCAATGGCACCCTTTCTCCTGTTACAAGCCAAAATGCCCCTGAGCATGAAGACTTTTCATGACCTGGCTCCAGACCACCCTGCTTCCCGCACTCACTCCTGCTGGCACCTCTCTGCTCTGCTGTCCCCTGCTCTCCATGTGCCTCAGTCCCTTCCCAGGACCACCCTGTGAGGCCCAGGCGGCCTCACTGACTACTGCTCCTCTGCCGGCCTTGGGCACCTAAATGGGGAGCTGTGTGCACTGGGTGCCTTGTGCATCTTTTCCCCGCAAGGAGAAGGTCTGGGAGAGAGAAGCCATCAGGAGCTAAGGCAAACAGGTACCTTCTGAGATGAGGAGTTACTAACCCTAACAGCAGACCTATGTCTTTCTCTAGTCTGGAAGCATCCAGACCCCTGTGTATGCTTTTATGACACAAAACTATATAAAATTGAGCCATATGAAATGTGTGCTATTCTACCACACTGACCTACAAAAATGGCAATTTCATATGATTCGACCTAAAAATCCAAACAATGCTGAGTTCCATTAGCCATCATCCTTCCCTGGTTCTGCTGAGACAAAGGCCAAGCCCCTGAGCGTGGCAAACCTGCCTCTCTGCCCAACTCTTCTCCCACCACTGCTCATACCGAGGCCCCCTGCCATAGAAAGCAGCTTATTACAGCACCCTGGACACTCAGTGCCTTTGCCCATGCTGTTGCCGCTGCCTAGAATGCCCTCCCCAACCACCCCTCCTTATCAAACTCCTACCTACTCCTCAAAGCCCAGTTCAGAGTCCCCTTCAGCAAGCCCTCTCTGACCCATAACTCCATCTAGTCAGTTATTCCCTTCTTAGGGCTACATCTGAGCCTTGTAGGGAGTTTTGCTCATTCACCTACCACTTTGCAACATAACTTATTTGTTTTATACCTAGCCCTAAAACAAAAAAGAGAACTCTTAACAGGCAATGGCAGGGTCCTATTTACCTCTGAATCACCTAAGGCCTCTCACAGTAAGTTCTCAATAAACATGTGATGAATGAATTTGGCAGAAATGCCATTCCATCACACCAAAATACTGAAAATTAAGAGAGATCAAAGAAACTGACCAATTCTTCTCTTCATTATATTATACTTATTTTATACATAATATGTAATATATATTACATATGTATACATCATACACATACACACATATATATATAACTCAGTACAAAGTGTCTAAGACCTCTTCATGCAGTTTGTGCTCTTGACTTTCAGGGAGTATCTCTCTGGTTATATGTATGCAAATGGACGCTGCAGCACGGGTTCTGGAGCCAGACTTCCTGGGTGAGAACGTGGTTCTGCCCATTCTTAGGCGTGTGCCCTCAGGCCAGTTCCTTACTTGGGTCTCAGTTTCTTATCTACCAAGTGGGGCTAAGAACACCTTCTACTAAACAAGGTTGACACAAGTTATTGCATGTAAAACACCTAGCTCATTGCCTCTCACGCTGTTGTCATTACTATTTTTATTTCTCTTAAGGTCTCATGGGGAGGGTAACCATTTTCAATTGGGACTATGTTTAGAGTTCCAGCCTGTTCACTCCTTCTCCCATTCAAATGCCACTTGCCATTCCTAAGCATACAAGAATATAATGGTTCCATCAAGGACTCTCCAGAATTCTCCAGTCTCCCGGTATCTTCTTATAAAGAGTTTATTTGAAACTCATACTAACAGGGATCAATGAAACATTTCATAAACATGGGCTTTAAGAACGCTGCTGGCCTATTCCTACAAAGAATGCAATCAATACTTATTTTCATACATAATTAACTGTACACAAAACAATCATGTACAAAAGGCAAGAGAAATAACAGTTGGCACGGTGTTTCTTAGACCATTAGGAAGGACGTAAAGGAAAGTAGTACCAGCGTGATGGAAGACAAATGAATAACATATTAGGTCACCTTAAACTATGTATTCCTTTCTTTACCACTGTGTAATGCTATTTATATGACAACATGACAAAAAAAAAAAATGGCCCTAGGCATTCTGTTCTACTTTAGAAACCTTCCATCTCACACTGAAATGAAAAAAGATACAATCCAGAAATTTCTTCTCTGGTTAATATTTCTGCAGTTCCGCAGGAATGGTTTTAATAGCGTGCATGTTCTGGATTTTGCTTGTCAATTAAGAACCGATCGGAATGCAAGGCTAAATATTAAAATAATAGATACTGGCTTATATTTCAACTTGAAAGGTTTTTTGTCAAACAGTGTTTTAAGGTGGAAGACAGAGGAAGGGAAACTGGGAATTAAGGAGGTAGAGTAGGATCTAGACAGTTCCTCCTTAATAAAGGATCACGTTGGTACTTAAAATTTCATCACATAACAGTAGAAAGAGCACAGGCTTTGGAGATGCAGAAATAAGATGCGAAACTTAACTCTTCCACTTACTGGCTGTGTGGCACTGAGAAAATTAATCCACCTCTCTGATCTCAGGTTTCCCTCTCAAAAATCAGAGATCATTATACCTACCTTTTAGCGTGGTTGGGGACCAAAAGGAAATAATGGCCTTGAACAGGCAGCCCAGCCCGTGCAGGGCACTCAGGGGCTCCCCAAGGAACTCCTCTCCCCACACTTACCTCCTCTTTAAAGAGACTGCAGGTCTGGAGATAACACAGCTCTAGGACTACAGGCAGAGTCCCAGAGGCAACTGTGGTTTGACCAAAAATAGGCCATTTGACCAAGTGATTAAAAGTCTGTCATATGCTAATGCTTGGACACGGCGGACTGAGGGCTAATTTAGTCGGAGTAAATTGCAATTGATTTTCGAAGAAATTGCTTGTTCTCTTGCCTTTCCTCGGCTGTGTCACACTCTCTCACCCATAGCTGCCTTTGTCACAGCCAGAACCAACTGAAACACGTGTCAAGGAAGATCTTTTTGAGGCAAAATGTTTAATAATACAGACATCCACACTCACACACACTATAAATATACACACACATGAACAGGCAGATGTATACATATATATCTGTGCATGTGTATATACATGTTTATATAGATGTTCTAGAGGGCTCAAATTTAGAAACAATTCTGTACCGTGACCGTACCCTTCTGTGTGTTTTACAAATCCCTTTGTGGTTAGAGAGCTATCCTGAGTCATTTTTATTTTTACAACAGCCTACTATTTGAAGAAAGATCAGAAAAGAGCATACCCCTAAAATCTCCTCTCCATGCTTTCCCCAGCCCAATCTGTGCAAATCCCTGGCTATGAAAAGAAAATGGTTAAAAGATCAAAGAAGATAAAAAATCATAAGAATAAAGGTTAACAGTGGCTGCTTTCACCCCTAATTTCTGATATGGTGATAGACCCTCTTAGAACATTAATTAGAATGGGAAGAGAGATGAAAGAAATGCCCAGGGGACATAATAAATTAGCCCCTTATGCAAACTACCCATTCGTTCTCATCACTGACCCAGCTAGTTGAGTCTCTAAATTACGGGAAGCGGTTAGCTTCTTTAACAAAAAAATTCCAGACAAAAGATTAATTTTTTTTTTTAACCTGGAGGCTGAGAGGGTGTAAAGAGACAAATAATTTCTCAGTTTTCCTTGCAGACAATTCTGAAGGGGCCAAAAAATATGAATATCAACATTCTGGCCACTGGCTCCTGTTACCAAACAGAGACCTATTAAATAACCCTTGTTCTGAAACAATTCCGAAACAATGGACAGCCACCCACTTAACTAAAGTCGAAGGCTGTGCTTCTCACCCTAACTGTGTGAACAAAGTCTGGTATCCTAAAAGGGGCCGAGGGGCAGGTGAAGGACAATTTTAAAGGAGGCAGGGAAATGCCAGGAGATGGAGAGTTTCAAAAAACCATTTAAAAACAAACACATACCTAATTTTACTTGTCATCACTGTCCTAGACAATTTATGTTTTACTGTCCTAAAAATTTATGGAACTCTCAGTTTTCTTATCAGTAAAATAAGGGGATTGGACTAGAATGACCTCCAAAAGTCCTACGGCACCTACAATCCAGGGATTTTATTTACCCCTTTGTTTTCACACAGTACTTCTGATAATTTAATTTGTTTAAATATAATCTTATGACATGCATTTTGGCTTCTGAACTCACTCCTGGCTTCCTTTTCACTCTACAACTATCATTTTCCCCTTTTCCTTATTTTCTCCTCTTATTTCTTATTTTATCTTCTTCCATGTATTCAAATGAGATGCTTTAAATACATTCTGGTTCAAAGTAAGGTACATATTGAATAAATCATACTTTATAAATGTTATTAATATGAAAAATATATATGGCAAGATGACGAGTTTCTCTAGCGTGAAGAAAAGGCTAGAAAGAAAAACTGTAAGTCACAGAATAATACAAGATTCAATATGCAGGCCCTTAGAGAAAGAAGGAAAATATGTTACCAGTCATCCTCATCCACTGCCCTCATTTTACAAAAGGAGGAGATGTCTCTAAGGAAGGGAAGACACTTGTCCAAGTCACCAGCTAGTTAGAGGTAAAGCTGGAAGCAGAACACAATCTCCTGACTCCCGGACCAGTGCTCTTTGAACCAAACAATCCCGGTAACTTCTCTAGAGAATTCCCCACTGTATCCCAAAGAACAAAAATGGACATCCTTTGGAAAGAATAAGCTTTGACAGCAGAAAAATTAAGAGATGGCAGAAAGAAATACTTCAGAGGACTAAGGAAAAGGAATGAGGACAGACATATTGGCTATAAATAATTTTGCACCTTGTAACAATCTTCAGTTCATGCAATTACCTGTCACTCACTGATGTTTTATCTCCCCTCTTCTGGTAACGGGACCTACAGTAACTCTATGCAAAACATTTCACTGTCTCTAAGTTCACAGCCTGCACTGGAACGTTCTGGCCTCTGCCAGAAGTATCTAGACAGTGGAATGACCTGACGCTTTACTCATGAAACTTCTTGAGGTTGACAGTTAATCTAAATAATAAAATTTTCCTTTAGGAAGTGGCCAGTGACACAAGAAGACACAGATTCCTCAGGTCATAAGGCAGGTAATAAGAAAGCGTGTGTAGACTGCAACTCCATTTTTGTAAAAAAGAAAAAAAAAGATAAATATATATGTATACACACACACATATATATTCATATATATATATATATATATATATATATATATATATATATATATATATATATATATGAAAAAAACCTGAAAAGGCTTGTATCAGATGTTTACAGTGGTTATCTTTGAGAGCAGAGACTATGAGTGGTTTAAATTTGCTCTCCTTTTCTATCTGTTTGTAATTTCTTATTGTTGTACAATAAAAATGGGTCGCTGAGGGGCTGGAGAGCGAGAGGACAAAAGCCAAAAGTAGTGGTGTGTGAAAGTGAAATGTAAGTGTACTTAGCAGAGCCTGTGGAGACGGAAGCCTCTCCCAGCTTTAAGGCATGCCCTTCTCAGGGAGCAGTAATTCTCCCTGCTATGAGGGGGATTGCAAACAAGATTTATGGGGAGAGGTTAGAAGAATGGGAATCAGTCAAGCTGAGAAGGGTAGGCTGATCACAAGAACCTTTAAGCACAGGAAGAGCTCCCACCCCGGGTGATAGCCAGCTGCAGCAAACTCACCTCCGACCAAAGAGCTTAAGGAAGGATAGGGCCTCAGAGGAACAGGGGGATTCAGAGCAGGAAAAAGGAAGACCTTCCCCAAAGGGGATTTAAGACTCAAACTGGGTTATTAAGAGATAGGGCTTCCTCCAGGGCCCTTTATATATTGGATAGATTTCTTATTTCTTGTCCAAGCCAGTTTATGAGCAGGCTTCCTGAAGGCTTGGGGTTGCTATCCTTTTCAAGACATAGGATCCTTGTTCCCTGATCCAGGAATACGGTCTGTGGAAAAAGAGTCCCACTCTTGGAGTCAGGAGTGAGCCAACAACTAACACGGCCTTGGTACAGCATTAAAAATGACGGACATTTGGGCTTCCCTGGTGGCACAGTGGTTGAGGGTCCGCCTGCCGATGCGGGGGACGTGGGTTCGTGCCCCGGTCCAGGAGGATCCCACATGCCGCGGAGCAGCTGGGCCCGTGAGCCGTGGCCGCTGAGCCTGCGCATCCGGAGCCTGTGCTCCGCAACGCGAGAGGCCACAACAGTGAGAGGCCCGCGTACCGCAAAAAAAAAAAAAAAAAAGACTGAGATTTATTGAGGACCAATTATAGTTCAGGCACTAAGCAAGGCATTTTACATATAGCCTTTTTAATTCCCAAGAACCTGTAAGGGAGGCATTATCATCATCTCATCTTACATCCAAGAAGTCTGAGGTACAATGAGATCAAATGACCTGCCCAAGACAAAGTAAGCGGCAGAGCTGGGGATGCACCCAGGTGAGTGGAATTCCAGAGCACATGTTCTTTCACCATCGCGTACAAAGATGAAGAGGCGTGAAGCTGCCCAGAGCACTGGTGGGACAGCAGCCGGTCAACCTGGGTTGTTTAGACATGGGGTCGCTGGGGTGAGATAGAAGGTCGATTAATAGAAGAATCTACGAAGGGAGACTGAAACCAGATCATTCCTGGAAGTCACCAAGGTGTTAAGGTAATATCTGGCAATGGGTGGCCAGGTTGGACCGGGAGAGACTAGACACAAGGGTGGGGCCAGTAAGAAGGCCAATGCAAAGTTCAAGTAAAAGATAAGGTGGGTAGATTAAGGGAATGGAGAGAGAAGAGCAATCCAAAAGGCAGCAGGCAATTTCAGCAGGACTTAGTGATGGGTCCAGTGGAAGGAGTGAGGAGGGTAGAGGAGATCCTGGAGATGATTCCAAAGCTCGTGAGTTAGGCAGATAACGTCATTATGTAAGACAGGAGACTCAGGAAGAGAGGATATAAGGAGAAAAGGGGAGGGATGATGAGACCCTTTTTGGATGTGCTGAATTTGAAGTAACTGAGATACATCCAGATGGAATCATCCAGGATTCAGCTGGAAATGCTGGTTTAGAGCTCAGGAGAGGGTGGCGTAGGAGGGGAGGCTCTGGGTCATCGTTGTACATGGTAGCTGAGGTCCCAGAGATGGATGAGGTCTGTCCAGAGAGTATGTGCTAGAGAAAGAGGCTGACACTGATCTCCCCAAAGGTAGGGCCAAGTAAAGGTTCTGGAGGTGACCCTCCAGCAGTGTGGCCCTGGCCAAATTGCTTCCCCTCTTTTTCAGTTCTGTAAAAGCAGAGGATGAGGCAATCTCTAAGTCCTTTCTCTGATATTCAACCACTCATGGTTAATGAGACGCCTGCTCAGAACCAGGAAAGATGCTCGGTGCTGAGCGAACACCCACCACGACAAGCAAATCCCCGACTTTCCAGTGGGAAAGACAGGCACAGAAATAAGTCCTCTTGATAGTCTGTGATTAACAGCTATCATAAAGGCAAGAGTAAATTGCAGCATGAGAGAGTCCTGAGTGGAGGTGCCTGTCGGGGGAATGCCAAGCATGGCCCTCAGAGATGAAACCTGATCTTGGTCTTGAAGAACTAAGAGAAACCTCCCAAACAAAGGCAAAGCCAAGTGTCAAGGCATGGGAAAGTGAACACACATGAAATACCTGGGAATGGATTCCTCAGTGAGCTTGACTGGAGAGGTGATGTGGCTTAGAGAGGAAGGGCAGGGCCAAGCTAGCCTACAAAGGAATGTACCATATGCCAGAATAGATGAAAAAGAACTTACAGGAGTTCTCAGATATAGTGATAACACAATTAGAGAGATGAGTGGAAAGGAGAGGGCCACCATATACCCCTAGCAGCTGGTGTTTACAAGCCCTTCTCTCTTATCATGATTTGACAAGACAGCAGATGATCTTATACGGCTCTTCTTCAACATACAAAAATTTTAGGCAAGTTTTTGTTTAATAGTTACACATATATGATGGTACATTAAAACAGAAATGCTAAACATGGCTCCTTATTGATAGCAGCATTCAAAAAGGGGACAGACTCAGGCTTCCCTGGTGGTGCAGTGGTTGAGAGTCCGCCTGCCGATGCAGGGGACACGGGTTCATGCCCCAGTCTGGGAAGATCCCACATGCCGCGGAGCGGCTGGGCCCGTGAGCCATGGCCGTTGAGCCTGTGCGTCTGGAGCCTGTGCTCCGCAACGGGAGATGCCACAACAGTGAGAGGCCCGCGTACCGCAAAAAAAAAAAAAGGGGGGGGGGGACAGGCTCAAAAGAGAGTTTAGGGGCATCTGATTCTGGGCAAGGCATTTCCCATTACTTGGGGACCAATCTCAAGATCCTAAGGCTTCCTGGGAAGGTCTAAACCACTCCTGGGACTTGGTAGGGAAATGGTGGCAAAGCCAGAGACGTAGAACTTTGTCATTCACCAAATCAGATTTAGGATGTTCAAATCCCAGCATCAGGACCAATAAAGATGTTAAAAAAAAAAAAAAATCCCAGCATCACTCTTTCCCCATGATCTCTCCACTTGACTCTTGTTTACAATACCATCAACTTTGATTACATTTTAGGAAGGTCTGGCATTTCTTTATTCTTCTCTACAAAATCTAACCTCCCAATCAATACTTTTAAACATTGGAGCCCTTTTTTTCATCTCTCGCTGCCATAGACGGCCTTACATCCTCCCTCTGATCCTCCATCTTCAGGCTTTTCTCTGCACCCATTGCACTTTCCAAATTTCTCACTGCTTTGCTCTCGCCCTCCAGAGAGTCCAAAAAGATTGCAAACAGGCTCATCTTCCTTTCAAATCACTATTTCTTGCTGCTTCTTGAACGTTTGTGAAGAAGAAAAGGTGAAGCAGAATGGAGGTTAAAGAGTTGTGGCTGAGAGACACAGATGTGAAACACCACCTGATAGGTCTGAGCGCCCACAGAGCTCTGCCCTCTTGGCTCCCAAGACACTTTCCTTGTTCTCTCCTCTCCTCCAACGTCCTTGTGCACTGGCTCACTTTTTCCGTAGTGTCCTCTAGCCCACTGCCTCGTGAGACCCCTAAAAACCGCACCAGCATCCACTCACAGAAAAGGCACTTCCTAGAGCCCTTCAAAGTGCCTTAGAGGCCAAGGCTTCCGCTTCCGCTATTGCGTTTCCAGGAGAATAATCCCTCCAACCTCCCACTGCAATTCTCACCAGACTAGGCTGCTTTATTTCCCTTCTGTAGCTCAGGCCTCAGATGACAGTTTTTAGATTCTACCTTATTTTTGTTCTCTTCCTTGTTCCCGCCATGGATAATATCTCAATATGGCCTTTTAACTGGTGATCAAGTAAACAATGGCAAAGGTGGCCATGGGTTTGAAGAGTCCAAAGAAAATGGAAACTCAAGAACGTCAAACATGTCTTGTTTGGTGAGAGGATTCAGCTCACACTTAGTGTATGTGGATAAACATCCTCTTCCCCTTGGGCAGAGAAATCCAAATATGGAAACTCTGATTACTACCCTATCTGTAAAAGGCAAAGGCCCTGTGGTCCTGGTTTCCTCAGAGAGACTCTCAAGACAGAGAGATTCTCATCAACAGCAACACTCATCATCCTGATCCTCCGTCCCTGTCCATCCTACAAATGCCAAACTGGATAATATGCATTACTCAATGACTTAAAACCTCTTAAGGCTCCATTTGGCTTTCCTATACCCACTTAAGGAACACAGTCACTGTCAGAGGTCAAAGCTCATTACAGCTGGAACCTAAATCCAACGCCCTTGAGATATAAAATGTAGCTCTAGACAAGACCTTCCTGGCTCTGAGTAATTCATTATGGCTTCTGGGACCTCGGTAGGCTGGGTCTCACAAACTGAGGGTCATATTTGCTATGAAAAGACGCCAGTTTGAGAGAGGGATCCAAAAAAATGAATAAGGGGGACTTGGTCCACGTGGAAGAATTTCTGACTCACCAAAGAAATCTGGACAAGTCGGTGGTATCCGAGAATGACCAAGTCACTTTAAGTGGAGAATCAATGCAAGGATTGAAAAGAGCAAATGGAGGAGCACAGAGGAGGGCTGTTAGGACTGGAGATTTTTACTCCAATGGCCTCATTATACCAAGAAAAGAGACACCCAGAGAGGGGGAAATGAGTCTATTGCAGCCCTATAGCTCATAACAGTTTTGAAATTAAAACCCAAACGAACCTTCCCCCTTACCTACTTCCTCACTCTCACTGTCCCTGGGGAGGTTCGTATCCTTCCAGGCGTCAGTGCAAAGACTGAGGAGTAATGCTTCCTCAGTAATGCAGCCAGCCAGCAAGAGGCACTGCCCCTCACGGTGCTAGGAAGGCCAAGTTGGTTTCTGGCACCCCATCCTAGTTCCTACTGACCTGCTCCCATGAGAGCTCAGATGGTCATATACTCTTGTCTGTGCATCCCCGCTTCACTGCCTTCAGCCACTGTCCTGGCTGGGCCAAAGGGACAGATGGCATTAATAGGGATTTGCGGTGGAAGTTATCAGCTTTATTCAGGATAATATATGAACACCTCTGATACTAAACTTGTCCCCTTATATTTTATCCTGAAACAGACCACACACACACACACACACACACACACACACACACACACTTGTCCTCTGAACCAAAAGCATAATATAGAGGAGTGCTTCTCAAGCTTCATGTGCATATGAAGCACCCAGCCCAGGGATCTTCTTTTTTTTTTTTTTTTTTTAAGATGTTGGGGGTAGGAGTTTAGTAATTTATTTATTTTTGCTGTGTTGGGTCTTCGTTTCTGTGCGAGGGCTTTCTCTAGTTGTGGCAAGCGGGGGCCACTCTTCATCGCGGTGCAGGGGCCTCTCACTATCGCAGCCTCTCTTGTTGCGGAGCACAGGCTCCAGACGCGCAGGCTCAGTAGCTGTGGCTCACGGGCCTAGTTGCTCCGTGGCATGTGGGATCTTCCCAGACCAGGGCTCGAACCCGTGTCCCCTGCATTAGCAGGCAGATTCTCAACCACTGCGCCACCAGGGAAGCCCCCAGGGATCTTCTTAAAATGCAAATTCTCATTCAGTAGCTCTGGGGTGGAGCCTGAGATTCCACACTTCTAACAAACTCCCAGGTGATGTCAGCGCTGCTGGTCTGAGGACCACATTCTGAGCAGCAAGGGGCAGATGTTACAAAATCTTGCAAACAAATATAGGTTTAAATTCTCGTTCCACCGATTAGGAGCTCTGTGATCTTGGGCTGGTTTCCTAAGTTCACCCTGCCTCAATCATCTCATCTCTAAAATGGAAATAACAATATCTAAGATGCACTTGATGATGACTACAGAAGTTAATGATGAAGAGATCTTAAACAGTACCTGGAACATAATAAGGGCTTAATAAATGTCAGTTGCTGGCTGCCTCTAAGATTCACGAGGGCAGATATGATATCTGTCGGGCTCACTGCCAAAATCCCAAAGGCGAGAATGTATGTAGAATGGATGTCCGTGAATGAATGAATGAATGAATGTGTGTATAATACACCCACACATAATTTCAGTATTTACATACTTCCTTGGTTCTATGTCTTTCTGCAGGAAAACATAAAACATTTAGAACACCAGAACACTCTCACCAGTACCAAACCACCATACCTCATAGAAACAAATTCAACATGAACCACCATGGTTAACCAAGAAACATACAATTTGTGATGGCTATATATACTTGAGAAAAAGTCTTAACTGTAAACAAAAAAAGTCAACATCAGTCTGGAATCTGTATATCATTAAGGGAAATCACTGCCTTACTCATTATTTATGGGACTGTCTGAATGCAGATGTTATGAAAAACTTAGTTCGAAAACGAAGGTCACTTCCAAACCACATGTAGATTTGCAAAGAGAGACAAAACAGACTATGGGAACTGAGACCACTTTTGAAAGGGCAGTAATACATTCTCCTGTATATGTACACACTTGCTCAGGAAAAATTAGAAACAACAAAAACAGAACTGTTAACAAATGGTTGAGCTTAATCTTTTAAATCAAAGGCAGACAAGTGAGTCCAACCAAAATTCTTCAACAATCTAAGATTATCTTCAGGCGTCTCGTAAAGTAAAGTGGCATCACTTAAACATATTCCATTTCCAGGGAGGCACTGTGTACTGTAGGCAGCAAGAAGGGAATACGATTGCCACCTACAGACAGAAGTGGCACTCCCTTTGCAAGAGTTGGCCAATCATATTTTAATGTGGAAAAAAAAATTCAACAAGGTCACCTCCTTCCAACCTCTCTCAAACCACCACACAACATTACTTCATTTAGAATTACTTTCAAGTCATACAATCATCTCTAGGCATTCTGCCTCTTCATTATCATCATCCTATTTCTAATTTCCCAGAAACACTGTGCCATTCAACTATCTACTTATACACTACTTGAGAGCCAAAGAGAATGTAAGCCAATGGATTTCAAGCAGGCGAAGGCATCAGAGTGGAAGTATAAATCTGCTTACCTGGTATGAATGGGACTACCCGGAATATATCAGACAATCTGCTGTTAACTGGTTCATATGGGGAATCTTCAAGCAGATCATTCCCTAAAAACAACAGAAAGATTGGGTTCAGATCTGGAAAATAGACATATTTCAGTCAGTTTTTGTTACTGAATCTGAATTCTAATTATGTTATAATTGTGTAACAAAAAGATGCTGAAACTTTCAAAGATTTCAAATGCATCTATTTGGCTCTGGTTATTTCTTTTCATTCCCTCTGCCTCTGTTGTCCTTGCTCTCCCCATAGTGCCATGAAAACACTGGAGAGCAACCCAGCCTGAACTTGCCAGAAAACTCTCCCACTCTTTGCAAAGGAATGAAATCAGAGAGGAAGGAACCCGTGACATCACAAGCCCAGCTTGCCTCCAGGAGCCAATAGAAGAAAGCTGGCAAGAAAGCTGGCCCAAAAGCTGGCCCTTTTTCTTACTCCCAAAAAATGGCATGCAGTCAGAAAGCAGGTACCCTGGCTATTAAACACTCGGTCTCTGAAACAGGTTTTCATTAATAGGTTCTGGAGGAAGTGGCAGCTGAGAGGTCAAATCTGTATATTACAAATTTTCAGCCTGAGACTCAGTGGAGAATGAACGCACTGAATGTTTGAGTTAGATTTACAAACATGAACCACCTCTGGCACACAAGGACCAGAAAATTGCCCTTGTAATGGATGGCTATGACAAGTAGACCTTTCCCTCTCTGAGCCACTTCTGCATTAACCAAGGCTGAACTACACCAGCTGGTTTAAGACTCAGCTAATCTAAGATGACAAAAAAATTTTTTTCCCACATCTGCCTTTGATCAGGTTTGAGGGAGGTAAAGGTAGAATAGATTCCACTGGACCTTTCATTCTCAATTCTTTATCTTATGTCAGTATAGACAGAAGGAAAGAAGAGAGGGGGAAACTCCAGGCAAGATGCAGTGCAAGCCTTTGGATTATTCTGTGAAGCCAGGCCTTTAACGGATTCCTACTTCGATGTTCTGACCAAGCTTCAAAGAGGTCAGCGGGGTCCCTGGGATGTCCCTTCACCCGCTCACTGGTTTTCCAACAACCAGACCAGCAGCAAACACCAGCTGCCCACGTCCCTGGGGGCCAATGAAAGGTCCTCATTCTGCAGCTGGGGAGAAGTGAGTGGAGGATGAGGTCAGCCGGACCCCGGGCCTAGGGACCCGCCTGCCTTCAGGGGCTGGGGGAGGGGGGAAGAAGACGGTCGCGTACCCTGCAGGCTCTGGTACATGCTCCAGTAGATGCGCAGACAGTTCTTCTCCTTCTTCATACCCCGCTTGCAGCGGCAGTTGTAAAGCGACTTCTGTTTGAGGGCCTCCATGGCGCTGCGGCACTCGTCCTTGGCCTCCAGGCCCGATGTCAAGCTGAAGTTGGTCTCCTTGCCCGCCACGCACTGCCTGAGCGTGCGGTACTTGGTGCTGCAACTCTGCTCCTTCAAGCACTGATCGCTGGCTTTCACGCAGTCCAGGCGGTCCCCGCCGCTGACCTCGGCCGACAGGAGCACGTCTTGGCGGGGAGGGGAGGGAGCGTGAGTGAGGCTGGGCTGGGGCGCGGTGCGCCAGCCGTGGGGGAGGACGCGCGCAGGAGCAGCCTTCTGCGGCTCCCGGCTCCCGGAGCGCGTCCGCCCCGCTACGCCTGGGAGTCCATCTTCCCGTCCGGGCACCTCCTGCCGCTAGTCTCCCCCTACCCAACCCCCAGGGCGCCCCGAGGCTTTGCGGGCTTTTCGCGGTTTGCCCGCGAGCCAACGCTGCCCACCGCGCGTGCAGGCCCTGCCGCCCCAGGACCGACCAGCCTCAGCGGCTGCTCGGCCTCCAGGGCCGCCCTCCCGCCGTCCCCGGCTCCAGCCACTCTCTCGGCCCGGCCCGACTGAAGCCCGGGGGCTTTCGGCAGGGGAGAACGGCGGCGGGCTGGGAGTTGCACACGGAGAGGGCGAGCCCTGATACCCGGCCCGCCCGGCACGGAGCACCGAGATGCTATTCCGGGAAAAGTTTTCCCTTCCAAGTTTGCTCTCCTGGCCCGGTGCTCGCCCACACCCCACCTGCCCCGCCCCCCCCGCGCCTCCGCAAGTTCCCCGGGACTTGCAAGGGGCGTCGGGCTTGGGGCTGGAGGGCTCGGACGCTTTAATTTCCCGCCAGGCTAGGTCATTAAAAACGTAGGAAACAAAAACCTAGGAAGAAAAGCTGCGGGCAAGTGTCGCGCCGCCCCTGCCCCACCCCCCAGCCCGGGGGGCTGAGGATTCAGGATCCCCTTCCCCAAAACGAAACTTCGCCGTCCCACACCCACCGCGCCCGCGCCGCAATTTTTTTTTCGGGGTGGGGGCTGGGGGGCTGCCTCTAGTACTCTCCAAGAAGACTCAGCGGATAAGAAAGCTAGCGGCGGCCTCGACTTACCCAGAAGCGGCAGTACGAAGTACAGGGTCGCCAAGAACATGGTGCCGGCGCGCAGCTGGTCCCCGCCCCCCCGAAAATCCAGAGCTGCCGCTGGGTCTCGCCGAGGGAGCTCAGCATGCAGCGATCCCCGGGCGGCCGCGCTGCTCTGGCCGCCCAAAGTTCAGCTCCATCCAATGCGAGAGAAAACTCCCCGGTCCGTCCGCCGCTACCGCCGCCGGCGACTCAGCTCCGGGCGGGCTGCTGGCGAGAGGGCGGGAGGCGGTTCCGCTTTTAGGGGTTCAGGTCCGACCCAACCTGGAAGGGAGAGCGCGCTTTGAAACGAGAGCGGAGAGTGCTGGAGCCTCCCCCGCCCCTCGGCCCTCCCCTGCTCCCGCCTAGGGGGACTTTTTAGCGCCCGGGTGAGGTCCCACCCCCTGCCCGGGTCGGGGCGCGGGGAGGGGGTGCCGGGGGTGCATGTGCGTGTATTCCGGGGAGCCGCCTGCACGGGCAGGGTGGAGGCTGGAGAGGTCGGAGGCGGGCTCCCGAAGTCCAAGGGGGTGTCTATTGGGTCCAACCCAAGAGGCTGAACGCAAGCAAATAAATAAATAACGTTACTTTCCGAGCGGGGCGAGCGGAGCCGGCCGCTGCCTGGAGTCTAAGCACTCGGCGGCGGCAGCTCTTTCTCGCGGAAAAAGCCCCTTCTCCCGGGAAGTTCGCCACCCCCTTCGTCGCGCCCGCTTGCTCGCTCGCTCAGCCAGCCCTCCCCACCCAAACCACCAATCGCTGCCCCCCATCGCTGTATCCCCTCCTCCCCGGGCTCGTCTCCGTTCCGAGGCAGCCTGGAGAGGGGGAACCTACGTCCCGGTTGGGGCCGAAACCCGGCTCCTGCGCCCCTACCCGCCGCTCGGTCCTCTGCTTGCTCCCTGGCGTCCGCGCCGCGCACACACACTAGCCCAGCGCCCTGGCGTCCGGCGCATCAACGCTGCCACCCAGGCCGAGCGCACGGGCCCGCAGCCCCGGAGCGCCAGGGCAGGTGCAGCCCCGCGCCGCGCACGCCCCTGGGCCCCAAAGTTGAGGGGCGCCTACAAGAGGGGTAGAGGGGCATGGGGGAGCGGCGGCGGGTTCCCAAGCCGACAGAATGAGAAAACTCTCTCCAAATGCCACCAACCTGGGCTCAATCGACCGTTTCCAGCTGCGGCGAGAAGCCAGTCTATTTATTTATTTATTTGGGGGGGGGTGTTCTCGCCCTCTCCTTCCCTTTCCAGGCTCACGTCTCTGCGTTACGAAGAAAGATGCAGTAATCTCCGAGAGCTCAGAAGACCGAGTTGGGCCAGGATGATTTCCCAGCAGAGCCCCGGCTCGGATGCCCTTTAGGGATGTTAGTGTTTATTGGGAGATGCGCGGCGGGCAGCGGGTTCCGAGGCCAGAGTTCTTTGCCAGAGGCCCCTCCGCCTGCCCCTGCCCCTGCCACCCCGCAGCACACAGCCAGCCCCCTCTGATACTCGCCGGCAGGGACGCCGCAGATACACACACTCGCGGGCGGTGGGACCCGGGGCCAGATTCCGCCAGCGCGCACAGGACACACAGCGCTCTGCAGCCGGCCGCTAGCGCCGCTAGTCTCTCTGTCTCTCTCTCTCTCTGTGTGTCTGTCTCTCTCACACACACGAGGGCACAATGCACAAGGGCTCTTTCTTTCTTCGTCCTAGCGCAATCAAGCCAGACCCTTCTTCCGAACATAAAGTTTTTCCCCACGTCACTCGCGGATGTGACTCAAGACTTGGCGTGTTAAAAACACACTCAGACCCAGGCCCTCGGAGCTGCGATCGCGGGATGCGCCCACCCAATCATCCACCAACGCGCTCACACTCACACATGCACACGCAGCCTTCACCTATCTCCTCGAGCTTGTACAAGGAGACAAAAGCGGAACCCCTGACCCACTGCATTTAAACCGCGTCAGACCTGGCTTTGGGAAATTTATAAACTGACCTCCATCTTAGCTGTTTCAAAAGTAAATTTTAAAATAATAATAAATGTAAAGGTTCAACACACGCACAGCCCTTCACCCCCATCCTTGGGACCACTCGTTCTCAGCCGGGCTGCCGACCCCCCTACCGCGCCCTGAACACACGCTCCCCTCCTCACACCCCGGGCGGGGGGGCGCCCGGGACACCGAAGTCTACACTGTGTCCAGAGAGGAGTCTGGGAAACAGCCCGCAGTGGCAAGCTCATCCAGCCGCTCAGGACTTGTATTGGGGGTCTTTGCTGATGTCTAAGTTCATCTCTTAGGGAAACAGTTTGAATCAAGGGTGGGTGAGCCCAGCTGTCAAATATGCAAACCCATCGTACTAGACAATGGGTTGCCGAGGAGAGAAAAGGTCTAGGGGTGGGGCTGGGGGTAATTGAAAAGGGCAAGGGCTTTGGTTGAAGTTTGAAAGCGGGGTGTAAGAGCGGGGAGAAAAGGAGGAGGAACGGGGAGGGCTGGGTAGCTCTCCATTCAGCTAGACAGCCAGGCGCGCCCCTTGCTGCTGCGGCGGCCACTCTCCTGCGTGCGGTGCTTTGTTTGGAGTGTGTCTGCACGTCAACTGGCGCCCCAAACCCCGGGGACATCCCACGGATCTGCGCTCCTGTGCACGTGTTCCTCGGGGGCAGGGATGAGGAGACTGAAGCCCCCATCAAGCACCCCCTTCCTCACGCACGTGAACACACACACACGTAGTCACACCACTCACGGATTCCTTGTTCACTGTATCAGTTTACCCTTGGTTGTTGAGTAAACAAAGCAAACATATGTCACATTTTCACGACAGATGGTTCAAACCAAGGGCTACTTAAGTTCTCTTTCTCTGGCAGTCGTAACAGTCTAAGTTACAGAGTGGACGAACGGAAATGTGATTGTCTTCCAATCAGCTTCTTCACGTTAAAGCAGTTTATTCCCATATTTTCACACACAAACTAGAGAAATCCTGGGGAGGTGGTTTTAGTGAGAGAAGTGCGGAAATGTGAATGAAGAGTTTATCTGAAGTCTGTTTCTCCATGGACACCTGAAACATAAAATCCTCTTTCATCACTCCTTTTTATAAGCAGAGGTGAATGTCTCCCTTTGGAAAACTCAGTAATTGGAATCCCAATTTTCAGTGTTTGGCCTATAGCCTATCATTGCTGACCATGTGGGATGGTTGGATGACAATGAGATTTCATTTAAGGACATCATCTGCATCTTTTTAAAGTGTTCTTTGTTTAGAAATGATCCTATGTTTTCCTACCATTCCACAGGCATCTTTTAAGTAAAATTTTAATAGCAAGCAGAAAGGGTGGAATAAAAGTTCTCCAAATGTAAAATATGGGACTTCTTTTAAAATTTTTGTAGCTTCAAGATATTTCTGAACTATTCACTCACGCTAGTCTTCATTAAGTTCTTACTGATGATGAAAACAGACTTTTTTTTGAATAAACCACAAAGTATATACTGTGCTTGTCCAATACAGTAGTAGTAGTCACTAGCCATGAGGCTATTTCAATGAAAATTAAATAAAAGAAAAATGCAGTTCTTCAGTAGCACTAGCTACATTTCAAGTGCTCAATAGCCCCCTGTGGCTAGTGGATACCATATTGGACAGCACAGGCAAAGAACATTTCCATCATCACAGAAAGTTCTGTTGAACAGCACTCATCTATAATGTTGGTGTGAAATTAGTTAATGTGGTGTATTTCTAAAGTTCCTAGAATATACTAGAACAGGGCAGGCATAAAGTGGGTGTTTTATAAGGAGCAGCAATAGTAGTTAAGGTTGTTGTGATGATGATGATGATGATGAAGATGATGATGATGTTGATCTTTTGAGAAAGTTGGAGAATCCATGAAAACACAGCCCACTGCTGTGTCTCAGAAGGAGATAAGCAAGCAAAGAAGCTAAGGAAAAGGGAATGATCTCCCAAGGATAGCTGTGTATGGAAAGATGTGGCCCTTACTCCAGGCTAAGACTTCTTGTAGTAGGAGCTAATAAAAATAAAACAAAACAAACAAACAAAAAAACCTCTTCTTTACAACTGTATCCACCACCTTCTAAAAGTAAAAGTAAGAGAAATACATGGCTGGAAAGCTCTTGGAATATAGACGATAGAAATGCAGTGTGAATTACTTTATTAGTATTATCTCTGTTTCCTTGGAGCTTATCTGTTCCCATGTGTACAGGACTGATCTCGGGATGAAAGGTGACATTGAAATATCAAATATTGTTAATAATTAGAAAGGTTCATGCCATCCTCTGTGACATGTTTTCTCATTGGGAAATTGGTTTTAATGCTACAAAATTAGGTTCAATCCACCCATAAGCACATGAAGTAAGCAATTTTCTTGCATTTCTTGATGTAAGTGTATTTTTGTAAGTTAACAGTTGAGTCATGGTGAGTATAACAGTTTTATTCCATGCAGTATTTTGTCTCCTACTTTCATTGCCTTGGCCCTATACAGTATAATGCAAAATACATTCATTTTGTCAAATTATACTGCTCAAAAATCACTCAAGGTTTTTTTTTAACTCAAACTAGTCTATCAAAGTATTTGACATTAGACAGTTTGACAGGCTTACCTCCGTAGCTACACAAAACCACTCATTATTACCTAAACGTGCCATGCATTTTTTTTTTTTTTGCTGCAACATCTTTGCACATGCTGTTGCATCTACTTCATATACACTTCATCCTGATAGATGAATATGTGAAGATCCAGCTCAGCTTCAACAGGCCACTAAGGATAGCAAGGACTCCTGTTTGAAGAATCATTCTCTGTAGTGTGTACTCTCACGGACCAGTTAGAATCTTTATTACAGCAGTTGTGACATTGCATTGTAGTTGGTTGCTATATCTGTATCTTCAAATGGAATGTGAGTTCCTTGAAGGCAGGAAGATGTTCTATTCATTTTATTTTTGCATCCCCAGCATCTAGACTGATAAATGACACACAGTCACCTCCAATAAATGTATACCGATTGCATGAATAATGAGTGAGGCTGTTTCTCATTTTCCTCTGACACAATAATTCTATTGAAAGGTTTACGTAAAATCCCTTTACTATAGGAATAGTACTAAATATAAGTACCTCATGCAGTTACTGGTATTGCTGTTCCAATAATAGTATCAAATATGTATTATTCCTTTGGGCATTTGACATTTACTTTCTTTTTTTAACAAAACCCATTATTGTAATAGAATGCTCTTTTTCTGGTTCACTTTAATAGTAACATATGACATATTTCATTTCTGGGAAATGATAGCTTGCCTTAGGTCATATTTTAAGGCATAAAGCCAGAGGCAGAGTAAAGTTCCCACCTGAAGTTCTCTAATCACCTACAAATGTGTCTCTCTCTGGGAGAGAAGGATTTAGAAGGGCCAGATTGCAGCTACCCTGGAGCCTTCATCCTCGAAGGCAAGTTTTTAAAAGCCAAGTTCACCCAAAAGTGTTAAAAATTCTTTTATAAACACATAAGACCTTGTGTAATCTTTTAGGAAAATGAGAAAATAGTATTCATCCAAACCCAGAAGCCTGGTCTAACGGTCTATATGCTGACATGATCTAACCTTCTAGGGCTGTACTTCAACATTTGCCCTTTGGCAATACAGGAAGAGCCAGTTGCTTTCAGATTTCAGAGCCCTTTTCCAGGCTGACTATATTAAGATGTGTCTTTTGAACATTATTTGCAAATGGAGGCTTCTTATTGGCTGTCAAGGTGCCTGACCCCTAGGACCCTATCTTAGGAAACCTCTCTTCCTCCTTAGTTTTTAAGTAATTTTCATTTCTTAGTAGTAATAAGCCAGTGCAAGGGTTTTAATGCATTTGTGAAAGAATATTGCATTTCGTGAGAGTTTAAGTCATCTGTACTTTGGCCTTATGCCACAAAATGCATTCAAGGTGTGCAGCCCTGATGAAATAAAGTGCTTGTCATGTCTTATTGCTTGGATAGATGGCAAAAGATACCCCATCTGCAGGGGACTTGCAAGGTTCTCTTAGTGATTGCCAAAGGTGCTGGATGAAAAGCCCTGTACATTTCATTCCTCTTCATCCAAAAAGGATGGGGAATGGCTGCACTGAGGAAACACCTTTTCTCTCCACTACTCTCCAAATAAGCCCTAAACCCTGTTCCAGTGGGACTATTCCTTCATAAGGGCAAGAGGGAAGCTTAATCCCCAGCTTTGTCCAGTAATTAGCCTCTCTCTCCGGAGGCAGCAAACACAGATGCCGATCCGGATGAGCTTTGGGACGTGGAATGAAAACAGTACTGAAAACACTGACTCATTTCTTCAGAAGCCTTTTAGCAGCCTTTAAGGCAGTAAAAACTTCTGACTTCTATTGCTACTTATTAGGTCTGAAGTGGTGGGATGGGACCTTTCCAAACAGTGATGAAGCAGGGAAGCAGCAAAGGTGACCAAAAACTTGGGAGTGAGTGGTTCAGAGGCCCTGCCTGCAACAATGCAAAGCTCTGTAGTGAAGCATATCCTTGCCCTGCCACTTACCAGGCGTCTTTCAATAAATGCCATGGAAATGCACTGTTTACCAAAACCAAAACCTCTGGCAGCCCTGCAGTAGGAGGCCACTAACACAATTAGCTCGCAGTTAATGATGAAGCCCCCACCAGAACTGATTAAGCCAACAGTGCTCGTAGCACAAAAGATTTGGGCCTGTGTTAAAGCATCTATTGTGTCATCATTTAAAAGTCATTTCAAACTCATCCAAAACTGTTGCTCTGATAACAAATGTAGTGTAATGTTCTTCGAGTTGTTGATTTTATTTCCCCCTGTCAAAAATCTGACGAAAGTCAGTTGAAACTGTCAAGGAGAAAACATCACATGACCTGAGGTTTTCCCCAGATTTGAAGTATATAGAAGGAATGACAAATCTGGTATATAGATTATTCTAGCACAAAAGTGAATTAAGATAGTCTAGGAGATACACTAGCACAATGAATATATGAGGCTGCCCTTGACACAGTTCATAAATTTGAGGCCATGACAAAGAATTAACATGAGATCAATTTGGTTTTGATCTGAATTGTCTGTTAAGCTTAAAATACAGAAGGATCAATAGGATGGATATTTGTGTGAGTGTTTTATCTACACATAACCCATATTAAGAGACAAAAAGAATTTATTCTTTTCCCATCCCTAGAGGATCTCTTGGTGGAAAAGCCCCTCTAGCCTTCAATATTTTGTCTCAAGTGTCCGCAGAGATTCACCTTTACTTCTAAGATTTCACTGATTGCTCAGTTGATTTGTGGTCTGATTACTTTGGTTGATTTATTTATTTTCTTGTGTCTCTCCAGTACTGTGGATGGTACTGTGATGTACACTACAAAGGATGCAGGTAAATGACCTCACCTAAGGTCAGGCCCAAATGCTTCCTTCCCAATGGTAGAGAGCCCTAATTACCCCCTAGGATTCTTCTCTCGTCCTTCTAAAGTAGTGCCTTTCAAATTGCAGGCCACGCTCCATCCATTCATCCCAAAAAACATTTGTGAAATATAAAAATGCATTACACAAAGAAGGGGTAAAAATAGTTTCAAAACAGTTTTAATTTCTGTATGTGTATGATGCCTGTATTGTATTGTCATGTAGAATATGTTTCTTATTGTGAATCATGCTTTAAAACCTTGAAAATCACTGCTTTATATTAATCATACTCTGATTTTTATTTGGACATCTGGCCTGCCAGAATAAAGACTATACTTCCGAGCCTCAGTTGCAGCCAGTTGTGGTCCTGTGGCCTGGAACCGATGAATTAGATGTAACAGAAATGATGTGAAGAGTCTCTGAGGGCCAGCCTTACTCTACATTTTTCTGTTGTCTTCTATGCTGCTGCTTGATGTGCTACATTTGACCAGACAGGTGAGAATTGCAACTAGAGATAGCAGAGTAGCAAACAGAAGGGACTTGCATCCCAGGATGACCTCCTGGAGCAAAGCTGTCTGCCTACCCTGGACCTTCCACCTCCATACTATTACGTGGGAGACAAATAAACTTGTCTTATTTAAGCCACTGTTATACTGGGTCTCCAATACAAGCAGGCAATCTTCTGGAACTAGTACATCCAATTTTTAATGAAAGAAGTGAAAGAAGAAAAAATAAATTCAACAGTTATTGCCTGAGCCTCTATCATGGACCAGCTCCCTGCTAGGTTGCTGTGGGAAATACTGAAGAATATTGGCACTGAAGGAAAGTGTAATCTCATTGATGAGCTGTATATCTGAAATAATCAATACAGTAAAGGAGTGTAGGGTGAGTTGTCAACATAAATGGAAATAAAAAATAAAGCTCTACAGAGTCAGAAGAGATAGGTAGAAAAGAAGAAAATGAGTGGATGCATGGACTTGGGAAAAGGAGAAAAGAGAGGGTAATAGAGTAGCAGGAATGTTCCTAAGAGGTTTTCAACTACTCCAAAGAACTGGAATGAAACTAAAGATGCCCAAATAGAAGTGGTATGTCCCTTTATCCCAGGTCTCCCCAGACCACCCCTCTACAGCGTTCAACCAAGGCTATCAGCAGAGGTCCGTGCTATGGCCAAGTGGCCCATCAACAGACTTGCTCTTTATCTAGACACAGACTCACTCCCATTTGTCAAAAGCCCTTGTTACCCCTTGTTACCATCATGACAGACCCAAGGCTCCCTTGTTTGTACCTCTTGCAGGGACAGGATGTTATTCTTGTGTAAAGTTATTCTGGATTTGGTGAGAATGGCTTCCCTAGGGGGTCCCAACCATCCCACCCAGACATACCTCGACTTTAGGAGGCATTGGTGTCGTTCTGCCTTATTCTACAAGATTTTGATGAGGTTCCTAATATTGCTGTAGGTAATTTGAGCTGCCAGACATGTGAGTATTCTGGAATTCTGTTTTCTGCATACCAACTCAAAGCCATTTGACACTCTGGCTTCTCAACTTGGAAGATGCATGACTTGGAGATGCCTCACTGGCAAAGCTGGGGCCTGTGAAAAGGAAAAGTGTTATTTCAGCAGGCTTGCCACAGAGGTATGTGTTAATTAAGTTAATTGTACCATCAGCGATACAGACGGTGACAGTAACTGCTCCCCATAATGGGGCTGGGTTATTGCCATCATTTATTAGACGTACTGTTTTTCCTAAAATCAGTCACTTTTCCTTATTCTTTAAATGCACACACACACTCACACACACACACACACACACACACACAATTTATAGTTTACCAACCACTTCCACATGAATTCAACTACATTATTTGATCCTGATATCTACTCTATGATGGAAAGGTTATTTTCTCCACCGAGCAGATGAGGAAACTGAAGCTCAGAGCTGTCTAGTGACTTGCCAAAGAGTGAACTGTCCAAGGCCACTCAACTTCTTAGTCAAGGAGCCAAGCTCTAAGTCCAGTGTCCCTTCCCATATGCCACAGTGTTTATCGAAGATAACACTTCATGATACTCTGAAGGTCAAAACCCATATTTTTGTATTCTACATTCCCCAGTACATTCAATTGATGTGTTAAATACTAATACAGCTTTGAAAATGATTGGTGAATTGTCTAATTGCTCCTTTCGTGAAATACTAAAGTAGTAACATCATGAGAATTGATCAAGACCAAACACAATCTGGACAAATAGAAATTTGGATAGTTTGGATTGTTACCCCAGACCCCTTCCCCTACATGCCTCTCCAAAAATATTAGAAGACAGTTGGCTTAACCTGAGTCATTGCCACTGTAACTACTGTGAAGACTAAGAAATGGTTAAGAATGTCAAGTCAGTGCAACCTTTCAGTGAACTAACTGGGACTTCTGTTAAATGTATCCAGTTCTGATGCATCTGAGTGTGCAGAATGTTCATCAGAGGCTTCAGGATAGCTTCCTATCCTACCAAAATGATTCCCTGCTTTGTTGGCTGAGGAGCCATCTTTAAGGCTTTGATATACTTAGTGTCCTCTGTCAAACACCAACATCCTTGGGAGAGTTAACTTAGAAGTGTTTTCAGTCAATTTCATTTTAGTGTGACTGAGTTTGAGCCCACTTGGTTGGAAGGAGAAAGGGCTGCAGCACCAAATTACACCATGTTCTGGAGCATATGAGCATCGAGCTCCCAAAAAGAGACCCATTTCTGGAAACTGGTGGTCAGCTTGGAGTTGGTTTGTAACAGCACCCAAATGCTTGAGTGTAATGTTTCTTAAAAAGGTATGATAAATTCCCACTTTTACCTCATGCTCAAGTAAGTTGTAGGAGTAGAGATGGAAAGATTTCTTTGCCAAATAGCTGAGACTCACTGTGTGGCATCTTCTACAGGCTTCTTGGAGGAGTCTTCTTAAATTGTTGAACAGAAGAAATCTGAATTCATTGACAAGTATATCAACTCACCATGAGTTGGAAAGGGTGTTCAGAGAAGCTGATTTGTGTCTGAATTCACTATTCCCTGTTAGTGTAAACACTTATTAGCAAAACCTAATGTGTTGTAGAAAACACACCTTTAGACTGTGCAGAAAAGAGGTATCGTGGCAGGCCTGGAACCACTATCCTGAGAAAGGCCTGCTTACGAGGTTGGCCCTTGGCTGGAATCGGGGAACTTGGATTTTAGGAGGATTCCCAGCATTTCCTGACAGGAATGACTCACCATGCCTAAAGAGTTTGTGAAAACAATACGCTTTATCCTAAAGACTCACTTTCCTTCTAGGAGTCTAGAATTTTGGATCATGCTGGGAAGAGTGTGACTATATGACCAGCCCCCAGTAGAAACCTCGGTCACCAAGTCTCTAGTGAGCTTCCCTGGTACACAGCACTTCACATGTTGCCACAACCCTTTGCTGGGGGAATTAAACGGGTCCTGTGTGACTCTTCTGTGAGAGGACTCTGAAGCTTTTGCCTGGTTTCTTTGGACTTTGCCCCATGTGCCTTTTCCCATTCTGATCTTGCTTTGTCTCCCATCACTGTAATAAATCATGGCCATGGGTACAACTAGATACTGAATCTTATGCATCTTTTTAGAGAATCATTGAACCTGGGGGTGGTATGGGGGACGTCCAATACAGAAATAGTCTACATGTAATTCATGAAGTGAATAGACAGCAGTATAAGATTATGAAGGATTAGGTTGGATCCATCAAGGAAGGAGTGGTTTCATGAGCGTGAGACGGGCCCCATGTTTACAAGGGGCCTGAGTTTGGCTTAATGCTCTGCTGTCACTGTTTTGCAATTCTTAATAATTTATGAACAAGGGATCCTGCATTTTCATTTTGCATTGGCCCCCACAAATTATACAACTGGACCTTGATCAGCGTGGTAGTTAAGAGAGAAAAGGATGGAATATCTTATCACCCCCAAATGCTTACCCTCTCACCCCTGGCAGTTTTTCACTCAGTTTTCCACAGGGCCTCAACGTCTACCAGTTAGAGATGCACTTTGTGGAGGAGAACGTACAGGAATGTTAAATGGCTGTTAGGTACTCACAACTCAGGGAGAACTTGTTTACTCATTCACTCACTGCATATTTGCCTCCTTAACGCTTAGCTAAGTTCAAAGTCCTGGGTCAGCATTTCCCAAAGCATGTTCTTCAGACTACTGATTCCCATGAAATGCACTGGGGGAGAAAAGCTTGCTGTCAAATAAGTTTGGGATGCTCTATCCCTGCTTGGAGTTTAGGATATACATTAGCATATTAAAAACTGAAAAGTCTTGCGCTGAAAAGAGCTATTTACCCTTGCATTAGCTTCGTAGAGATGACATAACAAAGTACCACATTTTGGGTGGATGAAACAACAGAAATTTATTGTTTCACAGTTCTGGAGACTGGATGGCCAAGATCAAGTTGTCAGCAGAGTTGGTTCCTTCTGAGAGCTGCGAAGGAGAATCTATTCCATGCCTCTCTCCAACGTCTAATGGTCCTGATGCAGGCACTCTTTGTCATTCTTTGGCTTGAAGATACCTCACTCCAATCTCTGCCTTCATGTTCACATTCTTCCCATGTGTGTTTGTCTCTGTGTCCAAAATTTTCTCTTTGTATAAGGACACTAATCATGCTGAATTAGACCTCACCCTAATGACCTCATCTTAATTGGATTACCTCTGTAAAGACCCTATTGCCAAATAAGGTCATTCTGTACCAGGGGTTATGACTTCAACATAAATCTGGGGTGAGGGGACACAATTCAACTCATAACAAACTTTATCATTATTTCCCCAACATATTTAACTACTCGAGGGCCTAATTCCTGTTAACATCCCATGGAACCAGTGTTTCCCAGCATAGATTGAGAGATGAAGAGTGGAAAGCTTGTGTGGCTGCCTGGCTACAGCCCAGAACGCCCAGAGGTGAAGAGGAGGATGTGAAGAAGGGCAGAATGGCAGGAGGTCTGGCTGTTGAAGTGGAGAGGGGCCAGAAACTTCTGTGGATTCTGCCCTCTGGGTAAAGCAGATGTATCAGAGGTTCATCTAGAGTTTCTCAGGGATTTCTAACCAGGAAAGTGACAGTATTAAACATGGCAGTGGAGATTGGAAAGGGAAGAGGCTGGAGGCAGGGAGACTGAATAATACAGCCTGCGGGGTGTGATGAACTAGAAGCCTAAACCAAGGCAGCTGCAGTGGTGAGGGAGAAGGGCTCCACTGAAAAGGTAGTAAAATATAAAAGATATACTCACACATTCATATTCATACATATAGTTTCATATTCAAAAATGTATTTGAACATATACATTACATATATTACAATGTACATATATTACATACATATGAATATATATTATTTTATATATAGGATCTTTACAAAAAGATTTCAGAGGAGATGTCTTTGCCCTTTGAGCCTTTGCTTTGCCTGGCTGGTGGCACTCAGGTGAACAGCTCTCAGAGGGCTGGTTTGGGAGATGTGTCAGGCTGGGAGGATCCTGTTTTGTCCCTATCAGTGTGCCTGTACCGTGCATTCTGAAAGGCAGATGGGGTAACAGGGTCCTGTGTGATCTGCCCCAGCCTCACCTTGCACCCCTCCCCCTCACTTTCCTAAGCTCCAACTGTATTGACCTTCTTTCTGTTCCACCTCAGAGCTTTACAACTTGCTGGTCCCTTAGCCTGGCTCTTGATGTGGCCCTTCTTTTGTTTGGCTGAATATCGTGGCTTCTAAGACCCTTCCTCTGGGAAGCCTTCTCTGCTATCCCCTGGCATTCTCTCATCAGACTTGCAATCCCTTGTTCAATACGTCTTTTTCCTCTAGACTCTGAGCTCTGTGAGGGCAGAAACATGTCTGCCATATTCTTGTATCCCCAGCACTCAGCAAGGGCCTGGCTCAAGTAGGCACTCTAAATATAAGATGGGTGAATGAATGATTTACTATACACAGAGAATTTGAAACAATGTAATAATGGAAATAACAAAAACAATGGAGGGACTAGATGGTGTGATAGTTTTGAAGTGAGTTTACACCCTTACCAAATGACTTTTAACTTTGAAGCCAAAGTCAAATCTTAAAGAGCTTCTATTAATTTAATCTTATCCAAAGAAACTTCCTCTTTCTTAGAAAAATAAAAGGTATCAAGATTTATTTTAACAGCTTCATAGACTTCAAATTATTTTTATAAAGAAAAAAATAGAACCCTTTGTATAAATAGGTGTGAGTAGAAATGGCCAGAAACATGTGGATTGCATTTCCCTTAAACTCTCTGGGGTTTGCAAATCGGAAAGAGTGGTTTGGAATAAAATGCCTTTTCTATTTTCCTGAAGTCAGTATATTTGGGAAACAGTGATGTTTGAAATGTTCAAGAAACTGAAAATATGTGTGGGTACTTGTTTAAGTAGTGTTATTTCCAGAAGTAACTAAAGTGGCTGATAAGAAAGGGGAAGTGGGCATTAGCATCTGAAAAGAACCAATTCAAAAAAAAAATTTCTTTTTCTGTGTAGCTTTCACACAAGAGGAATCTCCCTCTGCCTCCCCCCTTGACCACAATCAATATTTTTAGGGGATGAAGGCAGAAGGAAGAGAGAGTTTACCCAAGCTTTTGTATGCGACTGAGCTGTGGAAACAGGATGAAGATTTTGCTAAATCTGTCCATTAAGCACCTCTAAGTGCTTTTAAAACATGTCCTAGAGCAGAATGGAGGGCAAGGAAGGGAAACTGGGAATTAAGGCTAAATTATAACATGTAAGTGTCTTGATGGTGGAAATGTCAGAAAAAATAGCAGGAGTGATGGGCAGATAAAACTTCAGATGCTCCACTTAAATCTTCTTTTGTTGAGCAACCCTAAAAGCTGAAAAGTTGTTTTGGTTCTAAAATGGTCAAATTATATAATTTTTGTGGAGTAAGAGTTTATTTTTCTTGACTTCTATCACTATCAGTCTGTACAGTTTTCTCCTGGATGTGCTAGACAAGAATTGAATTAAAATATACCAACCTGAATGCTTAATATGATTACCAGACATTTTAATAATCTACCACATCAATAGAAATTTACTTTCTAATTTAGATTTCTGGAGGAACGCTTTCAATATAAAATCAAGAAGCTCAATTACATATAGAAAAAAATTAATGGAAGGGAGAAAAAAGTTAAGAAAAGGAAAGAATTTTTGGCATAGAGTATTGGTAATTTTGCATATGGATTAAATAATGTGTAGGTAATATTAATCTATTGATATTTAGAGATGACAGTTGAGAGTCATCCACTTCCAGATTTGAAACTGTTACAGCAAATCCATTTGCGTCTGAAAGGTGGACTGCTAGAGCCCTCTAGCTGTTAGAAATAATTCTGTCCTTCTGGGTGTAGGTAAATAACCTAACTGCAAAGGCCCTAAATAATTCACCAAGAAACCTACTGGAAAACAAATAAAAGCATCTGGCATGTCCTCCATTACTGTCTTACCATTTGGGTTGGTAGTAATGTCCACACTGCTGTAAGCATCCGTGGACACCCATTCTAGCCTGTCATACCCCTGAACTTCTTAACAGGTCAATTATAAAGACACCGCCCCCCCACCCTTTCCCCTATTGTCTTGATTGGTTTGAACTAGATAGTCTCCAAAACCCAGAGGTACAGTGAGCCCTATCAAGATGGATGTTTCCAGTTCCATTTTCATAAAAGGAGGGTCTATTCTAGGGACCTAAGGATACTCTGGACCTTGGGATGAATCAGGGGGTACATACTCATGGCCCATGAATCAATGTGTTTTGTTTGGTTTGCACAGAACTTTTAAAATCTTAAAAAAAAAAAAAAAACAGGTGTCTTTTATAAATTGTGAAATTTCAGATGGAAATTTGTATTACCAGCTTTTCTTCAAAAATCACAAGATCTGATAGGTCTGGATCTGAGTACCCATATAGTACCAACAGGCAAAAGCTAGGTAGTGGTAACCTCCTTTATATGGACTATACATGTTCAGAGCTCTGCATTTCCCACCACTTTCTATTGGATAGTGTAAACCCAGCGTGTGCTGAATGTAATTTCATTACCTGCTTGGAGGCTGTGGGTAACAAAGTCTGTAACTCCTGGTCTAAACCTTGAATAGTTATACTCTCCCCCTCCTAGTAATAATAACAACCAAATAATGCTATTAATAATAAAGCAAGCTTCTGGTAATTGAACTCTTACTATGAGTCAGGCACAGTGGGAGGTCCTTTATGGGTACTATCTCAAATCTTCATATCCAACATCTTAAGACAATTATATTTATTTACATATAAGGAAGATGAGAGTCATGTTCAGATAAAGTAATTCAATCAACATATAATGAGTGCTGCTCTGAGCCAGGCATTGTGCTAAATGCTGGGGATGCAGTGTTGAACAAGAAAACCACAGTCCCTACCCTCGTGGAGCATATGGTCAAATTACAAGCATGATCTCAAAGTGAAAGTGTAGATTGCTCTGTTGGTATAAAACAGGGGGGATTTAATGTGGTCTGTATCCGTGTTCTCACATGTTTATAACAGTGTCACCTGGAGGGCTTGTGGGTTCCTGCTGCATTCCTGTCCCTTCCTCTCAACCTTCTGATTTAACAGACCAGAGTGGAAGCCAGGTATCTGCCCTTCCTTTTAAATTGTGGTAAAGTACAGATAACGAAATATTTACCTTTTTGATATTTAACATTTTAAAGTTATTTTTAACAGTTTAATAGCATTAATACATTCACATTGTTGTGCAAGCATTAGCACTATCTTCAGAACTTTTTTCATCTTCCCAATCTGAAACTCCATATAATAACTCTCCGTTCTCCTCTCTCCCCAGCAGCATAATGTCTTCAAGTTTTATCCATGTGGTAGCATGTATCAGAATTTCCTTCCTTTTTGAGGCTGAATAATATTCTAGTGTATATATATATACACAATATATATATATTCTATTGTGTGTGCATATATACAATATATAATATTTTATTTATCAATTCATCTGTTAATGGACACTTGTGTTGCTTCCACCTCTTGGCCATCACACATAATGCTGCTGTGAACATGGCTGTACAAGTATCTGTTTGATACTTGTAGGAATCTGCACTTTGATTAATAACCCAGATGAATCTGATACGGGGGGTCATGAGCCAGACTTTGATAAATGCTACTCTAGGAGTTAGGGAAAGCCTCCCTGACAAAATGACATTCAAGCGGAGTCTCAGAGCATGAGTAAGAGTTGATCAAGTCAAAGGGAGGTAACAACAATGACCCTGCACACTTGGAAGTGGGGCTCTGACATTCACTTGAAATACTGAGATTCTGGAATTGACACAAGAACATTCATCAGCCATGAGGACTGTAAATTGGTGTCATAACTTAGTTTAGAACCTAAAACAAGAGTATTAGTCAATCATTCCTTTAACAAATATGTGTTAAGTACCTTCTGTATACCAGGCATCCTGCTAGGTACAAGAAATATCATGTGCTCTTTTATCCATTTACTAAGAAGGAACCAGGCACCATGTTAGGTGCTGGAAAGTTACAGAAAACTGTTTCTACATATAATTTTGATAATTGTTTCACAAAATCCACATATATTGCTTATCATTATTAATAATTTCCCTCCATGCTGATCCCAGGGAATGTCAAAGGATTATTTAATACTTAAAGGCCTCTCTGTAGGAACCTGAGCTGATGACATTAATTTTTTTTTCCTTAGGCATAATGGAATTATCACTGGTGATAATTTCTGTGTTTGGGGGGCATTTTCTATTTCAATCATTAATCCATTCCTTCGTTACTGATGAAATATTGGCATTGATTTCTTGGTTTCCTCATTTGAGAATGACTCTTCTCACATTTACCAGAGTTCACCAAAGCTATATGAGATTATCTTGACACATTGACTATAAAGCTTTTGTTCTTTGAGAGGGAAAATAGAGGAAGACTTTCATGGCTAAATTACTTTGAAAAGATCTGATGTTATGAAAAAATGCCTAGTGGGACATCATTTTTTAGATGCTTGAGTCAGAGATAAAGGTTTTAGGCTGAGGGAGACTCAAAGAAATTCAGGAGAATGCTTTTCTGAATACTTAAATCATTTAACTTGGATGATATTTATTACAATATACCTTGTATTATAGGTTACTGTGTGTATTTCTTATTTTACTTCATCAGGTTGCAAGTTTCTTGAAGGTAGGTACTATTTCTTGATCATCTTTGAATACCTCTCAACAATAGCACTGAGTAACTCACAGTACTGAAAATCTCACAGTGTATTATGTGCTGGATACTTCCTTAATAAAATGAGATCCAACAAAAATTCAGTGAATGAAGAAATAAATGAATATAATTCACAGAATAGCAATTTTGAAAGAAGAAAAAATGGATTACTATTTGCTTAAAATTAACACTTTTATGTGTTAGAGAAGGTAGGCAGCAAAACAATTATGAAAACAAAAATGTTGCAAATAAAACTTCTATTTTGTTTTTTTTTTTTTAAAGAAAAGCAAGACTTTTAGAAGTTTGTGGTTTCTCCTTCAAAAAGTGCCCTTCTCAGAAGTGGGAATACTCCTGTCTGGAAGGACAAATCAGACCAAACGCTAGAGTTGGAGAAGTTCAGGACCCCATTCTGCCTGGCATAAAGGGACTGTTCAGAGTGAGTTACAGAATATGACAGCACAGACAGACATATTTTGTAGTTTGTGCATCGAGGAATCCAGGGACTCAGCCTGACACATGATCAGTTCTTTAGCCAGGGAAAGGGTAAGCAGAGAGAAAGGGATGGAGGACAAGTTGTGCAGAGGGAAAGGAAAGAAGAAGTTTTAACTTGAAGTTTGAAAGGTTCTTTCCCCCCTATTCCAGGGAGAGAGAAAGAGAATTAAATAAAGCAGTCATATACAATAGAATATTTTTCAGCCTTTAAAAAAGGGGGAAATCCTGCAATTTGCAATCAAGTGGATGGACCCGGAAGACATTATGCTAAGTGAAGTAAGCCAAGTTCAGAAAGACAAAAACTGCATGATCTCACTTATATGTGGAATCTAAAAAAGTCGAATTCACAGAAGCAGAGAGTTAAATGGTGGTTAACATGGACTGGAAGGTGGGGGAAATGGGGAGATGTTGGTCAAATGGAATAGTTTCAGTTATGCAGGATGCGTAAGTTCTGGAGATCTAATGTACAAGTTGGTGACTATATAGTTAATACTATATTGTATACATGAAATCTGATAAGAGTAGATCTTAAGTGTTTTTACTACACAAAGAAAAATTATAGCTATTAAATAAGTCAGCAAAACAAAGATGGAGCCTCGCCAGATTGTTTTAAGTGACTTTGAAACATCTTCTTCTGAAAGAATTGTTTCTAAAAAATATTTTCATATTCGGACATTTTCAGGGGAAAAATTACTGCAATCAAAGTTGTTTATGTTGAAGTTCACATAGGCCTGCTTATCTACCATCCACTATTTCAGAGCGTTTATCGTGTCCCAGTTACTGCTTCACTGGTTTTAATGAGAGTTCAAGAAAAATCTTGAATCTGTTTATTTCTATAGATTCTTGGTAACTGAATTCCTAAGCATTTTATAGGACTGCTGATGATTCCTGGGTTTGTTTGTTTTTTTACCCCTATTTAACCAGAATACTTACTTTTAGGTAAAGTTCATTTGAAGCCAAATTCTATGTGAAGTAGGGGAGGCTGAATTAGCCCACTGCGGGAAGAATCTAAGTCAATGGAGAAGACTTGGAAAGACAGAGGGAAGAGTTTGCAAATCCCTCTGGTTCTCTCCAAGTGCAAAAACACAAAGGTCATGCTGGCTGACATACTGTAACTTAAACCACATTATTTCCGGAGAGCATGATGCTTATGCATTTTTAAATCCTGTCTTCTCATGGGGATGACTTAGGGAGTCTGGGCAGAAGGGGTTCTCAGTGTATGTCAGCAAATCAAAATCAAGTGTGTAGGCTTCCTTTCAGCTTGTCCTGGGCTGTATCTTACAGAACTGGTAGTAAAGTCGGAACACCACCATCTGACACCATCTCATATATCATTCCTGATAACTTCACTGGCTCTGTTAAAAAGAGTGAATTTTTTTTGAAACCTTGGCAATTATCAACATAGGAAAATGACCATGTGGTGCAATTACTTACAGTAATATCTAGTGTCTAAAAAGACACAACCTGAGGTACAACCTTAGTCTCCAGAACACTGAGCTCTGGAGAAAATCTACACTAGGGCAGGCATCTAGTCCTTTCAGTCATCTCCCAATACCTGACACATTGGGGAAGCTTCATAAATGTTTGTGGAAGGCAGTGGAATGCATGCAATGATACTCTGCAGATAATTGTATAGCATGTAATTAGGAAGAGCTTTCTAATTCATAAAGCAAGCAGTTGCCCATGTGAAGTGATTACCCAATACAACAAATTGTTAATTGCTCAGCCCTTTGGATTAACTCAGCGTTGCCAACAATAGACTGTTTTTACTAGGTTGAACCATATGAAATTGCCAACACTTGACCATTTTTTGATCCCCATTTAATAGGGTTCAATATATGAACCCTATTAAATGTGGCATTTAATAGGGTTCAATATATTCTAATTAACACAGTAGTAGTATTAGTAGTCAGTTGAATCATATGAGATTGCTATTTTTGTAGATCAAACACTGTTGATTACCAACAACCTCAAACAGTTCAACCATAGTAATAAGTATATAATAATTTGTTATTAAATAGCAATAACAGCTCCTATTACCTACTATTTACCAGGTCCACACATTTTGCTAAGTAGTTTATATACATTATTTCATTTACTCTTATGAGGTATGTTCTAATATTATCCCTCAAATACTCCAGGAAATAGTAAGACACTAAGCTGTTAGTCACTTTCACCTCCTGAGACTAGCTTATCATTGGCCCTAGTGGCATGTTTTTAGGGACATAAGGATTGAAAGTTGAAGGCACAAACTTATAGGGAAACAACTTCAGTGAGCTGGGGGCTTGGGGCCAGGTTCTAATTCCAGGTGGTGTTTTGTGGAATGAACTTGAATTTCATACATTGTTCCCAATTGGTCTTGAGGTCACAGCTATGCCCTGGGAAAGGCAGTGTGTCCACTAGTGGGAGAAAAGACACACATGCACACACATGCACATGCACACACACACACAAATAGAGAAGAGCTCTACAGATTGTGCACTGAAAGCTACTAGGGGGACTGTATGTCTCAGTGTGCCCAGGAAAGTACTGATTTCTGCCTGCTCTCCTTGTGTAATTATTGAAAGTCTCCCAAATCACCCTCAACAGCAGACCTAGAAGTAGGGGAACGAGGTGAGTGAGATATTTCTCTAGGGTGCAAAATTTAAGGGATGCCAAAAAACTCAGCATCAAGATATATTGTATTTTACAGCAATTTTCTTTTTTTTTTTTGCGGTACGCAGGCCTCTCACTGTTGTGGCCTCTCCCGTTGCGGAGCACAGGCTCCGGACGCGCAGGCCCAGCGGCCATGGCCCACGGGCCCAGCCGCTCCGCGGCATGTGGAATCTTCCCGGACCGGGGCACGAACCCGTATCCCCGCCATCGGCAGGCGGACTCTCAACCACTGCGCCACCAGGGAAGCCCTTACAGCAATTTTTTTTTAAAAAAACTTAAAAATGCAAAAAATCCATGACTAAAAAATACCAAAAATTTAAAGAAAAGAAGGATCAGTATTACTAATTTTTCCTTTTGCCTCAGGCTCCCATGTGGCTCCACATGGCACTGCTCAAAAGCATCTGAGTTTGAACAATAAATTATATGGTTTCCTAATTTAGAGTACTTCATAAAATAATGGCTAATGCTTACACAGTGATTCCACAATGCCAAGTACTATTCTAAGTGTTCTACATATATTAACTATAAGGCAAATACTGTTATTACCCCCATTTACAGCTGAGGACACAGGCTTGGAAAGGTTAAGTAGTCTGTGTAAAGTCATACAACTAGGAAGCAAAGGAGTCGAGTTTAGAATCCAGGCAATTTTGTCTCTAAAGCTCATAACCATGACTCTATACATGGCTCCGAGAACGAGCTTAACAAATGTCGCTACTCTGAATGTTATTATAAGTGACAGAGAAGGAGAGGACTGTCCGGGAAAGGGAGGTGGGAGGACCAGGAAACATTTTACCTGCTTCTCAATCTGGACTCAGTACAGCCTGGAATACAGCTGTTTGCCAGCTGTAATTTAACCTTTCTGAGCCTCTGCTTCCTGTCAAATGAAAAGATTGGACTGACTGAGTGCTAAGGTCTCTTTCATTTCCAAATAATAGCCTTTTATTCTATGAATCCTCATTACTTTTTTTTTTTTTTTTTTTTGCGGTACACGGACCTCTCACCGTTGTGGCCTCTCCCATTGTGGAGCACAGGCTCCGGACGCGCAGGCTCAGCGGCCATGGCTCACGGGCCCAGCCGCTCCGCGCGGCATGTGGGATCTTCCCGGACCGGGGCATGAACCCGTGTCCCCTGTATCGGCAGGTGGACTCTCAACTGCTGTGCCACCAGGGAAGCCCCAAAGTACTTTTGTTCCCATCCATTTTCAGTTTCCTCTGTGTTCATCCCAGTCCTCCCTCCATATGGTTTTTCCTTGGTGATCTAATCCATTCTCATGGTGTCAACTCTCACCTCTCTGTGGCTGACTCCCCAATCCTTACCTTAGCTCCATACTCTCTCCCGACCACATTTCCAGCTGTTGGCTGGACTCTTCTCCTAAGTCTACACCAGAAACTGTAAGTCATCATGTCCAGGATTAAAGTCATCACCTCCCACCATCCTCTCCTTACCCTGGCTCAGCTCTCCCCCTTGTCTCTTGCATCCTCCACTCATGCAGCTGCTGGGACCTGATGGTTTTGCCTCTGCCATGTCTCTTCTATCGCTCCTCTTCTTTTCATTCCAACTGCCATCACCCCAATCAGCCCCTCACTGCCTTCTTCCTGAATGTCACCCTCTAGTCTCCCCAATTTTCATGACAATAAGAATAGTACCAGGCTTCCCTGGTGGCGCAGTGGTTGAGAGTCCGCCTGCCAATGCAGGGGACACAGGTTCGTGCCCCAGTCCGGGAAGATCCCACATGCCGCGGAGCGACTGGGCCCATGAGCCATGGCCGCTGGGCCTGTGTGTCCGGAGCCTGTGCTCCACAATGGGAGAGGCCACAACAGTGAGAGGCCCGCATACCACAAAAACCCCCCACAAAAAACAGTACCGGGTACTTCCTAGACTCTAATAGGATCCTGGCTCTCCTACCCAAGAACACAGTGGCCTCCCAGTGTCTGCAGAGGAAAGTCCAAACTCTGTTTTTGTCATTTAAGACCCGCCCTGCCACAGTTTGGCTCCAATCTGCTTTCCCAGGCTTATCTTCCACTTCGCTACGCTTTCTATTTTATATGCCATGTATACTGGATAATGTCCTGAATATACTATAAGTGTAATTTTTGCCTTTTTGCATTGATTCCCTTTGCTTAATGTTCTTCTCTCCCTTCAGGATTCAACTCAAATGCCCCCTCCTTCATGAAGTCTTCTCAGATGCCCCAGGGCAGACAGTCTTCCCGCCTTGTAAATATTTATAGCACTGTATCTGTACATCTCTGCAGACACTCATCTCCTACATTATCTTATAGTTCTATACATTCACTTTTTATCCCACCCTATTAGAGGCCTCTTAGCTGCGAGGGTCATGGCTTTCATCTCCCTCTCCTGCATGCCCTCCGCGGTGCCTATCACATCATCCCACAGGAAGGACTTGATACAAATGCAAGTACTAAATCACTTGATGTAATTTTTAAATTACGTGTCTGCAAAATAAAGTAACTGACCTATACTTCTGAGTGGGTGAAAAGGACAGGATCCAGATTATCACTGTCTCTCCCAGAGGGGAGTCAGCCTGTCTGAAGAGTTTTCCTCTCTTGCTGGCAATACTCCTTCAGGGACAAGCTTGCCTGCCCTGCAGCCTATATCCCATAACCCTTTTAACAGCTTGAGAGCATCTCATACCTACTGAGCAGTCTGAAATCTTCTCAGTCTGAAATGCTCCCAGGATTCTTGGGTGGCAGCTCTCTGACTTTTCTTTCCAGGTGTGCTGAACTCAGGTGTTCCTTGTAAGGGTCGTGCCTCAGCTATTTCCAAATCCAGACCTATCCATGTGCGTTTGTATTGGGGGTGGTATATTCAGAGAGGGCAGAGAAAGATTTTGAGATAGACTGCTCTTATGAGTATGAGCTGAAAACACTGGGGACACTTAAAAAGGGCTAAAGATAACTTTCCACACTACATTTATATTGGCTTAAGATCAAACACAAGAAATGAGTAAAGAAGAGCTAATGATCGCAAAAGATCATTCGTTCTTAACCTAACAGTTAAGAGACAACATTTAAAAAAAATGCATTTCCTGTTTGAGTTTGTCCTTGAACTAACAACTGATTGTGGAATTTTAATTTAATATTACAGCATATGTTGTCTTTCTGAATTTAAAAATCCATGACTTGACTCCAAAATGTTTTCAAGTTCTGTAGAAGAACATTCTCACCAAAATAAGGACACCAGTGGTAGTATTTATAATAAATTTACAATTTCTGAAAAAATGGAATCAATATATACAATTAATATTGCAAATAAACGTCAAAATGATATACTTCCCACCGTAAAAATGAACCCTGTTTCACACATAAATGTGCTCTGTGGCAATGGTTCAAAATGCTTTTTCTTCAACAGTAAGCAGATTGAATGAAATAAAAAAATGATGTGCCAGAACTTAAAGGTACAAATTGTACAAATTTCAAATTATTGATTGCTGACTGTGCTTACAGACATCAGACAATACTTTTTCAGGCAGTTACAATAGTCCACTTCAATGGAAACATGATATATTACAGGAAAGTTGAAAATGTGAGGACTATTTGACTGGTATGGTCATTTAAAATGATTAAGGTTTGGGGTTTTGTTTTGTTTCTAGGTTATAGAAAAAACAATGCAAACTAAGAGGAATCTCATTAACGTCAAACCTTTCTTACCAAGCACCTTTATGAGAGTTTGAAAAGTTCCAAGATATTCAGTTAGACTATAAACTCACTTTATGTTAGAAGAAGTGCACAGTTGGGCAGAAGCCATAAGCAGTGACATCTTTTAATGGAAACCCTAGCAGGCCAAAGCAATCACTCTGAAGGACCCAGAATGTATTTATGTAGGCAAGAAATTTTTTCAGAAACTAACTTCTGATGTATAGGTAAGACAAGTGCTCTAATAGAGTATAAATCTGAACTCTCTCAGTCTGCTCACTCCTTTAAAATCACCCTTAGGTAACATCTTCCCAAAAATGACAGCCAAGTATAGCATCAAAATTAAGTCAATGGCCTTGCATCATTGCCCTTGAAGTACTCTTCCCATAACCTGGAAACGGGAAGCAGATTTATGCATTAGAAAAGTCTATTGGTCAGAACTCTTTCAGTTGCAAGTGACAGAAACCAAACTCCACCTAGCTTAGGCCAAAAGATAATCTATTGCCACAACTTATTGGAGAGTTCAGGTAAGGCGAGAGGCAGGGGTAGGGATGATGTCATCAGGAGTATGTCTTCTTCTCTGCATTTCTCAGTTGTGCTTCCTCTGTAATGGACTCGTCCCCAGACTGGCTGTAACCATATAGAAAGCCCCTGACAGCACTTCTGAGAGCTGGTGCCGCCTGAAGGACATTTTTTTTTTCAGGTTCTCCACCAAGGTTAAACTGTTTTACATCTTCACCCCTCAACACACACACTCCCAACTCTGTCTCCTCTCCTGGGTCCACTCAAGGGCTTCCATGATAATTTCACAAGGTAAGAGTCTCTATCTATCTGTCTTGCTCTGTCTTTGTTTATTGTTCTCTCTCCTCCCCTCCATGCCCCTCCCAATCCATATCAAATTTTGAAACAGGGCACTAATTGGTCCTGCTAAGGTAACCAACTCCCTCAACGCTGACAATCATTATGCCTGGTGGGATGGAGTATTCTGATGTGCCTAGGGTGTACCCATCCCCATGGGAATTGAAGCATATCTTTTTTTTTTTTTTTGCAGTACGCAGGCCTCTCACCGTTGTGGCCTCTCCCGTTGTGGAGCACAGGCTCCGGATGTGCAGGCTCAGCGGCCATGGCTCACGGGCCCCGCCGCTCCGTGTCATGTGGGATCTTCCCAGACCGGGGCATGAACCCGTGTCCCCTGCATCGGCAGGCGGACTCTCAACCACTGCGCCACCAGCGAAGCCCTTCAATTGAAGCATATCTTAATGGACAGCCCCACCAACTACATGTGCAAATGGGATGAGGGAAGCAGTCCCCAGAAGTAAGTGTTCTACCACACATAAGTAAGAAACAGACTCCACCTCAACTACTGAAACCACCGCGAAGAATCAGGATTTGTTGTTTTATGTGATTTTTCCCTGATCTCAGTTTTCTGATCCAGTTGAGACCCATAAAGCCAGTTGAAATAATTCCAGTATGGAGATCTGTCACTGATAGGTAAATGAGGAAAGGAAGGCTTGTTTCTACCTCCTGCTGTGGCATCGGACCCATCCTCATCAAAAAATGTTTTGCCCAGAACTTGTACACATGTAGCCAGGCTTCAAAATGTGGACAAGGTACCAGGCCATGGAGTAAGCTGTTGTTTACTGCAGTGAATGAGGGGAGGCATTGACATGGGAAAGTTCTCTTCCCTTGGAATTTGGCTAAGGAGGCTTTGTGCCATTTCTGGTGCAAACCTGGTCAAAGAAAAATGGACTGTACATCTCTTACATATCAGACATTATGGGGACACATTGGGGAATATTTTTAAAAATTCCCTGCCTTTAGAAAATTCACAGCTTTTAGGGGAACACAGAAAAGCATGAGAATGGTATAACAAAGTGTTACAGGAACAAAGAGGAAGAGGTGATGAATTTTGCTGGAGATGAAGGAAACGAGCAGGAATCAGGGAAGTGGGGAGAGAGGGATGTCAGTAGTGGTTTCCCAGGGAAGGTGACGTCTGACCTGCAGAATTAGAGGGAGTGTGATAACTTAGAAGGAGAACAGCATTTTAGGCAGAGGAAACAGTAACAGGAGGGAGGAGGAGATCAATCCAGCATCTCTCTACTAGTCACTGGCCAAGTTTCTACCGCCAGCACAAGGGGGAGGATTGAGGCAATTATTGAGAAAACTGTCTCAACCTTTCCTTTTCTCCTGGCTGTGGAAATTTGGCCATTGCTGCATTTTTGTAAGAGAAAAAGTCTTGATTCCAGAGACCACACAGGGTTAAGTGATGGAAAAATTATTTTATAGACCGAACAGAGAAAAACCAGAACACCTGAATTCAACTGAGGAAAAGTAGACTTTACAAGAAAGGGAAACGAAAACCTTTCTTCTCTGTCTCTTTCCACTTTTTCCTCCTCTTTTTCTTGGGGGGGTGGGAGTGGGGGTGGGGAGGAGGGGTTTCACCTCAGAGAGCAAATCCCCTGAGCAAAAATCATGTATTTATATGCAATCGATGTCTTGTGAAAGCTTCATAAGTAGTTGTAGTAGGATGATGGTAATCATTCAAATAATTTTTCAAGAATTTACTAACATCAAATTCAAACTAAAGTAGAACTCCAGGAATTGACTCCCATGCCCTCTCCTCCATTATTCCATCTCCCCAAATGTCTGGGTAGCTTGTTAGCATTCAACACATCCTTTGAAGATTAAATAGCATTAAATTTTTGCCTTGCAAGGAAAGAGATTATGAATTTATGTGAAAACAAGTCTTTGGTAGAAACGTCTATGGAAATCTGAAGAGGGAAGAAATTCTGGCTTAAAGTCCACAAAATACACTGCAAATGAACAGAAATTAAACTTCAGTTTGAGTTTTAGCACCACCATTATGAACTGTGTGACTTTGGACATGTTTCTTAACCTTTCTAGACCTCAGTTTTAAAATTGGAATAATGGCAGTACCTATAGGGTAGGGTTATTTTGGATATTAAAAGGGACAATCCATGAAAAAAATGTTTTACATAGTGCCTGGTACACAGTATTATCTGAAAATCAACAGAGCAGTGAAATTACAGAAAATTGCTCAAGAACTGGTACTAACCAAGAAGCAGACATTACAACAAGATTCTAATCTGATACCATCTATCTTATCTGTTGGTCCCTTCACTAAGGTGTCACATTAACAAGATTTAGGAACTGTCATTATGACATTGATACATGTTGAATATCATCAGAGGGCCAAGCGATGACCTTCAGTGCTTTTTACCCTTTTGTTATATGCAAAGAGGAAAGAGAAGGGCATTGGACTCCTTTTGCTGGAAACCTTGTCCATTTGGCATCACAAGAGTTTGGCTGCAGAGAGAGAAAGAAGGAGTGCTAATGTTAATGTTAATATTGGGCCCAAAGACCATGACACAAAGTTTTTTCCATCCCCAAAGACAGACCTTCCTCATGTTATCTGAAAATACACTTCAGAAACATGTCACTTCATGAGCATTAAGTCTCAGAATTTGCTTATGTTTAATCTTTGGCTTGAGCTGTATATTCTCTTTCTAAGACAGAAGGAAGCATAAGCTTCTAACTGAAGTGTAGTGTGGGTAACAGTGGAGTCGTCTATGGATCAAAAATGACTATGAATGTTCTGTTTATGTTACACACAAGAAGTAGGTACACAATTCAAGGCTGCATGTCTTTAAAATGTATTTGCCTGTTGGGCTCTTGACTTGGAATTGACTTCCTACTAAGGAACTGAAATATGAATTTGTGTGAAAATAGAAGTCATGGCAAACTTTTCAGTGGGTTGCATTGTAAACAGACCTTTTTGAACTGCTTCGAAACATTGTAATTCACCTCATTTAATACATAAGGAATAAAGTGTGACTGATTACAGATATCAAATTGAAAAGAAACTCATGGAAGAGAGTGCTTAGGGCTACACATATTATTCACATAGCTGCCATTTAAATTGACTTTTAGCTGGATATGTACACCAAAGGGATGTGTCGACTGTTTGTGATTTATTGAAACAGCTGAATGGTTGCAAGATATGGCTCCTTGTGGCCATCCATCATTCCAAATGATGATTAAGTACAAAAGGGAGATACAGTTTAGAAAAAAGTGTGACATAAAGTTGGGATAACAGAACTGGGCATCACCATGGTTTGTATTCATAATGAAACTTGAGAAAAAATATTTAACAGGAAAATCATAATAGGTATGTTAGATTTTGCAAAATCAGATAAACATGACTTTGCAGAATGGGTAAAACCCAAAATTCCTATTCATAATTAAATCCTGGTTTCTTAGGTCAATTTTTCAAGAGATATTATGATGGCCTTTGGCTGTATCTACACTGACTTCTGGCCTTCCTTAAAAAAAGTGTGAAGTTGAGAGAATTTTTAAGATTAGACAAAGAAGCTGTAGACGTTAAGGCTTCTCAGTTCAGAAAAATTCAACCCAAAGTGGGGGCTTTTGTGTCTAGAAACAGCTCTGTCGCTTGCATGTTTGAGTAAATCAGAACCTCAGTTTCTTGATCTATAAAACAGAGACAATGATAATACTTGTTCTGCTTTCCCACAGAATTGCTGTGAGGATCAAATGAGATAACAGATGTGAGCTGCCATTACTAGTATCCGAAAAATCAATTAATTAAAAGGGAATTACAGCAATTATTTCTTCTTAGATACCTTAGATGTAGTCTTGTGTGGAAGCAGGGTGACAATACATTATTTTCAAAGGTAGCTATTGTCTTAAAAGTGAGACATCATTGTGCTATTTATTTTGTAATCCTATTTTTATTTCCAGGCTGAGGGGCCATAAGGAAATACTGGTCATACTTAGGTATCATGAGAATTAATGTGTATGGAGAAGCCCACATATTCATTTGTAAAGGTGAATGTGTGTGTGTGTGTGTGTGTGTGTGTATGTTTGTGTGCACATGTGTGAAGAGCAGGGATTCTGGAACCAGATGGCTTAAGTTTGAATCCTACTTATTTGCTAGTAATCCCAATAAGCAACTTAATCTTAATCTTGCTGTGTCTCAGCTTCCTTATCTGGAAAAGAAAAATATATAGATGTGTTCATATGGATTAAATGAGCTTATAGCCAAAATACTGAGAACGGTGTTTCTACATGTTGTAAGTGCCTAATAAATGTTCATTATTTTTATCATCAAGAAAATCTTTTAGCAGCAAAATTATCAGTGGTGATTTGCTCTATTCAAAATGTACAGTCATGTCCTGTCCCCCTGGTGAAGACCAGTTTACTGGAAATGCTAGCCTAGATCAGAAACACAACTTTTGGAATGCCTGGCAGAGAGAAGCTGAGTAGCTTGTGACCAAGGCCTTGGTAGCTGCCTAGGACAGAACTCTGTACCAGGCTTTGAGCCATATTGTATATTGTAGGACATCATTGGCCCTAACATGCTTAAGTAAGCTACATGAAACAAGGGTCACAGCCAAATATCTTTGGGATCATTTCTTTAAACTGTACAAATCAGGTTTCTTTATTGCAGAATGTCTCAGAACCTTTAATAAACTAATGTGCATTGTGAGTCTCCAGGGGACTATAGAATGCCATTCCCAAATTAATTTCACATAGAATCACTGTTCTTGTTTTTTAAAGAAAGCCTATGAAAACCTTGAGAAATATTAAGGGTTCCTTAAGGCACCGCTTGGAAAATACATTTTTATGTAAGTTTTCTCAAGCTCAGACATTTTAGGCTGGTAGATTTTTAATAACAGGCTAAAGAACCAAAAGTACTCAAGCAAAATGCTCTTTTGGGTGGGGGGGTTTCATAGAGTCCTCCACTAGAAGGTCTTAGGGGTGTCTTTGTAGGTAATGAATTAATTATGGCTTTTCAGTGATTTTCAAAAGAACATTTTCGCCCAACCCTAGAGATTTCTGTGGAAAACCATGAAAACTAGACTTAAGTGTGATCATTTGCACAATTTAGAGGTGATGAAAATTTCTTTTTTATGGATTAAAACAAAATTGTTAACTGTAGAGCAGAAGTCGGGTCAGACAGACATACTGCTCCTGAGAATGTCCTGCTGATAATTTGTATTTTATGGTAGCTGAAGAGTTTGAGCTGCTTGTTAATGAGACCCAGCACCATTACATATATTACTGACATCCCCAGAAACTGCAGATCTATTTTGAAATACCTTTATGCTACACTTGTTCAAAGCATTGTCTTTCTATTAAACGAATTCATCTGCACATTAACTTTTCTCTACAATATACTACTGATAGCTTAGAGACATATTTCTGTGCATCTCTTTGTCTGAATCTGTAAGCTATGCATTTTCTTTGAGTTCTGTTTCTTCTGAAAACTAGTTGTTGACAAATACGACTGTCACAATGATTGTAAGACTGAATTACCCTGTTGATTTCCTAATTCGTTGCCTGAATTGTAATGACTCAAAATAAGAGCCGTGCCTCTAAAATATTTTGTCATCTTACACTGTTTGAAAGATAAATGGTCTTAAACAGAATAGTTGCTGGAATTCTTTGTTAGAATTGAAGTTTTAACATCAGGGTCTATATCAGAGAGAATGTATGTGGCAGGTATTGCTCTTTTGGGTGTAGGTTTCTCTACTCCAAGCAGGGGAATTCCGTAGGGTCAAGTCTAAAGTAAAAAGGAGAAGATAAAAGAGACGGACTTCCAAATCAAAATGAGAGTTGGAATGTGTATTAAAAAGAATGCAGGGCTCAGGTCTAGATCTGTCATGAAAGCTTAGGTAAATCAGGCAGCTGTGTGGGTGTCAATTTCCACATTTATGAAATGAAAGGAATAGACATCAGTAATCTAGAAGATATAACATTTTTCATTAGAAGGATGATATGGAAGGAGAGGGGGAAAAAAAGGAAAAATATGGAGTCTATCAACTAACTCTAGAATTTTTTCCCCATGAAATTTCACATGTAGATTAGCACTGGCTATTGCTTTGAGGGATACATTTCCAAACTTGACTCATCTTTCTGCCTAGAATTTTGTATGTTGTTGTATGCCTAGAATGTTTTTTTTTTCCCCACTTCTCATTTGAATGGCTTTCACTTACTATGCCTATAAGCTATGATATTAAGGCTCAATGCCAGTAAAGTTTCAGGGAAAAGAGTGAGAAAATTATTTAAAAGAACTGCTTTTTGATAATGGCAGTGTTTTGACAGTTTTTGACAGGCCATTTGGAATAATGCAACCTCCTGGATTACAGCCAACCTCTGAAGTGGGCTGTAATTTAGAATGATAGCAGCTCCTATGACCTCTATATTGGAGAGTCACTGGAATTAAAAAAAAAAATTCTCCAAACAGTTTAGGTTTATATTTGAAAATCTGGCTTAAATGTCTGATGTGGAGCCATTTTATTTAATGAAAGGATTTTCTTATCCTAGCCACAGCTCCAAATACTTAAGCTGGAGAAGATTTTCTGCCTTTTTGTGTGTGGTAAAATTCTTCTTCTCAGATTCCGCTCCTAACCAGATTGTGAACATTCTAATGAGCTGACTGTGGTCTGGCTACCCCTTTGATCCACTGGGTGAAACTGGACCCACTTGGCACAGGTAACTGTATCATGCTGTCATCCTGCAACGGAGGCAAGTCTGAAGCTGTCATACAGTTTCCAACTTTCTCTTTTCACACAAATGTGTTGTCTCAGGTTTTGAGTTTGGTCCTCAAGGCCCCTTTTAAAAGACAGATTCTATTACTCCCTTAATTCTGAGAGTTTAATGCCTTCTAAACAATTGTGTAAGTTAAATATGAGCTGAGTGTGTAGTGTAGAATTTTTTTAACTGAACTGTAATTCTCCAAACATACCAATATATTCCAAAATTGCCAGTTGCAGGCCATAAAATATTTACATTACAGAGTAAATAATGTATGTTTAGTAAGAAACGATGAAATATTTAGAGTTTTTCTAAAGATACTACATGAGTTTTTTTCTCTACCATAGCCATTCTTGAAGCAGGCAAAATAGGCAACTATAAGAGCTCTGAGGACAGCATGAAAGCATCTTAGAAGGAAGAGAACATTCTGAGGCAGTAAATGGAAAAGTCTCTATAAGGAAAAGAAACAACAGTAGAACACAGATATCAAGGTATATATTTCAGTTTTTTAAGGAGCCAGCAATCCCACTACTGGGCACATACCCTAAGAAAACTGTAATTCAAAAAGAGTCATGTACCACAGTGTTCATTGCAGCTCTATTTACAATAGCCAGGACATGGAAGCAACTTAAATGTCCATCAACAGATAAATGGATAAAGAAGTTGTGGCACATATATACAATGGAATATTACTCAGCCATAAAAAGAAACGAAATTGAGTTATTTGTAGTGAGGTGGATGGACCTAGAGTCTGTCATACAGAGTGAAGTAAGTCAGAAAGAGAAAAACAAATAAAGTATGCTAACGCATATGTATGAAATCTTAAAGAAAAAAAAAAGGTTCTGATGAACCTAGCGGCAGGGCAGGAATAAAGACGTAGACATAGAGAATGGACTTGAGGACATGGAGGGGCGAGGGGGAAGCTGGGGCAAAGTGAGAGTAGCATCAACATAAATACACTACCGAATGTGAAATAGCTAGTGGGAAACAGCAGCATAGCACAGGGAGATCAGCTCGGTGCTTTGCTATGACCTAGAGGGGTGGGATAGGGAGGATGGGAGGGAGGCTCAAGAGGGAGGGGATATGGGGACATATGTATGCATACGGCTGATTCATTTCGTTGTACAACAGAAACTAACACAGTATTGTGAAGCAATTATACTCCAATAAAGATCTATTAAAAAAAGAAAAAGAATTGAGAGACAAAAAAAAAAGAGACATATTTCACATGGTTAAAGGTCTAGGGAGGCATTAGCAAACGATTTTGGTATTTTTACCACTAAATTGAAGAGTTGCTAGGCCCAGGTCACATGATGCAATCATTTGCCAAAGCCATTCTGTGGGAGTGTTGTGAACCTCAGAGGATGGTTGGGCCTTCCACGCTTCCAAATGCATACGTTTTTAAAACCTCTCCCACATACTCCATGACCCTGAAGAAGTCAATCACAGTGTCATTACACCCCACTGCATGTGTTTAGGAAAGACCCTGAAGAATCTCTAACAGTAGTTTCCAACAGAATCACCTGAGTCTTCCAAAGAACTTTTCAGGCCCCACCCAACCTAAGAAATTCTGGTAGGATCACTCTAGTGTAGGGCCTAAGAATTTCTATTTTTTTTTTTGTATTGAAGTATAGTCGATTTGCAATGTTGTGTTAATTACTGCTGTACAACAAAGTGATTCAGTTACACATGTATATACATTCTTTTTTTAAACATTATTTTCTGTTATAGTTTATCATAGAATATTGAATATAGTTCTCTGTGCTGTACAGTAGGACCTTGCTCTTTATCCATTCTATATATAATATATATAATAGCTTACATCTACTAACCCCAAACTCTCACTACATACCTCTTCCAAGCCCCTCTCCCTTGGCAACCCCACCAATCTGTTCTCTATGTCCGTGATTCTGTTTCTGTTTCATAGATAGGTTCATTTGTGTCATAGTTTAGATTCCACATATAAGTGATATCACATGGTATTTGTCTTTCTCTTTCTGACTTACTTCACTTAGTATGATAATCTCTAGTTGCACCAAGAATCTCTATTTTTGAAAAGCTTCTCAGGTAATTCTAATGATCATCTTGGTTTGGGAACTGTGATAGACTGAATAATGGACCTAAATGTCCTAATTGTTGGAACCTGTGAATGTTGCCTTATATGGCAAAAGGGAGGTTACAGATGTAATTAAATTAAGATTCTTGAAATGGGGAGATTAGCCTGGATTATCTGGGTAGGCTGTGAATGTTATCGCAAGTGTCCTTATAAGAGGGAGACAGGGAGCTTTGACTAGAGAAGAAAGAGAGAAAATGATGATAGAAGCAAGATGCTAGGCCTCTGGCTTTGAAGATGGAGAAAGGGGCTGAGAACCAGTGCATGCAGGTGGGCACTGGAAATGGGAAAGGACAAGGAAAGAGATTCTCCCCAAGAGCCTCCAGAAGGAGCAAGCCCTGCTGGCCTCTTGACTTCAGCCCAGTGAAACAGATTTTAAACTTTTGACCTTAGAAGTTGTAAAAGAATAAATTTGTGTTGTTTTAAGTCACTATGTGTAGTAATTTGTTACAGTAGCAATAGGAAACGAATACAGGAAATCACTGCCCTAAACCATATCAATTTTAATAGTCCTTTGTTGCTAAACACAACTCTTTGAGCCAGAGCTTCAGGGCCCTAGGATTTACCCTGTTCCCAAGGGTAGATGGACACAAAAGCAGCCTTGTCTCTAGAGAATACTACTGCCCCATCTGCGTGGAGCACTTTGCTCACAGTCACATTCCCTTGAGGATGCCACAGCTGCCCAAGAGAAAAGGCAGCAGTGTGGGATGCTGGCCAATAACTGTATCCCTCAAGCTTGAACATCAAGCCACAAGGACCCATCACACCCCTCCTGTGTGCTCAGCATTCTGCTGGCCACTGTGGGGAGAACCGAGAATCACGAGAGGTTACTCTCCATTCTCCTGCTGAGTGGAGACATTGCAGAATGATTACGAATACTTAGGTTGCATTTTCCAGGAATCTCAAAGCTGAGCTCCCCTGGCTACAAAGGATATTGTCTCATTTGGGGTTAGGACAAATGCATCACACTTAGAGGAAAAAAGATGATGTCAAAGCATGGGCTTCCCAGTTGTACTCTGATTAGAAGACCTGGAAATCAAGTCAGTTTTTCAAAGTTAAAAGCTCTTGGTCCACTGCGGGACGTATTAATGAATTATCTATGCAACATTTGAAATGTAGGTCTATTTTCCAAGGTAGGTGAGTGTGTGGGGGGAGGGGGAATCTCTATATTTTATCAGTACTTGTTCCTATCAGAACTCCACACAGTGAAAGAAAAAAAAATGGTGGCTGCATAGAGCTGGGATAGCATCTCGTTTCTATGACAACAGTGCCTGCTCCGCTCCCAAGCTCCATCTGGTATTTTCAGGCCTAACATCCAGGTAGCATCTAAAATGCCTAGTGGAAAAAAAAGGCTTCGATAGAGATTCCTCAGATCTGGCACAAATGAACACAGCAACACCATGCCCTTTTTAAGAAAAACAGTGAATTACTTCACAAGCAGCTGAGCATTATGAAAACAGACCACTTAGTACATAGGACATGCTCAACTCTATTGCATAGGCTAAGCAAGCACAACATGCACATAAAATTAAAGTTGCTATTGGGGCCGATGAGGGCTTTTTTCCTAAAGGCAATCTAATGAAACCCGCATAGGGTGATTCCATTTTTCCCTCTTGCTCTTTCCTGGCCCCGCTTGGTCCTGCTTTGTGGAGCTGTGTGTGCTTTAGGTAATACGGATGCAGCAGCTCTTACCTGCCTCACTGACCTTCCCTCCAGATTTTATCCGTGTTGATTACTGTCCCCTGGTAGCTCTGCAGAATTTATGAGAAGCTGAATTTCAGCCCTCCTCCACGGGCACTTGCTCACAGACAAGCATGCTTTTAAAACAGTACAGTGCAGCACAGCCTTCTATCCCCATTTTGAACACAATCTAGTGAAAGCACTTCCTTTTTCTTCCATAATAATACCCTCATTAAGAGCATAACGTCTTTACAAAGTTACAATTTATCTAAAATGTGATACAATATGACTTTATAGCTAGATTGTCATACAATATTTGGGACACACTTATACTAAAAAATTATTCATTGTTTATCGGACATTCACATTTAACTGGGCACCTGGTATTTTTATTTGCTAAATCTGGCAACCGTATTTATAGACAGGGATATAGGCCTGTCATTCATTTGATCACTTAGGTTCTGATACAGTGCATCAAAATGTCAATACATTGGGGCTTCCCTGGTGGCGTGGTGGTTGAGAGTCCACCTGTCGATGCAGGGGACATGGGTTCGTGCCCTGGTCCGGGAGGATCCCACATGCCGCGGAGCGGCTGGGCCCGTGAGCCATGGCTGCTGAACCTGCGCGTCCGGAGCCTGGGCTCCGCAATGGGAGAGGCCACAACAGCGAGAGGCCCGCGTACGGCAAAAAAAAAAAAAAAAAAAAAAAGTCAATACATTGAATTTAGTATTGGTTTCCAGCATTTTCTGGTTATTAAAAGAATGTTTACATGTTCATTGCCTATGCAAAAAAAAAAACCCTGTTGTTTACACCAAACCTTTTCATACATTCATTTTTCTTTTATTCATCTAACACAGAGTTACTGGGTACCTGCTCTTTGCTTGGCACTGTTCCAAGATCTGGGGATCGGTGATGACAAGACCAACAGGTGCGTCTTCAAGGAGCTAACAGTCTGTTGTGGCTCCTGGGTTGTATTTCAGGATGCTTGCTCTCACTGCCTACAAGGCATTTTGATATACAAAGACCCACCAGATATGGTCCTGCCCTCTAAGATGAGCTGTCCCTTACCCATCTTCAAATTTCCCCAAACCTCACCAAACCAATCCCATGTAGTTCCATGGGCATTAAATCACAGGGAAAATTTTTTTTTTTTACAACTTTATTGGAGTATAATTGCTTCACAATGGTGTATTAGTTTCTGCTTTATAACAAAGTGAATCAGTCATACATATACATCTGTTCCCATATCCCTTCCCTCTTGCGTCTCCCTCCCTCCCACTTTCCCTATCCCACCCCTCCAGGCGGTCACAAAGCACCGAGCTGATCTCCCTGTGCTATGCGGCTGCTTCCCACTATCTATCTACCTTACGTTTCACAGGGGAAATTTAAATTGTCATTTTTTCACTTCCTTTGTGCCTAAGTATGCCAGATGGAGAGACAATTGACCCTGGACGGATTGGACATTACCTGATGCCATCCCACCATCAGTTTCTGGGGTCTCCTCTTGCCCCTGCTGGGATCCATTCACCTGGGGGTCCTTGATCTTCCCCTCCTCAGTCCTTACAGGAGATTTGGACACACAAGCGATATTTGTATTCTTTCTCCCTCTTCCTTACTCCATCTTTCTATATTGCCCTCAACTCTTCTTTTCCTTTTAACTATTTCATCTCTTTGATACTGAGAACTACTAAACCAGATGGGAAAATTAAAGGTCTGCAGTATTTCAGAAAGTTCTTGAGATATGGACCTATGTTAAGTTTCTTCTACATGATAGATTCTCTCCACTCATACCTCAGTTTTTGACTATGACACACTCAGTTTTACTTTATGAGCATTCTAAGGTAACTTATTATTATATAATATTTAAAATATCTAACCACTGTGGTAGTCAGAATAATGGCCTCCGAAGATATCTGCATCTAATCCCTGAAACCTGTGTCATTTTACATGGCAAAAGGGACTTTGAAGATGTGATTTAAGTTAAAGATTTTGAGATAGTGAGATCATCTTAACTTATCCAGGTAGGCCCAAGGGAATTACAAGTGTCCTTGTAAGAGAGGAGCAGGAAGGTCAGAGAAGGAGAGAGATTTGAGGATGCATTACTGCCTTGAATATGGAGGAAGGGGCCAGGAGCCAAAAGATGCAGGCAACTTCTACAAGCTGGAAAGGCAAGGAAAAAAATTTCCTTCTAGAGCCTCCAGAAGGATTGCTGAGTATTTCTTTGTTTGTTTGTTTGTTTGTGTGTTTTAGCCCATTAAGACCGGCTTTGCACTTCTGACCTCCAGAACTGTAAGATAACAAATTTGTATTTTACACCACGGAGTTTGTGGTGATTTGTTATAACAGCAATAGGACAATACACCTCTAGGTCCATGTACTAAAAAATCAGAAAAGACACTGAGCAGGTTCCTTGAGACACTTTGCTAAGCCAGGTGTCAACCTTTAGTTGCCAGATTGTGGAAGACCTGCATGGTCCTGGTGGTGGGAGTTGACACCGGAGGGCTGGGGCCATGGTGATTTACCAGCCACTGTGGGAGTATTTCAATGTTTTTGCAGTTGGAACATCTGTGCCAGTGAATTTTTGCTGTGCATACACTTATGTACAACTAAATCTAAAGGATATAGAGTAGATTCTAGCATCATTCTTGAATTTTTCTTCCCTAGGGCCCTGATATTAACCTTTAACCAAAGGAACCAAGGCAATGATTCTAACAGATTTCTAGATTTTTTTCTATGTATCCTCCGTGGGGTTTTTCCTGAGTGTGGACTGAGGTGCTTTAAGTCTTGCTTTAAGGCTTTTACTACTGAATTCTCAGTTGTTCGTTTTTTCAATGTACTGTCTGAAATTTTCATCTGTGAGCACTGAGGTTTTCTTTTCTTAATCTCTCCTGTTTCTTTCTCTTTTACTCTGCCTCTCTATCCCCATTTGAAAACAAGTGACTAAGGGGGAAAGAGAGTCAGTGACTTTCTCAAGGTCACATCACTATTGATGTGTGTTATCAGCCAAATGGAGCCCTGCACCCAGGTCAGCGGTCTCCATTTCCATCCAGCCATGTTTAGTCACTCCTCCCCCAAGGCAACAGTGCTTAATGGTCATCTTCTTATTCGTAAAATGCAACCATTGCCCTGCAGAGCCCTTTCATGGCCGCGTCCACCGCATTTTGAATAAAATCTGAACTCCTTCCATTGCCTTGAAGGCCCGGCAGGATTGCGCCCTGACCATTTCACCAACCCCATCTGTGATGTGATCCCACTGGCTTCCTCTCTGTTCTCCAGATGCCAGCTCTGTCCAGCCTGAGGGACTTGAAGCATAAATGGGCTGTCCACAGCCTGTAGAGGGTCTGTGTCCCACACTGATAGGTTTTACACCATCACTCACTCTGTGGGTATTGAGCTCATGAATGTGTGTCCTTTGCTTCCTGTGGCCCCTATGGGCCCATGTGTGCAGAGAGCTCACTCATCCTGCTCCTTGTTGTGGCAGAGCCTCGTACATAGTAGTTACTCAGTGAACACTTAGTGAATGATGTCTGTGGTCACTCCTCGTGGCCTCACCCTCAAGTCCTGCCACCACGCGCAAGCCACAGAATTCCTAGTCCACCACGTAAACCACTGAGACAGGCTGACAATCAGACGCCTGGACTGAATAAAGGAAAGACAAGATGTCTGGTCAGTTATAGAAAATATCATAGCTCGTACTGAAAGGAAGTGGAAACTAGCTTTCTGACCCCTGTGGTAATCAGCTTACACTGTGAAGCAGGAGATTTGCATCCCCTTATCTACTTCCAGATGAGAATATTATGTTTCATTCACAGCTACAGCCTTGTGGACTGAAATAGCATATTTTATGAGTAATAGCATCTGTAAGTAAGATAAAAGACATCAAAACAAGAAAATGAAAGCATTTAAAATACAACAATTACCAAAATAAAATCATCTTTAGGACATGCTTCTCACAAGTTCTCTTAGGCTTTATTAATTTCTTCTAAGAATATCACCATGAATCTTTTTTTTTATGAGTGTTTGGATCCTATGTGCACAATACTTGCATTTATTCACTTGAGGCTAAGGCACAACAGAGTGCAGGATCTCAGCTGTTTCCTGCTTTTCTCTGTGTTAACACCTTCGAAAAGAAAATGGTAAAGGTAGAGATTATCCAATGGTTTAGGAAACCCGTGAATGTACATGTTTTATAAGTAGAATAATGAGATATAACAAGTACAGAATACAAGACTGTCAAATTTCAAATGAGGAAATATACACAACTTCAGTAATTCTAATATTTAGCAATATTTCCTTATTTGTTTTCAGACATTTAAATTCCTTTCACTCTCTTTATTCATCTCCTTCAGTTCTATTCCAGAACTGCTTCCTATCACCTATTACATCATTAGCTTATTCTCTGTTTAAAATGTTTCTTAGGGAGCTCTTTTATTTAAATGCTAATTAATTGTTTCCTTTAACCATCTTACACAGTTTCCGAATCCTATCATCGACGCACCTGCAGTGTCAAATAAAAGATAAGGTTTCTGAGCCATGTAAACAATGATAAAATTCTGAACTGTCTGTGGCATTGTGAAGGGAAAATAATGGCGGTGTTTGGCTTTTAAAATGTAATATTATTGCACTAAGGCCACTAAATTCATTTTAAACATTGGAAACATCAAGTAATTTTATCCTGATAAATGAGCAGTTTTTCAAATTATTTTAAGAAGATATACGGTTTATGGTTCACTCTACCTACACATGTACAATATATGTATATATGTACATTTTTTCCAAACTTTCCAAAGAGTCAATGTGAATAATTCATAAAAAGTAGTAGAAATATTGAAATTTATGCCACATTTCCAAATAGTCACTATGATTAATTCACTGAAATTAATAGAAATTTTCATAAAAATTGTAAAAAGAGATTAGAGTAGAATATATTGATTGTTGGTTTAAATTTCAGCTTAATAACTAAGGAGTCAATTACTTACTAAGTAGCCGTGCACTTATTAGGTAGTCAAAGAATACATTAATGACTAAAGTAACTGGTAAGAAAACGAACAAGCAAGCAAACAAAAAGTCTTACATTTATCTTTTAATTCTTCCTACGTAATCCCCGGCCACTTAAATTTATTGTCATGGAAACTATAACTTGATAAAACCAGATTTCAAGCCCCTTGCTTATTCTTCTTTGCAATCCCAAGTTCCTACTTGCCTTACGTGTATACCCAGTAAATATTTATTAAAGAAATGAATTGTACAAGGTGGAGAACAGTGGTTTCTAAGTTTTGTTTTATTTTCATTTCCTGGGCTTGACAGTCTAATCTCTTGGGTAGGGCACATGGAATAGCCCTCCTGGGCCTTGTGCTGGGCTCTGGACTCTGACAATGTGAAAATCAAGTTCACTGGCTAAACTACAGCTTTCTTCTTCCAAAGACTTTGGTATTGAATGACTCCTAATGTGTTAATGGAATTTCTTCATGCAATATATTTTATAACCAAAGAAAAAAGTATGCTTTTCTTAATCAGTAATTAAGAATTGACAGTTTACTTTCATTTCTATTGTAGAAGTGTCTGAAAATAAAATTCACACCTTTAAGCATTTATATTATATGTATATGATTTTATCATATATATGTGAGTATCTATATATGTATGTCTATGTATGTATGCATATGTGTTTTCTCTACATCTATCTACCTATCTCTGTGTGTGTCTGTCTCTGTCTCTCTGTCTCTTTCCCTATATCTATCTATCTATCTATCTATCTAATCTCCTTAATGGGGCAGAACTCTTGCAGTAGTTAAATTGCCTGAGGCCTGCTCTGTACCCTAGTTGTTATACCTTTTCTTCAAATTCTTACTAGAAAGTTCAATACAGAAAAAAGATAAAAGAGGAGTTGTTTTAACTGAAGTAGTTGAAAGCCACTGGTGAACAAAAAAGATCTTTTGTTGCAGCAGAAGGAATTAGGAGGGCGTTCTTGACTTAGCTCTGACATTAACTGCCTGTGCAATGTTGGGGAAATCCATCATCCTCCAGGCCTCAGTGTTAACATCTAAAAAAACAAAAGGACTGTGCAAGATATTTTCTAAAGTCCATTAAACCACTAAAAATGCTTTGATTGTAATATCAATAGAAATAAATCTTAAAATTAAAAAAAATCATAACTCTTTCCCATGCCTTAACTTTTAAGGTTTGTTATAGTTTGAATTGTGATCCCCAATAAGATATGTGAAGTCCTCACCCCCCAGGAACTTAGAATGTGACCTTATTTGAAAATAGGGCTGTTAGAGATGGAATTAGCTAAGGTCATACTGAAGTAGGGTAGGCCCTTTGTCAAATATGACTGGTATCCTTATAAGGAGAGGAGAACAGACACAGAGGCAGAGACACAGCAAGAACGCCAAGGAAAAATAGAGGCAGGGATAGGAGTGAAGCATCTGCCAAAGGTTTTGGAATGCCAAAGATTACCAGTAAGGACAATAAGCTAAGAAGAAGCACAGAAAAGATGCTCCCACAGAGGGCCCAGAAGGAACCAACTCTGCTGACACTGACTTCAGACTTCTGGCCTCCAGAACTGTGAATGGATAAATCTCTGTGGTTTTTAAACAATCCAGTTGCAGTACTTTGTTATAGTAGCCCCAGGAATCTAATAAAAATAATAAGAAACTAATATGGTACTTTGTATACTAATATGTAGCTGGTTAAATAAGCATTTACAACAATGCATGATCCATTTTCAATTATTTTTCTTTATATCACATTTGATTTTAATTTGTTAAAGATACATTCTGTTACTAATCCAAATTCTAGAAATCTGAAAATGTCTTTAAAAAAGACCTTAATGTGTTAGTAATAAGTTTTTTTTAGGAAATGTATCTGTCTTGAAATATAACACAGCTGCTGAAATAGTCTCATTTTCTCCAGCCTCTTGCTTTTTTTTGGAGGCAGTAGATGAAGTGGTTAAGGGTTTGCCTTGAGAGACTATCAGGGTTCAAATCCTGATTCTGCCACTTCTTAGCTAGTATATGTGACCTTGGACAAGTTACTGAGCTCTCTCTGCCTCGGTTCTCTAATTGTAACGTGGAAATAATAAAAACATTGATCTTATTGGACTGTTGGATTGATTAAACTAATGAAGACAACGTCAAGGTCTCAGGCAGTGGTTGGAACATAGTTATTAACAGATGTTAGCTGTTAGTCTCTTTGTTTCTAGTTTTTCTAACCCATTGCCAGATGACTGCATAAAGCAATTCTGACATGCTACTCACAAGCTAGCAAACATTACATGAATCTCTATCATATGCATAAAAATGTTAAACACTCCAAAAATTGGCGTCATCTGACTTTCTGCTTTTTTTCTCCCTTACTTGCTATCTACTGAAGTTTCACTCTCCTTTAAAATCCAGCTCATGTTTTATCCCCTCCTGAAAAGCCTTCCCAGATCACCTACATCAGACTAATTCTTTTTTTTTTTTTTAAACATTTACTTCCTTACAAACATGCAAGGAGGGAGCTTTTTTTGTTTTGTCTTTTTTTAGCTGTACGCAGGCCTCTCACTGTTGTGGCCTCTCCCGTTGCGGAGCACAGGCTCCGGACGCACAAGTTCAGTGGCCATGGCTCACGGGCCCAGCCGCTCCGCGGCATGTGGGATCTTCCCGGACCGGGCCACGAACCCATGTCCCCTGCATCGGCAGACGGACTCTCAACCACTGCGCCACCAGGGAAGCCCCCGGGAAGCCCCCAGACAAATTCTTTCTCCCCCTGCCATATCTCCATAGCACCAGCGTGAAGCTCTTATACACCACCCACTAGGAACCGTGCATGCTATGTCCCATTTGGTAGATTATGACCTCCAGGAGGGCAGGGCCTGTATCTTTCAATTTTGTATCCTCCATAGTACCTACCAGAGATTTTACGCTTAGTAGATACTCAATAAGTGGTTGTTAACTTGGTTGAACCCACATTTTTTTTTTCTTTTTGGCAGATGCCCTAAGAAAATCATAAAATAAATGAATTACTTTTCTTCTTTTCATTGCAATATATATGCCCTGGGCTAGTGGGTATTTGTAAGCCTGGTTTAGAACTTAGGGAAAGTCATCAATCTAAGAAAGGAAAGGAAATGCATTTTAAATCACAAGAGCATTATAGCCTTATATAAGGCCTTCTAGCAAAGCAATTATCGACGGCTCAATAACCCAGGTGCTAGTGTTATTATGAACAAAAATACGAGGTTGAGAGACAGTGACTGATCTCAACTTTTATATTCCATGGGTACGCAGTTCAATGAAACATGTACAGACGGAAAGTTTCGATCTGAGAATCATGTGGGTATCATAATGCAAATAATTGGCTTTCTTTCTAAAGAACATCTGGTGAAACTCTGAAAGCAGTTGTTTATACTGCTGCCAAAATGCTGAAAAATATAATAATTCTCCAATGAGGTTAGAAATATCTGGGGGAAGAAAAATACTTTTTATGTAGTTTTGTTTTTATTAAATCCTGTTGTTGTTTCTCAAATATGGCACATAGGAGATGCTCAATAATATTTGTTGAATGAATAGCAGACACTCGTTAAACAGTTGTTGAATGAATCATCTCCTTTTTTTAGGCTTATAAGATACATTTCCAAAAAATAGAATGCCCTAGTTTTACCATGTCTTGTACCCTTTTTATTTGGCATAAATTTAAGTAATGCTACTCTTGTTCTGAACATTATAGAATATAATCAGCATGTATATCTATAAGAAAAAAATATCTTAACACTACAGAAAATGTATGCGTAAAGCTAGATATATGATAGCAACATCTTAATATATTAATACGTTACTTTTACTATTATGAAACACTTTTTTTTTTTTTTTTTGCGGTACGCGGGCCTCTCACTGCTGTGGCCTCTCCCGTTGCGGAGCACAGGCTCCGGACGCACAGGCTCAGCGGCCATGGCTCACAGGCCCAGCTGCTCCGCGGCATGTGGGATCTTCCCAGATCGGGGCACGAACCCGCGTCCCCTGCATCGGCAGGCGGACTCTCAACCACTGCGCCACCAGGGAAGCCCCATGAAACACTTTTAAAATTTGAATTGTGACCTTGCATAATCATGTTTGCTTCTATAAATAAAATAAAAAATCCTGCTAATGCCTATAGTTATGGTACCACTAAGAAGGCTCAAACTTGGGATTTAAAAGCCCCGAAATATTGTGGGACGTGAAGAAGACGACGGAAGATGAAGTCCTTTTTCCCATGCCCCGTTCCCAGAATTCCCAGCAGCATTCTCTTCCATACTCCTGTGTGAGTGAGGCAACTGGGCTCCCTAAAGGCTGCCCAAATTTCACTCTGCCAAGTTTCAGTACAGAAAGAGCATGTTAAATAATAAATGTGAGTTTGAGTGTAACTAATAAAACTGGAATGTTAAAGAGCAGCATGCTTTTGAAAACCAGCCTCCTTGTGAGGATGCTCCCTGTGCAAGTCCACGGGAAATAATTCTGAAAGGAGTAACATTAATTAGTAATATAATTTATCTTCTGGAAGCTGTTTCCTTTGATGGCTGTTGTGGCGCAGTTCATAAGCCTCCAAACGAGCGCTCAAAGACAATGGTTCACACCACAATGTCAGCTTTGTTTCCCATCCTTGAACAGATAAAAGAGTCGAATTGATTTCAACATATCTAAATTTTACCTATGCATCCATACGATGGAGGATTATGAAGTTACAAAAATGTATTAATGTAGAGTTTTCAATGAGATGGTAAAACGCTTGTGATATAATAAGAGTGAAAAAGAGCAGAATCCAAAATCAAATCCATGGCCTCTGATCTCAGATTTCTTGATTTCAAATCCTGTTCTGCCACATACTAGATAGGCAACCTTGGCAAGATACTTAACTTCTGTGCCTCAGTTTCCTCAACTATGCTATGAAGGTTATAGTAAAAATCATCTCAAAAGGGCTTACAGTGCTCAGAATAGTACCTGGCAAATAAATAATAACGACTGTTATTACTTATTTGCAATATATTCACAATATATTTGTAAAGAAAAAATGCAAGATGAGGAGAATTACCTGAAGGCAATAACCAAAATGTTATTACTATGTGCTTCTGAATGATATATTTGTGGGCAATTCTTTTCTACTTCATTACACTTTTCAGTATGCATTCTTTTATAATAAAGTTTTAAAATGAAGTTTTATGCATACATGGCTTGATGGAAATTTAGGCGGAAATTTGGAAAAGGTTATTTAAAACCGATTATACTACAGCATTAATGAAATATTAATTAAGTTTATTATACAGATGATGTAACAGAATTCACATTTACTATTTTTTTTACTTAATACTAAATACATTTTTAAAGTTTAGCCAATTTCAATTTAACATTCAGATATAAAGTCAAACGTTTATTATAATCTTAATATTTTGACCTGCTAAAAATTACAAATATTTTATTTTTTAATTAAAAAAATCCCATACCGAAGTCCCAAAGGTGCCTTTCATGTTTAAGCTTTAATTAGCAACCACTTTGGTCTCTGACACATCCTGCACAGATATTGAAGTGTTAATATTACTGCAGCTTGATTACAAAAGGCAATGATTAATTTTAAAGCAGACAAAAAAGATATGCCCTGATTACAAAGGAATGATTAAGGCGAATGTCAGACATTGCACATTTATAGCAGTCTTTCCCATCGTCAAAGGATAAGACTTTGCAAAAGTTTATATTTAGGATCACGGGTACTTTGTACTTTATTATAACACTTTGTTCATGCCTGGGCGATAGATTCCCGCCCAACTCCAAGCACGACCTAAAGACCTTTGGGGGCCACATGGCCAGAGCAAAACAAAGCAAAACCCCCGAACGCGCAATGGACCCAAGGAGACGCCGTAGCGTCACTTCCCACCGGACCCAGACCCAGAGACTGAGGCGCTGGCCGCTGCCTTCTGCAAGCTCTGCAGCCCAAAGTATTGTTTCAAGTACATGTTCTGCTGAGATAAAGTGCACTTTGAGGACCTTCTCCCCGAACAGGGGGGTTGGCGGCGGTGGAATGAGAGGAAAAGGCCGACCGCAGAAAGGGCAGGGCTGCTGCCCTTTCGAAACCGCTCCCAAGCGGAGGCCTCAGAGCCTCCTTTTTTTTTTTTCCCTGCCAACAAAACGGAAAAAAGCCCGCACAGGGGCCAAGGCCTCGTCTAAGGGGAGGTGCTCTCAGCCAGGGGAAAAAGGCAGTCTGAGACAGGTCACAGGAGAAACGAGGGCGCCGGGGAGAACAAAGCGGGTTTGCCCTTCGTAACGGAAGCCACGGAGGCCCGGAGCGGGGTTCGCCGCGCCCGGAGCCTCGGGGCCTCACCTCACCCCGCGTGGGCCCCGTCCTCGGTGTGGGCAGGGGACAGGCCGCTGGAGGCCGAGCTAGGAGTGGTCCTGGAATAAGCCTTTATTGTGCGTTCCAGGGTCCTTAGACTCCGTTATAAAATATTTAAGCCCAGCCGAGATGAGCCTGGCGTCCCTGTTTCAGCACATCATCGTCTCCGAGCACCTGGCGGAGGAGAATCGCCGCTTGATGCGACAAGGTCGGGCGCTCGCGGGGGGCCTCTGGTCTTGGAGCCGGGGGCTTGGGGGCGGAGGGAATCCGGAGGCAGTGGGCCGAGCGGGGAGGGCAGGCGGCTTTCCACGTGGAGGGAAGGACTGCTGAAAGGTGTCTTATCACAGGCCCCAGAAACAGGGACTCCAGAAAGATGGATGTGTTTAAGCATTTAATTTATCTTACAGTCAGGTCGGAAATAAACGGATGTCGTGAAAAAATTAAGAAAGCAGCAGAGGAGCTGAATGAAGAGAAAATCAAGTTGGAATCTAAGGTATTGACATGGAGAGCATGCACATTATCACTTGAAAAAGTGTTTTCGCTTGACTTTTTGAGGATACGTTGCTATTGATATTTAACCAGTTGTCCGTCAATTACGAAACACGCTGTTGTGTTAGTGAGTGTAGTTCCATGTTGTCGGGTAATATTTAAAGTTCTGAATCTGGTGACGCCTTCCATCCGAACATGAATTTGTCCTACAGAAACCAGTTTAAGTAATGAAGAATTCATTGTCCGTGTTGTGGGATGGTTAACGTTTCAAAAGGGCGCAGTGCCATTGGAAAAAGATTTATTCAATTAAGTAGTTGGTGCGGGAAATAAATTTGAATAATAAATAATCTAAGAAGTGTTCTGTGTTGATGTAGCAGTTGAATGTAACTTTCACACGAGTCTCTGCCATTTGTTTTTCCGTCTTCTACCACATTTTGGACGTGGCCTTCGTCCAAAAGGATCAGTTTTCCACTAGTATTTCACTTCTTTCTGCAGCATATGTAAAGTTCTGTTATTTTACATAGAAACAAGGGAATATGATGGCTTCTTGAAGGAGGATTTTGAAGTGTGGGTAGAATTTTTTGAGAAGCAAAGAGAAGTAGTAGGAGAAAAGTATTTGGGGCACCGGGAGAATATGAGTAAAAGGGAGGCATAGCCAAGGCACACTGGGAAGAGAAATCTCCCAAAGCAGAGGGCTGATACCTAGGAATAGGAGGAAACCATCGCAGGTTTTTGGCAATGGAATGGTGTGATAAAAGGGGTTTAGGAAAATCTCTCTGAGCTCTGGGAGGATGGGAGCTAAGAACATCATCCAAGTATGTCACAATGAAGGTCTAGCTATGGGTGGCAGCAGACAGCCATACAAAAATATTTATTCAACTCCTAAAGATAAACGATGGGAGCAGTGTACAGTGAGAAATCTGTTTGAGGAAGTCTCTTTGCTAAAATAAGTCAAGGGCCTCCCTGGTGGCGCAGTGGTTGAGAGTCCGCCTGCCGATGCAGGGGATACGGATTCGTGCCCCGATCTGGGAGGATCCCATATGCCGCGGAGCGGCTGGGCCCGTGAGCCATGGCCGCTGGGCCTGCGCATCCGGAGCCTGTGCTCCGCAACGGGAGAGGCCACAACAGTGAGAGGCCCGCATACCGCAAAAAGAAAAAAAAAAAAAAAAAAAAAAGTCAAATAGACTTACCACTGTGAGAAATTTCCAGTTCTCTTTTTGGATAAAATAATCATAGATTCTTTCTCCACCCTGCAAGCTTCTTCTGTTCTTCCTTCCAAGTCTTGTTCAAACATCACCTGTGAGCCCTCCCTTGTACATCTTGGAAAATTTGTTTTATCATAGCATTTGGATACCACCTTACAATTAAACAACAGTACATGCTTGTGTTTGTGTTTGTACCCCTCACTATTTTGTGAGCAATGTATTTGGAATTTTTTTCTTAACCATCTTTTATTCCCACAGCCTGTCTTCCATGCCTAGCACACAGTATACATTAGTGTTTTGAATGAATTAATGAGTACTAATAGGGAAATAATAGGGAGAGCGCTGTCTTTTAAAATATCAATAAAATTTGGAAATATTCAGTGAGACCTTAGGTCTTGTTTTGCCTGTGAGTAGCAGATAAACTAGCTACTAAAAACAATGCTAAAAGCTGATGGCATAGGCAAAGCATTAAGAATGTCATGATGTAGCTTAAATTTTTCTTTAAAAAGAATTAAGAGGGCTTCTCTGGTGGCGCAGTAGTTGAGAGTCCACCTGCTGATGCAGGGGACACGGGTTCGTGCCCTGGTCCGGGATCCCACATGCCGCGGAGCGGCTAGGCCCGTGAGCCATGGCCGCTGATCCTGCGTGTCCAGAGCCTGTGCTCCACAACGGGAGAGGCCACAACAGTGAGAGGCCCGCGTACCGCAAAAAAAAAAAAAAAAAAAAAGGTTTACTCTTTGAATATCTTCTTTGGAAAAAGTAGCTTTACTCTTTGTAATATTTTCTCAGTTAACAGTCTATCTTCCTGAAAATGGAAATGTAGTCTGTTGATATATACACATACATAAAAAAGCTGATTCAAATAGTTATATTTAAGAGAAGACAGAACAAATCCCTAGCATTGTTTAAAACATTTGCTGAAATTACTAATTAATATAGGCTCATAAAATGCACATATATGTGCATATATGTGCATTTAATCAGCTCACATATGTGGTTAGTAATACAATTGCTTTCTACTAATAAAATTTACATGTGGAGGTTCACAGTTCATACAGTACTAATTTGTAATTGAAATAATTTGATTTATAATATAGTCAACATGGGGTGTGTGTGTGTGTATAAAGATTTTTAAAGTGGAGCCACAATTACAGTGTAACACTAATGAGAAGAACTGAAGAAGTAATCATAAATTGATTTCTTGTTTCTTTTATTCTCAGAGTTAATTATATGTCTGCCAATAACAGTGAAAATATATTTACTTGAATATTTGACTTGGCATTTATTGACCAATTTATCAAGTAGAAGCAGCATAAGGAGAAACTAGAACATAATTTGAATAGGCCAGTGTTTGAGCTATCTGCACAATGATACATTCAGAAAATAATTTGGGCATTTATTTTGGAAGTTGCTCGTGGTCAAAAAATGTATTCAGGAAGTACAGTATTTTTTTCTGTTCTGTAAAACCCAGGTAGCATGTAATTAGAACTTAAATGATAGCATTTGCCTTTCAGGGCTCAATGAGTCCTTTAAAATATATGGTTGCGAAAGTCTCAGATTATACAGTATGAGTACTTTGTGAACTGGAGAGCTATAGTATACCTGGTTAGGTTTGGTAATATGAAAACAGAAAGACAAGAACATGCTCTGGATTTGCGTTAATGCTTACCAATATACCTGAAGCTTCTGATCATCAAGGAAAGGTTTTATAGTATCAGTGACAGAGAAAATCAAAATTAAGGACTCACAGAACATTTGTTGTTTCTTTTAAGCATCTAAAAGAGTTTTTTCTTTTAAAAAATAGTGACATATAGTTAAAATTGGGGCATTTAATCTTTATAAACATATTACATAAAACCTAACATAAAGCTGTACTCCCTCAAGAGGAAGTAAATGGAGGAAAGTCTGAGGCTGTTTTTTTTTCTTCTCCAGTTTTAAACTATTGCATAAACATCATAACACTAATGAAATACTATTCCATGAATTTTTAAAGGAAAGTGATATTGAAATAAACAAGTAACTTAAGTTGGCTTCATTTACTTCTTTACTTCAAAATATACTCATTCATTTTTTTTTTTAATTAATAAAAGTTAGGAACCCTCCCAGAACAGCAGGCAAAGTCATATCCATTAGTACTCTATTACCCAATTCAGGAAAGAACAAAATCACAAATTATTATCATTTATAATATTGAAATAGAACTTTGTAATTGAGATTTTTTCCTTTTTTTAAAAGTTTAATCAAAGAAAAATTTATATCCTACTTGAGTTTAATTTTACTGTTGATTAAAAGTTGCTTAAAAACATAGATAAAAGAAAGGCATTTTTTCCCTCTCTAATTAACATTTGTTTAAATAACACATGTGAATTATTTAATCTTAATTTTAAAAAATAAAGTAGAAATTCTCCTTGTCACAATTTAATACATACCTATAGTTGTTAGTTGTGACCAAGACACTTAAAAAATTTTTTTTATTTATTTTTTATACAGCAGGTTCTTATTAGTTATCCAATTTATACATGTTAGTATATATATGTCAATCCCAATCTCCCAATTCATCCCACCACCACCACCCCCACCCCGCTTTCCCCTCTTGGTGTCCATACATTTGTTCTCTACATCTGTGTCTCTGTTTCTGCCTTGCAAACCAGTTCATCTGTACCATTTTTCTAGATTCCACATATATGCGTTAATATACGATATTTGTTTTTCTCTTTCTGACTTAGTTCACTCTGTATGGCAGTCTATAGGTCCATCCACGTCTCTACAAATGACCGAATTTCGTTGCTTTTTATGGCTGAGTAATATCCCATTGTATATATGTACCACATCTTCTTTATCTATTCATCTGTCAGTTGGCATTTAGATTGTTTCCATGACCTGGCTATTGTAAATAATGCTGCAGTGAGCAATGGGGTGCATGTATCTTTTGGAATTATGGTTTTCTCTGGGTATATGCCTAGTCATGGGATTGCTGGGTCATATGGTAATTCTATTTTTAGTTTTTTAAGGAACCTCCATACTGTTCTCCATAGTGGCTGTATCAATTGACATTCCCACCAACAGTGCAAGAGGGTTTCCTTTTCCCCACACCCTCTCCAGCATTTGTTCTCTGTAGATTTTCTGATGATACCCATTCTAACCAGTGTGAGGTGATACCTCATTGTAGTTTTGATTTGCGTTTCTCTATTAATTAGTGATGTTGAGCAGCTTTTCATGTGCCTCTTGGCCATCTGTATGTCTTCTTTTGGAAAATCATGTGGCTACTCATTGCTAAAGATCCAAATCAGACAGGCAGCAGTTTAGGATGAATAGTACATGGCCTTTGCCTTTGAGAGACTTAAGAGTCAAATCAGAGGTATTATCCCTTCCTTAGAGATGAGGCTCTTTCAGTTCAGGGTGCTCTTGATTGCAAGTCACAGAAATTCAGTTCAAAACGGCTTAAACAATATTGGGAAACGACTTATATATTTGAAAACCCAGCATTTGATTCAGCAGTTATATCAGTTGGAATGGCACCAGATTGCTTAAAATCAAAGGCTAGCCGTGGTGGGTTTACCAAATAAGGATTTATTTTTCCTCATGTAATGGGAAGTTTGGAGGTTGGCAGTCAAGGGCCATTTATTAAAGTGGCTCAAAGAAATCCTAAAACACCCCAGCACATTATATCTTTTTGTTCCACCATCCTTAGCATGTGGCTTTCATCCTTGTAGTCACAGGTGCTGCTCCATCCCTATTCATAATATCTGAATTCTAGCTGGAAAAAAGAGGAAAAGATGAAAATCAAAAGGCTTCTTCTTGTGTGGCTTTATCATTGTTTTGGTGGAAGGGAAGTCCTCTCCAGTGACTGGGGCCTGCATCTCAAGGGTTACAATTTTGTCAAGTGGTCAACCCTGAAATGGAATCTGGGAATGTGAATATTTATAACTGGATGCATTATTGCTGTGAATAAAACTGGAATTTTATTAGTAACGAAGAATGGTAGAATGGCTGGTTGTCCTTGTGTTCTCCCGATAGTTATAACAACTCTTAGAGTCATATGCTTTCTTTTCAAAACCAGGGAGAGAAAGAAGGAAGTTTCCAGAAGATTTCTCTGAAAAGCAGGGAAATTGTTCTTGTCAGATACCTTCTTTCATGTCATTTTCACAAACTGTGACATTTGACTATCCCTGAACCAATAACTGTGGTCAAGGGGTAGTAACTTCTCCCAAATTCATTGGGCTGTCTGGAGATGGTGCAGGTTTCCAAAAACTAATTAACTAAGAAATTAACTACCAAGGAAGGGAGGAATGCACATTAGGGAGACAACCAGGTGCAACAGTATCTACTACAAAAATGCTAGTGGTTAAAACCAGAATGGCCATGTAGAGACTCCCTGTAGTTGGTTGAAATGTTTCATGTTAATTATTGATTATGTTTATCATTTAATCTTACTATGATTTATCATATATGATGGAATATAATGCAAGCTTTTCCCCTCTAGGTTATCCCTCAGTCAAAAAGGAGTAAAGCTTTCATGTTATAAAATGCACTTTAAATTCCCTTATTTTGAACAAGAGCTCAATTAATGATGGTTTGGGATGCTTGGAGAAATCACCTGGTTGAACTGATAAAAATATCTAGGCAGAGACATTTAACTGATTCAGTTATTATTCCTGGGAGTATGACCTCAGAATTCTAAGTGCTAGGTGTCATTGTAAAAAAGCCACTTAATGATGTAAAAAAAAACATTAATTACTGAAACATAATATTGTGATTAAAAAAACCTATAAAAGTTACATCAGGGCTTCCCTGGTGGCACAGTGGTTGAGAGTCCGCCTGCCGATGCAGGGGACACGGGTTCGTGCCCTGGTCCGGGAGTATCCCACATGCCACGGAGCGGCTGGGCCCGTGAGCCATGGCCGCTGAGCCTGCGCATCCGGAGCTTGTGCTCCACAACGGGAGGGGCCACAGCAGTGAGAGGCCCGCGTACTGCAAAAAAATAAAAACAAAAACAAAAAAAGTTACATCAGCATGATACCATTTAAACACACACAGAACAATAATACATCTTGTAAGGGAAAATACGTAGTGAAAGTTTAATGACACACATGAGAATGATAATAGTACATCAACTTAGTGATTATCTCTCATGGGAGTGGAAGATAAACGTAATCAGGGAAGGGTATACAGGGAATTCCAGCTGTATCTATAATGTTTTATTTCTTAAGCTGGGGGACATAACTGTTAGGTTACTAAGAAAAATAAAGATATATTTTAAAAGTTACAGAGCAGTGGCTTTTAGTCCATTTAAAAGGTTGTACAACCACCACTATCTGATTCCAGAACATTTTCATCACCCCCAAAAGAAACCCTGTACCCATATTAGTCACCCCCCCATCCCCCTCAAACCCCGCTAGCCCTTGGTCACCACTAGTCTACTTTCTGTCTCTGGACATTTCGTATAAGTGGAATCATACAATAATGGCCTTTTGTGACTGTCTTTCACTTAGCATGTTTTCAAGGTTCATCCATGTTGCAGCTTGTGTCAGTACTTGATTCCTTTTTATGGCTGAGTAATATTCTATTGTATGGATGCACCACTTTTGTTTATCCATTCATCAGTTGATGATCACTGGGTTGTTTCCACTTTTTAGCTATTATGAGTAATGGTGCTGTGAACATTTGTGTACAAGTTTTGGTAGAACATATGTTTCAATTCTCTTGGGTATTCCACCTAGGAGTAGAATTTCTTGGTCATATGGTTAATTCCAGGTTTAACTTTTTGAGGAAATACCAGACTCTTTCTATAACAGCAGAAGCAGCAGCAGCATTTTACATTCCCACCAGCAATATACAAGGATTCCAGTTTCTCTATATCCTCACCAACACTTATTTTCTTGGGGGTTTTGGTTGTTTGGTTTGTTCGTTTGATAGCCATCTTAGTGGATGGGAGGTGGTATGTCGTTGTGGTTTATATTTCCAGTTCCCCAATGAGATTAATGTTGAACATCTTTTTAGATGCTTATTGGCCATTTGGCACATCTATTCTTTGTTTTTTGTTTTTTTTTTGCGGTACGCGGGCCTCTCTCTGTTGTGGCCTCTCCCGTTGCGGAGCACAGGCTCCAGACGCACAGGCTCAGTGGCCATGGCTCACGGGCCTAACCGCTCCGCGGCATGTGGGATCTTCCCGGACCGGCGCACGAACCCGTGTCCCCTGCATCAGCAGGCAGACTCTCAACCACTGCGCCACCAGGGAAGCCCTGTATGTGTTTTTAATATTGTGTGTTGAAATGGAAAGTTCACATAAAGTACTTCTATATTCCAAAGTACAGTGATGGTCTCAAGGGAGAGTATTTGTATGATTGTCTGAGTTGCAGTATGAACTAGCTATTCTTTTTCTGGAATACCATTTTTACTTGAATAATTGACAGATAAGTGTAGTTATTTAAACTTGAGTATTTGGCAACATTTTCTCAAAAATGAATGAAATGACCCTGACATTTCAAGGCAAAAAACTGATATTATTATTTTGCCAATGATAATATTCAACCTTTCAAACAAAAATTAGAATTTTGGAAGACTCAGATTTGTCATTGTAAGCTTCACAGTTTCCCAGTACTGAAAGACTTTTCTAATGAGTTTGTTGGTGATATTAATAAGTGTTATTTTTTAGTATTGTATTAAGAAGTATATCAACATTTGGAGGATCTGAATAGTTCAGTGAAGGAATATTTTCCAAATAACCAGCACATAATTTTACAGAATTGTGCATGGATAAAAGATCCACTCAAAGCACAAAATAGACCAATTGTTTTTATTGTAACAGAGGATGAAAAATTTATTGAAGTGTTTTCAGATTCCACATTGCAACCAACCTTTCAGGAACTAACACTTACAAAGTTCCTTAAGAATATGCGTAATTGTTTGGAAAGGGTATTATTAAAATAACCCTCCCATTTCCAACTATACATCTATGTGAGACCAGGTTTTCTTTGTATACTTCAACCAAGAAACATATTGCAAAAGGTTGAATAAAGAAACAGATATGAGAACCCAACTGTCTTTTGTTAGAGGAGATCTGCAAAAGATGTAAATGTAACTCTTCTTACTATTTTTTTTTGTCTTTGAAAATATTATTTTTTCATAAAAATATATTTTAACATACAATGGATTTATTGTTATTACCAAATGAATTAAGTATTTTCAAAATTTCTCAGTTTTAATCTTTGATACTGAAAATATTTATAGATATAACTCAAAAGTCATCAAATAAAAGTCCTCAATAATTTTTTAAGACCATAAAGTCATAAAGACCAAAAGTCATAAGATCAGAAAGTTTGAGAACGGCTGCTGTAGAGGACCCTCCCTTAGCTCCATATATAAAATAATATGACCTCATGCCATCAGTATCTCTATCCTTTATTCTGCTTTATTTTTCTTTGTGGCACTTAATTTCTCTTGATGTATTTGTATTGATCTGTTTACTGTTTGTCTCTGCCCAGTGGAATGTACGCTTCACAAGGAATACATATGCATCTATTTTATTCACTACCGTTATTCCCAGTATCTAGAACAGTGCCTGAATCACAGTAGGTGTTAAATAAATATTATTGAGTGAATAAATTAATTTAATTTTTTTCCTCTTAGAATTCTCTGTTTTCTGTTTTCCTTTTCTGTGAATTCTGCTTGTTTCATCTGATGGCCTTCTCACATGGTGGTACATTTGCATATGAGCTTTAAAATTTTTTATTGTGAACTTATCTTTAGCAGGGCTTTTCTTTCTTGGGAGTCCTGCATATTCTCTTGATAAAAAAGATGTTCCTAAGGAGCAGTTTCACTGCAGCTGCCAGAACCTTGCAGATTTCATTTGTTCAGGACCAGTTTTCATGTTAACTTTTGAGCTCAGGATTTCTGCACTGCATGGCTAGGAGACATTTGAATCTCACATCCGTGAACAATTCAAGTTTGGGTTTGGGGTTTCTTGGGTATGATTCTTCTTCCACTCATGGATCGATGGAGGCAGCTCACTTTTATGCTGCATCTCCAAGCCAGTGGATGGAGTTTTGTTACTCTGCTTGCATAGCCAGCATAGGCACTTTTTTTTTCTTGCAAAAAACAAAAGCAACAGTTTAGTTTAAAAGAGTGATAGCCGTTGAAGTCTTTATACCCCTTCCCCTGTCCCATTTCCAGGCTGAGAGGTAGTCTCTGCCAGCAGTTTCCTTCCAGGCATTTTTTTTTTTAAATTGAGGTATGGTTAATTTACAATGTTGTGTTAGTTTCAAGTGTGTGTGTGTGTAAATATATATATATATATTCTTTTTCAGATTCTTTTCCATTATTGGTTATTGTAAGATATTGAGTATAGTTCCCTGTGCTATACAGTAGGTCCTTGTTGTTTACCTATTTTATATATAGTAGTGTGTATATGTTAAACTCCTAATTTATCTCTCCCCTCTTCCCCACTATCTCCTTTGGTAATCATAACTATCAATCTCATTCTTTTTTTTTTTTTTTTTTTTTTTTTTTGCGGTACGCGGGCCTCTCACTGTTGTGGCCTCTCCCATTGCGGAGCACAGGCTCCGGATGCACAGGCTCAGAAGCCATGGCTCACGAGCCCAGCCACTCCACAACAGGTGGGATCTTCTCAGATCGGGGCACGAACCTGTGTCCCTTGCATCGGCAGGCAGACTGTCAACCACTGTGCCACCAGGGAAGCCCAGGAATTTCCTGATTCTTTTGTTTTGTTTTGTTTTGTTTTCCTAGATAAATTTGAGATCACTTTTTCAAGTTCCAACAAAATAAAAGTATTGGGGTTTTAATTAAGATTATACTAAGTTCATTTGGGGAGAACTGATATATTTACAACTCTGAATCTTCACATTCAAGAATATAGCATAAGGGCTTCCCTGGTGGCACAGTGGTTGAGAATCTGCCTGCCAATGCAGGGGACACAGGTTCGATCCCTGGTCTGGGAAGATCCCACATGCCACGGAGCAACTAAGCCCGTGCGCCACAACTACCGGGCCTGTGTGCTAGAGCCCGTGAGCCACAACTACTGAAGCCTGCACACCTAGAGCCCGTGCTCCACAACGAGAGAAGCCACCGCATTGAGAAGCCCGCACACTGCAACAAAGAGTAGCCTCCACTCGCCGCAACTAGAGAAAGCCCACATGCAGCAACAAAGACCCAACATAGCCAATAAATAAATAAATAAATTTATTTTTTAAAAAAAGAATATAGCATATCATTCTATTTATTTATACCTTCTTTTATGTTCCTCAGTGCAGGCTTTTTCATATAGGTCCCACATACTTCATGTTAGGTTTATTTGTGTTTTGTTTAGTTTTTGGTGTTGTAAATGGGATCTTTTCCATGCTTTTTCCTATTTATTGTTGGTAAATAGAAAAACTACTAGTTTTTGGTATTATTTTTGTTACTAGCATTTTTACTGAACTCTTCTCTATTTCTAAGTTTCTCAGTAGATTTTCTTGGTTTTATTAGGTACACAGTAATCACATTTGCCCAAACAAAAAAAAAGAGAGAGAACTGTGTGCCAGCTTTTTAAATAATTGTTATCTCTTGTTCCTTTTCTTGACATATTGTATTAACAAGAACTTCCAGAACAGACGTAAATAGCAGTGGTCTTATCAGGCATCTTGATAATCCTTAATGAAAAGATGAGAGATGAGCCAAGACTTGACTGAGATGAAGGAATGAACCATGAGGAATCTGGGGAAAGAGATTTCCAGGCATAGAATATCCGGTGCAAAGACCTTGAGGAGAGAGTGTGGCTGGATGTTTGGGGAATAACAAGGAGGCCAGTGTGGCTAGAGAGGAGTGATTGAGGAGGAAACTGGTAGAAGATTAGATTAGAGAGGGAATAAGAGTGTAATCATGTAAAGCCTTGTAAGCCATTATAAGGACTAATATTTAGTAATATTGAACCTTTCTTGCTTACTATATTAGTTAGGATTACTGTGTCATAGTGAGTTATTCTTTAAGCATTGCATCTGTGGTTAAGAAATGTATTTATAAAAAACAGATCTATTTTTAAAAAGTTAATATCTGCAATTGATACAGTATTCATTGATGTACTCTAGTGCTGAAACGTCTTTTATCATAGTCATAACAAACGCATTCTTTCCCCAGTTGCTGTGATTACGAATGTGAAATCTTCTACCTAACTTTCATGATGTTTTCTTATGTAGTGTTGCCTGTTTTATTCTTGGGCAGAGCATTTAGTCAGAAAAATACCAGTTCCTAATGCCTGAAATTATTTTAAGCAACAGCAACCACAACAAAGTGTAGATTGTACTTTGTACTTTGCTTACTTGGACCCAAACATTAATTTCAAATCCTCAGTCATTCTCAACTTTCAAGTTATTCTGGTAGAAAAATACCTAAGGGTGCCCAAGCAGCAAGAGTGGTGAAGAGTCACAAATCATGGCTATGCTGAAAACTGACCTAGTTGACCAGATAAGTCAGCTGACTGGGTCAGCTACAAGCTCTTTTGAAAAATCAAATATCCCAGGAAAAATAAGACAGGGAAAGGGAAAAAGAAGTGTTTATTTCTGAGGAAAGTAAAATTAACCAGAGTGTTGGCACTGTTATAATTAAAATTTTCCAAAACAGCAATATTTTCTGACAAAGCTTGGCTATTTGATTCTAGCATATAACTTTAAGGCTGCACGCAAATATTTTCATTTCATTTGTAGTCAGAGAAAGGAAAGAGATTAGAAAGAGAAATTTGAACCTTCCACCCTTTTCTTTTTATCGTTTGTAGCCCCTTGAGATCCCTGGGTAATTTAGCAGATACAGCCAGTAGTTTCTTAAGTTTTTATTTATCATGGATGTCCAGGCTACCATAGATATAAGATAGTGCCTCAATTCAAACCTGACTCAGATAAGTTCAAAAATATCTTTTTAAATCACAATTTTACATCTCTTCTAGTATCTTCCCAATTCTGATTCCTACCCATCACTTTTGCGACAAAGAAAGGTGAGAGAGATTTCTGATGATAATTTATTCTGTGAAGTGACCTCATCTTATGATCCTATCAACATCTTCAGGGTTATATTTGGAATATTTATACATCAGTAGGTCTGGTTTTCAAAAGCAAGAATGTGAAAAATAATTAAAGAAATGAGTCGTGATAACAGGAAGAACAAAAGGAACAATGAGAAACACATTCTGCAAATAGGTGGTCTTGAAAAGCTTTTTTTTAATAGTGAGAGTTAATAACTTAGAGTGGAACTGGATAAATCCTAAGGCGTTTGTCCCATTAGTTCCATTAAAATAGAAGGTCTAATAATATTAGACCCGATGTAGTTTCTGCAACCATAACTTAACTGCTTTCCTCAACTTGTGAGTCAGCGTAGGCAATCTATTCTTTCTTGACCTTCCTAACGTGAGCTTTTCCAAAGTCCTGCTTCTTTCTCTATTACTCTCTTTTCCCTACTTGCCAATTCCATTATGCATTAAATGTTTTCATCACAGATCCTAAGTAAATTTAAAAATTAATGTTACTATAATCTTTCTGTAGTTATTGATTCTCTGGGGCTTTTTAGGTCTTGATTAAAAGAGGAAAATGTGTGAGTAAAAGATAAAGACAGAGTGTAAACAGAAAGTAAGAACGAAGAGTACACCAATAATAAGAATGAAGACAAAAAAATAGAAAAGACCTCAAAATGGATAATTTACATAGAATTTTAGGGAGGAGGAAAATTATAGCTCTACCCTTCTTATAGACCTTTTGAACAGCAGTCTGATTTCCATTTGGGGTATATAGGTTTCATCTTTCCAGGTTATGGTAAAACATTCCAATTAAATGCCAATATGTCTAATATCTCTCCTTAATAATTGTTATTTTCCCTTTTAAGAAAGAAGACATGAGCTCAGTGGTAATTTTAGGTCTTAGTGATAGCTGGAAACAGAGCACCTTAATTTCTGAGTCCTTAACATAAGGCTTTTGGGAATTCGAGTGATAAATTTCCTTGTCTTATTTTAAAATTCCTTAGCTTGATAAATAATATTTTCTCCATTTTTGGTTTTCAGTGCAGCTTTGACTACAGATCAGTGGTAGAAACAGAATCAGAATTTAGGAATTTTGATTCTGAAAGGCATATTACATGAAATACCTAATTGGATTAAACCAAAATTTATCCAGCCTGATATTTGGTTTCAAAGCATTTTTGTAAACATTCATGGTTATTGTTCATAATTGCAACTCTGAGAGTGAGGAATATACTGCAAGCAACCTTTTCTCAATAAATTCTGATGGACCTAGTATTTGGTAATTTTTCTGTCTCTTAATCTTATATACTTTCAGTTTATGCTGTTGTCAGAGACTGAAGCCCCTTTTTAGTACCAAAAGTATCTTTTTACTACTTTGAAATAGTTCTAATATTTACATATTAGTATCATGATTTAGAAGCAATAAAGTCAGAAGACCTGAATTTTAATCCTGGGTTTGCCCCTAATTAATTATATAACCTTTGTTAAGGTATTACTTCTCTGGAACTCATTTTATTCTAATTTATATAATAGGTACTAAGTAGCTCAGAAGTATTTTCTTATTCAAAATAAATGTGATAAAATTCATGATCATACTCTTGTTCACCATTGTTACCAGTTTCTATATAATTTTATAGATCAGACCATATGTTTTCTAATTTGTCTTCTCAGACAGTAAAATACTAATTGCCCATTCTCCCTTCCCCCAATTTTGAAAGTATTTTCTGGATTCCTTTGGTCATGTAAATTTCACCTTTCTAATCTTTCTCTATTGATGTCTTAAGATAAAGTTGATGAAATCAGCACCAAGTGCTGAAGGTATGGGCAGATGGGCTATGATATTATATAAATTTAAGATCATATTTTCTGTTTTATTCCAGCTGCTTTTTTTTAAATGCCAGTATTTCTAGGGCTTTTTAGCCATATCATTTCAAAATGTCTTTTAGGCCAACCCTTTGCCTCTGGACTAAACTATTCCTAAGCTCTTTATTATTCAATATCTTCTGGGACAGAGATTTCACAACCTGTCTCTCACCTTGAGGAAGTTCTTAACAGCTAACATAAATCTTGCTTTCTGCAATTTAAGTTGAATTTATTTCCTTTTCCTTTTCTCTGTGGAGATGGGAACAGCCCCAGATTTGAAGTGATGATTCTTATGAGGGCCAGTACTGAATGTAGTGGAAAGATTATTTCCAGTCTGGCATCATTTTTAGCTTTTATATATTAAAGCTTCTTGACTTTCATTTCAATGTTCGTGGTCTCAAGAGATGCTATTCTTTACAGCCCAAATGAAATAACAGTTACATGTCTAATATTAATGTTTATTTTATCTTTTGCTAGTTAGAACCAAATGAGGTACTAAAATAAAAAATGAGTTCTCAAAACCCATTTGAAGACTTTAGCAGATTTGTGTTTTATTTGGTATAACTATAGTCATGGGACTAAGTTTTTGCCTGTGGTTTTTAGATTTTATCTCATAACTTGATTAGTCATGATTTATTCATCCATATCTTTCATGTAAGTGATGAGAATAGAAATTTGTTCTTTAAAACAAGCTGTCTTAAAGCAGATTTCAATGTGTGTCATCAAAAAGCTTTAGTACCTAAGGTACAAAATGTGCTAGGTATTAGAAAGGAAAAAGTAAATACATCCTCTGCCCTTGAGGTGCCTATAGTCTTATTAGGGGAAGAGATTATAAAAATTATAATTATAAAGCATTTATAAAATAATTTAAGACAGAGCATATAAAGTAAGATGTTTAGTGTGAATTTTATTTTGCATTTTAAAGATTAATATAAAAATTTTATACTATACAGATCTGTTAACTAAGGTACCCTAAAATGTCTAATTGTTTCATTCTGATTTCTGGTTTTTTTACTTTAAAGATTCAGCAGTTTTCTGAAAAAGCCTTCCTCTTACAGCTTTTGAAAACTCATGAAAATGCCTTAGAAAGACAGTGCAGTGAAATTACAAGCCAAAGGAGTATGCTTCTCCAAACGTTTGTAAGTCTCCAGCCACTTAGAAAAATTTATTTCATTAACTGTATCAAAAAGTATTAAAATAGGTGTACTTTTAGAAAAAATTATCCATATGCATATTGGCAGATAGTCCTGTTCAGATATGGAAAATTATTAAGTGCTATTTTAAACCAGTTGGTAGAGTAATATAGTTTGAAAGAATTTTATTGGCAGCATGCAGTATAGAAATTATTTGCAATTGTGATAAGCATAAAAGAAATAGTGAAATTGATCTGAATTGCTCAGGCTTCAATACCTTGGTTTTAATGCTTTTGAAAGGCAGAGAGTTTCACACTTTAGGCATATTAATGGATGTGGGTGAAAAGATAGATTTTGTTTATCTTTTTATCATAAGTCAGAGGCAACAGACTCAGTAGTTTTAAATGAGATAAGGACAGTTTAGGAATATGATTTGTAACTAACTGACATTTTGAAAAAACTGCATTTTAAAATATTAAAAATATATATCTAAAGTCAGAATCAACCACCAAATGGTTATGAATGACATGGCCAGTTTCCAAATGTAGCTCATAATTAGTTACATTTCTTAGAAAAAAAATAGGAAAATGCAGTAATGTTTAGGTTCTACCATTGTCAAAAAGTTTAGGTACTAGCATTGTTTAAAGTTTTTGTAAATTCTTATTTCTACTCCATGTTGACATTGCATGAAATGTGGCTATTATTTAGAACTGAATTTGAAATGAATATATAATTTTACCTTTATTGTCTAAATTTTAAAAGGTTTTCTTGGATTTCCTGTTTTGTTTTTCTTTTTTATCCTGTAAGACAGTAATTCCTTTGCGTGTAGACTTTCATTTTCAACTTTGGTTATTTAATTATTTTACCACCCATTTTGCAATGAAGAAATGGCATATATGGCTGTAAGTTTAATACACAAACAAATGCATACATAATGATGGGTGGTAGAATTTCTACCTCAATAATTGTCCTAAAACATTAAGGATAAATCTTTCACATGAATGTAGTTGGTTGTTACTATGTAATAACTTCAGTTTTTTAACTAATATTGCTGTAGTAGTACAGCATTTTAATCCCAGGAAGTATAATTTTCTATTTTGTTGTTAATATTTCCAAATGATTGCATTTTAAATCACTAAGGAAAAATATTGTTGCAACTAACACCTATATTTTTTCCTTTGTTTCCATTTTTCAGGAAGCTACAAAGAGAAAAGTGACAGAGGAGGAAGAAAAATTTATTAAGGAAATTACAGACTTCAATAATGAGTATGAAATAACAAAGAAACGAGAGCTTTTGATGAAAGAAAATGTCAAGATTCAAATATCTGACTTAGAAAATGAGGCAAACATTCTGAAAATGGGTATGAATACATAGTACCACCTCATTTATCTGGTATTATTGAAAGTAACTTATTTTGAATTAATGGTTTTTCCAGAAATTTAACTTTTTCATAAGTAACTTGGGTTATTGCATAGCTATTCTTTTACTTTTATCTTGATGGTATGTATCTTTTATTGTGAGCAGTCTCAAATTCTTTAGAAGTAGATGTGACATGAGCATTGGTCATTTATTTAGTAATCAAATCTGTTTACTATCTGTTGTGTGTTAGCTACTCTTTTAGGTCCTGGAGATGTAAAGCTAAAAAGTGAAGGGATCAAATCCATAAGCAAATGTTTATAGGAAAATGTGATAGAAGCTATAATAAGGGTAATACTGTTGTTGTGATCCTCATTTTACCATCAATCCAGTTTAAACTAGGAAACACGGTTACACAGCGAGGTGGGGAGAATTTCATTTCAGAAACAGTAGTATGCAAGTTATTGCAGTTTGTGATAAGATCCTGAACTAAAGAAGTTACCAAAGGGAGGAGACGATGAATTAAAGATATGTTTAGGAAGAATGATAGGACTGTATCACTGATTAATGTAAACAGATATATAGAAAGTCAAGCACGAATCACAGTTTTCAAACTTAAGAGATTGGGTAGAATATGGTACCAGGAGGAAGAGAAGAGGTGGAGGTGAACTATAGCCTTTTCTGGACAAAAAGATTAAGTTTTATTTCAGGTAGTTTTAGTTGGAGATGTCTATGGGATAAACAGGTGGAAATGCCCAGGTAGCAGGTAGAAATTTGGTCGTGAAGCTGATAAGAGAGATCAGAGCTAGAGTATTGGGTTTGGGAATACAAAGGAGTTGGTGACATAATTCAAAGGGAACATGTAGAGGGAACATAGAGGAGGACCGAAGACCAAAGACAGAAACTGGGAAAGCATAGCATTTAAGGAAAGGAAGAGAAGAAGAATGAGACAGAGATGTCAAAGAGGGCAAAGGGAGAACCAGCAGAGAGTAATATGTGATTTGGGGCAAGATGCTTAAGTTTTCTTTGCCTCAGTTTCCTCATCTGTAAAGACAGAGGATAATAATAATGACCTTAACAAGGTTGTTGTGAGGATTCAATGAAATAATATCTAAGTACATAGAATGCTACCGGGAACATAATTAAACCCTTAAAAATATAGGGATTATACTTTTTAATTAGTTTAATTTTATAGATGAAGGAAATGAGGTTCTCAGAGGTAGAGAGTGTAGGACTGAAGTTCTTAACTATAGGCACACATCTGGGAAGTTTAAAAAAAAAATTAAATGCTTGAGTCTCATCTCAGATTTATTGAATCAGGATATGGAGCATAGTTTTTTAAGTCCCTTAGATAATATTCATGTTTACTGCTATTTAATGATCACAGGTGTAGAACACAAGTTTAAATAGGTATTAACCTTAGGAGATACTCTAAAACTACCTTTCTTTTAAAAAGTCATGGATATGACCACTTCTATTCGTGATAGTATTGGAAATTCTGACCAGGTCGGTTAGGCAGGAAAAAGAAACAAAAGACACGCAAATTGGAAAGGAAGAAGTAAAATTATCTCTGTTCCCAGATGGCATAATCTTATAGGTAGAACACCTAACAATTCCACAAAAAAAACAAAACAAACTAGCAAAACAAAAAGCTTAAGCTAATAAATACAGCAAAGTTGAAAATTAGTTGCATTTCTATATACTAGCAAAGAACAATCTTTCAAGATTCCACTTATAATAGCATCAAAAGGAATAAAGTACTTAGGAAAAAAAATAACCAAGGAGATTAAAGACCTGTACACTGAGAACTATAAAACATTACTCAAAGAAATTAGAGAAGACCTAAATAAATGGAAAGATATTCCATGTTCATGGATTGGAAAACTTAATATTGCTACTATGGTATTATTATCCAAAATAATCTATAGATTCAATGCAATCTCTATCAAAATCCAAACAGCATTTTTTTCATGAATAGAAAAACCCATCCTAAAATTTGTATGGAATCCCAAAGGATACCAAATGGCCAAAACAAGAACAAAGTTGGAGGACTCAAAATCCTTGATTTCAAAATTTAGTAAAATGCTGTGGTAATCAAAATGGTGTGATACTGGGATAAAGACAGACATATAGAACAATGGAATAGAATAGAGAGCTCAAATATAAACCCTTGTGTCAAATGATTTTTGATAAGGGTGCCAAGACCATTCAATGGGAAAGGACCATCTTTTCAACAAATGCTGCTGGGAAAACTGGATACCACATGCAAAAGAATGAAGTTGGTTGGGCCCTTACCTTACACTATGTATGAAAATTAACTAAAAATGGATCAAAGTTGTAAACTTAAAAAATAAAATAATGAAGCCCTTAGAAGAAAACATGGGAAACACCTCATGGCATTGCATTTGGTGATGATTTCTTGGATGCTGAAAACACAGACAATAAAAGAAAAAATAGATAAACTGTACTTGGTCAAAATTAAAATCTTCTGTACATCAAAGGACACTATCAAGAGAGTAAAAACACAGCCCACAGAATGGGAGAAAATATTTTCAAGTCATATCTTTGATAAGGGATTAATACCCAGAATATTAAAAAAAAAACCCATAACACCAAAAAAACCAAACCAAACCAAAAAAACCCAGTTAAAAAATGGGCAAAGGATTTGAATAGACCATTTTTCCAAAGAAATGGCCAGTAAGCTCATGAAAAGATGTTCAACCTAAATAGTCATTAGGGAAATGGAAATCAAAACCACAATGAGATATTGCTTAACACCCATTTAGGATGGCTGTTATTTAAAAAAAAAGTCAAAATCTCCACAACATGATATTCACACTGTTCAGGATGCAATCCAAAATTCCTTGACCTGTGAAGAATCAGTGAAACATGACCCCTAATGTCAAAAGAAAATAATGAGATGCCAAAACCACAGTGATCTAGATATTGGAGTTAAAAACTTTATAGCAGCTTTATTAACTATGCTCAATGAGTTAAGAAAAATGCACTTGTAATAGATGAAAAGATAGGTAATCTCAGCAGAAAAATATAAAATGTAAAAAAGAATCAAATGAACATTTTAGAACTGAAAAATACAATATCTGAAATAAAAATGTCACTTAATAGCAGAATGGAGCTGACCGAGGAGCCAATGAACATGAAGCTGGATTAATAGAAATTACCCAATCTGAAGAAGAGAGAAAAAATTGAAACAAAAAAATAGAAACTCAGGGACCTGTGGGACAATTTCAAAAGGTCTAACATGCAAATAATTAGAGTTTCTGAAGGAGTGAGGAGAGAGAATGGGGCAGAAAACATATTTGAAGAAATCATGGCAGAAAATGTCAAATTTGCTGAAAAATATTAATTCATAGATTCAAGAAGCTCAGCAAATCCAAACAAGATAAATTCAAAGAAATTCATGCCTAGGGACATAATAATAGTGAAATTGTTGAAAAGCCAAAGATAAAAAAATCTTGAAAACAGGGAGCAATTAATCAAATGACCATGTACTTGTCACTAGAAACCATGAAGTCAAGAAGATAGTGGAATAATGAAAGTGTTGAAAGAAAAGTAAATCTCTATATCCAGTGAAAAATCCTTCAAAAGGTAAAATAAAGACATTTTCAAGTAAAGGAAAATTAAGAGAATTCTTTGCCACCACGACTGAACAACCATGACTGAACGGCAAGAAATGCTAAAGGAAGCTCTCCAAATAGAAGTAAAAATGACACCAGAGACAAACTCATATCTTAATTAAGATAATCAGAAATGGCAAATAAAATATAAGTACCTATGTTTTCTCTTAATTTTTAAAAATACATATGATTTCTTAAAAATATATTGTCTTGTGGAGTTTATAATGAATGTAGAGGCCATTTGTATACATGTATGTCATATGCATACATGACAACTATAACATAAATGGAAAGGGGGCCTGGTAAGTGGATCTGTACAGTTCTGTATAACATTCAGAAAACCAGGAATAGAAGGGAACTTTCTCAATCTGATAAGTATCCTGTATGAAAAGCCTACAGCTAATATTATACTTAATGGTGAAATATTGAATACTAACATCATACATAATGGTGACATATTAAATACTTTCCCACAAAGATTGAGAATAAGGTGAGTGTGCCCATTAATACCACTTTTATTCAATATGGCTCTGGATGTCCTAGCCATTTTAGCTATTGCAATAAGACAAGGGGAAAAAAGGCATACAGATCAGAAAGGATAAAAATAAAATTGCCTCTATTAGTAGATTATGATTGTTTATGTAGAAAATAGTAAGGAATTTACAAAATAATTGCTAAAATTAATAAGTCAATAAAGTAATGCAAGATTGATGTATAAAAATCAGTTGAATTTTTATGTGCTAACATCAAACAATAGGAAAATGAAATAAAAATGCCATTTAAACAGGATCAAAAAATAACATAGGGGCCTCCCTGGTGGCGCAGTGGTTGAGAGTCCGCCTGCCGATGCAGGGGATACAGGTTCGTGCCCCGGTCTGGGAGGATCCCATATGCCGCGGAGCGGCTGGGCCCATGAGCCATGGCCGCTGGGCCTGCGCATCCGGAGCCTGTGCTCCGCAACGGGAGAGGCCACAACAGTGAGAGGCCCACATAACGCAAAAAGGAAAAAAAAAAAAAAATAAAAAAAATAACATAGGAACAAATTTAACAGAAGACATGCAGGACTTCTACATTGTAAACTGAGCATTGCTGAGAGACATTAAGGAAGAACTAAATAAATAGATATACCATGTTCAGGGATTGGAAAATTCAATATTTTTAATATGTCAGTTCTCTTCAAATGGATCTTAGGTTCAACAGAATCTCAGTAAAAGTCCCATTAAGTTTTATTAAATCTCAACAAGCAGATTGTAATATTTATATGGAAATACAAATGACTTAAAATAGCCACAATTTTTAAAGAATAGAACAAAATTCAGAGATTCATACTCCCTGGTTTCAAAATTGCTAAAAAGCTACAATAATCAAGATAATGTGTCATTGGCTTAAGAATAGGCACATAGATCACTGGAATGGAAAAGAGTCCAGAAATAGACTCATGCATATATGGGCAACTGATTTTCACTGACGGTAGCAAGGCAATTCAGTGGGTAAAGGAAATTCATTCATCTATTACAAAACAATGATTCTTAACTTTTACTTCACACCATATTAAGAATCAACTCAGGGGCTTCCCTGGTGGCACAGTGGTTGAGAGTCCGCCTGCCGATGCAGGGGAGAGGGGTTTGTGCCCCGGTCCGGGAAGATCCCACATGCTGCGGAGCGGCTGGGCCCGTGAGCCATGGCCGCTGAGCCTGCGCATCCGGAGCCTGTGCTCCGCAACGGGAGAGGCCACAACAGTGAGAGGCCCGCGTACCGCAAAAGAAAAAAAAAATACTACTTAAAAATGAAAAATCAAAGCACAGACTTGGAGAAAATATTTGCAGTATACATATCTGGCAATGTACTATTATCCAGAATATAATGAACTCTTACAACTTAATAAGAAGGCAACAAAACTGATTGTAAAAGGGGAAAAAGATTTGAACTTTGCAAAAGAATATATACTAATGACCAATGAACATGTGAAAAGACACTCAATATCTTTAGTCATAAGGAAAATGCAAATTAAAACCATGATGTGATATCACTGTATATTCACTTAATTAAAATTAAAAAGCTTTATCATAGCAAATGTCGACAAGAATATGGAGCACTTGAAGTACATATGTTAGTGATGGGAATGTAAAATAAATCATACAACCACTTTGGAAAATTGTTTTACAGTTTCTTAAAAAGTTAAACATACTCCAGAGAAATGAAGCATATGTTCACACCAAGTTTTAGCAGCTTTATTCATAAAGCTGAACATAACTTAAATGTTACGAGGTTAATTAAGATTAAGAGGAGAATGGATAAACAAAACTGGTATATCCATGCAATGGAATACTCAACAGTAAAAATAAGAAATCTGCTGACACACAACATGGATGCATCTCAAAATGATATGATGAGTGAAATCAGCTAGACACAGAAAAATACGTACTATATACAACGCAAATTTGTGTCCTAGTTTATTGTTTACCTTTGACTATACTTAGAGTATGTATGTATGTGTCTCTGTGTGTGTCTGCATATGTCTGAATGCCATATAGAAATTTAAAACTTTTGCAGTCATCTTCATCAATCTTTTCCATTATGGCTTCTGGATTTTGTCTCCAGCTTAGAGTTTTACTATTAATCATGACACCAGATTGAAACTTTCTCTCTTTCTTCTCCTTCTCTCTCTTTCTTCTCCTTCTCTCTCTCTCCCCTCTTTTTTCTTTCCCTCCCTACCCTCCCCCTTTTGAGATGATCATATATGCTTTTCCCACTTTAATCTATTAACATAATGAACTTTGTTAATAAATATCCTATTATTAGCCTTACTTAGCTGTGGTCTCTAATGTTTTCTTTAAGATTTTTGCATCAGTATTTATAAGTGAGATTAATCGTTTTGTGTGTGTTATATTGACTTAACAGAAAGAATGTAAAAGCTTTCTTCTTTCTCCAGCTGGAAAAAATGTAAATACTACAATTATCAACTCCTTCAAAGTTCAAAAGAATTCACCTGTGAAACTGTTTTTGGTGACTGTTTCTCCCTGTTGGTGCTGGTGGAGAAAGGAGTTACTCAAATTTTAAGCACATACTAGAGCCATTTTCTTCTCAGAGCAGTTTTAGTTTCCATTTGTCTTCTGTCCCGTCAGTGGTTGCTCTTCCATTCCCTTTTCTAATTTGTACCACCATATCTGTTATTTCCTGATACTTGATTTTTCTCTTCTCTCTTCCTACTTCTGCTGGCTGTCCCCTCTGACCTTTCCCATTGAGCTTTTAGACCATAACTATGGTTAGTCAGCCAGTTACATTGGGTTTTGAATAATCTTCATCTTCATCTCTCCATAGCTATTTTATTATTTTCTGCTACTTAGAGTTTTCTTTCCACTGCCTGATATCTTCCTTGATTTATTAGTTTTTAACTTCAGATGTGGACGCTATTCTTACCCTTTGAAGTTGCCAAAATATTAACACCAATATATTTTTAGAAGGAGTTACTAGTTCTGGACTATTACTATGAGCCTCTTAATTTAGTTACATTATGTTTTAAAATATCATGATAAACATAGCAAACCAAGTTCCTCAACTTGTTTTGCCAGCCCTACACAACCTAGTGGTTCTCCACCTTCTAGGGATATCATATGTGTATGCGTGTGTGTGTGTGCACACAGACGTGCATGTGTATGTGTTACAATATTACACAGATGTCCTGGGAAGGCCTCACTGATGAGGTGTGTTTTGAATAAAGCCTGAAAGAAGTAAGAGAATGAGCCAAATGAATATCTAGGGGAAGAGCATTTCAGACAGAAGGATAGCTGATACAAAGCCTACAGAGGGAGATTGTGCCTAATCTGATTTCGAGGAAAAACAAAGAGCCTAATGTTGTTGTTGTCATTTTAAATTTATTTATTTATTTATTTATGGCTACATTGGGTCTTCATTGCTGCGTGCAGGCTTTCTCTAGTTGCATTGAGCAGGGGCTACTCTTTGTTGCAGTGCATGGGCTTCTCATTGCGGTGGCTTCGCTTGTTGCAAAGCACAGGCTCTAGGTGCACGGGCTTCAGTAGTTGTGGCTTGTGGGCTCTAGAGCGCAGGCTCAGGAGTTGTGGTGCATGGGCTTAGTTGCTCCGCAGCATGTGGGATCTTCCCAGACCAGGGCTCGAACCTGTGTCCCCTGCATTGGCAGGTGGATTCTTAACTACTGCGCCACCAGAGAAGTCCCAAGAGCCTAATGTCTTTAGAGTAGAAGGAGAGGTCGTGAGGTCAGAGAGGGGACAAGATACAGCCACTATGGAAAACAGTCTGGGGGTTCCTTAAAAAACTAAAAATAGGACTACCATATGACCCAGCAATCGCACTACTGGACATATACCCTGAGAAAACCATAATTCAAACAGACACATGTACCCCATTGTTCATTGCAGCACTATTTACAATAACTAGGACATGGAAGCAACCTAAGTGTCCATTGACAGATGACTGGATAAAGATGTGGCACATATATACAATGGAATATGACTCAGCCATTAAAAGGAATGAAGTTGGGTCATTTGTAGAGTTGTGGATGGACCTAGAGAGTGTCATACAGAGTGAAGTAAGTCGGAAAGAGAAAAACAAATATCTTATGTTAATGCATATATGTGGAATCTAGAAAAATGGTATAGATGATCTTATTTGCATAGCAGAAATAGAGACAAACGTATGAATACCAGGGGGGAAAGGGGGACTGGGAGGAATTGGGAGATTGGGATTGACACATAAACACTATTGATACTGTGTATAAAATAGACAACTAATGGAACATACTATATAGCACAAGGAACTCTGCTTAATGCACTGTGGTGACCTAAATGGGAAGGGAATCCAAAAAAGAGGGGATATATGTATATGTATAGCTGATTCATTTTGCTGTACAGTAGAAACTAACATAAAGCAACTATACTCCAATAAAAATTAATTTAAAATTAAGAACTCAGATCATTTAAAACCTGTGGGTCATTTGAAAAACTTTGGCTTTTACTCAAGTGAGATCAGAAGTCATTGGAGAATTTTGAGCACAGGAGTGAAGGGTCTCACATATGTTAATAGGATTTCTTTGGCCTCAGTTGAAAATACACTTAATGGAGGTAAAAGCAGAAACAGAAACCTAGGGAAAAGCGGTAGTAATCGAGACCAGAGATAATGATGGCTTAGTTTAAGACTGTAAGCAATTGAAATGGTGAGAGGTGTTTGGATTCTGGATAAATTTTGAAGATGGACAAGTAGGATTTCATGATGGATTAGATGTGGGGTTTGAGAGGAAGAGAGGCATTAACAGTTGACTCCAAGTTTTTTTGGCCTGAGCAACTAGAAGTATTCATATTTGGTATTCAATATATATTTGTGAAATTAATAAATGTTTATTTATTTTGAACATCTGATAATTCATGGATAAAAGGGTCCATCACTTTTGGCTTCAAAATAATGACTGTAATGATTGTCACAACATTTTTCTCAAAATGTCCCCCTTATTTATTTCTTCCAGTTGGTGAATCAGTTTTTCTTGGATGTTAGATAAGAGGAAGCATATTACACACCTTGCTTGCTAGTATTCTTTAAAGATAGGCAATGTATGTACAGTTATATGAGAGAGACAACTCACATGTCAAAAGATGGGAATGAATTTTCATTGTCTTAATTTGGTTTAATATTCATAGCCATAAAACCTAGCTTGATTAGAACTTCTTGGATTTTAAGCAGTGGAAGGAAGTAAAAAGTTATCACCACATCAGTTATACCTCAATAAAGCTATAAAATAAAAGTAATAACAAAATTAAAATGAGGCAGTAGAAAAGTGGGAAAAAAGTTATTACCACAAACATTGTGTTTATTCTTTCTGTTGTGTAAGTGTCATAGGAATTGATGCACTTGTTTTATTTTTTGGGAGGGAAGAAACAGTCTTGGAACCATGCCTTTTCCATTTAGCCTAGAGAGTTAGGACTAAGAAAAATAATACATTCTCTAACTCAGGAATGTTTAAGTCCAAAATTTCTCTATCATTCTTGCCCAAGTTCTACAAAGATATTTTATCACTTTATCATAGAATGTCTGATAAATCAGTTAATAGAATAAAATATTGTTTCACTTTTAAAATCTCTTAAAGATTGTAGTGGTATCCTGGAATACTTCTCTTAATTATTAGCATGTAGTTATGTTTATATTTTAAATATTCATTTATTAAAGGAGCAGAAGCATAAATATGAGTTTATTAATTTTTTTCAAAGAACTGTTCATTTTAAATTAATTGACAAAAACATGGATAATAAAAATTTTTAATTCAATTATATGATTTATTTGAGTTCAGTTCAGCACACTCTCTTGAGCACATGCTATGTGTTCTGTATATATTATGACAAGCACTGTACAAGAATTGGAGTTTAAAGATAAATGAAAGCTCCTGTTTTTAAGGAGCTTATAGTCTACTATGAGAGATAGACAAGTAAAAGGATCATTTAAATAGTATGTGGAGAACTTTCACTTATAATCAGGAAGGAGCACAACACAAACAACTAGAACTGAAGAAAATATATTAAAAACTATTTTTACATATTGAGGAAAAGAGACTGTTCAAGACTATGATTACTGAGAGAAGGGAAACACATGAGGTATGATTACCCTAGCTTTTTACCTGGATGCAATTCTTTGACAGCAGGACTGAGAGGGGGAACTTAAGCAAAGCAGAGTGGTCTGATTGAGTTGAGGATACAAAGATTGGAGTTCAGGGAGGCTGAGTTAGCTGAAGTTTTCAGGACAATGTACTTGAGAGGAAAGAACTACACAGACAAAAACCTCCAGAAATCTTTATAGAGGTTGCTTTGAGCCTTTGGCTATATATTACTCTGTGCATACGTATGGGAAAACCACTAGGCTGAGTGAAGAAAAACTGCTGAAGAGTCATAAGGTCAACAATTCTAAGAACTCACACAGGACTGGGAGACATTCATGTTCCATCCTATCAGAATAGAAAGATCTCATTAAACAGAAGAGTCCTGCCTTAATAGCAAGATTAAATTAGCCTTAGACTTAAGGCTCTTCTGGACACACTCCTTTAAAAAAAATCTTAAAAACAAGGTTTGGACCTAATCATGTTACCTACCTGCCTGCTAAATAACAAGCATCAACATGCTTTAAGGGAAGAGATCAAAATTCAAACATTCAAGAAAATAGTGAACACAATGTCTAGTATCCAATCAAAAATCACTATACATGTGAAAAAGCCAGTTGTAACTCATAGCAAGGAGGAAATTAGGTCAATAGAAACATCTCTAGAAATCATAGAGATAATGCAATTAGCAGAGAAAGACTTTTAAAATTGTTCTTATAAATATACTCAAGACCATGAATATAATGAAGAGATAAATAAAAGATATAAAAATAATCAAAGATTCAGAAAAATCATTTGACAAGATCCAACACCCTTTCATGGTTTAAAAAAAAATTCAATACAGTAGACATAGAAGGGACCATTCTCAACCTGATAAAGGGTATCTATGAAAAACCCATGGTGAATGCTATTAATGATGAAAGAATGAAAATTCCTCACCTAAGATTGGGAAAATACAAAGATATCCACTCCTACTACTTCTATTCAACATGTTGCTAGAGATTTTAGCCTGGGCAATCAGGCAAGAAAAAGAAATAAAAGACATCTAGACTGGAAAGGAAGAAGTAAAACTATCTCTATTTGAAGATAACATGATCTTGTGTATAGAAATCCTAAGGAATCCACCAGAAAACTATTTGAGCTAATAAACAAGTTCAGCAAGGTTGCAGGATATTAGATCAATATATACAAATAAATTATATTTCTATATACTAACAATGAACAGTTTGTAAGTTAAAGAACATTCAATTTACAATCAAAAAGTAAAATACTTAGGAATACATTTAACAAAAGTTCAAGACTACAAAAAACATTGTTGAAGGAAATTAAAGAAGACCTAAATAAATGGAAAGTCATCCCAAGTTGATGGATTGGAAGATCTAATATTGTTAAGATGGCAATACTCCCAAATGTGATCTACAGATTCAATACAACCCCTATCAAATATTCTAGCTGGCTTTTTGCAATCTGACCCTAAAATTCATAGAAATGCAAAGGACCAATAATAGCCAAAACAAACTTGAAAAAGAACAGAGTTGGAAGACTCACACTTTCTGATTTCAAACTTAGAACAAAGCTGCTGTCATGAAGACAGTGAGGTGCTGGTATGAGTATGGGCATATAGATCAAGGGGATATAATTGAGAATCCAAAAGTAAACCCATACATTTATGGTCAATTGATTTTTACACGTATGCCAAGACAATTCATTTGCAAAAGAATAGTCTTTTTAAATAAAGGTGCTAGGATAACTGGATATCCCCCTGCAAAAGAATGAATGTGGACATCTACCTCATACTGTACACCAAAACTAAATCAAAACAGATCACAGACCTAAATGTAAGAGCTAAAAATATAAAACTCTTAGAATAAAACACAGTTGTAAATCTTCATAACTTAGCATTCGGAAATGGTTTTCTAGGTATTCACAAGCAACAAAAGAATAGATAAATTGGACTTCATCAAAATTAAAACTTGCGTTTCAAAGGACACTATTAAAAAAGTGAAAAGACAACCCACAGAATTGTAGAAAATATTGGCAAATCATGTATCTAATAAGGGACTAGCATCCAGAATATATAAAGAACTCTTACAACTAAACAATAAAAAGAAAAATAACCCAGTTTTTTTAATGGGCAAAGTATTTAAAAAGGCATTTATCCAAAAAAGGCATACAAATGGCCACACATGAAAGACGTTCAAAATAATTAGGAAAATGCAAATTAAAACCACAATGAGATGCCACTAGCCTGGCTATAATAAAGGAGTAGATAAGAGTGTTGGATAGGCTGTGGAGAAACTGGAAACCTCATCCATTACTGGTAGAAATGTACAATTATACAACTACTTTGGAAAACAGTTTGACAGTTTCTCAAAATGTTACACCTAGAGTTACCCTATGACCCACAATTCCACTCCCTGGTATTTCAAGATAATTGAAACCATATGTCTACATAAGAACTTGTACCTGAATGTTTATAGCAGCATTGTTCATGGTAACCAAAAAATGAGTAGAGTTTTCTAATTTCATTGGGAAGCTTGTTTTACTTAGTAATATGACACTATTTTGAATTCTCTTTCAGCAGTCTAACCCTCAACTAACTTGTTCTTTTGTATCCAGTTGTTGCTTAAATAATCCTGGTCAGTTTATTAAGAAACAGTTCCTACACGGCCAAGGGAAGCTGTTGGGACTTAAAATTGACCATATACTGCTTAAATTTTTACTACACAAGAAAAAGTTAATCATTCCTGACATACATAAGGCCAAACTTAAAATAGTTAAAATATGTTTTTTGGCTTTTGTCTATTTGTTTCTAGAAATGAAGTCAGTGGAACGTGATAGTGGCCAGTTAAATGAACTTCAAAAACAAAAGAGTGAATTGATACAAGAATTATTTACTTTGCAGAGAAAGCTTAAAGGTATTACCTTTATGAGTTAGTTTATTTTGCTGATGAATATTGTTATATATCTACTATAGGGTAGTATTATTCTTTCAAAATGTATTCACCTATTGGGATATAGTGCTGCTATTGATGTAAAAAAGGAATAGGTAAAGCACTGAACTGATCAGTGTTAGATCTGTTTTTTTTTTGTTTTTTTTTTTTTTTGCGGTACACGGGCCTCTCACTGTTGTGGCCTCTCCCGTTGCGGAGCATAGGCTCCATATGCGCAGGCTCAGTGGCCATGGCTCACGGGCCCAGCTGCTCCGCGGCATGTGGGATCTTCCCGGACCGGGGCACGAACCCGTGTCCCCTGCATCGGCAGGCGGACTCTCAACCACTGCGCCACCAGGGAAGCCCTAGATCTGGTATTTTTAATGTCACAAATTTTGTTAAGATCTTTTTTGTGTGTGCCTTTAATTGCTACATTAAAGTAGAAAAATAAAAATCACTAGTACATATATTTTACATGAAGCACCAAAATTGAGTATTGTTCTTATGAATGAATAAAAATAACCTTTATGTTTAATTTTTTTTTTTTTTTTTTTTGGCGGTACGTGGGCCTCTCACTATTGTGGCCTCTCCCGTTGCGGGGCACAGGCTCCGGATGCGCAGGCTCAGTGGCCATGGCTCACGGGCCCAGCCGCTCCACAGCATGTGGGATCTTCCTGGATTGGGGCACAAACCCGTGTCCTCTGCATTGGCAGACGGACTCTCAACCGCTGCGCCACCAGGGAAGCCCTATGTTTAATTTTTTAAAGATTGTAAGAATTTTCTTAATTGTTTAGGTTTTGAAGATAAAAATAAAGAAGCTGTTTGTACTACCAAGTACCTAGAGGCAGAAAAAATAAAAATCAGTGAAAAGCCTCAAAATGATGCTGAATGCTTAAGGTAAGAATCGCCTATTATACTTTGGTATAAAATCTGATAATTTTCCAAGTTGTCAAGTAGATTTCAGCATAAAACTAAATGCAAAGTTGTTTTTTTTTAAAGTTCATTTAAGAAATTATTTACTTCTATGTGTATTCTGAAACATACTAATAAGCAAACACTTTACTGGCTAGAAAGTGCTACACATAAGTTTCACGATGTATCAGGTTGATAAGGTTGAAATCAATTTTATCTTTTCATATACCTCATGGTCTCAGAGTTATTCATATCCTAACAGATTAAGATATAGTATTGTTTCCACAACTCTCTTTTTTATTATCCCTAACTTTCTGGAGTGAAATGATTGAAATTATTTTTTGTCCTTCTAGATTTCAGGGGAAAAAAACACAGTCTACTATTTTACTTGAAATCTGTCACTCTGGTTTTGGGCCTAAAGATTGAAAATGTATTTTCTGTATGGAATATTTAAATTTTTAAAATGCATTTGGATAATGAAAGAATGGCTGAGATTTGAAATGACATAATTATATACCAAAGGAGGACCCCCCCAGTTTATTAATTTCACTGTTATTTATTAATAATTCAGTGTTATATTTGCTGGCTTAATTTTAAAGAACTTCCTATACTTTCTACATTTAATGTCAGAAACAGAAACCTCATTACCAAATCTACGAAGAGGCAAATGAAGACTTCTTTCACATAAAACATATAGGAAATAAGTCCACTAGAGCTGAACAAATGCTTCATAGTAGCAGTGTATTGCCTTAGGCCATAATTTTAGTAGATTGTGAGAAAATATCTGCAATTTAATTTAATGTTAAGTTTTATAAGCATGAAATATCAATCTCTTGGGTGATATGTTTGATGCAGAATGAGTGTCTGTAATAACAGTCTGCTCATTGATTTTTTTACACTTTTAAAAATGGTAATGCCCACTGGTATCATGATAGTTAGTAGTAAAGGGGCTTCCAATTTGAACTCCAGTTTTGTTTATCACTCAGTCATAAAAATTTGCCCTGGATTAAAATTAAGCACACAAAGTTTGTTAGAGCTTTTCCTTCACAGATGGTGACAAAGGAAATTTGGATAGAAAGAAACATCAATCAATATACCTAGTCCATTCTTTGCATTTTAGCAGTTATTGAATGAAATGCCAATATTTATCAATTCCCACTTTAAATTCTTTAATATGTGTAGCTTAGTTTCCCTTCTGGTATGTTCCATAAAAGTTATTTCAAGTGTGAAGAGCAGAGTCAAAATGCCAAGTGTAAAGATTTTAGAAAAGAGGGCCGTCAGTCTTATAATGAACTCAATAACAAGGAGCTGATGATGGCAAAAAATGATATGACATTTACCGAACATCATTAAGGCCAAAATTAAGTTGATTTTATCCCTAAATTTTGGAATAATCGTTTTCGTCTGTGTGTTCAAATGTATACTGAATTCTATAGTAATTGCCTTTATCTTAAATTTTCAGGTTTAACTACTCTTGATATAGATGCTATTTTTATAGCAGGGTTTCTCAGCCTTGGCACTGTTGAGATTTGGGGTCAGGATATTCTTTGTTGTGGAAGAGCTGTCCTATGCAGTGTAAGATGTTTATTAGCATTCCTAGCCTCTACCAACTGCTGTCCTATGCAGGGTAAGATGCTTATTAGCATTCCTGGCCTCTACCAACTGCCGTCCTTTGCAGGGTAAGATGCTTATTAGCATTCCTGGCCTCTACCAACTGCCGTCCTATGCAGGGTAACATGCTTATTAGCATCCCTGGCCTCTACCAACTGCCGTCCTATGCAGGGTAACATGCTTATTAGCATCCCTGGCCTCTACCAACTGCCGTCCTATGCAGGGTAACATGCTTATTAGCATCCCTGGCCTCTACCAACTGCCGTCCTATGCAGGGTAACATGCTTATTAGCATCCCTGGCCTCTACCAACTGCCGTCCTATGCAGGGTAACATGCTTATTAGCATCCCTGGCCTCTACCAACTGCCGTCCTATGCAGGGTAACATGCTTATTAGCATCCCTGGCCTCTACCAACTGCCGTCCTATGCAGGGTAACATGCTTATTAGCATCCCTGGCCTCTACCAACTGCCGTCCTATGCAGGGTAAGATGCTTATTAGCATCCCTGGCCTCTACCAACTGCCGTCCTATGCAGGGTAACATGCTTATTAGCATCCCTGGCCTCTACCAACTGCCGTCCTATGCAGGGTAACATGCTTATTAGCATCCCTGGCCTCTACCAACTGCCGTCCTATGCAGGGTAACATGCTTATTAGCATCCCTGGCCTCTACCAACTGCCGTCCTATGCAGGGTAAGATGCTTATTAGCATCCCTGGCCTCTACCAACTGCCGTCCTATGCAGGGTAAGATGCTTATTAGCATCCCTGGCCTCTACCAACTGCCGTCCTATGCAGGGTAACATGCTTATTAGCATCCCTGGCCTCTACCAACTGCCGTCCTATGCAGGGTAACATGCTTATTAGCATCCCTGGCCTCTACCAACTGCCGTCCTATGCAGGGTAACATGCTTATTAGCATCCCTGGCCTCTACCAACTGCCGTCCTATGCAGGGTAACATGCTTATTAGCATCCCTGGCCTCTACCAACTGCCGTCCTATGCAGGGTAAGATGCTTATTAGCATTCCTGGCCTCTGCCAACTGCCGTCCTTTGCAGGGTAAGATGCTTATTAGCATTCCTGGCCTCTGCCAACTGCCGTCCTTTGCAGGGTAAGATGCTTATTAGCATTCCTGGCCTCTACCAACTGCCGTCCTATGCAGGGTAACATGCTTATTAGCATTCCTGGCCTCTACCAACTGCCGTCCTATGCAGGGTAACATGCTTATTAGCATTCCTGGCCTCTACCAACTGCCGTCCTATGCAGGGTAAGATGCTTATTAGCATTCCTGGCCTCTGCCAACTGCCGTCCTTTGCAGGGTAAGATGCTTATTAGCATTCCTGGCCTCTGCCAACTGCCGTCCTATGCAGGGTAAGATGCTTATTAGCATTCCTGGCCTCTGCCAACTGCCGTCCTATGCAGGGTAACATGTTTATTAGCATTCCTGGCCTCTGCCAGCTGCTGTCCTTTGCAGGGTAAGATGCTTATTAGCATTCCTGGCCTCTGCCAACTGCTGTCCTTTGCAGGGTAAGATGCTTATTAGCATCCCTGGCCTCTGCCAACTGCCGTCCTATGCAGGGTAAGATGCTTATTAGCATCCCTGGCCTCTACCAACTGCCGTCCTATGCAGGGTAACATGCTTATTAGCATCCCTGGCCTCTACCAACTGCCGTCCTATGCAGGGTAACATGTTTATTAGCATTCCTGGCCTCTACCAACTGCCGTCCTATGCAGGGTAAGATGCTTATTAGCATTCCTGGCCTCTACCAACTGCCGTCCTATGCAGGGTAACATGCTTATTAGCATCCCTGGCCTCTACCAACTGCCGTCCTATGCAGGGTAACATGCTTATTAGCATTCCTGGCCTCTACCAACTGCCGTCCTATGCAGGGTAAGATGCTTATTAGCATCCCTGGCCTCTACCAACTGCCGTCCTATGCAGGGTAACATGCTTATTAGCATCCCTGGCCTCTACCAACTGCCGTCCTATGCAGGGTAACATGCTTATTAGCATCCCTGGCCTCTACCAACTGCCGTCCTATGCAGGGTAACATGCTTATTAGCATCCCTGGCCTCTACCAACTGCCGTCCTATGCAGGGTAACATGCTTATTAGCATCCCTGGCCTCTACCAACTAGATGCCAGTAGTGCCACCCACCCCAGTTGTGACAAACCAAAAATGACTCCAGATATTGCTCAGTGTCCCCTGGGCAGAGACGGGTGGGCAAAATTGTCCCCAGTTCAGGACCAGTTTTATTTTAAAGTTATTATAATTGTACTTCTACTTTTATTAAACTTTAACCAGTAAGAAAGCAATTACTGGTTACAAAAAGTTACAAAAATTAATTACAAAAAATTAATACTTCATCTCTAGGAACTTATTGTTTCTACTTTTTGCAATTAGAAAATTTTGATGCATATTTTATTCTGTCTATATTATTGAAATTCTTTTGTAATGATTATGTTTTTATAAAGTTAATCTGCCATGTCCAGGTTGCTTGTTGGACTCTAACTTAATGCCATCCATTAATGGAGAGAACTAGTACTTTATTTATTTATTTTTAACACCTTTATTAGAGTATAATTGCTTTACAATGGTATGTTAGTTTCTGCTGTATAACAAAGTGAATCAGCTATATGTATACATATATCCCCATATCCCCTCCCTCTTGCATCTCCCTCCCACACTCTCTATCCCACCCCTCTAGGTGGTTGCAAAGCACTGAGCTGATCTCCCTGTGCTATGCGGCTACTTCCCACTAGCTATCTATTTTACATTTGAGAACCAGTACTTTATATTCACAACAGTTTAATGGTCTCTGCTTTAAGTAATCTTCCCCTGTTTATAAATTACAAGACGTTTGTTTATTTAAAAGATTCTAATGTGAAGAGTGTGGGCTCATTAATTAACACATGTTAAAGCAACTAACTTATAGAATATTGCTATGATGAATACCTAAACCAGAGGTTGTGTTAATTTCTAAGAACCGTCCCTGAGGGTTGTATAACAGACCAAGCTAGTTTTTTCGCATAGCCCAGGGAGGACAGAAATCTCAGGGTCTCGAGAGGCAGTAAGCATAGAGGTTAAGATTACAAACACCTTTGAAGCCCAGCTCTGCTATTTACTAGGTTAGTGACCTTGGACAAGCAATTTAACTTGTTTATGCCTCATTCTCTACATCTATAAAATGAGGTTCATAATGGCCCTACCTCACAAGACTATAGCAAAAACTAAATGTCTTAATATATATAAAGCCCTTACAACAGTGCTTGGTACACAGTAAATGCTCTATAATTATTAGACATAATTATAATTGTATAATTACTTAGGATTTCATTTTTATTTCATACTATCCATTTGAATTTCATGCCTTTCAGGCTTCTTTCTCATTTTTTTCTCCTGCCTGTCCTTTAAGTGCAGAGGCTCCCAAAAGGTTAGTCATTGATTGTTTTCTTACTTTGTACTCTCCATGGATCTCATCTGGTCTAAAGTTTTAGTTATCATCCATAGATAATTTCCAAATCTTTGTCACTAATCCATCCTTCCTAAGCTCCAGTTCTGAATTCCCAAGAATTTAATATAAACAGAAATAGATCTGAAGTGATGCTGCCCTGATTAAACAAACAAAAACATAATCTGTGCTATCTTCCTGCATTTCTATCATATACTCTATTCTACTAGCACATCAGAATACTATTTGTGGAATTCCAAATATGCCACAGGACTTCACACCTCTGTATCTTTCTCTTTTTTCTCTATTAGTTAAAAATCTGATTTAGTCTTCTAGGCCTAGCTCACATGTCATTTTTCCTGAGTAAACCCAAAATGTAGCAGGCATGTTTGATGTGTTCAGAAATCTCATCATTCTCACCCTACCCCCTTCCATCACCAAGTTTTGTTGCTTTTACCTCCAAAATATTCTTGAATCCTTCCACTTCTCTCTCCATGGCCACCATCCTGGTTCTAGCCACTCCTCTCTCTCACCTGGATCACAGTAACAATCTCTCTCTGCTTTCCTGTTATCCACTCTTGCTACCTTCATTGCATTATAAATTGAATCGTGTCAGCCCCCTTATTAAAATCACCAATGGCTTCATAATGAACATAATAAAACCTAAAGTCCATGACTCGTCACAATATGGTATATGACCACCTCCCTGATGTTATTTTCAACCATGGTCCCCTTCTCACTCTGCTCCCTCAAGCACTCCGAGCTTTCTTCCACCTAAGACCTTTATCTGTGCCTTTCTTTCTCCTCAAGTTATCTGTTTGCCCCTTGCCTGCTTGTCTCCTGCCTGGTGGGACGTGCCCTATCCTCTAGATCTCAGTTGAAATATTTCCTCAGAGAAGGGTCCCTGTGATCTAAATTTTATAACCTGTTGTTTTTCCTAATAACACACTGTATTTTTTCCTTGATAGCACAGATTCCATTTTGTTATTACATATTTATGTGCTTTATTTTTATGTCTATCTCATCATGTGCTCAGTAAGGGGAAAGATCTTGTCTACTTTGTTTACCATTGTATACGCATGGTCTAACACCTTGGTACAGAGGTTGGCATACAGTAGGTATTGAATAAATAAATGAAGGAATAAATGAACGTAATAAATTATGAAAGCGTTCCTCTACTGTTCCTTTCTCTGTGTTCATAGAGAATATGTTTATAATTCTGTTATATCATTGATCATATTCTATGATATTTACGTGTATCAATCTCTCCCACTTAACTGGGAACTCCCTCTACTACTTCTTCATTTTTCTATCAGTGTCTGCATCTAACATAGTCCAGGGTACTTAGTGTTTAATAAATATTTGTTCCAGTGGTTGAGTCTACATATTTTATTTTTACTACAAAGAAGATAAAAGTTCCTCATCTATTTTCAGTGTTATTTGCAAAGACATGGTGTATATTAACCCCTGAGATAGCCCCATGGAATTCTTTCCACTCCTGGTTTTTTTCTTCCATGAAGAAAAAGCTTTACTGGTTTAACCCTCCTTGTTGTCCCCCTCCAGAACTCCTTCTTTCTTATTCTAAGGTGGAGAGGAGTGATTCAGTCTGATTGGTGAGTTTGGAAGGATAAACCGAAGCCCAGCTTTCTTCTCCTTACCTCTCTGGAGTATGGCTGGCCTCAGAGTGTGTGTTCCACTCTGCTCCTCTATCCCTTAAGTGTTACAGCGATAGGACTCCATGAAAGAAAGCTTGTGGCATCCAATTCTGTCTCTAGTGGTGTGAGTTACGTTAGTCTAATTCTGGGGTTCAGTATTAGTGAATCCTTTGCATGCAGATATAAGCCCCATTCTCCAGTCACTGCTATATTAGTAGCAAACTTGACATCTTGACATTCCTTCTGCCTTCCTTATTTCTCAGATGGGCAGAATTCAGGTAGGCAAGAATAGCATTATATACTGGACCACTTCAAACTCCCAACACCTATTATTTTTTATTATTACTCAACACCAGGGTCACCAAAATACAGTTCTTCATCATGACTTTTTATTTACTGCAATAGTAACATACCAGACAACTTGAAACATTTCAGGCATTTTTTTTTACCTACAACACTTCTTCTTAGACTGGTTTTACACTTTTTATAACCAGTGTTTATGCTTGTTTAATACAGCAGGATTTTCTAAAATCCCATGCTGTTGACAATACCTCATATATGTGAAGTTCATTGTCTTCTGAATTTGTAGGAATTTAATAGTGAATAAAAATTCTGAAGGAATGCTCAAGTTGGAAACATAGAACAAGTTATTAATTTGGAGCATTAGATGTTTACACAAGCATAAAATCCCTTGTAATAAATATTTTTAAAGAGTAAGTGGAAAGTTAAATGGAGAGTTACAATATACTGTAGATGCTGCTATGCAATGTATGTAAGGCTTCATTTTTAATATATTTATCTTTTCAAATACAGTGATAGGGATCTTTCTTCCCACCATACCATCAATACTTGCCCTGTCCCCTTTCAGTTCAAATGGACTACAGGTTTGGTAAGAGCTCTCAAGCCCATCAGAATTGGATGGTGACCACTTCCCCTTTTAGTTAGCTAACGATAAGGATGAAAGACTACTGAAATTAAGGACGGCATTTAGAATAAATTATAAGAAGTATCTCACTATTCAGCATATAATCAAGCTGTAGAATTTAGATCTGTACTTAAAGAAAAGATTACTGTTGCTAGCTTTAAAAGAGGCTAGATGCTAATAGTATGAATATTAATGTATTTGCAGCTAGGCCAAAGCTATATAATGGTAAGCAGATCTCATGCTTCAGTGCATAGACTGATTGCCTACAGGAGTCAAGAAGAACTTCCTTCACCTACTGCACAATAACTAAGGGCAGTGTGCATTGGTTATTGTCACCTTTCTCCAAATCATCAGATATTGATGAGGATGGGCCAACATTGCTAGTTAGTTTAGCAAAATGTATGTGCCATGTATTTTTATGATATCCTGCACGATTTCATTTTTTTGTTACCTCTAAGTGCCATAGAAAAGCCTTAACTAAAAGAATAGTCTTTTTAGCTATAGAAATGTAAACAAGTACTATTTAATTAGAAAGAAGGACAATTTTCACCCAAAGTCCTACTACACAAACTCAATGCTATTAAAATGTAGGTATACTTTGTCTAGGTCTTTTGCTTCTATGTGATAGTGATTATGTAATCTTGCCTCTTCGTTTTTTTCTTTTGCTTAATGCTATCATATACATTTCCCCCAGTTAATTACACATGCCAATTAATACCATTTAAGATAAATATATAGTAGTCCAAGTGGTTATACCACAGTTAATTTAATCATTCATTTATAGTACAGCATTTAAGTTGTTCCTATTTTTTCCTACTATAAATAACATTTCTATGAACACCTTTGTACACAAAGCTTCCTCTGTACTTGGAATTATTCCCTTGGGATAGAGCTCATAAGTGGAATTATTGCACTAAATGGCATAAACATTTTAAAGATGCTTACAATAATTTACATTCATCAAATTACATTCCAAATATATGCAGTGTATACTGCCACAGCAACAGATGAGTTATCTCTGTACCACACTGTTGCCAATTTTGATTATGGTCATTTAAGTATGTCTTTCAAAATCTGATAGAAAATTGATATTCAGTAGTTTTAATCTGTACTTAATTGATAAGCAGTATAAATGAATTACCTTGTCTTATTCATCTTGGTATCTCTAGTAACTTGCATAGTGTATGGAACAAAGGAAGTGTTTGATACATGTTTGCTGGATGAATACATGAATGAAAAACTATTGATTTTTAGTGTCTTACTGATTTTTTTATCAGTTAGTTGTTTGATAAACTGTTATCCTTTGTCATAAGTACTATAGATTTCACCCAGATTATCATTCAATGTTGATGACATTTTTGACACATAGAATTTTAAATCTTATGTGTTAAGTCTATTAATCTTATCCTTTTTGGTTTCCTTAATCACACTAAAGTTTTAATAAATAGTCCTTCCTACTTTTCACTTTTTTCATGGCTTGACTTTTAAAATATTATTTCTCTATAGTAATTCATATGAAAATTATTTCAGTGCCATTTAAACACAAAATACTCCTTTTTTTTTTTTTTTTTTTTTGGTGGTATGCAGGCCTCTCACTGTTGTGGCCTCCCCCGTTGCGGAGCACAGGCTCCGGATGCGCAGGCTCCGGATGCGCAGGCCCAGCGGCCATGGCTCACGGGCCCAGCCGCTCCGCGGCATATGGGATCCTCCCAGACCGGGGCACGAACCCGTATCCCCTGCATCGGCAGGCGGACTCTCAACCACTGCGCCACCAGGGAGGCCCTCCTTTTTAAAGATATATATGTCATTCTCTTTCATACCCAATTTATTTCTGAGAGTGGGTTTGGAAGTTGATTGTGTGAAAGTAGAATTTCAATTTTCTAATTATGCCTTCCTTCAGTCCAGGCCACCAGCAGACAGGTAGGAACTTTCATAGGTGTGTAAGGCTGAACTTGAGAGATCTACTGAGAAGGAGGTAAAAGAGAGGGGGGTCCTACCAGCATCTCCATTACTCCAAATCCTGGGTTGGGTGGCATCTCCTTTTACCACATATTTTCTATTATCTTCCTCATCCCCACACCAAAAGGGGTTGTTCGTAAGGGTAACATATGAAAATGAAAAAAAAAAAATCTGCGTAATGATATCAAAGATACAAATGAATTTTGGAAATAATTAATATTATATATGGCTCATATAATAAGCAAAATTACTTCAATGTTTGGTACCTTTGCAAATAGGCACATTTATATCAGAATATAACATTTAAAATAATCAACTGATTTCTACCATAAAAATTTCCCTTGTATTTACTTAGAAGCTTTAATAACTACAGTGTGTGCCGAGAATTCACAAAACAGGGGATCTCTATTAGCTTGAAGGCTACATAATCAATGCTGTAGAGGCACTTCTGTTAGTGAATAAATGATGAAGTTATACCAGAAAAGATGCAGAGTCAACAGAAATATTCAACAAAATACATAGCTAAGAATGATCCTGGAATTAAATGGGGATTTTCACATCTTATAAATGTTAAAAAAAAAAGAGAGAGATGATATGGGTTGGTTACATACACATAATTTTTGACTAGTATTTTCCAGAAGCTTTGGAACTGAGATCTTGTTACACTTGTCCACTTTGAGTTCATTCCTGTTGATAACAGAGAGTATTGCAAAGTAAATGTGCATTATTTTCTCAATATAGACTGGATAACAATTCTTATTACTCTGCTAAATGATGATTATCCTAAATAATGTTACACAAACACTCCCACAAGTATTTAAGGATACATTTATGAAAGTGTTTCTAATTATGAATATTTAAGAACTCATACATCCATCAATGGGAGGAAGGTTATAAAATATGGCATCTCCATACACTGGCATTAAAAAGAATAAAGTTGATTAGTATGTATTAATGAGAAATGTCTGTATTTTCTAAGTAATAAAGCAAACTACAGACCAGTACGTGTGATCCTATCTTTTTGCTAAACACACACATGCATGCGTGTGCACAGGTGTATGTGTGCTTGCAAACTCTGAAAGGATATATGCCAAACTTTGAACACTGGTTACACCGAGGGTTTCTGGAGAAAGACGATGGGAGAGGAGACTGATGTTTTACATTTTTGTAATGTTTGAGTTTTTTATTTAATCAACATAGCCTACTCTCATAATTTAAAAGTATCTATACATATTTGGTAAAATAAAAAATGCGTATGTAAATACACATATTTTTCTGTGTATCTTTTAGAGAGGTTAGAAGTATTTTAACATCATCATGTGCTTATACCTTCTTATAAATCTAAGGACCATCAATGTGACTTCTGTGACCAACTTAACTGGATGACCTTTTCACTGAAGAGGCAACAGCATTGATTTACTACTTCATATACATGCATTTAGAGTCTCTCAGTAGCAGGTGTATATTAACTTTTGTGCTGTTTCCATTACATGCTGTTCACAAAACCACTCTATCTTCAAATGCTCAGAAAGAAAATCCCATGCTGTTGACTTTAGAAAAAAATTCAGCAGGATTTTAGAAAAAAATTTTTTCCTTGTGATGAGAACTCTTAGGATTTAGTCTCTTAACAACTTTCATATGTAACATACAGCAGTGTTCATTATATTTGTCATGTACATTATATCCATGGTGTTTATTTATCTTATAATTGGAATTTTATACTTTTTGACTGCCTTCATCCAGTTCCTCCTCCCCACAACCCCTGCCTCTGGTAACCACAAATTTGATCTCTTTTTTAATGAGTTTGTTTGTTTTTGAAGTATAATTAACCTGCAGTACTTTATTATTTCCTGTGATTTGATATTTCTGTATCAAAATGATCACCATGTTAAGTCTAGTTATACTATGTCACCATACAAAGATATTACATAGTAATTGACTATTTTCTCCACACTCTACATTCCATACCTGTGATGCATTTATTTTGCAACTGGAAGTTTGTACCTCTAAATCTCCTTCACCTATTTCTTTCCTTCCACCATCGCCCTCCTGTCTGTCAACTACCTCCATGCCTATAACTCTGTTTCTGTTTTGTCATGTTTGCTCATTTGTTTTGTTTTTTTAGATTCCACATATAAGTGAAATCATACAATATTTGTCTTACTCTGTCTGACATATTTCACTTAGCATAATACCCTCTGGGTCCATCCATGTTGTTGCAAATGGCAAGATTTCAGTTTTTTATGGCTGAATACACACACACACACACACACACACACACACACACACGCTACAATTTCTTTATCCATTCATCTATTGATGGGCACTTAGGTTGCTTCCATATCTTAGCTATTGTAAATAATACTGCAATAAATATAGGGGTGCATCTATCTTTTCTAATTAGTGTTTTCATTTTCTTAAGATAAATACCCAGGAGTGCAAGTTTGGAATCATATGGCAGTTCTATTTTTAATTTTTTGAAAAATTCTCTACTGTTTTCCAGTGGCTGTACCAATTTACATTTCCACCAACAGTGCATAAGGGTTCACTTTTGTCCACATCCTAGCCAACACTGTTAATTGTTGTCTTTTAGCCATTCTGACAGGTTTGAGGTGATAGCCCGTTGTGGCTTTGATTTGCATTTCCATGGTGATTAGTGATGTTGAGCATCTTCTCATGTGCCTGTTGGCCATCTGTATGTCTTCTTTGGAAAAAAAATGTCTGTTCAGATCTTTGCCTGTTTTTTAATCAAGTTGTTTGTTTTTTTGATGTTGAGTTGTATGAGTTCTTTGTACATTCTTTATAGTTACATTTTCTTTTTTTTTTAAGAATCTAGGCCAGTTGTTTCGTAAATGTCCTTCAATTTAGATTTATTTGTTCCTTTGAGATTAGATTCAGGTTAAATAATTTTGGGCAAGAATAATATATAAGTAATATTGTGTCCTCAGAGCATTGTATCAGAAGGTATATAATGTCAGTTTGTTTCATTTTCAGTTATGTTAGGTTTGATCCCTTAGATAAGATTGTGTCTGTCAGATTTCTTCAGTGAGAAAATATTCTTTTCCATGGATATTTACTAAGTGATATAGGGGATGACTCTGAGACCTTTTGCATAGCCTTTTTCCCAATAACTTTTCATGCAATCATTTTAGTGTCCACTAATGATTCTTCCCTGAGTCAGTTATTACATTGGTGGTTGCAAAGTGGCAACTTTCTAATAATGGAATTCCCTCTTCTTTTATTAGCTAGTAAAATTCTGGGGGAAAAAAGACAGAAGTTCCCCTTCCTCTTACCCCATCCTTTTAATTTCTCCTTTTTAAGATTTTCTATGGATTCATGGATTTCTTTGTTATTTCATGTGTTATAATACATTATTGTCACTATTTCTGATGCTCAAATTGTCCCAGATTTGGCTAGAGGCAGTCGCTTGAACTAAATTTTTGTGTCTTTTGACATTTTCCCATCAGTTTTTGGTCACTTTCTTTCCTTCTTGTGCAACAAAATATTCTAGGCTCACCTTGTATATTATAATACCTACCTCAGCCCTGGGACCAATTATTTCAAGGAGTCCTGGTGTCTTTTAGTTGGTACTGGTTTTAGAAGCTAAGATTAGCATGCTAGATGTGCTCGTTACTACTGGGTGTCATTGCTTCTGAATACTTTAAACGGACAGAAATAAAAATACCATTTTTTTAAATCATGATTTTTTTTTATACTGATCCCTTCCATTCAAATCCAAAATGACAGGTTTTTTTTTTTCCTCTTCCCTCCATTTTCTATGTATATCTTCCTTCTTCTAGTGAAAACTCTGGTTCTTAACAACATCAATGTAATTATCCATTTCTTACAATCTTGTAAAATAATTTTAGAATTACTAGCTGTGTACCTTCACTAACAACAAAAGTAGTAAATAAAATTTAAGATTCCTTTATAATTCTTATCGCCTTACAACATATCCCACTGAGGGTTATAGACTACTATGTTTGAAAATTACTTGAATTCTTTTTTTTTAATCTGTGATTATAAATTTGAAAAACAGGTTTATTTGTTTCTGTTTGTGTTTAACTCAACTGTTATTTTGTGTTAAACTTTATGGTCTTTTCCTCAACTTTATTTATTTAATTTTATTTGTCAAATATGTAAATAATCATCAAGATTCAAAAGTCAGAAGTATATAAGAAAGATATACCCAGATGAGTTTCATTTCATTCCATATCTATTCCACCCCATTTTCACTCACTGCTGTAGGTGACCATTTTCACTAGTTACTGGTTTATCCCTTCTGTGTTTCTTTTCATCTTTATCTTCATTCTTTTTATACTGTATAATACTCCATTATATGGATGTGCTATAGTTTATTCAACCAGTCTCATAAGAGTGGACACAGGTTGTTTACTATATTTTGTGATTACAAATAATAATGCAACAATAACTTTGTGCATATGTTGTTTGTTTTTATAGGGTGTATTACTGATGTGGAATGGCAAAGTCAAAAAGAAAATATAAATGTAGTTTTGTTATATACTGCCAAATTCTCCTCCTTTGAAGTTTAACCATTTTAAATTCCCCCATCAATGTCTGAGTACACCTGTTTATCCACAACCTTATGAAGAAAGTGTGTTATCAAGTTTTTGGAGTTTTACCAATCTGATAGATGAGAAATTATATACCTGTGTAGTAAATTTTCAAGTCTTTATTATGAGTGAAATTGACCATATTTTTATCATGAGTAATATTAAGCACTTTTCAAATGTTTAGGGATGATTTTTATACTTTTTTCTGTGAAGTGACTGTTTATGACTTTCCCCCATTTTTTAATCAGAGTTTTGGTCTTTTTTCCCCTTGATTATAAAGTCCCTTTACATATTAGAGAGATTACACTTTTATCTGTGATGTATGTGGCAAGTATTTTCTCTCAGATTGTCATCTTTTGACTTTACTCATGTGTTTTGCTATGCGATTTTTTAAATGTAATTGAATTGAATACTCATTTTTCATTTATATTTTGAGCCATAGTGAGAAAGTTCTTGGCCACAACCAGTTTATAAAGGAATTTCCCTATTCTTTCACTTTGTCCTTAGATAGTTTCATTTTTTACACTTAAATCTTTGATCCAGTTAGAGTATGTTTTGGTGTATGCTATGAGATACAGAGCCAATTTTAGCTTTGACAGTCCATTTATAGCCACATAGCACATAGCTATCCGGTTTTTCTAACACAGCTTATTAAAAAGTCAGTCTTTTACAGTGGTTTGAGGAAGCTCCTTTCGCATATGCTAAATGTCCACCTGTCCCTTTTAAGCTATTTCTGTCTTCTGTGTTCCACTGCTCTATTTATATGCCACTACTGCACTCTTTTAATTATAAAGGATTAATGGTATGATTTAATATCTCATAGGGCTAGTCACCTTTCTTTGTTTTCTCTTTTTTCAGGGCTTTCTTGGAAAAAAAAATTCAAGGGTTTTTCTAGAATGTTCTTTTACTTTTTTTCATATGAACTTTAGAATCAAATTCACCTAGCACCAGGGGAAAAAGTGTTAGTATTTTTATTAGGATCAAATTAAGTTTTATTTAACTGGGGATAGTTAACATTTTTATGATGTCCTATCCATGAAAAAGTCATATTAATTATTGCTGGTGACAATGAAGGCTACTTATTTTTGTTTGCTAATTTTGTGTCTTGTCACCCTACTGAATTATTTTATTGTTTGAGTTGGTTTTATCACTGATTCATGGGCTTCCCAAGTATGTTTTCAAATTACCTGAAAAACGAGATAGCTTTATTTCTTCTTTCAAATTCTTGTTCCTCCAGTTATCTTTCCTAGACTAATTTTAATGGCTGGTTCCTTACAGAATTATAGAGAATTAAAATATCTTTCCAAATTCTTTAGTGTTAACTTGAAATTCTGATAATAGAAGCTGCAAATCTGGCACTATTCATGTAATAAAGAATTATTATAAAAGTTTACTAATGAACTAATTAATAGAGTGAATTTTTCCTTTAAAACAGACTTAAAAAAGAATTAGAACTTTATAAGGAAGATGACATGCAAAGTGTTTATGATGCTCTCCAAACAGAAGTAGAATTTTTGCAGTTGGTAAGCCATAATTGATTGTTTAACTTTTGTTCAGCACTTTTTTTTACTTACTGGTAAGAATGATTTTACTGGAATACATCTCATTGAATTAGTATTGTGCCCTTCACATGGATTTGCACTAGATACAAAAAAACAAAACAGGGCTTCCCTGGTGGCGCAGTGGTTAAGAATCTGCCTGCCAATGCAGGGGACACGGGTTTGAGCCCTGGTCTGGGAAGATTCCCCCATTCCACGGAGCAACTAAGCCCGTGCACCACAACTACTGAGCCTGCGCTCTAGAGCCTGCGAGCCACAACTACTGAGCCCACGTGCCAAAACTACTAAAGCTCGTGCACTTAGAGCCCATGCTCTGCAACAAGAGAAGCCACAGCAATGAGAAGCTCGCTCACCGCAAGGAAGAGTAGCCCCTGCTCGCCACAACTAGAGAAAGCCCATGCGCAGCAACAAAGACTCAATGCAGCCAAAAAAAAAAAAAACCACCAAAAGAGCAACAACAAACAAAACTAAGGTCATGATATAAATCTGTGAAATGTTTTGAGTCTTGGAGAATTAGATGCTGCATAAGGCAAGTTATATCAATATATAAAGAGAATATGTACAATTTCAAACTAAGTTAAAAAAAATTCAAACCTGACCTCACAATATCCCCTTGACTGAAATTGTTATTAGAGGATTAATGCACTGAAGAAGTTTAACTATCATAATGCTTAAAAGCTTTTTGTTTTTGATGGGCATAAATTATACTTTGATTATATTTGATCCTAAAACTTTCTTATTACAAATTTTTATGATTTCCAGAACTTTGGATTCAATTATTGGAAACTTATTTTCAGATTGTGTGGGAGCACTTCAGATTGCTTTTAACCTCTTACTTCGGTTGTTTATAAAATGAACACAGTATTTGTCATGCTCTATTTTAATAGAAGACATATATAGCTAGCTTTAAAGTATGTTAAAATACAGTTTTAATTTAATACACTACATTTTCTTCCATATTTATTTTCTGGAAATATTTTCTTATTTAAGATTATCCAATAGGTATGTTAGGATTTATATTTTATAGGATTTATATATTTATAAAAACTTTCAATAGTAAAATTTAGAAATGCCCAGAGTTATTGTTGTGCTAAATTTACATGAATTTTATGTAATTCTTTTATTAGGAATTTCATTTCTCTCATGAATAATTGTATGTTTTCATTTCAGACATTGGCACAGAAAGATCTTCAGGAAACATAACTTGTAGAGAAGTGATCAGCTATCAAAGATATGATCAAGCATCTTAATATCAAATCTTTGTGGTAGATACATGAATGATATCCATTTCTCGTGGAAAACGTGAGGTTTAAAATGTTCAAAGTTGTTCATATCTAGAATTGATATATTAGCACTTAAAAAAATAATTCTTTGGTCTTGTTACCTGCTGAAACTTAAGGGTTTTTATGTGGTTTGATTTTATTTCTAAAGGAAGAAAAAAGGAGAAACAGATATTGTGTTCTTGGGCTCCTTATTCCCCGCCCCGACCCTTAAGCTGATCTGTGCTTTCTGATGTTCATTCATTGTTGCAGTTTACCTCAGATCCAATCAAGTGTAGGAAAAAAAGCTCAGATTATTGACCCAATTTTGTCAGTGCCATTTGCACCAACAAAGATGCTTACTTTCATTTTAATCCTTCTGTAATCATAAGATGTCTTTTGACAGAGGCCTTCTGAGGCCTTTCATCTACAGAAGCCAGTTTTCTCCACTTTTCTCTAAATGTGTCTACAGATTTAAGTCTGGGACACCTGCAGCCACTTTCCAGCACTTTGTGCCTGCCAGTTTTCTTCCTAATGCCAGTGTTGGTTAGAATGAAATAAGTCATCTACTTGGGGAGGTACATAGTCTCCTTATGGCCATCAGGATTCATTTTTGCTGGTGGCCTAAAATATTGCAACTGAAAACAGTGTACTTATGTTTGGATCAATCATGATATTGCCACCAAATTTCCAACATCACATCTCTTTCTGCTGTTAGCAGTCCTAACTAGGAAGAAAGGTGTATTTTCACCTGTTTCTTAAAAAAGTATATTGAAACTATTCAACAAGGCCCTAAATTGTGGTAGGCAGGGGAGGGGAACAAAAGCTACTTTAAGGATATAACTCAAAGTTCTGAGTGCAAATGTTTTCTTTTATGATTTTAGTTGAATTAGTTTAATATCAAATATGAGATGTTTACAAATGTCTTAGATCTATTAATGTTAAGGTAGTCTTGTTTCAAATCAAGTCTTATTTGGGCATAGCTTTTTGTATAGGTTGCTTTACATCCTTATTTTTTTTTAAAGTAGCAAAGTTAGAACTCTCCTTTGAGATGTGTACCAATTGCCATCTGTTTAAATAATTTGCATTTTCAAAAGTTATTTTTATTTTGATTCTTTAAATATTTAAGAGTAAATTACTTTTGCTTAAGAAGAAAAAAAATGAATGGTACCAGAGAATTGCAGTCTGTTTTATATGCAAATGCAGAGTGGGAAATGGTTACTGGGATTAGTCATGACTTCAGTTCTGTCTTATTTTAGTCCATTTGTCTAACCACATTCTAAGTTCTAAGTCTTCTGAATATTTATTATTAAATGTGTATCACATCATTAATATGCAGGCTAAGTTTACATGTAAAGCCTTTTTCACAGTAATTTTTGTTCATTATCAGTTTTGTAGCTAAAATATCAATGTGAATTAGAGATCTGCCAGTTATTTTCACAACTAACACACAATGGCATATATGCAGAATAAACTTTTACTGATATAACAGTCTTGTCATGTCTTCACATCATATAGAATATCTAGATTAATATTCAGTAATGAATCAGAATTCATATGAATTGAATTTGAGACAAAATGGGAGGTTCATAATGTATTTTCATTATTTCAAAATGCTTAAAATGCGTATTTTAAGATTTAAACTATTTTTTTTCAAACAATCAAATGATTGTTTTAGCACTGCATGGTAGAGTAATACAGTGCACTGCCCGTGTAATACCAACCAAAATAACTGGGACTATTAGAATCAATGTAATCAAAGGCACAAGTTCACTGAAAAAAGGAAATACAACAATCAATTGAAATTGCAGTGTACGAAACTACACTGTCAGTATATCAGCAGATTAGGTCTGTTTTTAGTTTTTTTAAAAATTAGTAATTCATAAAACTCTTAAGTAGGAAAAATAACTGAAATTATCTAAGTAAAAGTGTGTCTCAGACTGACTTTGCTCTGGAAGTAAGACTTTGGCTATATAAAAAGGCAAATTTTAAATGAATGCTCATTCATTAAATAAATTCACTAAATTTTCCCTATACTTAGTTATAACCAAAGCCTAACTAACCCAGAGTAACACTGATACATCTCTGAGGTTCCTGGCTTGCCACCATAGTTCTTTACTCTAATGGAAGTTCTTTCAGAAGCAACTTCCTAATTATCAGCCTTCCACTGGGGTTATATAATACTAGGATGTATAGATAGCTTGCTGCATATTTTTCCTGCTGATTAATGGAGCTATTTGGCTAGGGGAAAAACAGCAACAAAATTATAGGATGTAGAGCATGACCACTGGACTGGAAATTCCTTTCTTTATTCCCTGGCCTAATTATTGAAATGGGAGGAAGAAGCAAAGAAAAGGAAAAGTTTTAAAGTGTGTACAGTCAGGAAGATTTCTGAAGTACTCATTGTTTCATCAATAGTAGTGTTTTCTTCTGTAAAAGAAACAAAAATTGAGGAGCACATTGCCTATCTTTTTTCTCTTGAAACTTGAAAAACCATGATGAGATTCTTAAAGTCCAAGATAAGTTTGAAGTCATTGTATTGTAATGAATTGGAATCTAGAAATGACTCTAAAACAGAGTCAATGGAGATTTGGTAATTTATTGTAGAGTAGAAATTATGCTGAGAAAAATCTATTGAGTCTTTTGCCAGAAGGACAATCAGTAATTCAGTTGGCTAGCTGCAGATAGACAGACAGCATGCACTAGACGGGCCCTGTTCTAATCTATGCTGAGGACAAAGTCCCTTTCTATTTCATACCAATCAATCATACATAACTGTGTCACATTGTTATGAATAAGTCATTTATTTGCAGTCCAGAAAACAGTAGCAGTTCAGTGACATGATTAGAAATAAATATGATATGGTTTTTAATCCTGGGTGTAGAAGGGTAAGGTGTTCTGTCATTCAAATATTTATTTATAGTATGAAATTTGCTATTTAAAGTTTTCATTATACTAAAAAATATTTTAATATCTGAAGCAGATTATTTTAGTTCAACTTTCATGTTTCGTCTTGACTCCTCTTCTCTCCTTTGTCATCCTGAAAAACTTAAGCAAATACATTTGCCTTTCAGAGTCTAGTTCAGAGCATTTTCTGTCAAGGGAATTTGTTTCAAGATGTGAACTAAAAATGAAATCCCTGAAGCAGGGATTCGGTCTCGGAGTTTTGTGGCCCTTTTATCTTAAGACAACAGATTTTTCTTTTAATGGAAGAGTGGGAAGAATGAAGTTATCTTTGAAAATGTTGGAGGTAGGAAATGCATAATTAGTTGCATTTGTGCTTTCTAAACATTGTATTTTCAAGTTTAAATAAGCTTTTGCTTGGCCTGTTAACGATAAAATCATCATACCAGTGAAGAAGCTTTATTTTCTTATTAACTTGACATTTGACAAAAGAATAATACTGAGACAGCATTGACTAATATATGAATGAAATAATGTGATAACTCTCTTGTCTCTTAGGGAAAATCGGGATTTCATTGCTTTGTTGTTATTCATTGGTACTGAGGGTCACATTCATTAAACATGAGGAAAATTTTTTAGGGTAATGCTGTTTGTAAGAACATATTTACTTTGATTGGAGGGAAAAAAGAAAGTATAACAAAGAAAACCATGACTGGTGGTAAAATGCTCTCCTAGCTGCTGCTATGAAAAGTATCAAGAGCAAAGCTGTCAGAACCGAATGCTTATTTAAACAACTGCTTTTGATACATAGCGAATCTATCTTTAAAAGACCTTTGTGAAATTGACAGCAGCAGAATTCAAATGTCTGGGAAAATAAAGAGTAAATAAAAATGTGAAATTAATAACAATGACTGATATAAGTAGCTGTGCAAAATGAGGCCCATAGCGGGGGAGAAAAATGATTTTATTTTTTTCTTACAACCAGAAAAGCTATATACTATTCTGTTAATTCTAAGTTAATTATTGTCATACTTGTAATAAATTGTCATTCTAATTAGTTGGTAAATAAAATCTTGTTAAAATAAAATCCTCTCAATCTATGTTTAATAGGTGCAAATACAATTACTAATAAATATTTCTGGATAGGGCTTTGTGACTGCTGAGAGAAAGTGTAAATTCAAACCACCATGACATGATGTTGGCAGCTTTCGTGACTTTAGACAGAGAAGCTCCTGGTTGGGTATGGGTGACATGAGAGCAATCATAGTGTAATGTCACCTCTAAAATCTGGTGCCAATTAAAATTTATAAAATGAAGGTTATATTTATAAAAATATTTTTATCCAATAAAATCAAAATTCTCTATTGAGATTCTAGTTGGAGACCAAGCATATATCCCAGTTTTTTTCAGGAGGAACTGAGATTTTGATTAATGATCTGGTTCGTGTGAAGTCACAGAGGGCAGTGGGCCTCTTTATTTACTGTTTAATTGCTTGGGCTTCAGTTCCAAAAATCTTAAAAATACATTGCTTTTGAAAATATGCTTACAATAAACTTTTACACAGCAGGTAAATATTAGAAGATAAGAGAAATTTGAGAATTATTTAAATCACTCTTTTGGTACCAGAAAACATTGATTAATCAGAATCAGTGAATGAATCTTGAATTAATTAAGAATATCCTTTACACTCCATGAGAAGAAAGAGGCAAATCAGTACAAAACAGACTCAAATCAAGTACTATTGAAAATTCACCTTCTGGGTATCTCTTGAAATTAATACCTATTCACCCTACTTTACATTTTCTGCAGATTTTTTTTTCAGTGCTACCCTCTGGTCATTGATAATTTAAGGTGCTAACCTGAGGGATGGCATCTTCTTAAAATATCAAATAATAAGAGTTATATTCATTTTTTCAGTACCTACTAAGGCAGGAATATGGACTAATGGAGAACTTCCAGAAAGATCAACATGTAAAAGAATCTCTGATTAACCTAAAAGTCGCACTCTTCTTCTTTCTTTCTTTTCCCTATCTGTTGTTCCTTCCATCCATTCTTGCATCCATTCATCCTGGCTCCTAGCTACCTCTTGGAACTCACATCATGCACTCTCCTCCTTGCACGTTCCTCTCTAGCTGCACTGCCGTTCTTTCTGCTCCCCAAATAGGTCCGACTCACTCTGGCCTTGGGATCATTTTGGAAGCTGTGTTCCCTCTGCCTGGGATGCTCCTCCTCCTGATCTTTGTATGGCTGTCTGTTCCTGTAGTCCAGGTATCAGCTGAAATGTCACCTCCTGGGAGAAGCCTTCCTTTAAACAGTCAAGTCTAAAGTATTCACATCATCACATTATCACACACTATAGTTTAATTCTCTTCATACTATTTGTAATTTCTGATCTCTTTCTTGTTTGTTTGCTTCTATTTATCACTACTAAACCACAAGTTCCATGAGAGCAGGGATATTATTTGTCTTATGCACCACTTTTTTTCAGAGCCTGGAACAGTGTCAGCATACAGGAAGTGTTCAATGTGCGTTGAAGTATGACTTGAATTAACTTGTTCATTTAATCCATATTTATTAATTGAGGATTTATTGATTATCCAGTTAAAGAAACTGGGTTCATTTGTTTTTGATTCTCTTTCTTGGTTGAGTTACCATATCCCCTAATTTTCTTACTCTTTCTGAGCCTCTGTTTACTTAGTTGAAAATGGTAGTAATAATGTTTCCTAATTTCGGAACCCATCTATATAGAATAACCAATATAAGCATTGAAAAGAGACTGGAAGAAAATAATGATCCCATATTCCATCATGGGAAAAGTTTGTGAGTCTCCCAATGGCAACTTACAGCTCTCTATTATCAAGCTGTTGATTGGCAGGTAATGATTATGAATGCTTACTTTCCACCAGCTGCTAGAATAGGAAGTGAAAATTATAAGTTGCTTACAAGCCATGAATGTGCATTAGAGTAGCTTAAAAGCATTATTTCTCCATGGTAATAGAAAATTTTGAAATGTGTTTGCTTTCAACTGTGATTTATTCGGTCTTTCTTGTCTGAAATACAAAGTTTAAACAATTCTGTTTTTAATTCAGTATCATATTTAGAAAAATGTATGAATGCCATCTGCTGGATTTCTCTGGTACCACTTTGAACAAGATGATAAAATTGCAAGAGTGACCCTTCCTTCCTTCCTTTCCTTCTTCCCTCCTTCCTTCCCCATTTATGTAGGTATAAATTTAAAATTTCTCTCTCTCTATATTTTCCAATTGCTCCATACATAATTTTCAAATACAATGTATTTGATGCTTATTTTCAAATTAGTATCACATGTACCCTTGAGTAAATATAAAGTTTAAGGGACATAAAAGTGAAATTTCAGTAACATTACAGTACTGTTTTTACTTTTGCTAAACTTAAAACAGCCTTATTGGTTAATCAACACACTTTCTTTATTTTTGAATTAAAAAATATAAGTAACAGACTTTTACCCTGAGACCACATGAAAAGTTGATGTTAATTTAAGTTGTTGATTATTTATATAACTTCTGGGTGTGTTAATCTTGATTATTTAGTCTTTGTCTTTAGTCTTCAAATATTCATTCATGAATTATTGGTCCATCAAATAAAGTGAAGTCATTCTAATTAGGATCTTTGGTAATTGACCTGCCAATCAGATTTATCACCAGGTATGTGTTTCCTTTAAAGCTTTACTTAAAAATTCCTATCTCCTTATCATTTAACATCTATAGAATTCATGATGTCAGAATTCATGTTGTTTCATAAATTAAGTGATTGGAGTATTTCCTAGTGCAGTGCTGTTGATGAAGGGAAATTGGGCTGAATGTCTGTTGACTCCAAGAATATCCTAATAGTTGAATATTTTACAATACTTCATGTGTCCAATCCATCAGCAAATCCTGTTGTTTGTACCTTCAAAATATATGCAGAATCTGGAACCTCTCCTCATTATACCATGGCTACTGCCCTGGTGTAGGCTCCCTGATACTTCCCGTCTTTCTTTTCTGCTTTATTTGTCTCTTAGCACTTATCTGATATATTTTACTTATTTATGAATTCTGTCATATTCACCGTCTATCGTTCCAACTAGAATGTAGGGGATTTTTGTCTCTTGTTCACTGCAATCTCCCCAGTGCCTCAAACAATGCCTGACACATAGTATGTACTCATATACCATATTTCTTACACAAACGGATTTGCTTTGAGTTACTTGCCTCTTTCTCAAAATATTTTATAAATTATATTAGTAGGGACGGACATATTCTTGGTGCTTTTGTCAACTCTAAATTAAAATGTCCAAATAAGTATAACCTTCTTATCATTTACATACAGTCAGTTTGACTATCTCTCCCTATATTTTAAAGTGAAAAATTAGCACCTACTAATCAGGATATCATGATAGTTGTGGCATAGGTGACTAAGATGTGGTCCTTGTGCTTAAGGAACAACAACAGCGATACTTGGATGAACAATCCAACAGTTGGTTTAACAATTCACAAGAGAGGTGATGAGAATCTCACTGATATGGGGAAGGTAAATTCCGGAATCATAACTGTGTACCAGCCTAGAGAGCAGTCAATGCAAATGAGAGCGGCCTCCAGAGAGATGTTTCCAAGAAGATTAAATTGCTAGAATACCTGATATGTTGGAACTATTGAGAGAAATTTTAAACAATTGGGATAAATTTTTTGGTATAAATCAGTGATAAGTGCATAGAAAACTAAGCAAATGAAAGAAGCAAACCACAAGGATATCACTAACTCCAAGGAAAACAAAAAGTTGTGCAAGGAAGGAAAAGTAATACTAATCATAATACTAGACAGATCAGCTGTGGATATTTTCATAACCATATTAGTGTAAATACTGAATATTGATCTAACTAAAAGTCTAACACAATGTTGCAAGGATGGGAGTGGTGTGAAATGTGTTTTTGATGGTGGCAGGTGTTTTGTGGAAAAGAAGACTAAATTCATATCTTCCATATTGGGAAATCAGTAGATAATACCAAAACTGAAAAAATAAGTAGCAGCATGAGCGTATCATTTAGTGACATGAAGGCAAATCCAAAGGTAAACAGCCAAAAGAATTGAAATCATTGCTTGAGAGTAGTGGTGAAAAGGGGAGCAGGGAAGGAGGTATTGATAGTCTCCATTATTACAAATAATCTTTGTAGAACTATATTTTGGAAAGTTTGCTTTGTTTATTGACCATAACTCTAGACATGACATGCAAAGCAGATCTTTATTTTAATATAAATCATAAATCCAGTTGTGTGCTAATACACCAGCTCTTGGGGTGGGAGTGGGTTTGGGGAGGCCTGATTTGTAATGTGTTGTAAAAACTTCTACCATGGCCAATTCTGAGCTAACAGTAGTTTAACAGCTGGCTTCCAGAGTTCCTAAAGTGTAACAGTCACTTCTTTCAAGGCCGTGTAAGTCAACTTGTAAAGACTTCAGTAAATGTACCTGTTTTTTCTAAGTAAAAAATTCCTCTCTGACTTGCATGAAAAACTCAGTGTTGCTATATAAAACGTGGTTCTCTATTTTTCTCTGCTGTTGTTTTTTTTCTTTAAATTTAAATCAATTTTTGAGATGTAATTCACATACAATAAAATGCAGTTTTTAAGTGAACAGTTTGATGAGTTTTAACAAAGGTAAACACCCAGGTAACTACCACTCAGAGGAAGGGATAGAACAATTTCATCATTCCTGAGAGTTTCCCATGTCTCCTTGCAGTCAATTCTTAGTCCCACCCCTGTCTCTGCCTCAGGTAAACACTGTTTTGATTATTTTATTTTATTTTTTTTTACTGTAGATTAGTTTTGCCTGCACTTGAACTTTATATAAATGAATTATACAGTGTGTACTCCCTTGATTCTGGCCTCATGCAATGTCTTTTAGATTCACCTGTGTTGTTGCATATAACCTCAGTTCAGTCATTCAGCGTACCAAGTATTCTATTGTATGTATACACCTCAGTGTTTAAGATTTTATGTGTGTGATAACATTGTAATGAATTTTGATTATGACACCTTCCTTTAAAGAGTGTTTCATTTTATCCCAACAGTCATTTAGATTACTGGGAAATTCTTTTGATCTTGTTGGTCTTGGTTTTATTGTTTGGGCTGTTCAATTTTCATTATGAACTTAGTTTTAGGGCAGGGCTCTTACTCTAGGGTGTGGTCTCTATACTAAGGCGTGGCTTTCCTGAAGGTCTTAACCCCACCCCTACTTCTTAGCCTGCACCCCCAACTCAGGCCTCTTCTCCCACCCTGTTGGGTAGAAGCCTCCTCTTTTTTTTTTTTTTTTTTTTTGCGGTATGCGGGCCTCTCACTGTTGGGGCCTCTCCCGTTGCGGAGCACAGGCTCCGGACGTGCAGGCTCAGCGGCCATGACCCATGGGCCCAGCCGCTCCGCGGCATGTGGGATCTTCCCGGACTGGGGCACGAACCCGTGTCCCCTGCATCGGCAGGCGGACATTCAACCACTGCACTATCAGGGAAGCCCTAGAAGCCTCCTCTTAGGTAGCCTGCCCCACAAATTATAGCTGCTTTGGCTACCTGGAACTTGAGTCTGTGCCTTCTCAGCTCAGGAAAACCACCTATCTCACCTCTCTCTACTTGGGACTTAACTCTCTGTGCAACAGAAGCAAAATTGCCCCAGGCTCACCTACCTGTGGTTCCTGTCTCAGAGGCTGTGATTCTGCTCTGCCTGTCCTCAGTGCCTGAAACAGTTGTCTCATATACTTTGTCCCATTTTCTCCTTGTTTTCAGTGGGATAGCAAATCCAGTGCCCATTACTCTGTCATGACTAGATAGAAGCAGAAATGTATAGAAGAATTTGACTTTTTAAGTTATAACTTGGATAAAACTAAAAACTGAGGAAAAACAACCAGCATCTTTCCTTTTCATTGCCTCTTTTGAGAAGAGCCTTCAAATGGTAACTGAGCTCCTAGAGAGAGAAGTGGTGCTTCATCCACTGTCCATACTCCAGGGCCGAGCACTGGACCCAGCACCGTCAGCTGTCAATGAATGATTACGTAAGTGAATGAATGAATAGATGACTGAATGACTACACATGCAACAATGCTAAAAACTTTGAAAAATATTAAAGCATGGTATACTTGTCCTTTGATCTCCTCTCCCCACTCCATAGGATCAAGGCAGATAAGGGACTGGTTAGTTTAGCTGGAGGCTAGGTATAACTGGTAATAGGTGATCAGGGGTCTAGTCTAAGGACCATTGACTTGTTAGAACAAGGAATGAAGAGTTTTTGTTCCTTATAGAATGGAAGGCTTTTTTTTTTTTTTAAAGTTTCTACTCCTACAGCAGTAGCCACCTGTGGCCCTGGAATCCTGGCCTGCATTTGGCCTCTGTAGCAACACCTCAGAATTTGTCTCTTGTTAAAGAAAGGTGAGTGTGTCAAATGAATCTCCTTGGAGGAGGATATCATCAATGTAATCTCATACCTGTGCTCCTGGAGGAAGATGGATATGGTTAAGACCTTGTCTGCAAAGATTGTGTGCTTTAGCAAAACTTTGCAGGTACCCCACGGGTAGCCTGGAAATGGCATGATGTCCCTTTGGAGGTAAAGGCAAACAGCAGCTGAGAGTCTGCTGAAGTAGGCACTGAACATAACATGTTAGCCAGATCTATAGGAGCAAAATATTTATAGTTGTTGACTGAAGTCAGTAAGTTTAATAATATTGGGTATTGAGTATGAGGCCTTAATGGATAGGATGCTAGCGTCAAGTAGTAATCCACCTTGGGATGCCCTTTATTTTTTTTCCAGGTTTAAGAACAGGTGAAATTGGGCTGTTAAATGGAGAAGTCGTGAGAATGATCACCCCTTCGTTAATTAGGTTTTATATAGTAAGTTTTTATCCTTGAAAGCTCTATTTTAATATGCATTGGGTCGTATTAACTATCTTAACTGGGAGTCCATAAAGTCTCATTTATCAAGCCAATTTATAAGTGCTGAGAACTTACTTTGATATTCATTTATTATTCTCTGTGTTAGAGCATTTATACCCAATATGGGATATTTTAGGACAATGAGTACTATGATTATGGGAAATTTAGGCAAGGCTACAGTTGAAGTGAGACATACCTATTTTTTAAATTTTACATTTAGTCACCCCTCTAATATTAGAGGGGGCATATTGTTTAAATTTAGTAGGATCTTCAGATATAACTAAAATTTGAGCAGTAGTTTTGATTAAGTTTATGAACCTCTGTCAATTAGCGCATTTTAGCAACTGCTAAAGTTAATTTAAAACCTAGGTTTTAGAGTTACAAAAGCCAATTGATGGCCCTTTTCATATCTTTGTTATATAAATTCTTCAGTATATAAATTTTGGATTTCCAATTTAAAAAAAGAGATAGTTATGCCAGAAATAAGATTGTCAAAGATAGACTATGTTTGAATTATATTAAGCAACAAAAATGAGGTTTTGTGTGTATGGAAAAGTTGCAACATCAAAATTACACAAGACAAGTTGAGAAGATCTAATTCAATAAATGTGTAATCTGATAATGCACAAGAGGTAGTGAAATCATGTCCTCATGAGTTGGCAGTGCTCTAGTCATAAGCATGTTGTTTGAATATAATATAGGTTATGCAAATCTTTTGGTTATAAATTAAGAATAGGAATTGTTTCCTGGTGCTTGTCAAGAAGAATGACATCATAATGGTTGGTTTAAGGGTTGATTCTAATAGCTTAATATAGATATAATGAATAAGTTCTGTAACATTACTTTGAATCTTTTTGTTCAGAGCATAAATAAGATGCATAGCCTTCTTTGAACAAAATTGGACAAATCATTCCTTTATAATGTACCGTGATTCTTATGTATGACAATTTTAGGGATGAAGAAGGAGCCTTAAGATAGGTGCTTTAAGAGACATCAAAAACCTTGCATCTGTGGGCTGCTGAGAACAGAAATGTATATACTCTTCTCCATTTTTAAGAAAGGTTAAATCAAGCTGTCCAAATATTAATTTCCTCCTTTGCTTACGTTTGACCTACAATATTGTCTCATGTTTTCTGCCTGATAACCTACTATACTTTTTAATAGATATTTATGTAACACTGAATAAGCTGGGACACTTTTTACTTGCAAAAGACCAGATATTCAACTCAAACTACCTTAAAAAATATAACAGGAGTGTGTTGTCTGAGGAGATGGATGAAATGGCCTGGGGAAAGTGAGCAGGCTTAGAAGAAGGCCTAAGACAGACTCTGGAAGAACTGCCAAAATTTAAGGGTCAAGTAGAGGAGGAGGAGCCAGCAAAGAACAGTGAGAATTGCCCTGAGATAGGAGAGAAAAACATGAGAGTGTGACGTAAGGCAGCCTAGGAATAGAGCTTTCAAGAAGGAAAAAATGGGCAACTAGTTCAACTTCTGTCAAGAAAAGTAAGGATTAAAACATGTCCATATTGGGCTTCCCTGGTGGCGCAGTGGTTGAGAGTCAGCCTGCCGATGCAGGGGACACGGGTTTGTGCCCCGGTCCGGGAAGATCCCACATGCCGTGGAGCAGCTGGGCCCGTGAGCCATGGCCGCTGGGCCTGTGCGTCTGGAGCCTGTCCTCCACAACGGTAGAGGCCACAACAGTGAGAGGCCCGCGTACCGCAAAAAAAAAAAAAAAATGTCCATACTGCCCAGCACCTAATTTCATCCATTCATTTATTCATTCATTTGTCAAATGTTTATTAAACATCAACAATTGTGCCAGGCTCAGTGCTATGTACTAAGAAACAAGACTGGGTAAAAACTTTTAGTAAGTGGTTAATAGATATTTGTTGAATAATTTAGCTGTTTTTGTTAAAATTTTAGATGAGGCTGCTTGAAGATGGGATAAAACATAACGATGCACATCATTGTATGACTAATATTCACCCAGCTTTCTGCTTCTCCCAGTGGCAGACCAGTTTCAGTGACAGAAAACTGTTTTGGGCTTAATTAATCTGGGCCAAAGAAAGGTGTCATTGGTAGACAGAAGACTTAGGAGAGTATATAGGAGTGATTAGAGTCTCTCACTCAAAGAGCCTGTTTGCAAGTGTAGTTAATTGTCAGGTCTCATACCCTCTTGATTCCTTATGAGAGCTCTACCCACTTTTTCGTCTGGGTTCACAGAGAACCTGTGATTCTTCAACATCTTACGGAAAAACCCGAACGAACTTTCTGGCCAACCCAGTAAAAGGTACCTGTCTTATCTAACAGCACCTGCAGAATTCTTTATATCATTGAAGCCTGTGGGCTCAAACCAAGCAAGATAGTTCACCAAAATCTTTTCCTTGTGGCATAAGGTGCATAGGGCATACAATAAATACCATCAACATTCTTCATTTCTTGTCCAGGGTACATTATTTGTCATCCAGGGAGCATGAGACGGTGACTACAAGGCCGACCAACACATATTATACCTGTGTTCCATTGTCTGAGGACATTTTGTTCTCAAGGATGAGTCATAAGAATTTAAATTATTTTCTGATGCTTGTCATGGAAAATGGTATCAATGTTTTAGTGTGAGTTGGATTAGAGTAATTAAAACTCAGTTTCCTGGAGTTTTAGCTGAATTTAGCTGAATTTGTTATTGAATTTAAGTTTAGCTGGTTTGTTAGTGGAATGTGGTAATAAGAAAGCAGTGGTCCTCCATGACTGGTGTGGGGCAGGGGAGGAGTCTCACCTACGTCAGAAGTATAGAGAAAATGAAGCCGTTAGCTTCCCAAAGGACTTCAGTAGTGCAGGCAGATGAGGTAGGCTCATTGTATCAGCCATTCCCAGGAGAGGATTAATAATAACAATTTCATGCATTGAATGCCTACTATGCACTGGACACTATGCCAGAAACTTTATAGACGTCTATCTAATTCTAATACTTAAAAGAGCAAGAAATGACTGCAAGGAGGCATGAGAAACATTCTGGAGTGTTGAAATTGTTCTATCCCTCGGTTTGGGTGGTGGTTATGTGGGTGTTTACCTTTGACAAAACTCATCAAACTGTCCACTTAACATCTGTGCATTTTGTTGTATGTGAATTACGTCTCAAATATTGACTTAACAAAAGACATCCAACACACAGACATACACACAGGTGCACACACAAAACTGGGAAAACAATTGCAACAAATGATAAGTGAAGGGTTAACATGAGTAATACAGAGACAACTTCAAAAAATTATAAAAGGTAACATTAGAAAAATGGGCAAGGGATATTAATAATTAATAGAAAAAGATACAAAGGTGAATATATGAAAAGATGCTCATTTATAACTAAAGAAATGAAAATAAAAACAAGATACAATTTTTTTCTGTAAATTGGCAAAAATTAAACAAAGATTATGCCAGTAATGGTGAAATTAGAGGGAGAGGGCATGAATATTTTTGGAGAATCTATCAACATTTTAATTTCATAATTTATAACTTAGCAGGTACCACAGGGTATCAGCATGGGTTGTGTGAATGTTTGTGAACAAGAATACAGCATCATTTATAGTTTTAAAAAATTTGAAATTGGCCTAAATATGGAATCAAGGGCATACTGTGCAACTATTAAAAATTGAGAAATATCTATGTTATCAATTTTGGAAAACATCCATGATATATTGTTAAGTAAAAAAAAAAAAGCGATTTAGAAAATATAGTACAATAACAGTTTAAAAACCTGTGATGTGGAACTTGCATGTGTGTGTAGACATAAATAAGAAGAAATCAACAAAGTCAAAAGTTGATCCTGGGCTTCCCTGGTGGCGCAGTGGTTGCGAGTCCACCTGCCGATGCAGGGGACACGGGTTCGTGCCCCGGTTCGGGAAGATCCCACATGCCGCGGAGCGGCTAGGCCCGTGAGCCATGGCTGCTGAGCCTGCACGTCCGGAGCCTGTGCTCCGCAACAGGAGAGGCCACAACAGTGAGAGGCCCGCAAAAAAAACAAAACAAAACAAAAAAAACAAACAAAAAAGTTGATCCTTTGAGAGAGTATTAAAGTTGATATACCTCAACAAGCCTGATCAAGAAAGAGAGGAAACACAAATTACTAATATCTGGAATGGTATTGGTTGTATACATACAATAAAGTGTTTGGTACACTGAATGAATGAACTGCTGTTACATGCAACAATACAGCAGAGTCTCACAGGTATTGTATGAAGGCAGATTCAAATGAGTACATACTGTATAATTCATTTATATAGAGTTCATATCCAGGTAAAACTAATCCACAGTGAAAAATAATCAAAACAGTGGTTACCTGAGGCAGAGGCAGGGGTGGGAGTAAGAAACATACAAAGAACTCTTAAAACTCAACAAGAAAGCAAACAACCCAATTGAAAAATGAGCCAAAGACCTAAACAGACACCTCACCAAAGAAGATATTCAGATGGAAAGTAAGTGTATGAAATGATGCTCCACATTACAGGGGAGTTAATGTTTAGTGGGTACAGAGTTTCAGTCTGGGTTTCGAAGTTCTTGAAATGGATGGTGGTGATGGCTGCAAAACAATGTTAGTGTACTTAATGCCATTGAACTATGTACTTTAAAATGGTTAAAATGATAGATTTTATCATTAATTATAATTCACCATAATTAAAAAAATATTGAACACTGGATTTTGTTCATTGAACAAAATTCAATGAACAAAATTCAAATAAACATTGAATATTCAGTTAAGTCTGAGAAATACTTTAAAGGTTCTGGTATTATTTAGTTCCTTGGGGGAAACATCTTCCAGTTGGCCATTCCAGAGCTGTTGGCCCATCTGCACACTGTACTGGGTATTTGAAAGTTGGATTCCTCAGTATCCATGGCAGAAGACAACCCTGGTAACTCCATAGTTTTTTGCAAAGACCAACTTGTTAAAAAAAAAAAAAAAGTGAAGGGAGGTACAGGTGGAGCAGCCTTAATGACTGTCCTGTGAATTCTCAGTTCACTTGAGACAGCTGAAGCCAAGCGAGGCCCCATCTTCTTGTCTTCACTGGATAGACTTTGATTTTAAAAATTAAATATGGGGGCTTCCCTTGTGGCGCAGTGGTTGAGAGTCCGCCTGCTGATGCAGGGGACACAGGTTCGTGCCCCGGTCTGGGAAGATCCCACATCCGCAGCTGGGCCCGTGAGCCATGGCCGGTGAGCCTGCGTGTCCGGAGCCTGTGCTCCATAACAGGAGAGGCCACAGCGGTGAGAGGCCCGCGTACCACAAAAAAAAAAAAAAAAAAAAAAAAAAAATTAAATATGGGACAAGTGATACTGGAGTGATAAGAAACCCGGTGAGCCTTAATGGCAATTTTCTTCAAAGTGATAATCCTTGTTATCTACATCATCCATTCCACTTGGCTAAATGCTGGAGGCAAAGGACAGTTCAAATAATCACACACTGCCCAATATCAACATAGACAAACTGATTCTCTCATTTAGACTCTGAGTCAGAAACCATCTGATCTAGTGATCTGTCAGTTGCAAGTAACTACTATACAACTATGGTTGTGTCACAAAAGTCTATTTTGTTGTTGGTGGCTGAGAGCCAAAGATAATTATTTTGTTTTTCATACCTTTGAGTTGCACTCCTCTGTAGGATATTGTGGAAATTGGGGAAGTGTGGATTATACGGATGTATCTCTATCTCTGTCAGCAGTTTTGGGGGTTTTTTTTCCCCTGTAAATCTGCAATGCTTGGCTCTCCTGCCTCTTCCTGGTCTCCTTTCTATTTGGAGAAAAAAATCATTGGGCACTGTTCTGGCTACGAAGGGTCATATTCCTGAACCTGGATATTCTCTTCTGGATACCTCCTCTCTACCAAGGTTCTGCCACCTGACTTTGTGTGAATAAGGCTGGGATTCTCCTTGCTCTTCCTGTCAGAAAGTTCAGGTCCTGCTTATCCAACCACCTGTTTCCTACCCCCACCAGCCTTAACTATTTACACTAAGACTCTTACAATGTCTTCTATCTGTCTACTTCAAAGCGCATGCATCCTCCTTGTAGTCCAGAAAGCAACTTGTGATCGATGTAAATTATATAGACATAATCGTTCTATATAAAAGTTCTAGAATAATGTCTAGAACTTCTTGACTCTGAGATAGGATCAAGGGCTTCCTTTATTTGGTTCCATTGTGAAGATGACATTGTCCTTTAAGAACGAGCATTTGCTCCCTCAGCACTGTCTGATTTCTTGATGTGAAGCAGAAGAAATTGTGGCTTGTGTTTGCAATGTTGTGGCACAAATTCAAGACTCAGTACCTGCTTGATATTCCAGAAAGCATCTCTGTGCTGGTGAATTTAATATCATGGAGCAACATTTTTCTAGTGGGCTATAAAATAATTCAGCAGTAGTTCACATTTATTGAACCAAAATATGGTAAAAACTGAGGAGCTCGAAAGCACTAAATATAGGTGCTTAGATTCTTATTTGATGGATAACTGGCGGTCTCTCAACATGTTCCTGTAGTTCTATGTTTGGGACCTTTATGAAGGGACTTGGTGTAGTCCAACCGGGGTTGTCCCACTAGTCTGAGGCCCTCTTTTTCCATTAACTTAATTGGTGCTCAGTTTTTTTCCCCTTAAAACAAGAGATACATATTTCAGTTTTCAAGTAAATGGTGTAACGTCTGAATCCAGGTGGATTATACAGGTTTCTTTTCATAAGCTCCCAGTTCCCTGAATTATATTTTAGGAAATTTGTGAGTCATTTCTTTCCCAGACACTTTTATAAGCTGTCCCCCTGCCTGAGTTGCTCTTGCCTTTCTTTGCACTCTTTCTGGCTACATCAGATGTGGTGCTTATCTGTGCAACAGACCATGTGAGGAAGTAGTCACTGTTGATTGACTCCCAAGAACTGCAGTAGACATTACCAAGTCATGGCCATTTCGAGGGCTACTGCTAATGTTTCCCTACCTTAAGGTCTATGCCCTAGCATAGACCCTCTGAGTAAAACCCTTTTATAGTCAAGGTCACATGAATATTCATATCCAGTCATGAAATTTATTATACTGTTGCTAAGTTTTCATCCTAATGGCAGGTTCACTCAAAGTGGCACTTCCTGAGAAAATATTCATATGGTATCCTTGAATTTGTAGGTAAAGCTTTAGATACTACATAGCCAAAGCCATATTGGGCTTGTCTCCTTGTATTCTGATGCATGCAATTCCTGTGTTCTGCTGACTCTGTGGGCAGCAGCTTTCTCCTTGTGTAATACAGACATTAGTATTAGGATATATTTCTTTAGTTATCGTGATGCTTGGTTATGTGGTCTCACTGGCTGGGGAATTTACTTGGGCTGAGTTCAATCAGAAAGTATATGAGGAGGATTTTATTGGTAACTCCATGTTAGATTTTCTCCTATGTTGTCTGAGAAATGCAAAACATTTAAATGTTGAAAAAAGGTATATAGGTCTTTGACCTAAGCAACTTAGTTCTTGGTTCCACTTGTGAAGGGGTAACCTTTGAGCAATGTCTGATGTTACGGCTCTGATGATCAATGGTACTACTGTAAGTAAAGCAGTAACGATGGAAAGCCTTATCAAAATACAGGAGCAAAGGGCTTCCCTGGTGGCACAGTGGTCGAGAGTCCACCTGCCGATGCAGGGGACACGGGTTTGTGCCCCGATCCGGGAAGATCCCACATGCCGTGGAGCAGCTGGGTCCGTGAGCCATGGCTGCTGAGCCTGCGCGTCCGTAGCCTGTGCTTCTCAACAGGAGAGGCCACAACAGTGAGAGGCCCGTGTACCGCAAAAAAAAAAAAAAAAAAAAAAAAACACAAAAAAACCACAAACGAGAGTGAAATCTTCTTTGGAAAAAGCTCCTCATAGTCAGCTGTGGAAAATGACATGGCATTCTAGAGCAGGGAAAAGATATTCCATTTTAGGTCCACACTTGATTTTTTAGAGCCAGGGGGAGATAACCAGTCAGAGCTATCAATTCTGTTTAGTGTTAAAGCAATCAGATGTTTGGGGTTTTATTTATTTATTTATTTATTTATTTATTTATTTTTGGCTGCGTTGGGTCTTCGTTGCGGTACATGGACTTCTCATTGCGGTGGCTTCTCGCAGAGCATGGGCTCTAGGCGCATGGGCTTCAATAGTTCTGGCTCGTGGGCTCGGGCTCTAGAGCACAGGCTCAGTAGTTGTGGCACATGGGCTTAGTTGCTCCGCGGCATGTGGAATCCTCCCGGACCAGGGATCGAACCCGTGTCCCCTGCATTGGCAGGCGGATTCGTAACCACTGCACCACCAGGAAAGTCTGCAATCATGTGTTTTCATCCTGTGTTTCTTAAATGACGGAATCACCTTTGCTTAGTGTTAGGTATTTCATATTTTACTTGCGTATTTCATAAATGGACATAAATGCAAAAATGGACAGATTAACTGGATGGTATGAGCTATAAATCTAAACTTTTCATTTGTGAGAATTTTCAGTTTGAAACATAATGCAAACATTTAAAACAATTTAAATTATAATCACCTTTGGGCTTCCCTGGTGGTGCAGTGGTTGAGAGTCCGCCTGCCGATGCAGGGGACACGGGTTCATGCCCCGGTCCGCGAAGATCCCACATGCCGCGGAGCGGCTAGGCCCGTGAGCCATGGCCACTGAGCCTGCGCGTCCGGAGCCTGAGCTCCGCAACGAGAGAGGCCACAACAGTGAGAGGCCTGTGTACCGCAAAAAAAAAAAAATTATAACCACTTTTATGTGTGATTATTTAAAACAAAGATATATCTGTGTAGATTTTTAGTTTTACATGGATATAATAGCAGATATTAAGACAGAAAAAGAGGAGCGCATAGGTTATATGACATATTCTTTTTCAAAAAAAAGAAAAAAGAAAAAATCTTAGCAACAGCAGCTGAGCAATGCATTAAAGATGATTTTGAGGAAAAGGGACCTGTTCATTGTTGTATGAAAGACTTAAAATTTTTATAATACTGCTGTTTTATGTATTGATAACACATTGCTGTCTTATTCATTTTATACTTACTTTAACTAAAAGTCTAAGTTTATCCTCCAGGTTAATGAAAGAGAAAAAGATTCCATGAGAATAAAATATTATTTTTAAAGATATTCAGAAATATCCATGTTCCTATAGAGCAAAACATCCTAAAAGGATAAATTTTCATATTTTATGATCTTAGACTGGTTGAGTTCTTCTGTTTATTTTTACAAAGTTAAAACTTAGGTGTCATCATTTTTCATTTTCATTCATTAACAGTTTGAAGTTAGTTGAATATGAGAATATCAGTTAAGAAAAATATAGTATGAAAGTTATTCTGGTTGTAGTTGATTTTTTCTGAGAAAGCCTTTGAACTAGTTTGTTTTTATTTTCAGATGAGAAATTTCATTAAAATGACTACTTTTTAAAAAAACAAATTTGATCTAAGCATACTGGATCACATTCCTTATACACATTGATCACTGTGAACACTGCTAAAATTTTTATTAATAATATTAAATTCTTTGAAGAATTTTAAAAGCTTATGTATATATTCCACTATATATATGAAAGAATATATACTATATATTCAGTAATTCATGTGAAACTTTCAAGAAAACATATGAGTTGGATCAATAGGTGATACTCTCTCCATTTTCTGTATCAAATAAAATGAGCATTTAAGTGTGTTGCCTGAGACCAGTGACCTACTGAGAATGTCGCTAATGGAACTGGGGAGGTTGGTCACCTGACTTGTGGGGTAGATCCCTCTGTTCATCTGAATACCTTGATTGGTTTTGATATGCAAGTTTGGGGATGAAGTTGTAAAGGGAAAAAATTGATCTGCATAACAGAAGGAGAAAAAGTTGGGGGTTCCTGGGACAATTCAGGAGCAATTGTTGTAAAGAGATCAGAGAGGGACAAAGAAGATACCAGAGAACTAGGAAGAAGCATGACCTTCCTCAGGTTCCTTAAGTCTTTAATAATTTCTACTAATTTTCCAAAATACTTGGTGTGACTGTATTTTTTGTGAAAACTGAATTTTCTATAATCTTGATTTTCCTTGAGCATTCATCTATTCTTTCAATAATTAGTGATAAACTGCTGTAGGCAAGCCCTGGCCCTTGGTGCTGAGGACACAGTGAGGATGAGACCCACTCCTCACCCTTGTGGAGATTACAATCTACTACCAGGTCAGCAATCTATAGCCTGTAGGCCAAATATGGCTCACACACTAAAAATGATTTTTAAGTGGTTGAAAAATAATCAAAAGAAGAGTAATATTTTATGATGTGAAAATTATATGAAATTCAAATTCCAGTGCCGTTAATAAAGTTTTATTGTAACACGGCCACACTCATTTGTTTATGTATTGTCTATGTCTATAACTGATTTCACACTAAAATACAGAGTTGAGTTAGTTGTGGCAGTCTGGCCCAAAATGTCTAAAATATTTACGGTCTGGCCCTTTACAGAAAAAGTTTTCCAAAGCTAGCATGTAAAGTAGATGTTAAATAAGAGATTATGATTAAGTGTAGTAAGTTACAATAAAGAAAACTCAGGATTATATGGACCACATAGCTTGTCAAACAACTAAGACATAATTGGTAATATAAGTTATCTGTACTAGTCAGATACAGAGTCAGGATTCTTTGCTTGTAGAAACCCACCTTAAACCAGCCTAAGCCAGAAAGAGAATATATTGGTCTATGTAACCAGGAAGACCAGGGAAAATTCTGGCTTCAGAAATGGCTGGATTCAGCAGTGCAAATGATATTATCCAATTTGTCTCTTTTCTTCCAGTTTTTATGGCTCTGATATCTTCCTCCACGTTGGCATAACTTGAAGTAGACTCTTCCTATATGGTGGCAAAAACGACCATAAATAATTCTAGACTTCATTGTACTTTCAGGTAAAGTGAGCCCCAAAGAGAGTAAGTATCTCACGGGAGAGGCCACAACAGCGAGAGGCCCGCGTACTGCAAAAAAAAAAAAAAAAAAAAAAAAACCAACAGAGAGTAAGTATCTCAACTGTCTAAACAAAAACCTGGGAAGGATTCTGACTGGGCTGGCTTGGGTCATGTGCCCATCCACAAATCTCAGAACTGTGGCTAGCCTGCAGCACATAACTTCCTCTCTATGATGGTGAGTGCAGTGTAACCACCCAGTAGGGACATCCCCTCCAGTAGGGAGAACTTGCTGGGATAACAAAAATAAGAGATTCACACTGTAAACTCACATCTATAAAAGTTTTTGCAAATGTTTGAAGTGTTGGGGAATATATAGCACTCCAATCATGGTGGTCGATGTAGTCTCAGAAAAGTAAAATTCTATGAAAATATCTAACATCGAATACAGAGATTGCATACTGATTGCCTACGGGGCTAATTCAGCTTACTGAACTATTCTGTCCAGCCTGTTGACATATAGTGCTTTGTTGTTGTTTAATTGAGCCAATAATTTTCAGCTTCTCTTTTTAAAAAATTGATTTTGGCAGTACTAAACTTTCATTTCTGTATGAAAATAGTAGCCACCTTTTTTTTTTTTAATATGGAGCAGCAGCAATTATTCCCTTAAGATGGAACATTTGCTCTTTCATTAGCCACAATTACTATGACTCCCTATTGTCTCTTTAACACCGAAGCCGATTTTAGTTGCCACCTGCACTTGTTTCTCCTGGAACAGAGAATACTCACTCTATACCCTGTCTCCACTGAATGTGGGAACAGGATGCTTGATTCAGGCACAGTGGACGAGATCATGTTTTTTTGATGAAGTAAAGAAAATTATTCCATATGTAATATGCAAACAAAAGATGTCTGTATTGAAAGAACCACAACTTAAATGGCTGTGAAGTATGAAATAAACCATATGAAACTACAAGAAGTAAACCATGATAAGATCCAGGACTGCTATATGGAGAAGATGAGAAATGAAAAACTTAACCTGAAAATAGGACTGAAATGTCAATAAACAATTGTTTTTGAATATGAATAAAATATCTGATGCTACCATAAATGAGGTTATATATTAAGTCAAAAAAATACTGAGACAGCAAAAGCTTTTTTAATAGAGGACGATTTTGTAAAAGAATACAGCAGAAATTACGTGTTCTACACAGAGAGAAGCATTTGTAAATTTAAGTCTTACTGGAAATACTATTGACCAGCAAACTGAAGTCATGTCTTAGCGCTTACAGAAAAGTTGCATTAAAAAAGTTAAATTGGTTGTAGCATTTTCTGTTACATGAAAATAGAATAGGTGATGAGAGCACAGATATAAATGATATCACATAGTCAGCTATATTAAATTGGTGATATTGACAAAAATTTTTGTGTCGGAAGATGAGAGGCTCTGATTGGAATTTAGCAAATGACTTCTCTCTGTCCATAAGAAAATTCATAAAATATAATGTACTTGGTCCAAATCAGTCAGTGTGATTCAACTCCTGAAATGGACAGGGTTAATGTGAAAACCTAAACTCAAGAAGGTAACATTTTCCAAGAGACATAGAATTTAGGTCCCTGATTACATCATTTTCCAGGAATAGCTTTGTGCTAAATAATTTAAAATGTAAAATACCATGAATGTGCAGTAATTAACAGTGTGAACTGGATAAAATCCCATAGCATGAAATCCAGATACTCCAGGCCTTCTTTTTATGAATTAGATGTATGCTATGGTGGCCTTTTGTAGTATATGGATTTATGTGGCTGAGTGTTGAAAGATATTTTTGGACACTTTTATGTTATTCAAGAGAAAAAATCCTTACTCAATATCTAAAAATAAAAAGGGTATCAAAGCCTTGGTCTTTTGGGTTGATGTTAGAACCTATCAACTTTGAATAGTTCTCTGCAAAGGCATTCACAAACAGCTACACAAATGTATGATTCAATTTGCTCACTTGAAGTGAAATTGTACCTTTAAGAGAATAATTTGGCAAGGAATAATCTGGCCCATTACCCTACGCTGAAATCATTTTCCTGAAATGAAAGGCATGGCTTGAACCACATTACCAAAGGTGTAGAGTTGTAAAACTCCAAAAAGATTCTCTGATTTTAAACTCTATGAAAATAAACTAACATTGAAACATTAGAAGGTCTACCTTTATAATTTGATATTGATAATATGAAAAAAGCTACAAATTGAAGTTGTAGAATTGCAAACAATAAGTAACTGAAAATTAAATACAGCAATGTTGGAATGTCATAACTGAACACTTGTCCAACAATAACCCTCATGTAAAGAGAGTCTATACATGTGAAGTAGCACTGGTTTGTAAATTCCATTTTTGCATATGAAATTGAGTAAATCAGATTATTGCACCCAGTTAAAGGATTTGTGGTTTAGGTTTACATGGTCTGATGGTGATATGTTAGGTTCAATGATAGGTCAAGAAGTAATAAATTATGAAAGAAAATGTAAGTAATGAAATATTTCTATTTTTTCAATGTTATTTTTTATTTTAAAGTTTCAGTGTCTCTAAAAAAAACCATACATACCTGTTCGTATTAATACTACATTCAGAAAATATAAAGTAAATTTGGTTGTTTTTCTGACACTTGATTTCTCTCACGTTTCATCTGCTTCACTTATTTCTGTGACTGGCTGACCCTTGTAAGCATTTGAATGAGTAACCCCTAACTTGACCTAAGCCTCTATGTGATGAGCAATCATCCTTTGATGAAAGATTGTATTAAAGGGAATGACCTGTATGGTGTCTATAAACAGATTCGGGAAGCAAGAATTTGTCAGAGTGTCTCTAGCACTGTCTAGGGGGAAAATGTACCTAACCAGTGGCCTCTAGGATATTGTTACTGTGGAGATAGATGCATCAGTCTTTTCTTAGATGGATAACAGTGGCCATAACTATCATTCAACTAGCTATCCTTGATCAGATGCTATGCTCACCAAGTAACAGGAATATTATTGATCTGGCCTAGGGGAGAGACCATAATTATCAGGCACCAGAGTATCTTTTCTCCTTAGAAGTGAATTTTTCCCTTACACATTAATAAATTTGCTTTCCAGTTTACATAGCAGCCTCTTGTCTTTTTGGGTGGCTAAATCAGTTGCTAGGGCCTTATCGCCCTTAGGTGTAAGAACAGAGTAAGTGTCTTGACCCATAAACAACGGACCAGATCTTGCTACTTATTTATTTGTAACTCAGTGTTCTAAAAATGGTTGGACCATACCCATTACCGTTCAACTGAATTTATGTATGAGTATTCAGGAACAACAGTGAGAGGCTCCCCTACCACAATAATTTAGAAATAAAAGTAATCTTCGAAAGCCCACATAAAATGGATGAGCTTAGGCATTGGTGAAGACTTCTGGAGAAATTTGGGGATTATTTAAAATGCTAATCAAAATAGCTAGTGAGTAGTTCCAGGAAAAGATGTTTATACTAATGCTTTTTTTTCCTGCTGTATTTTAATCTAATCCAGTGGCTTTACATTTTGAAAAATGTACCTAGCAGGCTAGTTAAATATGAATTTACTGTTAACAGAAGTCACATTAAGGAAGATTGTAGACTGAGCTGCAGGGCTCCCAACCACAGCCTGCAGCTGCCAGTGCTTCACTAGACAAGGCACAGGCCAAGCGGGTAATGGCCCTGGTAGGCTTTTCCTCAATAAATTAATGTGAGTTTACATTCTTCTCAGAGAGAATTGATGTTCTCTGACATGCACCCATTAATATAAGTTAAGAGACGAAGTAGTTTAATTATATATCACGCCACATAAGGCTTTATAACTTGTACCAAGACTGTCAATATTGGAGTCAATAAAAGTTGAGTGACTGTGAAATAAGATTCTGAACAATTAATTTTAAAACCAGAATAGTATGAAGAGCAAATGGAAATTATAAATGTATGTAAGTTTATTATATTAGTCCCATTTTTCTGGTTTGTATTATATAAAATAATTAAGTTTTACTTTAAAAAATCCATCATGATTATACTAGAAAGAATGTTGGTACCTGCCTTTTTAGAAATAGTTTTAAATGTGCTCTATTGGCTTTTTAAAACTGGTTGAATTCTCAGAAACATGTTTTAAGTAAATTAAGAATGTTTGTTTTGGGACTTCCCTGGTGGTGCAGTGGTTAAGAATCTGCCTGCCAATGCAGGAGACAGGGGTTTGATCCCTGGTCCGGGAAGATCCCATATGCCGCGGAGCAACTAAGCCCGTGTGCCACAACTACTGAGCCTGTGCTCTAGAGCCCGTGAGCCACAGCTACTAAGCCCATGTGCTACAATTACTGTAGCCCGTGTGCCTAGAGCCCGTGTTCCACAAGCCCGTGCTTGCCACAACTAGAGAAAGCCCGTGCACAGCAGCAAAGACCCAACGCAGCCAATAAATTAATAAATAAATAAATTTATTGAAAAAAAGAATGTTTGTTTTAAGAGCTTGTGTTGGAAAATGATTTCTTACATTTCTGCAAGAAAAAAATATCTAACTAGCTGTGAGTGGAACAGAAAATCAGACAATCCTGTTTTTTAAAAAATCCTTACTATAGTGATAGTTTTTTTTTTTGTTTTTTTGTTTTTTTTTTTTTGCGGTACGCGGGCCTCTCACTGTTGTGGCCTCTCCCACTGCAGAGCACAGGCTCTGGACACGCAGGCTCAGCAGCCACGGCTCACGGGCCTAGCCGCTCCGCGGCATGTGGGATCTTCCCAGACCGGGGCACGAACCGTGTCTCCTGCATCGGCAGGCGGACTGTCAACCACTGCGCCACCAGGGAAGCCCCTATAGTGATAGTTTTAATAAAACCACAAAGCATTTGTTGGAAAGGATCTTGAAGGTCATGTATAATAGTTAACTTTCTACCAGATGTGTAAATCTCTCTTACGTCACCCCAAATAGTCATGCAGGCTCTCCTTGAACAGTGCCACTGACATTGGATTTATTACCTTTCTACTCAGTTCATAAATCTTACCTTCTGTCTGGTTTTAGAGCTCTTTATGTATATGATGTATGACTTCTACTAGACTGCAGTCTCCTTGAGGGCAGATGCAATATTTAAATCCCTAATACCCTGTTTATAATAAGTGTTTTCCCTGTAACAACGTTCTCAAATGTATTATTATTGTTTTTTAAAATATTTACTTATTGGGCTTCCCTGGTGGCGCAGTGGTTGAGAGTCCGCCTGCCGATGCAGGGGACAAGGGTTCGTGCCCCGGTCCGGGAAGATCCCACATGCTGTGGAGCGGCTGGGCCCGTGAGCCATGGCCGCTGAGCCTGCGCGTCCGGAGCCTGTGCTCCGCAACGGGAGAGGCCACAACAGTGAGAGGCCCGCGTACCGCAAATTTATTTATTTATTTATTTATTTATTTATTTATTTATTTATTTATTTATTTATTTATTTGGCTGCGTCTTAGTTGCGGCATGCGGGATCTTCATTGCGGCATGGGGGCGGCATGGGGGATCTTTAGTTGTGGCATGTGAACTCCTATTTGTGGCATGTGGGATCTAGTTCCCTGACCAGGGATTGAACTCGGGCACCCTGCATTGGGAGATGGAGTCCCAGCCACTGGACCACCAGGGAAGTCCCATCAAATGTATTATTGAAGTAATCAACCAATAAGTTCCAATTTGGGGACATTCTACTTATTAGGAAATTGCTCCTTAAATTGAACTCTTCAACTTCTGTCAGCTGGTCCTATTCCTTTCTGCAGAGTCTCCCAGCCCAAGGGTGGGGCTTCATCTTTAAGGTGAAGCAGCTCCTTATTATTGCTTCCTTGTTCTCCCATTCCACAGTGAGGGGTTGGGGCGGGGTGGGGAAGCTGGTCTCAGTTGATGGGTTTCTTTGAAACAACAGTGGTATTCATTTCCCTCTTGCCGCTGCAAGGTCTCAGATTTGACTGGACCTAAATCAATCCCTTTACTCACCAAAGCACACTGGTTCTTTGTTTTTTATTTTTTTTTAGTTGCAATTCCAGTCATGCTCCATTCTTAAAATTACTTCATGGTATCCTGCTCAAGAGAAGAGCCCCTTTCTGGATGGTGCCAAGAGTCAGCACCTGGCTGTGGTAAACACCGAGTCAGTATAGTTGGTAAGAAATGATCACTTTAGAGTGGTTTTATGGTTACAGCACCAGAATTATTGTGAGAGAGGTCCCTCCTCCCCTCAGGAGAAGAACTTACACAAATATCTGTGAATATGACTCTTAAAATTCAAAGCATAGACTATTTTAGAGCTACAAAGGACATTATATTACAAAGTTCAACTTCCTCATTTTATAGACAAGGGAGTCACACTTAGAGTGTATTGTTCTAGGTTAGCTAGCTAGTGGTGGTATGAGAAGCAGAGACCAACACCCTTTATTTCTATTATCTCTCTGTGTCCAGAGTACTTTCTCATACAGCTCTCTTCAGATGTCAAATTAGGTTGTCTTTTCTGTATCATGTACTGTCACATAAAAGTTAAATATAAAATCCACCAGAGGGAAATAAATGCTTTGGTTAAAATGTATCCTGTGATTTATCATGTAAGGAGGTTAAGGGTATGTATTCAATAAACCTCAAGTAGTAGCATGTCATTCTGTCTATAGCAGCCCAAATACTGACACTCTAGTGAAAAGAGAAAGCCCAATTGTCTTCAAGTTGCCCCTAAGTCATCTTCTTCTCAGAAAATTTAAATTCATTAAAGTGGCAACTAGACATTTTGGAAATACAGGATCATAAATAAATAAAATTGAACTAGTAAATGAAATAGTCCAATATTTAACCTGATGAGAGGTAAATAGTCATCAGTACCAAAGTTGAATTCTTGGCGTTATTTGTTGTGGGAATACATATATTTGTTATATTGGGATACACATACCAGTTTTACTATCTCAATGAGAACAATACGTAATGGTGATCCTTGGATTTCAGAGAATGGGAACCAGGCCTGAAGCTGATTTTTAAAGTGCCTACATGTACTAGAAAACATGAAGAATGGAATGAATAAACTTGTAGAATTGCTTCCTTCTCTTTAAAAGTTATAATTATAAAAATTTGGACCATAGACAAGAATTTACTTTTTTTTTTTTTTTTTTTTTTTTGCAGTACGCGGGCCTCTCACTGTTGTGGCCTCTCCCGTTGAGGAGCACAGGCTCCGGACGCGCAGGCTCAGCGGCGATGGCTCACGGGCCCAGTCACTCCGCGGCATGTGGGATCTTCCCAGACCGGGGCACGAACCTGTGTCCCCTGCATCGGCAGGCGGACTCGCAACCACTGCACCACCAGGGAAGCCCTATACTTGTGACTTTTAATTTTTCTTTTAATAACAAAATCACTTAAATTCATAGCATTCTATAAGACTTTGAGAGTTTGGTTATAAAAACCATCCAACAAAGTACAAGAAATACAAAACAATATTTAACATAATCCCATAAAATTATCTTTAATATGCTGTTGTATTTCGTGTGGTGAAAGTCTAACCTCTATTCCTCATTCATGAAGTGTAGTGGACAATCTATTTTGCCACCTTTAGAGCATGCTTCTAAGTCTCCAATTAGATAATTCTCATGAATTATATTGACAACTGAAAAATACTATACAAAAGTAAGGCTTACTGAAATTCTGATTGAAACTGACCCAACATTGTCTTATGTACATTGCCTCAAAACCAAACATGTTTATTTCCTTTATGATTAAATTTGTATGTTGCACTTTGTAATGCATTAATAATTTATTGGTACTTTTGCAATATGTAGCAGTAACTATTTCTTTGATAAAAATGTATTAAGGATGTTAAAATCAAATTTAGAGGAAGGCTTTTGAGCAAATTTAGAATAATTTTACTAAATAGTAAATAATTTTCAATTATTTTACCTTAATTTCTTTTCACCTGAAACAGGGAATCAGTGCAGCTAATTATTTAACTATCCAAGCCTCACACTTCAGAACAGACAAGATCACCCATGTCAACATACATGGATGGAAATCAGATGGCAATGGCAGCAAGACACGTGCAATGTATGATGTGAATAAACGCTTCTTTACACTAGTATGAAAGCTTTATGTTTAGTGTGAACGTACTTTGCAAGGTACTAATGTATTCATGGAAATTCTCCATTCAGTTATTCACATTGTCCATGTCCCAAGGCCTCAAATGAATTACCCATTCCCATTTATTTTCACTTATTATGAATCACACAGATTATGATAGAAGATTTATAATTATTCTTTGGTAAATTCTCATCTTTGACAAAAGATTGAGTGGTATGATAAATTTCTCATTTAATTTAAGGAAAAGATTTCCAAGTTCACTCCATGAAATTAATTTTCCCCTCTTTTATACCAAGGTTAATAGACTGCTAACGTAGTAAGCAATTAATTACTTATAAGTCATATAGTGTGGTAGAGTCAGGCTGTCTGAAATCATATTATGGTTCTATTTACTAGCTCTGTGGTCATGGGCAAGTTAATTAACCTATCTGCGCCTAGGTTTCCTTCTCTTTAAATGAGTATTAAGTTGATATATGTAAAAGGGTTAGGACAGGGCCTAGCATGTAGTAGGTTCTCAATACCTGCAAATGTTATTTCTTATTGTGAAATCAGTTGTTCAGGCACCTTGATTTTCTTTAATTCTTACTTTTTAATACTTACAATAAATCTTTTTAGGTGTTCCTAAAAGTAGAAGATGTGAAGTGCATTAATCTAGACTGGATTAATGGTTTGCTGAAATATATCCACACTGTAAGCAATCTCCGCGCTGTTGGTGCTGAGATGGCTTATTGTATTGATGTTCTTGTGGTAAGAACTGTTGATTTTTTTAAATTATATTTAACTGACTTTGTATCATAACACAAAGAATTTGGGGGTAATTCTATGTTCTTTTTTATTAGTTTACACATATACTGAACACGTGAAATAATAAACATTGGTGTATGATAGCCAAAAAGGGAAGTTACTTCCTGTGAAAGAAGTGCCTGTGGTTCTACAAAGTGCCACTTGGTGGCAGTGTCCCTTCACAGGCTCCTCACCAAATCCTTCCCCACCCCCCAAGGTTACTGCCATGTTCAGTGTGTAGGACCACCTCTGTTCGTTTTCATCACATTGTAAACCTACCCTTAATGATAGAGAAGAAACTGTTTCTGCCTTATGGATGCTATTTGTGTAGAATGTGAAGTGCATTTTCCAACAGAAACTGGATTCTATGGCAGTGAATCAGGTCCATGGGCCAGTCCAGTCATGACCCTTTAACCTACACGTTTTCTAAAAGAATAAAATAGACTTTGCTATTTATGAGGGTTATACTTTGAGACATTTATAAATCTCCAAATGCTCTACCATAATAGAAAGTAATTTCACACTGTGAAATGCAGTGAAGTAAAATCTAAAGATTTATGACGCTTTCAGATTCTTAAGGAGAGTTCACTCCTTCCATCCAACAACTATTTCACTCCGCACTTGCTGTGGTCCCGACTCTGTTCTAGGCACTGAAGGTACATGGTGAGTGAGACAGTGTTTCTGCTCTGGCCAAGTGTGGAAACAGTACTGTGGAGAATTCCAAGGCAACGGGAGGGGGAGTAACAGGACCAGCACCTCACGTAGATGGTGGGTCAGGGAAGGTGGTGTACAACACTGAGCCCAGTTAGGAAACATCCTGGAGAAGAGTCAGGGCTAAACACTCCCCTTCTTCTGCAGCCACTTCTCTATCTGCCCCCCACTTCTCTATCTGCACCCCACTTCTCTATCTACACCACTTCTCTATCTGCACCCACTTCTCTATCTGCCCCCCACTTGTCTATCTGCACCCACTTCTCTATCTGCCCCCCACTTCTCCATCTGCACCCACTTCTCTATCTGCACCCCACTTCTCTACTTGCACCCACTTCTCTACCTCCACCCACTTCTCTATCTGCACCCACTTCTCTATCTGCACCCCACTTCTCTACCTGCACCCACTTCTCTATCTGCACCCCACTTCTCTATCTGCACCCACTTCTCTTTCTGCACCCACTTCTCTATCTACACCCACTTCTCTATCTGCACCCCACTTCTCTACCTGCATCCACTTCTCCACCTGCACCCACTTCTCTACCAGCACCCACTTCTCTACCTGCATCCACTTCTCCACCTGCACCCACTTCTCTACCAGCACCCACTTCTCTATCTGCACCCCACTTCTCTATCTGCACCCACTTCTCTATCTGCACCCCACTTCTCTACCTGCACCCACTTCTCTATCTGCACCCACTTCTCTGCACCCACTTCTCTATCTGCACCCCACTTCTCTACCTGCACCCACTTCTCTATCTGCCCCCCACTTCTCTATCGGCACCCACTTCTCTATCTGCCCCCCACTTCTCTACCTGCACCCACTTCTCTATCTGCACCCACTTCTCTATCTGCACCCCACTTCTCTACCTGCACCCACTTCTCTATCTGCACCCACTTCTCTATCTGCCCCCCACTTGTCTATCTGCACCCCACTTCTCTATCTGCACTCACTTCTCTACCTGCACCCAGTTCTCTATCTGCACCCCACTTCTCTATCGGCCCCCCACTTCTCTATCTGCACCCACTTCTCTATCTGCACCCCACTTCTCTATCTGCACCCACTTTTCTACCTGCACCCACTTCTCTATCTGCACCCACTTCTCTATCTGCCCCCCACTTCTCTATCTGCACCCACTTCTCTGCACCCACTTCTCTGTCTGCACCCACTTCTCTATCTGTACCCACTTCTCTATCTGCCCCCACTTCTCTATCTGCACCCACTTCTCTGTCTGCACCCACTTCTCTATCTGTACCCACTTCTCTATCTGCCCCCCCACTTCTCTATCTGCACCCACCTCTCTATCTGCACCCCACTTCTCTATCTGCCCCCCCAATTTATCTGAACCCCACTTCTCTATCTGCACCCACTTCTCTGCACCCACTTCTCTATCTGTACCCCACTTTATATGCCCCCTACTTCTCTATCTGCACTCACTTCTCTATCTGCACCCACTTCTCTATCTGCACCCCAATTTATCTGCACCCCACTTCTCTATCTGCACCCACTTCTCTGCACCCACTTCTCTATCTGTACCCCACTTTATCTGCCCCCTACTTCTCTATCTGCACCCACTTCAATATCTGCACCCACTTCTCTATCTGTACCCCACTTTATCTGCCCCCCACTTCTCTATCTGCACCCACTTCTCTATCTGCACCCACTTCTCTGTCTACTCTTCCGGCTCTATCAGGGGATACTAGAGTACAAGGAGGAACTTAGAGTGAGTCTTTGTCCACAAAGGACAAGATCAGATTCATCGCCTCTTCAGAGAAAAACCAGTCCTAAGCTTTTGAGAATTTCTTCCTTGATCTTGGGGCCTGAACTGCAGGCTCTTAAAGGTCCAGGAAATAAATAGGAGTGGCTTGTAGGAAGCTGGGAGGAGATTTTGCTGAACTGAAGAGGAAAGTGTTGGCTGACTTTAATGTTCAGTGAATTGTTCGCCCCCTTGGAGGCCCAAGGTGAAAAGCAGGAGAAGGTCTAGGGTGAGGGAGCCTGGAGCCCCCGAGAGTAATTCAGGAGCCAGACCTGCAGAAGGAGCAGCTAAGGAACAGGTAGGAGTCTCTTCCCTGCCCCCTCTTCTGTCATTTTATCACAGGATACCAGGATTGGCCCTGGGGCAAGCAGGTGCCTGGAATAGGGTTACAGGTAGATGGGGAAGGAGGAGGAGAAAGCTGAAGGAGAGGAGGGTGAGAACCAATATCAGACACAGTCTGTAGGGGAAGATAAGAAAGCAAGCAGATTTTAAATGGTGGCAGCAGTGGGGGACAGGGCCTGCTAACGACAGGAGCCATTGGGGCAGCCATTCACATGTAAAAATACTCTTCATAATGCAGCACATAATACTGTCATTACTGGTGAAAAAGTAAACAGAAGATTTGATCAAATGACAGATTTATCCAAGTGAAGGCAACTGCATGATTTTCACTATTATGAAGAGAGCCTGAAACTTTGCTGAAACTAAAAATGTTTGCTCCTTTGTTCCCCATTAAGTTGATTGTGCTTGTGTGTGTGTGTGTGTGCACGCGTGTGTGTGTGTAAACTCTCAGGCCACATAGTCTCATTGTGAATATTCTTAAAAACTTTTTCTGAAGGCCAAAGTCATCCCAGACATTTGCTAGAGTTGCCTTAAAGTGGAGAAGACAGACACAGGCAAGTTGGATAATAGCATGGGCGTGAGCTGCCTTTGACCTGCGTTGGGGGCGTGCTGGATGGGTTGGGTCTCAGGAGGGATGGGCACAGGCTGGAAGCCACAGCCATGGTCACTGGGCTGTTCTCCTTCCTGTTCCTGAGGACTGTGAGGCCCCTTAGCACAGGGAGAAGAACTCTGACAGAAGACATTCCTCCAGCCCACCTGATGCTCTCTGCTTCAGCTGGATAAGGATGCAGGCTCCGGACACGCAGGCTCAGCGGCCATGGCTCACCGGCCCAGCCGCTCTGCGGCATGTGGGATCCTCCCGGACTGGGGCACGAACCCGTGTCTCCTGCATCGGCAGGCAGACTCTCAACCACTGCGCCACCAGGGAAGCCCTCGTTTTTCATTTTAAGCCTATTTCAACCATTCTACCTGCTCTTTTAAAAATAGTTGTTCTGTTTTCCTTTGAAAAAATCCTATCAGAAAAAATTTGGATATTCCCCTTCTAAAGTGCACTTGATTGGCCACAGCTTGGGAGCTCATCTGGCTGGGGAAGCTGGGTCAAGGACGTCAGGCCTTGGAAGGATAACTGGTAAGTCAGCCCTGCAGATGGGCCTTGGGTTTGTTTACATATTTGTTTATGCACAAAATGTCAAGTATCTGAATGCCAAAGGAAGTCGCAGAAGCAAATGTAAGACAGGAGAAAATGTGACTCCCCCAAACCAAAACCTGAAACGCTTCCAAAGTGTGAGTGTGTAAATCCACATTCAAGGGTGTTCACCGCAGCGTTATCTGTGGTGGCAAAGTAATGGAAGCTGTGATGATCATCCACCTGTCAGGGATGGTTGACTGAATTATGATGCATTCCATGCTTTGCAGTTCCATACCAACTAATAACACAGAATGAGATAGAGCCCTGATGATGGTCCTGCTCACCCAGTGTAGCTGGCAATGCTGAACTGGTTTGTTTAAGGCCCATATGCCATTGCAGTTGTGAACATTTTGAATATTGCCCCTGGATACACTGTTAAGTCTAAAAACAAGTTGCAGAGTGAACCATATGAATTAGGGTTTTGAGGATGATACTTAATTGTACCCCTTCCCTGCACTCTGACTTTTTAGTGGGACTCTCCCAGACCTTTCCCATCTTTATCTTCCGTGGCCCCTCTGCAGAATTTGACCCTTGGCCCCTCTGTGCTGTTGGACACCCTCTCCTCCTGGCTCCTGTGCTTCCCGATCTTCTTGGTTGTCTTTGTTCTTGTCTGACAGCTTCTTTCCAGGCTCCCTTGCAGGTGCCTTTTCTTTCGCCTTCCCTTACTCATTGGTATTCTTCAAGGTTCTATCCTAGGCCCCCTCTTCCCTCCTCTCCTCTTCTCATTCTGTCATTTCTCTCTCCATGCTTATATTAACCAGAAAAATAGAAACAAAACCTGAATTGTATGACAGGCTGTTGTGCTGAGGTAACACACACCCCACCACTGTGGCACTTTGATTTCTCACTCATGCCGCATTTTCCCAAGGGTCAGCTGCAGCTCAGCTCTGAGTCCTCTCCACTCTGGGGCCCAGTCTCCACTTAACAGCAAAGAGACTTTGCTAAAATACAAATCTGACCATAAATCTCCCCTTCTGCAAACTTGTAAGAACTGCCCATCGACAACCAGGTCATGTCCAAACTCATCGTGGCTCAGGTTACATCTGGCTCCTGCTTAAAATGCTATCTTCGTCTTTCACCAAATTCTAAAACTCTATGCACCAGCCCTTGAAAGCTAGTTACAGTTTCCCAAATGTGGTTAACCCTCTCGCCTGATGGTCACGTATATTCTCTCTCCTCTTCCCAGGATGCTGCTGACCTCAGCTTCACCCTGGCTGGCCTTCTCTTCCCTCACATCTCTGCCTGTATTTCTCATCTCCAGCAGACGCATGTCTTAGTTTCCCAAAATTGGGTTACATGTTGCTTCTCTGTACTTGCATAACACCTGTGCTCACCTGTCTCAGCATTGAGCACACTGCATTGTAATGCCTTCCCCACCAAACAGAAAGCTCCTTGAGGACAAGGCTAGACCTTACTCCTTGTACCCAGGTGCTGAACCCTGTTCCTGGCACATAGTAAGTGCTTGATAAATAATTGTCAACTGTGTAAATGAGGAGTTATGTGAATGATCATAACATTTTAAAGACCCTAGATATCTTACCTTTGTTTTAGTAGACATTTGAACAGCAGACAATGGGTTGAGAGTCTGGCCACCAGGGTCCTGGTCCATTTTGCACCTAACATATGATGGCCTTGTCAAGTCCCTTCACTTCCCTGGGCTTCAGGCTTTTGTTTGTCCTATAATGAATGGAACTAAGTGAGCCTTAGCTGAGGACTATGATTCTATTATTTTAACTGTGTTGCTTTGAGATCCATCTTTACATTTTGAAGAGCTCTCATCTTTTATTTTTATATTTTTACATATTAATGTTGCTTTTAAGATGGTCTACAATCCATAACCTTAGTTATATGTATGGTATTCCATGTACAGATCCTAGAATAGCCACCTTGAATTTTCTGACTCCGTTAGCTATTTTGGCATTGTCTAGACACAGCCTCACTTGTGTGTAGGAATCTGACATTGCAGTATATACAGACCTGCATATATACATATATAAATGTAAGCAGACCCTATAGCTTATGTATCTGTCCCTCAAGCTGAGTGGTGTTTGACCTACATAAATCATGTAAGAAAGAATACCTTGCATTCACCATCTATCATTCCAAAATAACACCACTATCGATGTACTATCAATGTACTTTTGTATGTCTTAGTTTAATACACATTATGCTTTTTCCTAGGGTTGGATTCAACTGGGCCGGGTTTCCACAACACTCCAAATGAAGTCAGGCTGGACCCCTCAGATGCCAACTCTGTTGATGTTATTCATACAAATGAAGTTCGCTTCCTCTTCGAGCTTGGTAAGTTTTTAACACAAACTGAAACTACACTGAAGCATGGAGGAGAATTTTAGAAGCGTTTATCCTGCTTTATAAATTTCAGGTGTTGGAACTATTAATGCTTGTGGCCACCTTGACTTTTACCCAAATGGAGGGAAGCACATGCCAGGATGTGAAGATTTAATTACACCTTTATTTAAATTTGATCTCAATATTTACAAGGAAGCTAAATACTTTCTAAAATGTGAGGACTGCTGTTATAAATTCAGTGAGCTCCCTGCTTAGATAGAATCCATATGCTTTTGTATATAATATAATATAAAAATATGTTTTAGCCCCAAACACAGTTGCATGTATGAAGTTCCCAGCAGTTGTGAGATCTGCAAGGTCAGGGTCCACATCTTAGTTACCTTTGCAACCCCAGGGTCTAACAGAATGTCTAGCATGTTGTGCTCACTCAGTAGGAACAAGGAGGATGTATTCATCCAACAAATATGTATTGAGTGCTTACTATGTGCCAAGCATTATTCTAGGAATAGCAGATGTAGGAATGCATACCAAAGACAGCAGTCCCTCCCTGATGGAGCTAATATTCTAATTTGCTAGAAAAACAAAAATAGAATAAGTGCTAAGAGACAAAACAAAGCATGTAATGGGAATATGATGCGTTGGTGACAGTGGGGGTAATGTAGGGGAAGGAGATTTTTGATAGGGTGGCCAGGAAGTCCTTACTGAAAAGATGACCTGAAGGAATTAGCCAGTTAGGCATTCCAGGCTGAGGTGTGGGAATAGCAAATGCAAAGGGCCTGGGGCAGGAGCCTGTGAAGTTCATGGCAGTGAGGAGCCTACTGTGGCTGAAATGAAGTGAAAGACAGGAGAGCAGTAGGACACTAAATTAGAGAAGGAACAGGGCAGAGGGAGATAATACAGCACCTTATGGACTGTAGTAAAGACTTCAGCTTTTACTCAAGTGAGAGGGGAGCCATGGGAGGATTTTGAGCAGAGAGGGACATGGTTTGACTTGCTTTTTAACAGAATCACTCTGAGTCACAAATTAAATTAATCACAAATTAAACAAATAATATTTAACCTTTTAAAGTGGTTTCCAATAATAATAATAATAATAATGATAATAATGATATCTATAAGGCACTTAGTTATAAGACACCAAAAAGTTATTATTTGGTAGTTCCATTCCTCCCTAACTCTACACATCATCATGTAAATAATGAAATATATCATACATAATATATAATAATGCACAGTAATATAATGTATGATGACACAATAAATATCTGGATGATCCTAAATATCCCATCACCTGATCCCATGTGGTCAGAATAGCTAGATGATGTAATTATTTTATCTTCCATTTGGCTGTTGTAGAGGAAAGATACACAGATCGGGACATTGAGAGTAACTCAAATTTCCTCTTCACTAGAGATAAGTTATAAAGTTTTAATAGCTGTTCTGAAAGAGTAAATGTAATTAGAAATATCTGTTTGCAATGATTACTTAAAAAAAAAAAACTCGTGAAACTACGGATACTCAAAATGAGAATTAAAGCCAATTTGACCTAGTGCAGGTAAGCGAAATTCATTCAGAAAAGGCCTATTATAAAACTTATCTCTCTCATTATTTGCCATATTATGATTTAAAATTAGTTCTATTAGGATAAAATATAGATCATAAGACTCCTTTACATAACTATATTAAGTGTTATATACTGAGCACTTGAAATTCTGTAAAAGAATGACTTCAAATAAAATATACATTTATCATAAGCTATCATTTTGAGATATAATTCCTACAACTTTATTGGATTAAAAGCACATTTATCATTCATGTTAAGTCTTTAGATGACTTTTAAGCTCCAAGATATTCTATGTTACATTATATTTATTACTAAGAAACCATTTACTTTTAAAATTCATAGCTCCCAATATTCTAATGAACCATCTTGTCTAAATCACAATTAATTACGAATATAAATCTGTATGTAAAGAAACCTGATGTAAGAGAAGTCCTCCTTTAAAAAAAATGATGCCAATTCTTTTTTTGTTTGTTTGTTTGGTACGCGGGCCTCTCACTGCTGTGGCCTCTCCCGTTGCGGAGCACAGGCTCCAGATGCGCAGGCTCAGCAGCCATGGCTCACGGGCCCAGCCGCTCCGCAGCATGTGGGATCCTCCCGGACCAGGGCACAAACCCGCGTCCCCTGCATCGGCAGGCGGACTCTCAACCAGTGCGCCACCAGGGAAGCCCCTATGCCAATTCTTTATCTCTGCTCTGTTGCATTTCTGAAATTATGCTGTCTCAGTTATCTATTGCATAATGAACCATAGTGGCTTAAGAGAATAATGGTTTTATTGCCCATGATTCTAAGCCTCAAGATGCAGGGAGAGCTCTGCCGAGATTCTGCTTTGTGATGTGTCCATTGGACGAATGCATGTGATTTCATTCAGCTGGGAGCTGGGCTGGGCTAAGCTGAGTGGGAAGGTCCAAGATGGCCTTCCATGTCTGGGGTCTTGGTACTAGCTCTCCTCTCTAAGTGGTCTGTTATCCTTCAGAGGTTCTCTCCCCAGCCAGTTAACCTGAATTTCTTAACATGGAGGCTGGGTTCCAAGAGAGCCAGAGTAGAGGCTGGAAGGTCTCTGAAGACCAAGGCCCTGGAACTTGCACAGTGTCAGTTCCTCCACTGACTCACACAGTGTCAGTTCCTATTGGTCAAAGAAGTCACAAGACTAGCCTGTAACCCCAACCCAGAAGGGGAAAAAAACAACAACAACCCCAAAACAACTCCATCTCCCGAAGGGAAGAAGAGTCACATGATATTGCAAAGGGGTGAGGACCTAGGAAGGAGTGATTCTTTGGAGGCCACAATTATAGATAAGTGATTTCCCACATACGCTAAAACCAAAATGTGGTTTCTTAAAAGTCAGCCAAGCTGGGTAGGTCATTGGAAGAATAGTCCATGTCAAAGAGTAAAAATCGTTTTTATGTAAGAAAAAGAGAGTATAAATGACTGGAATGCTATGATAACTTGAGAATGCACAAATGTACTTAGAACTTTTATGTATTATTGCAATAATCCTATTAGTAGCAGGAATGTTATGCCTGACAATGGCAAAACTAATTTGTCTGTAGCATTCTTTACCATACCTCCCACCTGTCTCACCTGGACGCTCAGTTGAAGGTGTCCACTGGTTAACCTTGCTGGCTGTTCTATGACTGAATAGGAGGGAGTTCAGTCGCTCCTGCAGAAACAGGGAGACGGAATGAATCGGTCTGGGGTGGAGACGCTGTGTGCGCCATGACATTCAAAGCTCCAAGTGCTTACAGCAGAGATCTGGGAAGTGTTGGGGGTAGTAGTGTCAGCGCAGTCACCTGCATTTGCATTTGTTTATTTATCCTGATTGAAGGTCCCTTTAGAGTCACACGGAGATTTTTTTCGTACAAGAAAATGATATGTAATATTGATCAATGTGGAATATCCAAGCCTACACACAAGGTCTGGTGACCCGGACCCAAGTCAAAAAACTATCATTTAAAATTACTTTTTCTAAGAGATGGTTCATACTATCAGTTAATTGGAAATTGTTTTCACAGAAGTGTTTTCCTTCTTTGATTGGAACCATGCCCGAAGTCATCGCTTTTCTGCTGAAAGCATTCTCAATCCCGATGCATTTATTGCTTATCCTTGTAGATCCTACAGATCTTTCAAAGCAGTGAGTAAAACGTTTTGCGGTGTAATTTAATTAACGAGTCATTTTTTGAAGCATGATCAGCCAACTAAAAATTAGAGCATTGAGTATGTAGCAAAAAAAAAATGCATCTGCCATTTTGGGAAATAATAGATTCTTTCTGTGCTGAGTACTGAACAGTAACTGGGGTTGCTGGAGGGCTTAAATAACTAAACCAACTATTTGTATTCTGGTTGTTGTGGCTCTTTTGAATTATATCCAATTTTGCTTTTTTTGCCATTTGTTATGCCATAATTCGATGCTACTATCTAAAAGGGCAAAAATGTTTGTGTGTATATATTTTAAATGTCATCCTCAAAGATGCCCCGAGAAGCCTGAACCAATCAATAGCTACAGTGAAACATATTACCATTTACTTGGAACATGAAAATTATTTTTATTAAAATTTAATTATTTATACAGAGCAGAACTGAGGCGTAGATAGCTCACAGGAGATCCATGCAGATCAATACATTACAAAACGCCAAATCTGATTTTGCTTGAGTCCTAAAGCACGTGGTACCAGATCTGAGCTGAACATATTTTTCATTTGGTTATCATTATGAAAAGGAGAAAGAAAATCTATTTTGTAGTGGGAAGTGGAAAGATTTTCCTGCTTGTGCTTTAGCCCCCGTTTTATCAGGGAAGAAAAATGTGGGGTTTCCAGCCGAAGTGTGTTGTAAGCAATAGCATTTTGTGAATAAGTACAGTGTTGGGACAGGAATAAGCATTTCCCTCCTTTTACAGAGCAAGGTGAGTGAGCCCTCAGGCTGTCTTCTCAGTTTCCTGAGCAAGTTGTCCTTACTCATATCGTGGCTGGTGAACTGCTGTTCTTGGAAAGCTTGCCACCCAACCACTGGCACGTCCTCAAAACCTTCTTCAAGCTCTAGATGCTGCTCTGAATGGCTAAATGGATCCTGACATTTACTACACCAAAGGCAGGTGGAAGGAAGCAGGTTCTCAGAGTCACAGTGGATTCAGAGTTAGTGGGGTTCAACCTGCTTAACTGGAGAACCACAGGCTCCTGTGCCACATGGATGCTGATTATGGCAACAAACTAGAGAACATCAAGTCAACTTCCTTGACATGTTCTATTGTACTTTTACCCAACAGTCGTAAAAAATGAGATGAAATTTTAAAAAATAAATAAAATAAAATAAGGAGGGGTTTTAGTGCCAGGCTGTCTGATGCACATTTTTGCTCCATCACTTGATAGACATGCAACACTGGACAAATTGTTTACTTCAATCTGTGAGTTAATCATTGCCAAAGAGTTCCCTTTCCCTCCTCAGCCCATTCCACTGCAGTATGGCTCCCACTGTCACCTCTCCACTGAAATCCCAAGCTCAGCAATGACGGAATTGGTGGCTCACCCCTAGAGCCCCTTTGGGCCCCTGTCTCATCTGACCTTTTAGCATATTTGGTGCAATGAATCCCTCCCTTCCTCATCATCTTTCTTGCCCTAGCTCCCACACAGCTTTATATTTTCTCTCTATTCATTCCTCAGTCTCCTTCACAGGGGCCTCTTTCTCTGCTCTCTTTCTTCTCATTTGACACAGTCTTCTTGGGTAATTACATCGTCCACTTTCATAGCTTAGATTACTGTCTAAATGCTTAAATCTGTAACTGTAGACCACATCTCCAGAGGCCAAGACCCATATCTAACTGTACATGCCCAAGTCCTAAGGGCATCTCAGACCTAACATGTTAGAAACTGAGCCATCAACTTACTCCAAACCAGCCTCTCTGCCTGTGTTACCAAGTTCAGCAAACGGCACATCATCCACCCAGCTAGAATCATCCTTGACTTCTCCATTTTCTGCATCCCTCAGATCCATTCACCCAGTTCCTTTTTGCTTCTACCTGCCCAAAGATAAAGCCCAAACCTCCCACATGGAGCACAATTTCATTATTCTACTTTCTCACTCTGTTCTATTCACTTGTCTATTTTAGTTTCTCTGCCTTGGCACTATTGACATTTGAGGGCCAGATTATTCTTTATTTGGGGCCAAATTACTGGCCGGGGTGGGAGTGAGGGGCTGTCCTGGGCACTGTAGGATTTTTGGCAGCATCCCTGACCTCTATCCACCCAATGCCAGTAGCACCCCATCCCTGAGTTGTAACGATCAAAAATGTCACCAGATATTGCCAAATGTCTTTGAGGGGCAAAGTTGCTCCAGCTTGAGGACCCTGGTCTATTTCTACCCCAGTACCTCATTATTCTAATAAATATGGCTTTATTGTATATTTTAGTATCAGCTTAGACAAGTTACCCTTCTCTTGTCAGAATTTCCATGTTTAGACTTCTAGAACTTAGAATCATTTGGCAAATTAAGAAAAAAATCCTGATATGAATAATTATAAATCAATAAAGTTGTTACATTAAAAAAAGTTCTGTCAGGATTTTATTGGGTTTGCATTAATTCAAATATAATCTGATAAGAACTGACATCCTTCTTTACATGCAGCCATCCTCTTCACATGTTTCCACTGATTGGGCATTTTTCTGATCCCTTAGTAGAGTCCTATGATTTTCTTTGTAAAAAGTAGAGTGGCACTCTTGCCTAGTGGTTAAGATCATGAACTTTGGTTCAAATCCTGACTCTGCTGTGTTCTACGAATGACCTTGGGAAGCTATTAAACCCTTCCGCAGCGCAGGCCTTTCAGTTACAAAATGAGTATAGTAATAACACATAACCACAGTTTACTTTGAGGATTAAGTGATAGCATAAAAAAATCCCTCACCCTCAATAGGTATTTGCTATTAGTTACTCTTGGGACTCCTAGATATTTAGTCTCTTATTGTTTTTGTGAGTAGACTCTCTTTTGTGATATGAATTGTTTCCACAGAAAGGAATCTGTTGAATTTTGCATATAACGTTTATAACTGACTACTTTACAGAATTCTCTTATTGTTTTCAATGGTTTTTTCATAAATATAGTGATAGTATCTGGAAATAAGGGAGTATTGCCCCCTCCTTCCCAGCTGGTGTATTACTTGTTACTGAATTGTTGCATTATTTAACACCTTCAGAACAGCTTAAATTATAATAAATAATGAGCATCCGGTGTAAATGAAAATGCTTCTAGTCTTTCATCTTTAAGCATTGGTTCCTGAGAAGTATTATTGTTATGTTAAGGAAGTAGCTTTCTATCCTTACTTTCTAAAGTGTTTTTTAAATGAGTTGTTGTTAATGAACAGGTATAAAGTTTCAGTTATGCAAGGTGAATAAGTTCAAAAGATCTGTTGTATAACATTTTGCCTATTATGTATTATGTGTACATAATATGTATTAAGTGTATTATGCACTTAAAAATATGTTAAGAGGGTAGATCTCATATAAAGTGTTCTTACCACAATAAAATAAAAATTAAATTAAAAGAATAAATGTTGAGTAAAAGGGTAGACAGATCAATGGAACAAAAGACAAAGACCCAAACAAATATGGAAATGATACATTATGAAACTGGCATCTGCAGACCAGTGGGAAGATTGGATTTTTCAACAAATAGTGCTTGGACAATTGGTTATACACATGAAGTTGGACCCCCCTACATCATACTATACATTCTAAAAAATCTATTCCAGGTGGGTTAAGACTTAAATATAAAAGGAAGAACTATAAAACAATTAGAAGACAGTATCAGATATCTAACTTCTGAGTTAAAAAGGATAACTGACAAAGAAAATAATATATATTTAATTACACTAAAATTAAGAACTTCTGTTCATGAAAAGAAAACATAAAGAAAGTAAAAATCCCACAATCCCACAATCAGAAGGATATAGTGCAACATTTGTAACGAACAAGATATTTTTATCCAGAATATGTAAGGAATGCTTACAAATACAACAGAAAAAAATAACCAAATAAAAAATGGTCAAGAGGCACTTACAGAGGAAAAAACCCAAATAGCCAAAGAAAAGACACTTAATAACACTGATAATCAAGGAAACACTGACTGAAACCATGAGGTGGTTTTACTGCCAACAGATTGGCAAAACTATGAAAGTCTGATAATATCCAGTTATTGTGAGAATGTGGAGCAACCAGAACAGTGCTGATGGAAATGTAAATTGGAACAATCTCTTTGGAAATAATTTGACACTATCCAATAAAGACTAAGAACAAAAGACCCTACAACCTTTCAAGTCCAGCCCCAGATCTGAAAGCACACAATCACAAGGTCATGTATAAGAATGTTCACAGCTGGGCTTCCCTGTGGCTCAGTGGTTAAGAATCTGCCTGCCAATGCAGGGGACACGGGTTTGAGCCCTGGTCTAGGAAGATCCCACATGCCGTGGAGCAACTGGGCCCGTGAGCCACAACCACTGAGCCTATGCGTCTGGAGCCTGTGCTCTGCAACAGGAGAGGCCGCGACAGTGAGAGGCCCGCGCACCGCGATGAAGAGTGGCCCCCGCTCGCCGCAACTAGAGAAAGGCCTCGCACAGAAACGAAGACCCAACACAGGCAAAAATAAATTAATTAATTAAAAAAAAAAGAATGTTCACAATTTTTGTAACACTAAAACCAAATACAATCCAAATATCAATAAACAGAAAAATGGATAAATTAATGGTGGTGTAATCATACAGTATAATACTATACAGTGGCAAAAACTGAACCAAAGCTACACGTAACATGGATGAACTTCAAAGACACACTGTTGAATGAAAAAACCAAATCGCAGAAGAATGCATATGTAATGACTGCATTTATAGAAAGTCAAAGATATGCAAAACTAAACAGTATATTTGTAGGCATATAAACACATATTGTGTTTCAAACACACACAGTATTTTTTTTAAAAGCAGGGGAGTGATAAACAAGTTTAGATTCATGGCCACCTCTGATCGAGGAGGAAAGGATGGAGTGGAGGAGGGTCATGCAGGCGATTTGTCCTGTTCCTTCAGTGGGGTGCTGGATACAGGGTGTTTCCTCATATACGAGCTCAACAAATACTTATTCAGAGCTCTCAGTGTGTCAGGGGAAATGACAGTGAACAGAACAGACATTCTGTTCTTTGGAGCTAACTTCTGGTGCTTAGAGATAGGTAGACAACAAACATGATTAATAAACAGTATATGTTATTTAGTGATAGATGCTAAGAATTTTACAAATGAAGCACAGAAGGAGATGAGGAAGAGTTGACTGGGGTGAGTTGAAATTGTATATAGGGTGGCCAGGGAACGCTGGCTGTGGAGGTGGCCTTGGGGTGAAGCCCTGGGGACGTGCGGCTCAGCCGGAGAGCTGCAGGCAGAGGAAGGACTGAGGCCTGAGATGGGAGAAGTCAGCCCTCCAGGAATAGCAAGAAGTCAGGTGGCTGGAGCCAAGTGGGGGAAGGGTGAGTAGGAGGCAAGGTGGGAGGGGCCCGGTGGGAGTGGATCTCAAAGAAGATTTTGGTTTTCCTCTGAGGGAGACGTGACACTATTGGGAGGTTTTGAGCAAAGGATTAACAGTCACTTTATCATGATTCTTTATGCCATACACATATTTTACAAGTATTCTTTTGTGACAATTCAATGTGAATTTTTAAAGCTGTTTAAGAACTAAAGTAAGTCCCTCTCCCTCTCCCACGCCCCTTCTCTCTGCTTTATTCCCATGGATTTATGGAATGGGAGATAGGTGAACGTGCAATTCAAACGCTGTAATTAGTAAATAAGCTTTGAACACAGTTATAAATAGCAAAGGCTGTTGTTATTAGGGATTCGGTGGTATGTTTTCTAAGTAGCAAGCTGGAGAAGCTGTGCAGAACTCACCTTTGTGACAAGCCCAGTCTCTGGCTGTGACAGAAAGGTTAGCTTGATGTTTGCATGACCAAGTGCCTTGAGGAATTAGGACTCTGATTCTTAGAAGTTTCTGTTCTCTGATGTTTTAACCCAGTTCTGAGATAATGAGAGCTCATTAAAATCCCCGTGCAAGATTTTACAGGCAGCTCGTGTGACTAGGCCTATTGTACAAGATAATTCACTCTTCCTCTATCCATAACTAATCTGATTTTATCAGAACTAGTTCTTTTCTCTGTGTGTGTCGTTACAAGCAGGTCACTCACCAAACTTCTTGATCATTCATTATACACTGGAATCAGGCAAGTACATATTCTTTTGTTTCTGGCTTCTTTCACTCAGCATGATGATTTTGAGATTCATCCATGTTCGTGCATGTATCAGTAGGCCACTCCTTTATATTGATGAGTATTATTCCACTGTATGGACATGCCACATTTTGTTAACCCATTTATCTGTTGATGGACATTGGGTTTTCCCTGGTTTGGCTATTGGGAAGAAAGATGCTATGAACTTTCATATGTAAGTCTTCATGTGGACACGTTTTCATTTTTCTTGGGTAAATACCTAGGAATAGAATGACTGGATCATTTGGTAAGTGAATGTTTAACTTTAAGAAACCCAGAAATATTTTTTACTAAGTGGTTATATCTTATTACATACCTACTAGCATTGTATTTTCCAGTTTCTCCATATTCTTGTCAATGCTTAGTATTGTCAGTCTTTTAAATTTTAGCCAATCTAATAGGTATAGTGGTATCTTATTGTGATCTTAATTTGCATTTCCCTGGTTATGCTAATGTGTTCAATGGTATAAAGGAAACTGTCTCATAAAGAATGAACACAGAGAAAAACCTCAAAAGAGAAATAAAAACTATAAAAAAGAATCAATTGGAAATTCCAACGTGAAAACATAGAATATATGAAATTAAAAATTCCACAGATGGGCTTCATAGAAGATTGATAATGATAGAGGAACTTGAATATAGATCAGTAGAAATTATCCAATCTTAAGAATAGAGAAAAAGATTGAAAAAATAATAAAGAATAGAGCCTCAAGGGCCTGTGGAACAATATCAAAAAGCCTAACATACTTATTATAATTTGAGTCCTAGAAGAAAAGAGACAGGTGGTACAGAACAAATATTAGAAAAAAAATTTCCAAATTTGTTGAAAGATGTAAATTTATAGATTCAGCAAGCTTAGCAAACTCCAGGAAGGATAAATGCAAAGAAAACCACACCTGGGTGCAATATAATCAAAATGCTGAAAACTGAAGATAAACTCTTGAGAGCAGCCAGGGAAAAACAACATATTACACATGATTTAAATAGCTGCTCACTTCTCATCAGGAATCTAAAGGCCAGAAGAAAATAGAATGTCTTTAAAGTGCTAATGGAAAAAAGCCATAAAGCCATATATCTATATCCAGCAAAATATCCTTCAAGAATGAAGTGAGAAGAAAACAAAAACACTAACTCAAAAAGATACATGCATCCCTATGTTTATAGCAACATTACTTACAATAACCAAGATATGGAAGCAACCTAACTTTCCATTGATGGATGAGTGAATAAAGAAGGTGTGATACACACACACACACACACACACACATACATATATATATACACACGAGGAGGCTTGCACAAACACACACAAAATGGAACAAGTGGAATACTACTCAGCCATAAAAAAGAATGAAATCTTGCCATTTGCAATAATATAGATGGACCTTGAGGGCATTATGCTAAGTGAAATACGTCAGACAGAGAAAGACAAATACTGTATGATCTCACATGTGGAATCTAAAAACAAAACAAAACAAAGCAACAACAAAAAACCCCAAGCTCATAGATACAGAGACCAAATTGGTGATTGCCAGAGGTGAGGGTGGGGGTGGGGACAGGTGATATGGGTTAAGGAGGTCAAAAGGTACAAACTTCCAGTTATAAAATAAATAGTTCATGGAATGTAATGTACAGCCTGGTGATTATAGTTATAGTCATATATTACATATTTGCAAGTTGCTTAGAGAGTAGATCTTAAAAGTTTTCATCACAAGAAAAAAGAATTGTAAACTATGTATGGGAATGGATGTTAACTGGACTTATTGTGGTGATCATTTTGCAATATACACAAATATTGAATTATTATGTTGTACATCTGAAACCAATAAGATGTTATATGTCAATTATACCTTAATTTTTTAAAAAGATTTTGAAAACAGCTAAAAGAACCCATGCACTTGAAGGGGGCCCTGAAATTTAAGTTCCATTGGTAAATCTGGCTTGGGATGATTCCTGCTGGTATTCTGATTGCAGAAAAGTTTGTTTCTCCTTTTTTAAAGACATAATACCAATCCTTAAAATACAAGCCTTCTGTCTCGTCTGTCTTGACTAGGGCTTAATAACCATACTTCTGTTCCTCATTCTATTGCTATTTCTGTTCCTAATTGCTATTTCTCAACTTGGGTTAACTTGAGAGCTAACAGAAATGGAAGTTTCCTGGGAAAGTCCTTTACAACGTAAAAGTCCTCTGCCCTCAACAACCATTCTTTTGTCGCCTGAATCTTACTGTACGCCATAATTTTAGGCAAGAATAGTATCTTTACATTGAATTTTTTTTAACCTAGAGGACTCTTCCATCTGCATCCAGAGTACTTTCCTCAGTCGTCTGAAGTCTCTCTTGTTAGGGGGTCTTTTATTCCTCTTCCTGTCATCCCTAATCCACACATTAACTACTTTTCTGAGTTATTGCAATTTCATCCCTTCATGTTCCTGCTTATAACTAACTGGCATAATAGAAAGATTGTAGAATTTCAAGTCAGAGGATCTGGATTTCAGTCCTGACTTACTCTACCTCCTGGCTATGTTGTCTTGAGTAAGTCGCTTAGTACCCTGTCCTCAATAGCTTGTCATAAAATGGGGACAAAATTATCGTGAGAGAAAATCATATGGGAAAGCAGTTGCAAAATAAAACAATGTATCTTAAAACGAGAATGAAGTGAAATGAAGCCATTTTCAGATCAAAGAAAACAAAGCGAATGCATGTCCTCCGAACTACAAGCTATTCCAAAGACAGAAACTTGGAATGAAACACACTGGAAATGGTAAATATGTGGGCAAATAAAAAACATCATCTTTCCACTCATACTTTTTTTAAATATGTTACTTGATTTTAACATCGTTCTGTGGGATGTGTCATGTGATATACATGTAATAGATATGACAACTATAGCATAAAGGACAGTGAAGGGTGGGAAATGGACCTATGCACTTACAAAGTTGTTAACGTTTATGTGAAGTGGTACAATATTAACTCTAAGTAGACTGAAAAATTAAAGATATATGTCTCCCTAGAGCAACTACTAAAAACCAATAGAGAAATTAAAATAAGACAGTAGAAATTAAAATCGATGAATTTATATAATCAGAAATAACCACAGCAACACCTGAGGGGAAGCCTGGGACATAATTTAAGGCCATAGGTGTGTGGCAGGAGGGGCACAGTTCCACCTCTAGTGATGAAAACCGCAGTATTACCTCTTTCTCAGCCCGAAAGTCGGGGGGTTCAGGGACTTTTCGCAGTACTTGAGAATCAGAAGGATTTATTCCAGATAGATAGATAGATAGATAGGGATGTTGATAGAGGTGGAGAATACTGTTACATTAGAGAATAGTGGGGAAAGCATGGAACTGACCGGGGCTTGGAGTCTGGTCCAGACTGTGCAGTAACTGGTGCTCTGGCCCTGGGCAAATGATTTCCCCTCTTTGAGCCTTGGCGTCTCCAATTTTGGTGAAATTGAATATGTTAAAAATTATTTCTAAGATTTCTTCCTTTACTAAAAATAGTATTTGGAATGAGGTTAGGGTATTTCTAAAGTAATTATTTTTAAGTTTTGGGTTTTTTTTTAAGGTTTCCATCCAGCACTAACACAGTAGGATTTTATTTTTTATTTTGTTTATGACATTCTCCTCTAATCATAGACTTGCCACCTTTTATAGCTCTGGTTGAATAGCTGTATGTTTTCATTTGAAATAACTTTCCACTGATATACATTAATGGCAGAGATTAAAAAGTCTTTTGATTCTTTTTTAATCTTTTAATCATGAAAAAAACCCAAAAAACCTTTCTTCACTTCCCTTCAATATATATATTTAGTTGAGGGGCCCTCTAGTGGAAGAATCTTGTATATAGCACTACAATAGTTAGCCTGCTTACAGATTTAACAGCCCATGATACTACGTTTTATACATTAAAAAATAAAATATCTATGCCTATATTACAGTAAAATTCTAAAAATTCAGTTTCTCACTCAGAGTAAACTTCTGGCGAATTCAATATTAAAATATATGAGACTACATATATAGGATTGTAATGTTTAAATTCTTTCTGTCCCATTGTTTGTTGCCATTAGATTAACCCTGTGCATGAGAATGTATAAGATAGAAGTGATATTATGTTATTCCCCAAAATGTGTTCAAAGAGAAGACACTTGTTTCCTGAATCATTTACTACTTTTCTAGAGAGTTCCTGCACTTTTCAGGTGAAAGAAATAAATACGACTGTGTTGACAGGAGCGAAAGTACACTAAAGACATAAACTTGGGTCCCACAGAGTGGTGGTGGGAGCTGACATACATCTTTTGTGGGTGTTGGGCAGATAACTGTGGACCAGGTAACATTGCAAAGTAGTTTCCCAAGGCATTTACCCTTTTTTTCACATGGTCAAGAGGAAAATCACAAACACTTCTAATTACAAACTGTGCCATGTCAAAAAAACAAACAAATGAAAAAAACCTGACCTGTTACCAGGTTCCACAGGCTCCACTCTCAGGAGTTTGTCCCAAAGCAATTGTATAAGTGTGATCATCTATACACATTCTCCCCTTAATTCAACAGAAAACTACTGTGAATGGCAATGATTTTAAAACTTCATTCAGAAGCCAGCTAGACCTCATTTGCAATCTGTTCTGCTTCAAAGATATAAATATAGCTAAAGCAATTTAATTAATTAATCTGGTCTCTAAACTGAATTTCATCCATTATTAGTTTCAGTTTTAACAAATTGATATAAATCATCCAAAATATCAAATTGGTTGTGCTATAGGGAGTCTCAAGAAACAAATGAAAAGCTGAACTAACTTAGCAGAAAGAGGTATGAAAACCTTCTTAGACTTGAATTTCATGGGATTAAGTAACTACTTCATTATTAGTTTTTAAAGCAATTTCCTAAGTTAGCTTCTAATAGCAAGATCCTAAAATGCCTCATCATTAAATTTAGCTTTCTTTTCACAGTAGAGGGGCAAGATAATGACCCATGACAACTACTGATACCTTAAGAATTAGATGTACTTTTGTTTTCTTTGTAAAACTAAAGAAAAAAATCATGGCTAAGGAATATTTGGAATGTTTTCATATCTTCCCTCGAGTGGACCTAAATCCCCTTGTTCCTCTGTAGATGTCATTGTCAGATTATCTTGGCAAATCAAGGTGCCAGAGGTTCCCACTGCATACACTATTTTATTATTGACTCATTTCGGCACATTCTGAAACATTTTACTCTCCAAAAGTGGGCACTTGTCTTCTGAGGTTCACATCACTGGAGGCCCCTGGGCTCCCAGCCTCCTGGGGAAGCTGAAAGGAGAACAGATGGGGCCACCAGACAAATCACAGCCTGTCCATCCTGCAGCTCTGGGTAAGAACACAGCACATTTAAGAGGGAACTTCAAATAGTTATATGTTAGCCTGTGAGAGTGGTTTCCAAGTGTTTTCAGTCCTGGACCACATGATTAGAAATCCAGTGTCCAGGGGTAGGTGGTAAGCATGATGTTCTTTTTTTATTGATGCTAATCTTGGAGTTGGTAGAGCATGTGTTTCCCATATAAATTTTACACCAGGTCAGGTGCTTTAAAGACCTCATTCAGGGGGTTCATTTGCTATATTTGTATTGATAGATGCAGTTCCCAACATCTCCAAATGGATAAGCTCTTGACCCCAGTTTCCAAGGGTGATCAGCTCTTATTCTTTAGTTGGCAATTTAGTAACCTCACCTTCTCCCTTTTAAAGTATGTCAGGTTTTGGAATGAGCCAAATTGGGGCCATCCAGATTCGTGTTTCTCAAATTTCAATGTGCCACAAAATCTCCTGCAGACCCTGTTAAAATGCAGATTCCGACTCAGCAGATTCAGGTGGCTTTTGCATTCCTAACTAATTAGCTTCCAGGTGACGTTGACCCTGCTGGCCCATGGACCACACTTTGAGTAGCAGGAATCCAGATTTCTAACAAATAAAGGGAAAGAGATATCATATGTAAAAGGAATTCTCTCCTACACTCTGCAGATGGAGACTGAGTCTGGGGACTAAAACCATTATGTGTATAAAGAGATTTCCCTGGGAAAGTATTATGTTTTGTCAATCTTGCTAAATAGTTGATATTACGTAGTTCTTTTTCTTTATGCAAAAGAACTTCAAATATTATTCTGAAAACTTCCAGTATTCTGTGAGGATTCTACTAGAGTAGGGAAAGATAGGAAAACTGTTGGAGAAATTATATTTGTTATAAACATTGAGCTGATCCTGATTAGCCATTGAGTTAGACTCATCTAAAGGAATCAATCTTTTTTCTAAATTTTTTCACACACTTACCTATGATCTAACTATTCAAAACAGCTCTTGGGAACTAAAAAATGAATCATAAGGTATAAATTTTCCTTCATGACTGTAATTTGTCTCTCAATGTGATTCTGATCCAATTGACAGTAATCTATCTCATTGGTATATCCTGATCAGGATACTAACTAGGAAAATAATTGTCTTTAATGTGTAATCAAGTCTGATTTCATAAGAGAATTTATGGTGTGTAAACACTTAAGAAGTGGCTATTCTAATAGCATTCTCAACTCAGAGAGCTTTGCAAGATATCTTTGCCCTTCCTGTAATGTTTAATTGAGGAAAGTATTTGTCATGACATGGCAATGACTAGGGAATGATATCACCCATAAAAAATAGGATGTTATTTCCAGTAATTTTTATGACTCATACAATTTTCTCATACATTAAAGAAATACTTTATATAACTGCTTATCCAGGAAAGGATATTTAAGAGAAAATGGAATTTAACTTTAAACTATATTTAATATAACTTCAGTTATCCAAATTACTGCCTCATCTGAAGTATTTGGTTTTCAGCTACGTGTTCAGTATCCTCTAGACTAAGTTATAGTCATCATATAAACAAAAAAAAATGTAATTGGCTTAATTATCTGTTATGGTGTTGACTGTGATTTTCCTTATGCACTATTAATTACTCCAGGAGTTGTTTAGATTATAAATTCCCTCGAATAGATGATCTTTCCCTAACAGTTGTTTTATTAATCAGCCTTATAGATCTTACTCTTTGCAAACACAGCTTAGCATTTATCCAAAGATTCAAGCGACACCCAGGCCAATTTCTGAAAACTCTCCATCTTCATAGCTTCCTGCTCTCCAGTACTTTGCTCTGCAAATTCTAACTACTTCAGCCTCTGCTCTCTATCTCCTCAGCAAAATGAGTGTGCCTTGCTCTAATAGGAATCTCCCTCCTTGTGCTGGGGTCCAGGAAATGCCAGAGTGATTGAAGGTCTCACCTCATTTGTTTTCCGTTTTTTTCCATTTATTAGTCTTGTACTACCCATTGTTCAGTCTTTGCAAATCATTTATATGTATACTTTTTCCAAACTTTTAATTATTTATGGTAAAAGGGCAAGTCTGATACCAGTTGCTCCATCCTTACTAGAAGTAGAAATCCTTCAGCTTATAATTTTTTAAGTGAACTTTGCTACTTGCCTTACAATGTTGGTTATGAAATGCACATGGTGAGACAGCCTCTGGCTTTGCCTGCCTCTCTGTAAGGTTCTTCAAGTCGTTTCTATTTGTCTGATCCCCAAAGCATCTTAGGTATAAAAAAAAATTGGTACAAATTATTAGTTTAATATTTTTCTTTCTTTCTTTTTCCTTTGCTTGCTATCTCTCTTTTGTCCCTCTTTCACCATAGCTCTCAGTATCCAAGCTGTGATCTCTGGGCCTGTTGAATTTTGCATCTCTCTACCTATTTGCTGTCTCTTCCTGCTCAATGACATCTGGAAAATCTTGTTATTCCATTCTTTAAGTACCCTGTAGTTGGATCCCATTAAACTCTCTTGAGAGCTCTTGTCTTGAAAGGAGTTCAAAGTGGCTGGAAAATGGACCAAATGGGTATGCAACAAGGTTAAAAACCTCAGAGAAGGTAACCATATCTGTAAAGCTTTACTTGTGATAAGAAGAGTTAATTTGATCTAGAATTGTGCTATCCGATATGATAGGTGCTAGGCACATGTGGTCCCTTGAAATGTGCCACATGTTGAAATGATAATATTTGGGGTATTTTAGATTATATAAGTCATTAAAATATATTTCACCTATTTCTTTTTACTTTTTAAAATGTGGCTTACAGTATATTCCTATTAGGCTGTGCTGATCTAGAAAGCACAGGGCTGGGGTTTTAAAAACAATAGTGGCCAGTCTGCATTTTAAACCTGACTGTCAGGCAGTGGGTAGAGGATAGACACTGTCCTGGGGGCAAGAAAAGCAATTAGAAGACTACTGTGATGGCCCAGGAAAGAAATGATTATCATATTTAATATCACAAAAGTTGTATTTCCATTTGAAAAAAAACTGCCATTTGCTGCATTAGTAGTAAGGGAACAAAATACAAATAAAACAAGTTATCTAAAAAATATGTGTGGCTTTGTTTTGGAAAGCAGATACCCAGTCTTATACATATATATATACATACACATTTAACATCTCCTACAGTACCCATTCTTGACCATTTTTAGATCAACTGTAACACAGCCTTGGAGAACATGGCCTTTTGTGGATTTACACAAGTCATCTGGAGCTGGAGGAAAGAATTTGTCCCCAAGACTTAGCTCTCCTGCTTACCAACAGTGTGACCCTGGAAATGTTGCTTAAACTCTCTGAGTCTCACTATCCTCATAAGAAAAATAGCTAAAGCGTCCACAGGTTCTGCAGGACATTAAATGCATACTTTATAAGTATGTAATAGTGAATAATTAATGCTATAAAATTTTAAGTATGCTTGTTCTTCTTTTTCACAAAGTAAACCATCTTCATATATAACAGAGGAGGGTTGACTATAATTTCAGTCCCTGAGTCTGGGTGAACTGAAATCCCTCACGTTTTTTTTTTTTTTTTTAATAAGCACGCTCAGCTATAAAGTGGTTTTTCTTTTTTTTTTAATTAATTAATTTATTTATTTTTGGCTGCGTTGGGTCTTCACTGCTGCGTGCGGGCTTTCTCTAGTTGCAGCAAGCGGGGGCTACTCTTTGTTGCGGTGTGCAGGCTTCTCATTGCAGTGGCTTCTCTTGTTGCAGAGCATGGGCTCTAGGCGCATGGGCTTCAGTAGTTGTGGCACGTGGACTCAGTAGTTGTGGCTCACAGGCTCAGTAGTTGAGGCGCACAGGCTCAGTTGCTCCACAGCATGTGGGATCTTCCCGGACCAGGGCTCAAACCCGTGTCCCCTGCATTGACAGGCGGATTCTTAACCACTGCGCCACCAGGGAAGTCCCAGAAACACCTCACACTTGGCAGGACGGTTGCTCTGGAAGGTGTGAGGCCACAATAACCCTCAGATTATTGCAGTCTCCTTCTGCTCAGGGAAGTCCGGCATTCTCAGGTAGGCATATTCTCCCTCCCATGGAAGGCCCTGGCTGTGGGCTGAGCAGGATAAGGGAGGAGACGACAGGCTCTCTGAAGGTTAAGTAAATGAGACCCCGTCTGGCTAACATGCCAGTTATCTGGCCACACAGGTGTCCCAGGGTCTTTCTTTCTCTCACCTGGAGTTTGTTATCACAAGGTTGCCAGAATCAGAGCCTAAACGTATGTCAATGTTTAACTCCTCTGCAAACATGGCTACTGGATTAGAAACATCTAAGTGTCCCTTTTTATTTTTAAATGTCCAAGGTTTCAGAGTCAAAACGGAATCAATGTTATGTAGTGCTCCGCTGAATCCAGGAGACATAGACTTATTTTTCAATGAAAGACCACTTTCAATGCCATGCAATAGCTGGAGAAGGACTGCTGTGGCTCTATCAGCCTTCACAGGGCCCACCCTCTAGCCCACAATCCTGAGACGTGAGGAGGAACAAAAGCTAGTGGAGAGCAGGATTTTGGTGGTAGCTCCAATCCACCTGCCTGTGGTGCTTGAGAGTTTCTTAGGTACCCAGCACACTGAACTGCTCTAACTACAAGTAAGTTGCATCTGGGGGCCCAGGCAACACTGGGTGAATTCTCACTAAACCCTGAAGTATCATATGGCCTCAGGTTGCTTGTGAAACAATGGTCACTATCAGGGTCTGAACTGAAAAATACCCAGTAAAATTAAAATTCTACAAAAATAGAGTGAAGAATTGGGCAATTACTTTTTATAATTTGGGAAGTGGCAGGAAAGGGGATTTTTTAAGCCAAGAATTGGAAAATAACCTGGCAAAGTATTAATGTTTTGCGTAATGTTTGCATCCAAATCTCATGGTAAAATTTGCAACCCAGGATTCAATATTTGGTACCTGAACTGTTCTTGGAAGTAGGAGAAGTCATTGTACAATAAAATAATCTTTGTTGGTTGAGGTAATGCTAGTTGATGTAACCCTGAAATATCAGTGGCTTAACATAATAGGAATTTATTTCTTGCTTATGTAAAGTTCAAAATGGGTGTTTGCGATTGATGGGTGGCTTTCATCTAAGCAAGGAACCCAGGCTCCTTCCAGCTTGTGGTTCCACCAGCTTCAACACATGGCCTTCAAAGTCACTGTTCTTGTCTGCATCAAGCCACAGAAAGGAAGGCACACAGCAGATCATGTGTGGGTTTTTTATGAACAGGACTAGAACTGATGTGCATGTGTGCACTCACATCTCATTGGCTAGTTGATCATGTGGCACATCATACTGCAAGACAGATTGGGTAATAGAGTTCTATTCCCTGTAGGAAGAGGCCAGCAATCTCTCCTATACACACTATAAACAGACATAGAGAGCATGTTAGTGATCTGAATGAAACAACATAGTTCATAAAATTTTACAACCCAACTAAAGGGCTCAACGAGATTGAATTTAGGGGAAGTCATTCATCCAGAATTGACATGATAGATTGCTGATTACATACAATTCCTTTCTTAGCTTTTATAACAGTTTGGGCAATTGACTCTTCCCAAAACACTATAAAATTTGAATTTATTTTAGTTTATTAAAAAAAACAATTCCCCATGAACTCTAGTCTCTGTTTCAGAATTTAGTGACTTTTGGTCCTAATTCTACAACCTATATTGAACAAAGATCTCCTTAACTATGGGTTAAATTTTGTACTATCTAAAATGCCAACTTAGAAATTTTGTGTGAATTATTTGGTAATTCACACAGAAGGTATTTTATTTTATAGTCAACTCCAGAGTGAACATTGGCTCCTTTTTTTTTTTTTTGGTTTGTTTATTTTGCTTGTTTTCAGTTAAAAATCACAGTTCTTTACTGTGAGATTGTGTAGGCAGTTGTTCCTATAGAAATTATTCAAACTATATTGCTTTTTATATTCATTTCCTCATTTGTTTGTTCATTCATTCATGGGGGATGTGTTCAGGGCCTGCTTCACGCCAACATGGCTAGATGCTGACATAAGACAAGGCCTGGAGAATTCCAGCCTGCTCAGAGTTTATGATCCACACCTGATTGTGATGGGTGTCAAATGAGGCTAGTTCTGAAGGGAGGTGTTTCTAGAGGGGAGAGGGACACCAACCTAATCAGCGCTGGAGAAGAGTCCCTAAGGATAGGATTAAATGCTGAGACATGAGGATTCAGTTGGACTTTGCCACTGCCCCCATCCATGGGATTCCTTCCTTGCAACTTCTGTCCTGATTTTAACATTTCCTTTGCCCAACATTCCTGAATTTTCTTCATACACAAATAATTTTCTTGTTTTTTTTCTGTACCTGTAAACTTTGTCAGGGAACTGAATTCTTTGACCATTTTTGACCTACAAACATGACAATTTCATATGATTCGACCTATAGCTGTGATGCTGTCAGGCCAAATGCTCCAGTCTCTTAAAATTATAGTAGCCTATCCCAGTCTTTTTAAAATGAATTTTATAATGAGGTGGATAGACCTAGAGTCTGTCATACAGAGTGAAGTAAGTCAGAAAGAGAAAGACAAATACCGTATGCTAACATATATATATGGAATATAAGAAAAAAAATGTCATGAAGAACCTAGGGGTAAAACGGGAATAAAGACACAGACCTACTTGAGAATGGACTTGAGGATATGGGGAGGGGGAAGGGTAAGCTGTGACAAAGCGAAAGAAAGGCATGGACATATATACACTACCAAACGTAGGGTAGATAGATAGTGGGAAGCAGCCGCAGAGCACAGGGAGATCAGCTCGGTGCTTTGTGACCGCCTGGAGGGGAGGGATGGGGAGGGTGGGAGGGAGGGAGATGCATGAGGGAGGGGATGTGGGAACAGATGTATATGTATGACTGATTCCCTTTGTTATAAAGCAGAAACTAATAAAAAAAATTAAAAAAAATAAAATAAATAAAATGAATTTTAAGCAATGCGATCACCAACTGAAAACATACCAGTTCTTTTCGATCAAGTACTTCTCTTCCATATTATATTTCCCAGACCATTGTTTTCCAAGTTGAATTTTGTTTTTCTCTTATGCATAATTTCATTGGGTGCTGGGGTCACTGATTTCACCTCTATGTTTTTAGAAGTACCCCCAGTTCCTTTCATCAGTTCATTTTTCTTTCCTCCATGTTATTGTTGAGAAATAAACAAGTCCTATGGACTATCAAAATAAACTGTCAACAGCTTTCCTAAAAGAAATGAACTCTCTTGAAGAAATGCCTCTATTTCACTGTTTTGGAAGGTAAGGCAAGGTTGTACAAAAACTGCATGAGCTGGTAAGCTTTTAGTATTTGTGGTCAAGACTGCTGCTATCAAATCTATGAAAACAATTTAGTTTCACCCATACCCACAGACGTGCACAGAGAATTGTAAACTAAAAAATGGGCAGGCTAGAACCTTCACTACAATGAAATTATGGTGATTCTAAGCATTGTATAATCACATTGAAAGAGAACTGTTCTTCTCTACCCTTTTCTCGTCTTTCCAAAAGTACTGTGGAAAATTTTACCTGCTCTATCAATCTTGGTTTATTTATGATTAAAATTAGAAATACACCCTTGGAACCTCCTCTTTTTTTCATGCCACTTTTCCATGGAACTGCTCAAAAAGATAAGGTTTGCCTATAAAAGGACCTCTAGGTGCTGTCTTGTGGGCAGAACTTGACAGAACTGCCATGGTGAGTCTGGAACATGTTTACCAAGTCTAATTTAGTCGAATTTACCCATTTTCCCTCAGAGGTCTAACTGAACTTGAATTATGTCAATCTTTTACAAACTTACTTAGCCAGACTTAATTATATTTTAAATTTTTATTTAGATGCTGCTCATCTGGACACTTTCGCTGTTGCTGGGAGCAGTAGTAGGTAAGAAAAAGTATTTCTGTCATGCTGGAAGAGACTTGCTGCTCAATACTTGGAAGAAGGGCTACAACACCCAAATTCCAGCTACTATGAGGCTGAGAAGTAGAGCAAGGGGGAGAGATCTATGATTAGGGACACAAACGCTGGGAGTAGGGCTGCCAGATAAAAGCTAAGACACCCAGTTAAAGTTGAATTTCAGGTGAAACAAAGAATATGTGACATAGTTATATACATGATAAAATTTATCATTATAATAAATCAAAGTTAAGAAAATTTAAATTTATTGTTATTGTTATAATAAAAAATTCATTGTTTATATGAAACTCAAACTTGTATTTTCATTTGCTAAATTTAGCAGCCCTAGCTCGGAGTCAAGCGTAAGGTTTGAACCCTGGTTCCATCAGCCACAACTGTATTTCCCCAAGTAAAATTCTTAACCTCTCTCTGCTTCACTATCTTCATCTGTGAACTGGGCCACCCCTGTTGTAGGGTAATTGTGAGACTTAGGTGGGATAAGTCACGTAAATCATCTTGCCCAGCACGTGGCACATATCGAGAATGCAGCGCCTACAACAACTACTACTCCTATTCCTGCTCCCACTATTAATGGAGACTTTACCCTCCTGGAGAACCCTTCCTTTGTGTTGTCCTTTTATGGGTTAACATTCAAGCACAGAGTTGTGTCAAGCCATGGGCTTTCTAATTGATTATTTGTGAGCAGCTTCTTCATCACAAGAATCCAGGATGCCCCTCAAATATAGGTCAGAGGCCTAAATACTCACCCAGGGAGAGATGTAAAGTTTTGGCATTTGCACGAAACTTAAGCTCTCAACCCAAAGCCCAAAGCCCAATGCCAGAAGATGCTTACGAGGAGGTAAGCGCCTCACCCCCTACTACCAAGACCTGGGGACACCAGACTGCTCCCTTCTTGGGCACCAATGGCCCAGAGAAGACATCTGAGTTGAGAGGCTCAAATGAGTCCTAGCATGGGACTGGACAGAGACAGAAGGGGAGTGAGGCGGTCCTACATAGTGGAAATGAGAAGCAGCAGCCTGTCTTTAGCTGAGATGTTGTCTGTTGAAGCTGTTTTGTGAGTGTGTATAAAGGAAGGTGTTTGAGGATGTGGAGGAAGAAAACATGCCACAAAATGTAGTTTAACTCATATATTGTCAGAGAGACCATCAAAAGGAGCATTCTGGTGAAACTAACACTTCTGGGTGATTGCAGGAAAAGAAGTCTGCTATGAAAGACTTGGTTGCTTCAGTGATGATTCCCCTTGGGCAGGAATTGTAGAAAGACCCCTCAAAATATTGCCCTGGTCTCCAGAAGATGTCAACACTCGTTTCCTCCTATACACTAACGAGAACCCAGACACCTTTCAAGTAAGAACACTCATGGTTTTCAGAACTAAGTTTCATCTGTTTTATGTAATAAGCGTACTGAATTTTGTCTTCTAAAGAGAACAAATCAGACAGTGGAATTTGCACCTCTGTAGACTTTTAGCACAGTGACCGTATTATTTTATATAACTTGATTATTAAGGGTTTTTTTGATAATTTGTTTAAAGTATCCATTAACTTGATATTATTTTTATTCTACCTCTATGGTACCATTTAATACAATATTCTAAATATGGATATTACATATATATAATCTCTAAGTACTATGTATAACCTCCCAACATATTTTGTATCTATAAAAACACACACACACGTACATAGTCTTCCTTTGGGTGGAGACAAGACCCTACCACCAATATTATAGCACATATTACCCCAAGTAGAGCAAATGCAAAAATTTTATGACATCTGGAAAGTATAGACTTGGTGATGATTGCGAATAGCTTGGTTGTAATGAGAGAATCCTTAGTCACAAGGATCCCAAGTCCCAGGAGTCTTCTCCCATCTGCCACTTCCCTCCTCGTAACACTTCTATTTGATATTTTCAGAAACTTGACATTAAACATTTTTCTCCCCCAAATAGGCAGTCATTGCAGATCCATCTACTATCACAGACTCCAATTTTGAAACAAATAGAAAAACTGTCTTTATTATTCATGGATTCATAGACAAGGGAGAAGAAAACTGGCTGCACAACATTTGCAAGGTGAGACTGTAAATCTCTTAAGGGAAGTTTGTTTCCAGAGTGATGATGAACAACAGAGAAGGCAAGGCCCCACCCAGGCAGGACAGATACTTGCCACCATGAAGCTGGAGGATCCTCTGACCCCACTGGGACTGGGGTTCCCAGAGGAGGTCCAGGAGGTGACACGGGGTGGAGGGGACCTGGGACAGTCAGACCAGCAAGGCTGGCAGGCATTTGGTGGCTCTGGGCAGCGATTATTTAATAACTAATACAGAGATATTTCTAAATTTTAGCAACAGATGTTGCCATACTGATGTGACATTTGTTGCATTTTCAATAGCTTTTAGTCTCTTCAATAGGCTTTGATTTCTGTGTGAAGAACTAAGATAACTCATTTTGCCCAAACTAATTATTTTCCCTTGCTACTCTTTTATCTCCTATGGTAGCAATAGCTAGGAAAACTGTGTAGATTTTCATTTCTGGCTTCTGTTGTTTCAGCAGTAGTGATCCTATTTTCTTAAATTTGCCTTTGGCTATGTGCCCTGTGATAATGAAGAATCAAAAGGCAGAAAATCAAACAGAATAAAATTTCCAATAACTGCTAGTGCTTAAGGAACATTGTCATTGATTCATTTCTTCATCAAGATTTTGTGGCCAGCTGTGGCGCAAAGATGCAATCATTTCTTTAGAGGTCTTATTTCAGGCCTGCCTGTGACTCAAGCCAAAGACTGAACTGAGTTAACTCCCGAGAGTTTCGATTGATCTTGAAGACAGTTAAAATGAAGGGGCGAATTAACTACACAAGTTTAAAAATAATCAGTAAAACCACAACTTGTCTTCGGAAATTAATTTATAGCTGATGATTATTGGGCTGGGGAAGGAGGGAGGGTAGTAATAGATTTCTATACTACAGTGAAGAAAAAATAAATAAATGATTCTCAGCTCAAAAGGTATGTAGATTTTCAGATGTGCGTATACAATTTATTTCTGAGATCCGAAAGCAGATGTGTTTTTCTTGCATTTGATTTGGCTTTGGGCGTTATAATGGAGGAATGCGTACATTAAATTAGAAAGTTAAATGCCGTAGATTCAAGTTCTGATTCTACCCTTAGCTAACCAGGACACTAGCAAATCGTTTCCCCTCTTTGGATTTTTCTATCTGTAAAATGGAACAATTGGAGATGGTTTCTAAGACTGCTGCATTCTCAAATTCTTCTTGGAAAAATGGTGGGGATATGCATAAATAAATACTCAAATCAATAGAATTCCTGCCAGATCTAGCATTCACGAAACTATCATTGACCCCCATCCAAAAAGCCTTCCAGTAGATATCTGGAAGTTTATATTTTTATGTGAAATAACTTCAGTCATGTACAATAAAACATGTTCATACAAAAAATTTGATTAGTATGTCCATCATGGAAAAGCTGATTCATTTGCCTTCAGTACCTATATTTAAAGGGTCCTAACATAGTTTTTCATTTATTCAATTATTTAGTCGATATTTACTGAGTACCTACTATGTGTCAGGAACTTTTCCAGGCACTGAGGGTACAGAAGGGAACAAGACCGGCAATGCCCTGAGGTTCAATCTAGTCAGGGACAACATCTTGTGAAGTTTATGATGCTCTAATGAGACAACCCATTGTACCACATTTTATACACTTTTCCCTGCAATAAATGTCTATGCATCTGTTGCTGTAGAAATCCCAAGAATCCAGTTCCCATTATGGCCAAATCTCTAGTTTGGAGACAATGTTAAGCTTTAAAAAGGATTCCATAACCATAACAGATTAAAAGTTTTGTTTATTGGTTTGGGGTTTAAAAGCGAGCATGATATTGTGTAGGTCAAGGAGGGAATTTATCCTAGTCTTCAAGAGTGTTAATTAGTAATTAGGAAAGATGTTGAATTATTTACTTATTTATTGTGTCTCTTCCACCAGAACCTGTTTATCGTGGAAAGTGTGAACTGCATCTGTGTGGACTGGAAAGGTGGCTCCCGAACCGGATACACACAAGCCTCACAGAACGTCCGGATTGTGGGAGCAGAAGTGGCGTATTTCGTTGACGTTCTTGAGGTAACTACCTCTGGGTTATACAAAAGCCCATGCACATTGCTCTCTGGATTCTCTTCCAGAAAAATTGCTGTATGTATGATAATTGGTAAAGTATTTTTTTACTTAGAGTTGGCATTCTCCTTGATTGAAAAGAAAAATGCCAAAAAAGAATCTAGATTTGGGCTTCATCAATATGTCTATTAAGGTGAATAAACTGATTTTTAAGTGCTATTATTCAAGCAACCAGGTAGATTGTTTCTACTGATTTCCATCATTAGTTCTTTTAATTTTACCAGTTATTAAGCCAAGTTGATAAGATAATGTCAACCTGAAGATTAAAGTAGGGGTTTTGTTGTTTGTTTGTTTGTATTTTTTTAAGAGAAGCACAATGATAAACTAACCTGATTTGGTAACTAAAAACTTAGAAAATGCTAAACTTGAAAGTGCTTAAGTAATTGCTTTCATTATTCTTTTCTTTAAAAAAATTTTTTTTTTCTTTTTCTTTTTTTTTTAAATTGAAGTATAGTTGACACACAATATTCTATTAGTTTCAGGTGCCAAAGTATATATTGCAATGTCTGGTTGGTGGAGCTGGCAGATCATTTATAGATTAAGTGCACCATCTTACTTGAGTGCAGTTTGTGACGCCCCAAAACAATTATAATAGTAATATCAAAGGTCACTCGGCTTCACTGGTGGCGCAGTGGTTGAGAGTCCGCCTGCTGATGCAGGGGGACACGGGTTCGTGCCCCGGTCCGGGAAGATCCCACATGCCGCGGAGTGGCTGGGCCCGTGAGCCATGGCCGCTGAGCCTGCGCGTCCGGAGCCTGTGCTCTGCAGCGGGAGAGGCCACAACAGTGAGAGGCCCACGTACCACAAAAAAAAAAAAAAAAAAAAAAAAAAAAAAAGGTCACTGATCACCATAAGAAATATTATAATAATGAAAAAGTTTAAAATATTGTGAGAATTACCAAAATGTAACACAGAGACCCAAAGTGAACAAATACTGTTGGGAAAATGGTGCCAATAGACTTGCTCAGTGCAGGGTTGCCACAGACCTTCAGTTTGCAGAAAACATAATATCTGTGAAGCACAGTAAAGCAAAGCATAATAAAACATGGTATGTCTGTACCACATCTTCTTTATCTACTCATCTATTGACGGACACTTAGGTTTTTTCCATTGCTTGGCTATTGTAAAGAATTCTGCAATAAACACAGGGGTGCATATATCCTTTGGAATTCAGGTTTTCATTTTCTTCAGAAAAATAACCAGCAGTGGAATTGCTGGACCATATGGAAGTTCTATTTCTAATTTTTTGAAGAACCTCCATACTGTTTTCCATAGTAGCTCTACCAATTTACATTCCTACCAACAGTACATGAGGGTTCACTTTTCTCCACATCCTCGCCAACACTTATTATCTGTTGTCTTTTTGATAAAAGCCATTCTGACAAGTGGGAGGTGGTGCCTCACTGTGGTTTTGATTTGCGCTTCCCTGGTGATTAGTGATGTTGAGCATCTTTTCATATGTCTGTTGGCCATCTGTATGTCTGACTTGGAAAAATGTCTATTCAGGTTCTCTCCTAATTTTTTAAATCAGATTATGTTTTTTTATACTGAGTTACGTGAGTTCCTTGTCTACTTTGAATATTAACCTCTTACCAAATATATAATTTGCAAATATCTTCTCCCATTTAGTAGGTTGCCTTTTTGTTTTGCTGATGGTTTCCCTCACTGTGCGAAAGCTTTTTGGTTTGAGGTAGTTGCATTTGTTTATTTTTGCTTTTGTTTCCTTTGCGTGCGCAGACAGATCCAAAAAATATTGCTAAGATGGATGTCAAAGAACATATACTGCCTATGCTTCTTCCTGGAGTTTTATGGTTTCAGGTCTTACATTGAAGTCTTGAATCCATTTTGAGTTTATTTTTGTATATGGTTTAAGAAAGTGGTCCAGTTTTATTCTTTTGCATGTAGCTGTCAAGTTTTCACAACACCATTTATTGAAGAATAATTATTACTTTCTAATCCAAATACTTGCTTCACACCTCTGGGTAACAAGTCCTCATATCCATCAAGGGTCCCCTCTACGTAGTAGAACAATAAAAGAGAACAGTACTTCCACCAGTTTAAACATTACGCCATCACCATTTCTCGTGATAAATGAAAAGAAAAAATCCATGAAAATTGACTGCTTTAAAGGAGAAGCTTCTCTTCTTAAAAATTGAGTTTTCAGAGCATTCTCTTTTCTGCCCATCTTGAATTTTGCTAGTTTGAAAACATTCTGAAGAGGTTTTCTTTCCAACAGTCATCATTTGGATACTCACCTTCCAAGGTCCATGTCATTGGCCACAGTCTAGGTGCCCATGCTGCTGGGGAGTCAGGAAGGAGGACAAATGGGACCATTGGACGAATCACAGGTTGGTCAAAGCTGCAGAGTTGGACTAAATGAAGCCTATATGGGGTCTAAAAGGACGGAAATTTGGCACAGACCTGCTTTTACCTGAGGAGACAAGTTTTCACATTTTCCGAATTAGATCGCATGATCAGAGAAATCGGTGTGTTCTGAGACATTATGAATTTGTTATTAATACCAATCTTTAGTCTACAGAGCCCTGTTTAACATATAAATACTGCATGTGACTAAAATGTGAATTAAGAACATCTGGAAGTCTTATTCATATCTATTTTCTCTTTGTCAGGTATTCACAAAGGATGAGTTTGGTGAATAGAAGAAATGGCATAAATAATAGAAGAAATAGAATTAAACCCAAAGAGCTAAAAAATGTATCATTAATTATATTCTGCTTCATAGCAATTGATAATTAGTCCAGTCCTCATGAACCACAACCCAAGAGTGGTGGGGACAGATAGTCTGGGTGCCCTGGGCTGCCCGGGCTACATGCTGCTAATTAGATAAAAAATATGATTTTACAAATCTCAGACTGGTTGCCTTTAGCCAATGGAGTCATATGTTGGATACCCAGGTCCTACAACAACCTTGTAGCTTTATAAGAAAGACTTTGCTATCCTGGATCTGAGAAGTGACTATTTCAGGAAATGATTACTTTATTCTTGCATCTTCCCTTCTTTATTTTCTTCCCAAATCCCCTGTCTCTGACCCCCTAATTCTCTTTTTTAATACTTTGGATAAGTTGGTTACATTTGCATTGCTGGGGGTATCTGGAATATCTCTTTAACTAGCTGGAGAGAACATTCTTCCTCATAGTCCATAAATGCTTATGAGAGCCTGCTCAGTCAGGCACTTGCCAAGCTGTGGTCGCAGTGACTGTGAAAGCCAAGATCCTTGCCCTCACAGGAGTTTATAGTATAGGTGGAACTCTTTTAGCTTGAAAATCTCTTAGGAGTCCAGTGTTTCCCAGAGTCTGGCTCTTTTGTTGTAACTGTGCTATTGACAGGGATTGTCCCAATGACTAAGCATCCATAAGTAGGGCCAAATTCCATGGTTTGAGGAAAATTCACTTTAATGCAAATAGTAAATTAGACACAGATTTCCCTTAGAAATTGGTAAGATAGGGAAGAACCAACTTATTTCTTTGCACACATTACTCATGATTACCACCAAAGCTGCACTCAGATCTGTAAAGAGAAAGGTGAACATGCACGTCCACTGATAGACACTGACATGACGCATCCTATCTATTTTAGGGTTGGATCCAGCAGAACCGTGCTTTGAGGGCACACCTGAAATAGTCCGATTGGACCCCAGCGATGCCCAGTTTGTGGATGTAATTCACACAGACGCTGCCCCCATAATCCCCAACCTGGGTGAGTTCCTCAATTTGTCCCCCTGGAGTGTTTTTTGAGTCTAGACATGAGTGTTTTAGAGTGTTCTGAGTCTTTACATTAACATCAACTTTCCCATATTTTAAAATTCCTCAGGTTTTGGAATGAGCCAAACTGTGGGCCACCTAGATTTCTTTCCAAATGGAGGAAAGCAAATGCCCGGATGTAAGAAGAATGCTCTCTCTGAGATTATTGACATAGATGGAATCTGGGAAGGTACAACTATTATGTATATGAAGAAATTTTCTTTGGGGGGGGGGAATCTGTGTTTCCTTTTGATAAACTTGCTAAATATTTTGGTATTCTACAGGTCTCACATTTTCTATAACAAAGAACTTTTAGTTGTATCCCCACGATACAGGTTTCCACTGGGGGAAGTGGACATGAGAAGACTATAGGAAAGAAAGTGTATTTGTAGTCAACTTTTCAAGGATCTAATTCAGGGAATACATTACTCAGTCATACCTATCCCTTACAGACCAATCTTTTCCTCCTAGAGTTATTTTTCCATTTCATTTAGCTATGGAATAACTATTATAATCTTAAACAGATTACATTAAATTCTGATTGCATCTCAAATCATAACTACCCTTCATAACTGATTTTGTTCTGTGACTGCCATGAGTTCACACTAATTAGAAAAATCTATTCAACAACTGTATTCTGACCATGACATTAACTTGGAAAAATAAAATCTGTCACTGATGTGTAATCATGTCTGATTTTAAAGGAACTCGCAACTTTGTGGCCTGTAATCACTTAAGAAGCTACAAGTATTATGCTGATAGCATCCTCAACCCTGATGGCTTTGCTGGATTTCCTTGTGCCTCTTACAGTGTTTTCTGTGCAGTAAGTAGATTCTATCTTGCACCTAAAGAATTTTGTGACCATCGCTTCTCATGACCAGTGTGGTTCACTATACATGACATGCATTCAGTGAATATTACTATATGACTGCCACATGATTTATACTTTCAATAATACATGTTTATTTTAATAGTGATAAAGCATTGGAGAACTTTAGAGAAATGTGCTTGTAAACTGAAATATCCCAAATCTACCTTGTTCTCTATCACTTCTGTATGTATCAGCTAAATGTTCACACTTGGTTTGGAAATAATTCTAAGTGCAAAAATTGTCTATGGAAACCTGATCTATGGTTGCAGGATGCTGATGAACATGAAAAACGTGTTCTAAATGTTAACCTTATAAAGGTATATGACATGTGGACATTTCTGTGCAGTCTCATAATTGCCAAGATTTTTTTTGAGTGTTCATCTTTTTTTTGATATTCTCTAAATATCTAAGTTGGGATCCTTAAATCTGATCTTGAATATGACATATCAATTGCCTGGGTTTGTTTTTACTATTGTTTTTCCTTTCACAATAATTTTTTTTCAAATAAAAATGTATACTCTATGTTATTTAATATATAAATTTTCAAGTAATGTGCTAGGTGAAATTATAATTATCAAGTAGATATACTTTAGCAGTGAAGAGAGAGGATCTGATTCCTGGTTCTACCATTAAATAGTTGAATGATTTGGGGCAAAATACTTAACTACTCTAAGGCACTTTCTTCACTTCAAAATGTAAATAAAATGGTAGATTCCATAGATTTGGTGGGAGGATTTAATAAGATAACATGTTTTAATTACTTAGCCCAGAACCTAAAATATAATAATTAGCATTCAACAAATGTTAGCTATTATGTGTAGGGGAGAGGGGATGGGTGCATATTTTATTCACAATGTAGCTTGCATATGCAACAAGAACGCCACCCCTTCTTTGGTCTAACTTTATTTTCTTCCCAAATCCTCATTTTCTAGGTAATGGGGAAAACAAACAAACACAGAAGCTTTAGGTTTCATCCAGTTAAAATTTAATCTGATTCAATAATATAAACAGTCCTTTTAAGTGATGCTCAGACACTTTTATAGGAAAAAATTCTCAGTTTTGCAGATTTCTCAGCCTTTGGACCACCTCTCTCCAAGCTGGTATTGGGCAAGGTGATCATGGTGGTGGTGGTCAGTGTGTGTGTGGAGGGCAGAGAGGAAGCTTGGGGGTCCACCTTCTTGACGGGCTCATAGCTGCCATCTGCAGGTGATGTCTGGGCATGTCCAAGCTACTGGCTTGGGCAATGCTCTCAGAGAGCTTTGGCCATTTCTTCCTGGCTGGCTCAGTTTCCCTTAGCTTTTGCTGAATGCGGACCCTGAGATTCAACCCAGTCCCCATCTGGTCCACTGATTCAGGAGTTCACCACTTGCCTCTACTGTGGGGCAGCCTTGCCCTTTCATAGCAGGAATTTTTATGTCCATCTGCCTCCCCCTCTGTTCATCCCCCTCCCTCTCTTCTTGGCCCACGAAAAAAGGACATTTTCCTATATGATATCCATCTTCTCCAGACCTCATGGCTAAGCCTGACTGACCAACTAGAGCCTCTTCCCTTCACACTGGGAGAATTCTGAGATCTGAATCTTCCAGACTTGATATGCTAAGTGGGAGCTAGAGAAAATTGAGAAAAGCTTGACTTTTAAGTCTATTGTCTTACCAGTGAGTCCTATTTTGTGTAGCAGAAGCTGATTATCACCTCCTGCTCTTTCTTTTGCAATTTTTCTAAAATAAATTCTAACCACCTAAAGGCAGATGGGTGTCTTGGGGCAACTGGAACAACTTAGAGAGGCAAAAGAGAGAGGATTAAAATATAAATAAATAAATAAATTCTCTCAATTAATTTTTATAATATTTATGTTAGTATCACGTTATTTAATAGTGAACTTGCTGACTTATCATTGTAAATAATAAGACTCATTTTTAACCTTTGTTGAGACACTGTTAAAGTCTTCTTTTACTAACAGAAGACGATTGGCTTTAAAATATTTGAAAATTCAACAACACGTGGAATAAGATGGTACACTTTTACAAAAAGAGCATCCTCATTCATCATTTGTTTATTTTCCCTAGAACAAGTGCTTCCCCTGTCCAAGTGAAGGCTGCCCGCAGATGGGTCATTATGCTGATAGATTTCCTGGGAAAACCAAAGCAGTGGGCCAGATATTTTATCTAGACACCGGTGATGCCAGCAATTTTGCCCGTAAGTCCCTATTTTATTTGTCTTAAATTCTCAATACTATGTATCTTATCACGTCCAGTGGAAATGTGTGAAATTGCTTTTCTGTACAAAAGTTTTAAACACTCCTCCCCAAAATGGAAAAACACATCAATGCCATGCTCAATGTGAACATGCTAATTTGGGTGGCAGAACAGAGTTTAGGGCCTGAATTATCAATGATGCAAAAATAAATTTCTTCACAGTTGATTCTGCTACCGAATTCAGGAGGCTTCTTCTGCTCCAGCCTCTTCATACTCTGTTAAAAGTTTCACTGTGCAAAATTCTGAGGTTTTTACAAGCAGAAAAGTAACCCAGGAGAGAGAAGGCAGAGGTTGTGGGAGTGGAAAGGAGGTGACAGATTCAAGAGATATTAGGATTGTAGACTCCACGTGTGATGGGAATCAGAGAATGCAGGAACGGTGAGACTTGGGGACAGACCCTGGGTTTCTTTTCTGGGTAATAAAGGAAGAAAACTATTTGGATGGGAGTCAATAGGGTTAGCTGCATTGTAAAAACTAAAGCTAAATTTTATCCCCTTCCCAATTTGGCCCAGGCTAGCTCTAAATGGCAGAAAATTGTGGTTCACTATTGACTAGTACCATAAAATGGTTACCATAAATTAATACAATTCCAATGGTGAAGAGTTGAATTATAGAATGGTAAAGATAAATATAGATTATTTAGACAAAAAGATGACAGTACTCTAAAATTCTGTGATCTATAAAAATGAAATAAACTGATGAAAATACCACACTATTGTTTTTCCATTATCTTTTAACATAAAGTTCTTATAATGTTCAAGAATAAATTGTTAGGTTAAAAAAATTGAAAACAAAATATATAACTTAGTCCCTTGGCTTGAAATCTTTTGACTTTGGAAAGAGTCTGTGTTCCTCCCCTCCCCCAATGTCTGCCCCCTGAACATTTAGTTAAAGGAATAGCCATCACTATTTGATTAGAAGAACTACAAAAACCATACAAAAATTATTCAAAATTCAGCAGTAGTGGAATCCAAGTTAGCCTGTTTCCAGAATAATTTTTCCAAAAGCTGATATTTTGCAAATATTTCCCCCTTGCAGGTTGGAGGTATAAGGTGACTGTCACACTGTCTGGAAAGAAGGTTAGAGGACACATACTAGTTTCTTTGTTTGGAGATAGAGGAAACTCTAAGCAGTATGAAATTTTCAAGTGAGTAAACTACTACTTTAAGCTCCTTCAATGTTGGGATACTTCACACATACAATGTATGTCATGGACATAAGAGTTTATTCATTACTATATGGGAAGGAAAGTTTTTTTTTCCTTTACCTTTCTTGGCTCTTTGGCTGGTCTGGTAATCAAATTAACATAGGACAGATTAATAGGGGAAAATATTAATTTAATTATGTACATATGGGGGTCCCAGAAGAATATGAGACCCACAAGCAGTGAGACAGTTGAGGCTTATATGCCATTCTGAGCTAAGGAGAAGGGACAGGGGTCTGGGACTTCAAAGGGGAGAAAGACAAGCCACTGTAAGATGGGAAGAACAAATGTTTGGTGCACAAAGGTTTGCCATGACAGGCAGAGACAACAGGACACGGAGGGGAATTTGATCTCCAGGCCCAGCTGAGCTCCCCGCCAGCCTATCACACCTAGCCCATGCTCCTTGTAGTTTTCTCAGGTGATAGTTCCCTTCCTGAACCAGGCCTTCTATCTAAATTCTTTTAGGCAGTTAAGGGAGAGGTAAAAGTTATCCTTGAATCTGCTGGGTCTTGATTTCCTTCAGCTCAAAATAGTCCACCTGCCAGAGTGGCACATTCTGGGGAGACTTGTTCTGAACCCCTTCAGAAGTACAGTACTGCCATGTGTCATTAAAAGGAAGAGACTGTTTCACCCTTGTACCTTAATACATTTTAGAACTCTATTTCTAAATTTTTTCTCTGCTATTTCCTGAGAAAACCACAGATGTTATTTTGATGCATGGCATCTGATTTATAATCACTAAATAATTATTCTACCCACAAAACAACTGGAAAAGGATGATATAATGATGTCATCATTTATTAAACTGTGGGAGGATTGTGACTATAACATGTTTGAAGTTTTATTAAAATAAGGATGACTTCAAAGTATTATAATACTTTGATACTTCAAAGTATAACTCAAAGTATGAGTTATTGATGGCAAATGAACTACCACTGAGTTGGCATACATGTCTACATTTATTTAACCATTAGATTCACAAATATACTATCAATCATCTTACTAGAGATACATTGTTAACTGGTTTTAGAAACATATATGTGTATATTTATATGTATGTTTATGTATATTCATGTATGTTTTTATTAATTTCTCCATTCCCAAGGGGCACTCTCCAACCAGACAGTACTCATTCCAATGAATTTGACTCAGATGTGGAAGTTGGAAATGTGCAGAAGGTTAAATTTATTTGGTACAATAATGTGATCAACCCAACTCTACCCAGAGTGGGAGCATCCAAGATCAGTGTGGAACTCAATAATGGAGAAGTGTAAGTAATAAAAATCCAAAGAGATTTGAAGCATTGAGTCACATTTATAATTCTACTCCCACTGAAAGACAACTTTAAGTTAAATCACCTACAGTGGTTCTCCTATATCTCAGTCACCGCAGCTTCCTAATACCTTTTGTTTCTTTAGGAGAAAGTGTACCTCTTTAGGAAAACAACTTTGATAGATTTGTAGATGACTGTTGTATGATCAGATACAAGTGTTAGAATGAGAATCTGGCTTCGCAATCCTAAGGTGAAAAGAAAGAGTTCATTTAGCAGCTGTGCCTTGTGCTATGTGTGTGCTTAATATGTGTATCTTCCCCAAGCTTCCTGGGTTCACCAAATTGCCACTTAAATTACCGAGAAAACACTTAACTTATCAAGGAATACAAATAGATTATTCTGTGTCATTAGTCCTTTTAGTGAAGACAAAGGTCAACCCTTGGTTCTAATCAAGACTAAAGTATGTGTGAACCAACGGATATTTACCATAGTGAACTACCAGAAGCAATGAGGTGATGATGATGATGATAATCATAACAATACCAATACCAGCCCAAGTGTTTTGAGTATAAAACCAAATTCTGAGGCACAGTGCTATGCTGCTTCTGCCAACATATCATTCAGTCCTCATATAAGTCCAGTGTAGAGACTTTTGCTTCTGGCAAAGATGGAGTAGCAAAAGCCCAGATTTACCTTCCCAACTGAAACAAACAAAAATTCAGACAAAATATATCAAACCACAGTTTTCAAGACTCTGAACATTAGGTAACAAAGGAAAGTGATCTCTGAGAGATAAGAAACAAATAAGGTAGAGTCTTAAAATTGTCCCGGCTTACTGCCTTTAAAGAGTCTCCAGGATGTCACACAAAGAGGAAAAATTCAGGCAGAACCCAGTAAACTACCTGAGTTGAAGAAACAGAACTAAGAATCCAAAAAATCCAAGGCAACTGGATTTCACAGGACAGAGGACCAGAGAGGAGAGAGCTACAGAGAGGAAATCTCAGAGAGCTGGAAAATTTCCTTAAACATTAAGCAGAGTACTGATCAGCACACATATATGAGGAAACTAGCCAAGGTCTGTGAAATATCCATCTGAAAGGATTATAGAGAATAGTACCCAGGACTCTTGCAGGGCTGGGAACAGTACTTGTTTCCACCAACCAGACCAGAAAAGCTCATAATTCAGGAAATGTTGGGTAGAGTATTTAAGAAGGTCTCCCCTCAGTAGTGGGAAAAAAATTAGCCTAGAATTAGCAAGACCTGAAAGGATCAAACTGTTTCCAAATAACTGCACCCCAGAACAAAGCTCAAGAAAATGTATAGGGATACAAAATTATCCAGCAGTTAACAGGCTAAAATCCACAATATATGACATTAAATGAAAGTTTTCCATGTATATAAAGAAGCAGGAAAACACAACCTATAATGAGAATAATCAATCAATTGAAACCAAACCAGAACAGACACAACTGTTAGAATAGCAGACATAGACATTAAAACGGCTATTAAACCTGTATTCCATTGGTTTAAAAAGGTCAGCAGAGGTATGGCCTATATATAGAAAAAAGGCCCAAGTTGAATTTCTAGAGATGAGAACTACAATATCTGAAATGAAAGAGCAGATTAGACATTGTGAGAGAAAAGATTAGTGGAGTTGAAGAGGTAATAGAAAGTATCCAAAATGAAACACAGAGAGAAAAAAAAAATTTGATGAAAAGAATATCAGTGATCTGTGAAATAATTTCAAGAAGTCTAATATAGTTCTCATTGAAGACTCCAAAAGAGGAAAGAGAGAAATATATATTTGAAGAAATAATGGCTTCAAAAATTTCAAACATAGTGGAAACTGTAAACATATAGATCCAAGTGATACCACAGAAAACATGAAGAAAACTATGCCAACACACATGAAAATCAAACTGCTTGAAACCAGTTATAAAGAGGAAAACTGAAAAGCAGCCAGAGAAAAAACACACATTACCTACAGAGGAATAAGGATAATAATTACAGGCAGATTTCACATCAAAAACAATGCAAGTGAGAAAACAGTGGAACAACATCTTTAAAGTACTGAAAGGAAAAAACGGTTAACCTAGAATTCTATATCCACAAAAGTATCTTTCAAAGAAAAAGATGAAATAAAGACTCTTCAGACATATCAAAGCTGAAAGAATTCATCACCAACTGGTCAACACCATGAGAAATGTTAAAGGAAAGTCTTCAGAGAAAGGAAAGTTATACTGGTTGTGAAAGAATCTACAGAAAGGAATTAAGAGCATAGGATATAGTAACTACATTGGGAAACATATGAGATTTTTAAATATGGTTATTTAAGTCTTTAAAAATAATTGACAATTTAAAAAGTAATGGCAATATTTGGGGGAGGGGCTGTTATAACGTGTATAAGTAAAATATATGACAACAATGCCATTAGGCATTAGGTAGGAGGGGAGAAATGGAACATACTCTTATAATGTTCTTATACCATATGTAAGTTAAAATATTATCACTTGAAGGTAAAATGTGATGTTAAAAATATATGGTATAAATTCTAAAGCAACCACTAAAATAGTAAAACAAAGAACTATAGCTAATAAGCCAAAAAAAAGGAGATTAAATGGAATTTTTAAGGCATAAAAAGGGGGGAAAACAGCATAGGGAAAAATTGCAAGATAATAACCATATCAATAAATGTATTAAATTAAAATACAACAATTAGAAGGCAGAGATTGTTTAACTGGATTTTAAAAACTCAATACACAACTGTATGCTACCTACATGAAATGTACTTTAAATATAAAGACACAAATAGATTAAAAGTGAAAGAACAGAAAATGATATTCTATTAATTATTAGGGAAATGCAAATTAAAACCACAATGAGATACCAACATAAACTTATTTAAATGGCTAAAATTTAAAAGATTGACAATATCAAGCACTGGTGAGGATGTGAAGAATCTTGAATTCTCATATACTGTTGATGGGAATGTAAAATGATGCAACCACTTTGGAAAACTCTTTGATAGTTTCCTAAAAGGCCAAGCATACACCTACCTACAATTCAGCCATTTCTCTTTTATGTATTTACCCCAGAGAAAAGAAAGCATATATTTACACAAAGATTTGTACATAAATATTCATAGTACCTTTTATTGCAATAATCAAAATCTGGAAATAACCCAAAGTCCACCAACAAGGGAATGGATAAACAAATTGTGGTCTTCTGTACAATGGAATACTACTCAGCAGTGAAAAGGAACAGACTATTGATACATGCAGCAACATAGAATCTCAAAATAATTATACTGAACAAAACTATACTGAATGAAAGAAGCTGAACAAGAGTGCATACACCTTTGATTCCATTCATATAAAATTTTACACAATTCAAAGTAGTCTATAACGACAGTAGACCAGTGGTTGCCTGGGGGAAGGGAAGATGGAAAGGGATGGGAAGGAGAGATTACAAAGGATAGGAGGAAAATTTTGGAATAATGGATATGTTTACTCTCTTGATTGTGGTGATGGGAAATAAGTACTGTTATTATCCCCATTTTACATATAATTCAATGACAGCTCAGTGCCAGAATTCATGTGCAGGAAATCTGACTTCAGCAAATCCTTAACTACCACAATAGAAATTCAGATCACCTTTATTTATATATATTGTGTGCCCTTCATTTCTTGTGACCCTTTTCAATATTAGTTGTTTTTTTTTTGATGGTATATCTTAATTTATTATATTCTAGTGGGAAAAATGAAGAATAACATTAACTTATGAATTGCCATCAAATGAGAGGGAGCTTTTAGTCAAGTCCTTCACTAATTTGCACTGAGTTTCATCTTGTCCAATATTTTTCTTTTTCTTTTTAAAAATATTTATTTATTTTAACATCTTTATTGGAGTATAATTGCTTTACCTTGTTGTTTTAGTTTCTGCTGCATAACAAAGTGAATCAGCTATACGTATACATATATCCCCATATCCTTTCCCTCTTGCATCTCCCTCCCACCCTCCCTATCCCACCTGTCTAGGGGGACACAAAGCACTGAGCTGATCTCCCTGTGCCATGTGGCTGCTTCCCACTAGCTATCTGTTTTACATTTGGTAGTGTATATATGTCCATGCCACTCTCTCACTTTGTCCCAGCTTACCCTTCCCCCTCCCCGTGTCCTCAAGTCCATTCTCTACGTCTGCATCTTTGTTCCTGTCCTGCCCCTAACCTTTAATTTGCTATTTGCACATCGGCTAGCCATTAGATTACAGAGAAGAAAATGAAGATGAAGAGAAAAGAGCATTTTCTGAGCATTTTTTATGTGCCAGGCACTTTACATATGCTTCTGTATTTTGTTAAAGAAAATTAGCTCCAAAGCCTCCTAAGTATTGCTCAGTCTTAATGAGTAAATCAGTCATTTCAATTCAATACTGAATTAAAATAAGAATGCCTAGCCAGTGTAACACCAGGACCTCAGGATTTTTACTCTGGCTGATTTCTTGTCATGCTGCTGACCCTACTCTTCCTCAGTTGCATTCACTGACAGTGTGCCATGTTTAGTAGGTGTTTTGGGGATGTGACAGATGGACCCTCCGTGTCCTTTGGAGTGTCCAATGATACCTCTTCTTTCTGCTATTGCATAGCCATGGGATAAAATTAGAAAGGAAAATGCAGTCCTTTATGCCCAAGAGGTATTCATTTGGCCAGTGTCTAGTTTTGGGCACAGTGTGTGCCACTCACTCAGACTGAGGGGAAGGAAGTGGCTGTCATCAAACTCAACACACCAACTGTGTGTCAGGAAGAGCTGACTTTTTGTTTTCTCTCCCCAGGTTCAACTTCTGTAGCCAAGAAACTGTGAGGGAAGATGTTCTGCTTACCCTCACCCCATGTTAGGAACTGCTGACATGTGAACACTGAATCTTACTGCTAATAAAATCTAGTGGTGAAGCATTACATTCCTTTCTTTGCCATCATGTCCATTATTTCCAATGAAATGTTTGGATTATGTGATTAAGTTCCAATATTTGGAGCTGGTCTGAAAAACCACAAATGACTGTTGAATTTTGCTACATTACCTGGCATTTGAACTTGGGAATATTGTTTACTTGATACTGACATCATGCCCATTACTATTACTGATGTCATTCTGATCACTTAAAGCAGACTTCCAGGTCCAAAGTGACCCTCCTGGTGGTGGTGGGCACACATGATAAGTACCCACCTTTGCCACTTTTTCCATCGTCTTTAATCAGACAACTCAGGAGGGTTGACACATAGGGAGACCCCAGTTCTAATCTGAACTTTTCTCTTTCAAATCCTTGGCCATGTCTATTTCTGTGTCTGTGTCAGTTGGGCCCTCTGAGAATCAGACACCAGGGAAATGTCTGTGTTGGATGAAAGAGGAGATAGCAGGAGAAACTTCAGGCCTCAGTGCAGGTCTAACACCCATGAGAGGGGAAAGGAAGGAAAGATTGGGTGGGAAGAGCCCCAGCCCTCAGCAAATGTCTAGGAAAGTCTTGGCCAGGTCGATGGGGAGTCCCCAAGGGAAGGTGACCCTTGGCAGGAATCCTACCTCAGGCAGGAGTAGACAGGCTCTCGTACCCATGCCGTGCTCAGCCATGGGTTGAGGCAGCCGGCAGCAGTGTGGCCTCTGTGTGAGTGCCCCGCGCATCCAAGGGGTGGCAGCTGGGCTGCCAGTCATCTCTGGTCCTGCAGCAGGTTTTCCTGAAGGGATCTGAGCGGCACACCTCTGTGGCCACCACAGTGTCCCACCTTGTTCCTTTTTGGATTTCTCTGGAAATGACACCAGCTTGGTCATTTCCTCATTGGAACTGAATTAAATATATTACTTAATTCAAGAAACATGTATGGAGACCCCATCACTATATTCCAGACACTGCTGTTGGCACGAGGGATGTGAAATAAACAAAATACATTTCTCACCCTCCAGGAGGTTGTAGTCTGATGAGGGAGCTGGACAAGGAAACAGTTATGAAACAGTGTCAGGGAGTACGAGTTACTATCCTGGGAGGAAAGAAGGGCTGGCATTTGATTTGGGGAGAGAGGTTGAGAGCAGGGGTGGGATGGAGAAAGGCTGTATCAAGTAAGTAAAGGGAAAGCAAAGGGGGTTAAGCCTCCCAAAGGAGCGTAGGGGACCAAGGGTAGGGTAGCCTGTGCCCCAGGTACCCATCCTATGAACAACTCTGGCACTTTCTCTCCGTGGTTCAGATTGCGCAGCAGAGTCAATCTCCAGGAACACTTCTCCTGCTCTCCACTCCCCTTACTCGTGCTTCCTAGAGTCACTTCCCAGATAAACTCTCTGCACCCAAGCCCTTATCTCAGATTCTGTATTCAGGGGAGCCTAAAATAAGACCAGGGGTGAGCATTCCAATAGAGGGGACAGCTTGTCCAAAAGTATGGTACCTGAGCATGGAGTGTTTGGCAAACTCCAGTGTGTTACATCTTGTAGACCATGTTCAGAGAGGGGAGTCATAGGAGATGGGACCAGACTGGACTTGATTGACCATTTATTCCTCTGACAAGCACATGTTGAGCACCTAATGTGTGTAAGACACTCTGCTAGGCACGAAGAACACACTGTGAGCAAAAGGGAGACACAGTGCCTGCTCCTGAAGGTCCATGACCAGCAGATGATGGGAGATTCCCTAAGTGATGAGCAGAGACCCCCAAAGGGCTTTGAGAAGGGCAGTGACTTGACCCATGTTTGGGGTTTAAATCAATCCAATTGGTACTTGCATGGAATGCAAGTTCTGATCCATTTCTTGATCTAAATCCTGCTCTACTTGGCCCAGAACGTTCAGGTACTCTGGGATTCTGAAAGCTGGGGCTGTTCTGGAAATTCCCAGGCCCCCTATAGAGGGTGCAGACTTTTGGGCCTAATTCTCCCCAGCTGGCACCAGGGTCTGTCTTCCCTGAGACTTTCACTTGTTATCCAGCCCACAAGAACGGGTGGAATCTACCAATGGCCCTCAAGGGCTTTGGGAAGTCTGAGCTACACTCACAACCTGAATTCACATCCCACAGACAGGGCATCTCTGATGAAAGAAAAAGAAAGAAGGCAATAGTTGGCTGAGGATCAGGCAAAGTTTGGCACCCCACTTCTGTTACTACAAACACAGGGAGACATTCAACCAGTTCAAGGGATATTTAGAGCTGTGGTTCAAACGAATGCAGGTGAGCATCCAGGCTGTGAAAAAGACTTAGAAAATAGCTTTTTCAGGACAAACACTTCTTTGGAATTAAGGGGCTCCTAGAGCCCAGCTTGAACCTACCTACTCTTCCGCTCAAATGTACAAGATCGTTGATGACAAGGTATCTGTACATTGTGAACTTGAAATTGAAAGAGAAAACAAGGACAGAGCTGACTGGCTAGAGGAAGGCAGCTCTTTGGCTCCATCTGCATGTGTGGACATGGCAGATCATGGCTGGCAACCTCAGTCTTTACTTTTGTGACTTTCAAGGAGTCATACATCCTGAAGACAGGAGAGCTGTCTGGTGGAAATGAAGTCCCAGTTTCAGAAGAGATCCACAGATTTGTAGGCATACGAGTCCCGCCTTAATTCCCTGAATCTGATCAGGATATAAGTTCATTCAACATATTTCAGTTGTTATTCTTATTTAAAAGCCCCGCCCAGGAATCTTCCCATCTAGTGTGGAGCGAATTAACTGGTCTAAGAGGCTTTAAAGGAGAAGCAGCTGAGACCCCAGTCTTGCTAGGGGCTTTGTCCAATTAAATCCCTCAGGGCATTTAAACAAGAGCCAGTGCATTAGAGCACAGTGTATATTGACAGATGTGGGGGTTTTCTCACTGTCTTAGAAAAGAATAGACACTCATCTGATTCTGTGTACCCAAGAATGGTGACAGTGAGTGCAAAGAGAGCTGCACTCTCTGAATCCCAGGCCTGGCTGAGCTGAGTTTCTGTATTGGTTAGCTGCTGCATAACAAATCGTCACGAAACTCAGTGGCTTTAGACAGATTTGCTCACAAATCTCCAGGTTAACTGGATGTTTCTTCTGGTCTTGACTGGATTCACTCATGTGTCTGCAGTCAGAGTGGGTTGAGTCAGAAGTGCAGCTTATCCTGTCTGGGTCTCTCACATACTTAGGGGTTGGCTGGTTTTGAGCTGCTCCAAGATGTTGCTGCCATCACGTTTAACAGCCAAACCAAGTCACACAGCTAGCCCAGATTCAGGTGCTGGGGTAATAGACTCCAGTTATTGATGGAAGAAGCTGCAAGATCACATGGCAAAGGGCAGCTTCAGGAAGGGGAGGGGGTAAAGAACTGACCATTTTCACAATCCATCGGTCATCCTCTAACCTGTTTCTCCACCCGGGGAAGCCTGGGGCTGGGAAAGGAACAGGTCAGGTGTCAGGAGGCTTTTCACAGCAATGGGTCAACCCAAGCTCCAGGCTCTGGCCTTCTTTTTTTTTAAATTTATTTTAATTTATTTTTATTTCTTTTTTTTTTTTTTTTTGCGGTACGCGGGCCTCTCACTGTTGTGGCCTCTCCCGTTGCGGAGCACAGGCTCCGGACGCGCAGGCTCAGCGGCCATGGCTCACGGGCCCAGCCGCTCCGTGGCATGTCGGATTCTCCCGGACCGGGGCACGAACCCGTGTCCCCTGCATCGGCAGGCGGACTCTCAACCACTGCGCCACCAGGGAAGCCCTCTGGCCTTCTTATACTGCCTTTTCCTCACTGCTGTCATCAGAAGTGAGGGTGCCCTTTTGGTTCACTTGCTTTTGATGTTTGTAGAAAACAAAGTGCTTTGATACAGCACACTTATTCTTGAACAACTAATGCTGATGAATACAGGGTTGCTTCTTCTTACCTTAACACAATGCAACAGTCCTGATCAGCAAATCCACTCCCCAGTGTTGCCAGTCACTCTTGATAACTCAAGAAGATCATCTCTTCATTATTTCAAATCCCCTGCCCACTGGCACTGAGCCACTAACTGTGCACTTTGGTACAAATTAAGTAGAGTCGGTTGATTTAGGATTGCTAAATTTACTACTGCGGAACCACTTACTTCTTGCTGAAGGTGCCCAGCTCACAACTTCACCTCCATCTTTTGGTGCACATCCAGGCCTTCCCAATAGGACCCATATCCCATTGCTAATTAATTCAGGGACAGAGGGGCGGAGGGGATCTGAGGACGACCTGCCGAGGTCTCCAGGGTGGTCTCATTTCTTGGGTTTCCCTGGGTGTCACAGTTCAACAACTTCATGGATTCCATGAGATGCCCCAATATTCTCCCAACAAATCTCTCCTTTTAAAAAAATTTAACTATCCAGAATTGATTTCTGTGGCTTACAACAAAAACCCCATAACTAACATACCTCTAAAAAGTTACTGTTTAAATAGCTAATGGTCTCTCCTTCACTGTTGTTTCACAGGTGGGGTGGAGAGAGTAGCCAACATACACAAGGAGCAGAAACCACTATCAACATGTTCAATGTACATATCTTTTGCTCCTTAAATTCCACTTGTAGGAATTTATCCTACAGACACACCATCCATCCAGAAGACAAATGTATAAGAATATTCAGTAAGGCATCCTTTTTAATAGTAAAAGATTGGAAACAACCAAATACTCATCAGTAGAGGACTGATAGTAAATATCCAAATATCAGAATACTGTGCAGCGGGTAAAAAGATTGGAACACATCTGTATGCGCTGATAACAAATGGTTTTCAAGACATATAACTAATTTTCAAAATCAATTTGCAAGTGCTTCCCTGGTGGCGCAGTGGTTAAGAATCCACCTGCCAATGCATGGGACACGGGTTCAATCCCTGGCCTGGGAAGATCCCACATGCCACGGAGCAACTAAGCCCATGTGCCATAACTACTGAGCCTGTGCTCTAGAGCCCGTGAGCCACAACTACTGAGCCCACATGCCACAACTACTGAAACCCCGTGAGCCTAGAGCCCCTGCTCCACGACAAGAGAAGTCACCGCAATGAGAAGCCCACGCACCGCAATGAAGAGTTGCCCCTGCTCGTCGCAACTAGAGAAAGCCCATGCACAGCAACGAAGACCCAACACAGCCAAAAATAAGATAATTAATTAATTTTAAAAAATCAGTTTGCAAAATAATGTATAGGATTTGTTAATCATTTATATTTTTTATGTTTTTAAATAAAATATAATATATATACTCATAGTGGATAGAATATCTTGGAAGGACACACAAGGAGCTGGTGAAGCATTATTTTTAACTTTGTATTGTATCAGATGTAGAGGGGCATATATTACCTATTTACAAACATGAGTGAAAAGAATTTTTTTTTAAGAAAGAAAAACTAAGCCCTAAATGCCCATGCCTCTATCCTTGAGTGTCTGGAGCCCACACTTGCTCTCACCACCCCACACGAGTGGCTGTTGGAGAGATTAAACCTTCCTTGCCTGCCCAGAGGACGCCACATGAGCTCTGATCACCTTAACGCAGTTTCAACCATTGAACTGCTCTGCAGAGGTGCGTGTGGAACCCACAGATGAACTTGGCAGTGAGGTGAGCTGAGGGGGAAGTAAGCATGGGCGCCTGACCTTTGGGGAACCTGTGACAGATCATGTGATGATTGTTTCTCCTAAATCTAATCAGGTGTTTATATTCTTGTTTCTCTGAAGAACAACATCTTTTTTTCTCCTCCTTAGAACTGTGCCCTCTCACCATACTCCCAGGACTGAAATCCACTCGGAGAATAAGGATAAAATGTCTATGAGCTCTATTCATATGTACATTATTTCTTGCATTAATTTATAACTACTTTAGTGTCAGGTTTTAGAAGGTGGAGGGCACAGCAGTGGCCAAAGTAAATGAGGTCTGTGTCCACATGGAATTGCATTCTAGGTGGGAAAAGGAAGATTGCAAATAAATAGACAAAAACAAGAGAGATAATTATAACTTGTGACAAAGTGATGAGAAGGAAACAAATAAGGTGCTAGGGATCGGGTGGGAGGCTGGCAGTGGAGGGGCTTCAAAGGTGGCCAGGGGTGGCCTCATTGAAGAGGTGACATTTAAACTAATCATTGAATGACAAGAAGGAGCTAACCCAATGGAGGTCTAAGGAAGAGAGTTTCAGGCCACCAGAATGGTAAGTGCAAAGGCCCTGAAGTAGGAAAGAACTTGGCATGTTTGATGGAGGCCACTCTGGTCATGTGGGGAAGGTCAAATGGACAGCAGGAAGAGAAGAGGTCCAGGAGGCAGACAGAGTCATCTGACATCTCCTATCAGCCAAATTACCTATTTTACCCACTGTTAGATTATCACAAGTCTCATCCTGCGTCAGCACTGCAATGTCAAAAAAAAAGCATAAATGCCTTTGTCTTCTCCACAGTCCTTGTCAAGTGCTCCAGCACCTGCCTGGACCATATGAACAGACTTCCAAAGCTTGAATACCTCATCACTTAGGTCAACCAGATGGCTCAAGTCTGGAGAAGGGGGAAATTTATTTTCTATTTCAACTTATCCTATGTAAGTACTTCCCCTATTCTTTACAGTGGATTGACACTCAACAGATCTTGTTGATAACTTGCTCAGAATAACTGATATTCAGCAACTCCTTATTTCACTCTGGATAGTCTGGATTCAAATCCCATCTCATCACTCATTAGCTGTGTGACTTTATAGGCAATTAAAGACCTGTCCCTCTGTTTCCACATCTGTAAAGGGAGGCAAATAATGGTACCTACCTCATGGGGTTGTTGTAAGACTTAAATTAGGTAATACATGGAAAGTACTCTGACTGCACATACTAAGCCTCACTAACTGTTGGCTGCTGTTCCTTATGACTCTAGGGCAGGTCTTTTCCATTTTCTTCATGGAAGGGCCCTCCAGCCTGGACCCCAGTGTCCTGATTGTTCAGGAGCAGAGTGAACTTTAACATGGAGGCATATTTAACTTGGGGGCGGGGTAGAGCACCAATGGCATTTGCTATGTGAAGGCTTATCTGCTTGTTGTGTGAACCAGCCAAGCTGCTCACAGATGCTTGGGTCAGTGAGTAATTCATGACGGCCTCAGAGGGTAGAGTCTTGTAGGACAGGTGTGCAAACTTTGGAGGGTCTGAGGAAACTCGACAGATATTACATGTTCTGGTGACATGGGCTTTTATGGGCTCCTGAACCCAGCTATTCCAAATTATAGCAGGATAATATAATAATTGCTATTGTTTTAAACCCTTACATTTTGGGTTGGTTCATCCCATAGCAATAGGCCACTGGAACACTAGTTAGTGAGAGGTTGTGGTCAGAGGCTATTATGGGGGCCGTTGACTCTGTCTCCAAAGCTCATGTGCTCAAGTATTACTAGACTGCCAGAGACAGAGATAGACAGGCAGACAGACAAAAAGAAAGAGGAGGTTTTCTTAGACACTTCCTTTCACTATCAGCGATTTGCAAGGGCATTTCCATCCATTCTAAGTGAGAAACACAGCCCTCCATGATTCAAGTTTGCTGCAGTGTCCTCACTGGGACTTGTAAAGTACTAGGTGATAAAATAAAAAATTGGAAAGCGGGGCCCACTCAGCTCAGAGTTACAGGCACGTGTACATAGGCGCAAAGTTAGAGACATTTCACCTCGTCTTAATCAAGCATTCTTTCATCGTCCCAGACTTGTGGGAAGATTTGACCTCTATTATTAATCTTGTTTTGTGTATTTGTGTAGATTAAAATATTAAGTGCACACAGTATGTTCTATAATCACCTGCTGTTTCCTTGAAGCAGTGTCCAATTGATAAGGCTCAAATATAAGAAAACAGCCCGGGCACTTGATCCAGAGGGAAGGAAGGCCTGGAACATCCAACAGGGTAAGTCTCCTGCCAGCTGTGAAGGAGTGAGGTGGGGCAAAGCCTTGAATTCTTGAGTCTGCTCACTGCTCTGGTCATGCTTTTGGTGAGGCCAAATATCTGAATTTATTGTAGATGGTGAGCATCTGGACAATCACTCTTTTCCTGCTGGGAGCAGCCAAAGGTAAAACATATCCCACGTGCCCCTTGGGAAGGGCATAAACCCATCATCTCGGCACTGGCCAGAGAAAGCTTCAGCCATGGCAGGGCTTCCAGCGGCTGCAGACGGCTCCAAGGTTCCACAGAGATGCGGGTGGGGCTGCAGTTTGTGCGGGTCCATCTCAGAGCATCTCCCCACCAGCCTGCCTTCATGTCCAGGAGGCCCGAGGCCAGACTCTTCCAGATAAAGCATTAGACACCTGCCTGGGTTAACATATTGACTTACCAGTGTCCATTATCACATTCGTCAAATAAAACTATCGGAAGATCTAGGCAGGGAACACAGGACTTTTAAGTTTTGATGGTGGTTCGAAGCAGAGAGGTCTCTGTGGGATTCAGTGAGACTGTTCCCCGATCAGAAGGTGGGCACGGGGGGAGAGGGGGCAAGGAGAGAGTTGATGGGCAGAGGCAAGTGTCTGCATGGTCTTCAGCCTGTCCCCAAGCAGGGGAGCAACCAGGCCAGCCTCGGGAGCTAACCCCTAAGCAGGGTCATCTTTTCTCTTACAGGAAAGGAAGTTTGCTATGATTCCATTGGGTGCTTCTCTGACTCTGAGCCCTGGGGTGGAACCGCCATCAGGCCCCTGAAAGTTCTCCCCTGGAGCCCTGAGAAGATCGGGACTCGCTTCCTGCTCTACACCAACGAGAATCCAAGCAGCTTTCAGGTGAGACCTCTGCCATTTTAACACTGTGGTAACTGGTGAGGGGCTGTGCCCACCGGGGGACCAGGAGTTCCTACTTCTGTACCCTCTGCCTCTACCCGATCCCGCCGGCTGCCCCCAGGCCTAGCCAGACCTGGACAGAGTAGGTCTCCGGTAAAAAAGCTGGCTTGAATGAATGAATGGTTCACATTTGTCAGAACCTCTAGCTAGTTATGTGATTCCGGTGTTGGGCAAAGAGCTTATGGAAGAAGGTATGGAAGGTGTAAGACCATGAGCCACAATCCAGACCCAGTAGAGGTAGTGAGTCCTGACTTGGGAAGGTAGGGCAGGGAGAGAGAGGTCAGGGGGGGCTTCCTGAAAGAGGTGGCTTTTTGCTAAGCTTTGAAAGGTTGTGCATTAGAACAGGCAGAGATGGGGAAGAAAGAGACAGGCTAAAGTGGCTGGGCTGCAAAAACACGGAACACTTCTGTGTTTGTCACAGATTCTTCTTCCCTCTGATCCATCAACGATTGAGGCATCCAATTTCCAAACAGACAGGAAGACCCGGTTCATCATCCACGGCTTCATAGGCAAGGGAGATGAGAGCTGGCTGGTGGACATGTGCAAGGTAGGGCCTGGTTCTAACCCCTGTGGCCTGCGCTGCGGGCAGCTGCCACTGCTTCCCACTAAGGTCTCCACCTCCCTTTACGCAATCTCAATTAGTGAGCTCAGAACAGGAAATCCTGTCATATTGAGGTACCTTTATGCAATTAAAATGCCTCTTCACCAGAATAAAAATCCCCTTCCAAGTTTCTAGCCTACATCTGTAGCCTGAAGCAATGGCATCTGCTGCGGGAACAAACACTCCTGTCCTCTCATTTCTGGTTAAATCAAGCCTAAATATTGTCTGCTTCCATTTCAGTGAGGCTACTTTGTGTTCCTATAAACGCAGGATTATGTTCTTTTTGTTCAAGCCTTTCCCACTTCCCTGAGAGTCAGAGGCGTGTGCTGTGACCATTTATTTGAGACACGGAGAGCTTCGACTGACTGGGTGACCAAAATGGCAGAATAGAAAGTGCCAAACCCACTGTAATAGAGCCTCTTTTGCTCAGAACGATAGACAACAGAATAACAAACACATGTTCACATACACATACACACAAAAACACATGTGCAGAGGCACGCACACACAAATACACACGATATACCATCATCCCTTCTTTTCTCCTGTTCACTGATTCAATATGTTTTTCTGACACCTAAGAATTTACCCTAGCAGTCTGTCTTCCACCCTCCGACCTAAAATGTCAACAGGAAAAGTTACAAACTCTGAAAATTAAAATCATTCTGCATTTGACCTTGGTTGTACCAGCCATTTAACTCTTGGTATCGCTTTTGTCCCATCATTAATAAGTATCTTAATGTATAAACTGTAAGATATAGTTTATATCCCAAATTCTCCAGGTTTGTAAGAGATTCCTCAGGGCTGCTTTAAAAATAAAAGTCCTGAGAAAACGGCTGTTGGTATCCGTGTGTGTATGATCACACATATTAGTATCATATATGTGAAAAGATTCTAGGTGGATTTTAAATTTATAGTACCATTTTAGTACCATCAAGGTGGTCATATGTCCTGCCCGGCAGAACTTCTAAGGATATATCAGTTCCTTTGACATCCAGGAAGAAGTTTCCCTTTCAGAATTCTTCAGTATCTTTTAAATCAGTGCCGTTCTATTTTTTAAATATCTTTAGTGTGTTTCCTCCATGAAATACTGTGCTATCCTGACTGTAAAAATAGTGACACTTCCCTCCCACCTTAAAACTTCGTAAATACCCAGCAGCCTGGGGTGAAGCAAGCCCAGGCTTTGCCAAGAGGCTGAAAGGACCCCTAGCAGTCAAATCCACAAGGTCATTTAGACCCTGGCTGCCAGAGAATGCACTTGAGACCTTTTCTTTTCAAAATAGGACTCTTTGAATGATGCCCTGGCTTCAGCCACCTTATTGAATCAACCTGATTGAATCTGGTCGAAGAAAACCAGAGAGTGGTCAGCTTTTAATTAGTCTACAAACTAGAGAGGGAATCGATTTGCCTTTCTTGTAGCTTTTGCCCTGAGGGATAACTCCTACTGGCAACGGGATTCCCAACAAAGTCGAGTTCATCCCAGTGCCCCAGCCAGTGGTAACTCTCGGCGACCGTTTCTGAGCTCTGGTTGGAAGCGGTTTCACGAGCCCCCATGATAACCCCCTGGTGTCTCTCCAACACCAGAACATGTTCAAGGTGGAAGAGGTGAACTGCATCTGTGTGGACTGGAAAAGAGGCTCCCAGACCACCTACACGCAGGCTGCCAACAACGTGCGTGTGGTGGGCGCCCAGGTGGCCCAGATGCTGGCCATGCTCAAGGTGAGTGGTGGCCGGGCTGCGAGGGGACACACAGCACCCACCGGTCTTTGTTGGGTAAAGACACAGCTGAGGGTTACATGTTTAAAGAGGAAATAGAAAGAATTGATATTTCTCTTGGAGTCTTACTTCTAAAACTCACCTCAAATCAAAACCTATGGTGTTTGTGCTCAAGGAGCTGTAGACCTATAATAAACAAGTACTTCTGGGTGAACATCTCTGAGACCAACAGGTGTGAATACCTTGAGCTTGTGCCATTTGTTTGTTCATCCAATATTTGGGCACACATTGTCGGGAGCTCTGTTAGGGAATAAAGAGAATAATTGAGGTCCCAGGCCCTGGGGGAGCTTACAGGGACCACTGAGTGTGATCAGGGTTCTGATGTGGGGAGGGGGAAGGGCGGCTACAGGCTTTATAGGAGCGTGTGCGGGGGTCAGGGGGGCAGCTAATCCAGTCTGGGGAGCGGGGGTCGGTGATTAAGGATGTCTCCCAGCAAGAGACGTCTAAGTTGAGAGCTAATGGCTGAGCTGTGTCGATGTGAACTGCGCTCGTGGTTGGGGAGACATGACAACAGGAAGAGGAGGCTAAACAAGACCCAGAGGTGAGAGACTACGACATATTTGAGGGCCTGAAAGTTCCACTAAGGGTCTAGCTAGAAAAGAGTCTAGAAAAACAGGTGTTGAGTCAGAAGAGCTCTGAGGCTTTCGTAAAGGGCTGGGCTTGATCTTACGGGCAGTGGCAGGTTTTCTGCAGAGGAGTACCAGCATTAGGTTTGCAAAAACCACAGCACAGAAATGTCCTGAAAATACAATCTTCCCTCTCCAGTCGAACTACAGTTACTTACCTTCCCAAGTCCAGCTCATCGGCCACAGCCTGGGGGCCCAAGTGGCGGGAGAGGCAGGGAGCAAGACTCCAGGCCTGGGCAGGATTACAGGTAAGACTTGAGGGCTGGGGCCCAAGGTTTGGTCCCCAGTAGCCCCAGAACGTGATACAAGACTGCAGCCTAGCTTGGAGCTGGCCCCAAAGAGTCCATCCCCTTGGCTGTGGCAGAGCCGGTTAGAGACTGCACAGAGCATTTTAGGAAGCCCCCCAAAGCCTATCTTTGTGGCAGGGAAAGTGGTGTCTTTGTTCTCTTTACTTCCTCCGCCTCTGTCCCCATCCATTTTCTGGCGATGTGGGTCTCTCAGCAGGACTGAACATCCAAGAAAATGCAGAGTAAGGCTAATATGAATGTGAGCAAACATAATTAAGACAAGTCCATATTGTCATTCCTTTCCCCCTTCTCTGAAATCAAGGGCAAAATAGAACACAAAAATTTTGCTTCCACTGCCTTCGTTGGTAGAAGAAACCCAGACACCATCAGACCAAAAGCATTCTTTTAACCCAAGCAAAGCCTTTAAATTATAACCACAAAATATATCAATATAATATAATCATTATAATGTTAATATAATAATTATAGTAAGCATAGATTAAGTGCCTGCTTATCCCAAATACTGTGCAAAGTGCTTTACGTTTTCTCATTTAATCCTCAGAACTAAAGAAAAAGGCTGAGGGAAGCAAATGACTTGCCCAAGGTCACACACCTAATCAGTGGTAGAACTGACATTCAATCCCGGTTCTGCTGTCTTTTGGTTCAAGTCTCTACCTTTATAAGAACGTTCCCTTTTATTTTCAACAGACAATTATGTTCGTGCCTTTTCAGCTGCTCTGATCAAACCTTCAGAAACAATTGTTAAATCTAGGAGTCCTGTCAAGAAGGAAATATAGTCAGGGAGATATAATTCTAAATATTTACTTATACACCCATAATGATGTGCCAGGCACTGTGCTAAATGCTACATATATTATCTCATTTAATCTTATAGCTGTATTATTACCCCCTTTTATAAATGGGGAAACTGAGGTGTAGAAAAAGTCAAGGGACTCACCCAAGGTCATGCAACTTGCTCAAAAAATAGCCGAGTAGGGATTTGGAGCAAGGTACCCAAGTCCCAGAATTTGTGTTTTGAATTGTGATACCATACTATTTCGCCACTTTTTCCTTCAAACTTGGGAAGAGAAAGAGAATATTGAAGGAGAAAGATATACAAGTAAGTGGGAGAATCTGATGTGGAAAAAAACCCTTGCCTAAACAAAATCTAAGTTTCTTTGCTCACCTGCCCTTCTCTATCCATGCCACTGGAATGTAATGAGCATCATTGAGAGTCAATGTCTCCATATTCAATACCCCGGCCATGGCACTGCGCAACTCCAGGGTATGGCATCCCTTGAGTTAGGTAGCGTACAGCCTGGGCAACTGTACAACCTCAATCCTGCTGGCACCTATAGCCAGGCCTATTGTGTGCAGCATGGCCATCTCTTTTAGGGCTGGATCCTGTAGAAGCAAGTTTCGAGGGTACTCCTGAAGAGGTCCGACTCGATCCCTCCGACGCTGACTTTGTCGATGTGATGCACACGGATGCAGCTCCCCTGATCCCATTCATGGGTGAGCCCTTCCATGTTCCAGCTGCAAGCCCATGCACTTGTGAGAGCACGTGCTTTTAATGAGAGCCCTGCGTTATGAAAAGCTCATCGCTGTTCTAAACATTTCAGGCTTCGGAACGAAACAACAGGTGGGTCACCTTGATTTCTTTCCAAACGGAGGAGAGGAAATGCCCGGATGCAAGAAGAATGCCCTGTCGCAGATCGTGGACATAGATGGCATCTGGGCAGGTAAAGCCAGAACAGAGTGGGGACATCACTTCCCTGGGGGAGCAATGCCACTCCCACAGCGAATCTTAAAAATGAAAACACACTGCTCTTTGAAAATATACAACCCCCCCTTCTAGACCTTATTTCTTAAAAATATAGCCACGTATCATTTGTTATATCTCAGCTCTGCTGATTTATTTCCTTATACATTGTGTGGTGTCCTGGAGTGAACAAGCAACAAAGAATTACAAAACCATTGCTTAAAGCTATAACTCCAACCATCAATTGATAGCTACCTAATAAAGGAAGGAAATACCATAAAAGTAAATATCCTGAATCTAAGAGAATTTTTCTGCCAGTTGTCCCTTGGGTGTCAGTGATATGGTTCAAGCTTATATAACTGGCTTCAACTCCACAGACAAAATGGGAATATTCCCAATCATGTCCACGGCAAATCCATTCACATGAGAGTCACCACTCCTCTATATTGGGGAAAGAATAAGAAGCAATCACGGATAAGGAAGGTTAGAGCAGAGACTGTGCTACTCAAGGTGGCTATTCTTTATCATTGATCAGCACACCTGGGATAAAGGGCATCTTTCAGATACAGCTCTAACTCTGTATCTAATAAGGTCAAAATGGCAATGAACAGGTGAGATTTTCAGCCAGACTCATCATTTGGCACCACACAGGTTAAAATCAAATGGGTAAAGACTTCTATTGAATGTGAGCATACTGGCTTGGCAAGGATGGATACCATCAAAGCAACTATTAAGGATGAGGAACTATGTGTTTGTATTTTACAGCTTTACGAGGCTTTGCATGGATAGAGTAGCCTAGACTCTCCATCAGTAATGGCCAAGCAAGTTCAGGCCAGGTCTGGAATGTGTGCTGTGACATCTGCCACTTGGCAGTTATTTATAGGAGCCAAGGAAGGTTCTAAGAAGGAACAAGACATGAGAGTGAAAGGCATGCTCATATAAAGCCACCTAAAGCTACTTGACCTTCCTTTTTATTCACCTAAACATGGCATGACAATGTCCTTGCCCGGGTTTGGTCATGCCTAGGAGGTCAAGTCACATCCATTTGTGTCTTCGAGGACCTCCAGCCTGGTGCCTGGGACACAGAATGGAACAGAGGTTAGAGGCCTGGGCTCAAGCACCAGATGGGCTTGGGTTTAAATCCCAGCTCCACCATTTCTTAGCTGAAATCTGAAATCTGAGGCTGTAGCCTGTATATCTTTCTGTAATTAGGGATGGCATGTTACCCACCTCTGAGCAAAGGTGAAGCTTACAGGGACAATACATGTAAAGTGCTCAGAATGTTGCCCGGCACACAGAAAGCAGCCTTTATATGTTAACTGTCATCTTGTGGCTGGATTTTGGACTAATCTTCCATTTCTGAAAATATGGGCCCACTTTGGAACCATCCCACTTGGAGAGAGAGGCAGAGAAGTTGTCATGGGGCCCTGCACCTGTGCAGACTTCCCCCTTTGCTTACCCAGGAACCCGGGACTTTGTGGCTTGCAATCACCTGAGAAGCTACCAGTATTACTCGGAGAGCATCCTTGATCCCGATGGATTCGCTGCGTACCCCTGCGCTTCCTACAAGGACTTTGAGTCTGTAAGCTATTATGCCACCTTGAGTCCCAAGGTGGGGCTGTTGCCCTGCTGCGTTGGGATCTGTAGTACTCTCTCACCAGGGTCTGATCATCCCCTACTTGTTTTGCACTGCATGTCAGAGTTCACGGTCCTGTAGAGTGGAGGGGGAAAAAAGCCTTAGGCAGGAGGTAGCTAAAATTCTAGAAGAGTCATGTGGGAGCGGAAGATTCTGGGAAATCGGAGTGTAGAGCAGTCAATTCAATGATCTAGGAAGGCTTCTTGCAGGGGCAAAGTTTGAATCTGGCTGGAAAATCATAGAGTTTAGAAGGAGGGGAAAGAGTGCACATTTCTGAAAGGGGCGGAGCAAGTATGGAATGTGGGAGAGAAGAATCTACACGCCAGAGAGAAGGAAAGGTGGATGCTGGGGTTCTACATGCTGGGCTGGGGGTTTGTGCCTCGTGCAGCTGGCAACAAGGAGAGAGATGCACGAAACGATACACCGGAGCCTGCCTATGCGGGCTCACTAGAGCCGGTGTGAGCATCTATTCCCGACCCCACATTCAATGACATCGTGTTGATAGCCTGAAGTTGGCCCCAGGCACAGAATATTTACACCACAGAAATTGATAAACTCTACAGGACTTTTTGTCCCAGAGTTTCCTGTTAGTCATTCACCAGCATTCCACTCGATGGAAGGCATATTTGATCTAACCTGGGGCCCAGGCATCAATATTTTCTGAAGCTCCCCAAGAAGTTCTAATGTGATGTGCCTCAGGCTTGGGTACTACATCCTGGATGAAGTTAGTTTAGAGACCATCTATTCCAATCTCTTTCCAGTTATGAAAGAGGAAACTGAGACTATAGGAAAATTGTTCCCCAGATGTGTGAATCATAAAAAGACAAATTCACACCTTACAGCCGGATCCATCTTTCTCATTAGAACAAGTGCTTCCCCTGTCCAGATGAAGGGTGTCCACAGATGGGCCACTACGCTGATAGATTTGCTGGCAAGACACGTGAGGAGCAGCAGAAATTCTTCCTGAACACAGGAGATGCCAGCAAATTTGCTCGTAAGTTGCACTGTGATTTCCCACCCAAGTAAAAGAGGTTTCCGTTCTGTTTTACATAAAGGGGTGGCCTCTAACCTGAAATATTTGTGGGTACATTTCATCTTAGTAAAAGGACACATCCACCCAAACTACCCCATTGAAGACTCAACCAAGGATTTAGAAAGGGTCTGCTTTACTTTCATTTTATTTCTATGGCATGAAATGAGTGGACACAAACAGCATAATTAATGGGATAATAGCAATTTACCTGTCTCTGTGGCCATCTTCTCTGAATTTTCACCACCCCACAGTTCCTTGTCCTATGCATTTGAAAAATCATGTCATCTCCACCTGTTCTATCCATTCAAAATTTATTTGGTATCAACTCTTTGCTTATCTAGCCCGCTTAAGAAGCCCAACTCCAATCTCCTCGATTTCCAGCCTTCTGTCCATGTGTCCCTCATGCCCGTTGATGGGGGGTGCCTCTCTGGTGGAGGGTTGGAGGGGATCAGAAAGGGGTAATTTCTCTCAAAATTCTGCTGAATGGACTAGGACATAGGGTAGAGTCAGGCATGTTTCAGCCACTTTGTGCCAATCTGCTTTATGACAGTTCCCTAAGATATTGTACTGTAAAAAAGAGACTGTGTTTATATAAATACATAAATATAATACAAGTCTCATATAGTTTTTTAAGTCAGGTTTATTGAGGTATAATTTATAAACAGCCAAAGTCACCCTTTGTAGTGTATAACTCTGAGTTTTGATAAATAAAAAGTCATGTAACCATCTCCAAAATCAAGATATAGAACATTTCCATCATTGTTTACATATTTTTTAAAAAGGCGTTGGTTAATCAATCCTTCCTCTGACATAGTGATGCACAAAATACTTGCCAATATTTTCAAACAACAAATTAAACATTCAAAACCATATATTCATTCCTCAACTAACATTTATTTATGGGCCACAGGCTATGCTAGATGTGGGGTGGTGCAGGGATGAACAAGACACCCTAGCATGAAACTTATAACCCGGCAGAGAAAACTGAAACTGAGCAAGCAGCTACAAGTGTGTTGGCTCGATGGCCTGCTGCTGTGACATGGTAGGACAGCGGACCTGGCCCTGATCAGAGGAAGGGGCGGGAAAAACAGCTCTGAGGATGTAAGGACAAGTAGGAGTTAGGCAAAGGAGGTGTCTGTGTGTTTACATACATACGTGTGAATGTGTATGTGAGTATGTGGTGTGTATGTATGTGTGTGCATGTGTATATGTGTGTTTATGTGTGTGTGTTTATGTGCACATGAGTATGTGGTCATGTGTGTTTACGTTCCCGTGTATGTGTGTGTGCTCCTGGGCGCCAAGACAGTCCTTCAGGCATAAATCTGGATGACCACTGTGTTGGAGACTGCCCAGGGTCCTAGAGAGGCAGAGGGAAGACACAGACCTTGCCCTTGAGGCTCCCAGGACTGCACCCCTGAACTACCTTTCCAAATGTGGGGACCAGCCCTTGTTCCTTCTCTTTCCACCTTAACTCATAATACTGTCCTTCGAGAACAGACCTGTCCAACAGAACTTTCTGCCACGATGGAAATGCTCTGTGTTGTCCAATGCAGTAACCAGTAGCCACATGTGGCAATTCAGCATTCAAAGGGTGGCTAGGGAAAGCGAGGAATTGATTTTTGTTTTATTTAATTTGGGTTTAAATTTAAGCAGCCACATGTGGCTAGTGACCCCTTTACTGGGCGGGCAGGTCTACAGGGGTCCACTGCCAGATATGTGTTTCTCCTTAAGGCCTAGTTTGAGTCGTAGGTTAACATGTAGAACTTCTTCTACTTCGATGCCTCAGTGTAAGGGATGCGACAAAAATCTGAGACTTCTGTCAACTATTTTGTGCATGAATAAAAACTCTTTTCTATGCCCTGTGCAGGCTGGAGATACGGACTTTCTATAACGCTGTCTGGAAGAACAGCCACTGGTCAAATCAAAGTTGCTTTGTTTGGAAATAAGGGAAACACTCGCCAATACAATGTCTTCAAGTAAATGTCCTTTTTTGGTACCACCTCTCACTTGATACACACGGCCTTCACATCCATGCACTGACATACTTGTCGTCTCTTTATCAATGGATTCTAAATTACTTACTTTATGTACTGAAGTTAACTTCAGATTTCTGCTAACACGTGTTCTTTTCTCTATTATAAATCCAGGCATTTTATTCTTTCTCTCTCAATAGATCAGATTTTTTAAGATAAATCTAATGTTAGCCCAGATATCATATTTTCTGATTAGCCTAGTCACACATGTTTGTTGTGTTAAACTAGTGGATAACTTGTTATTGTACAAATAATTCTACCAGAAAAAAATAATATGAAGGAATTATATAGTTTTCTATAGGAAAGTTTTGAGGGTAAATTAACTTATGTTTGAGGAAATAATAGTTAAATAGTAGTTTAAGGGACTTCCCTGGTGGTCCGTCCAGTGGTTAGGACTCTGCACTTCTACTTCAGGGGGCCACGGGTTTGATCCCTGGCCAGGGAACCAAGATCCACCTGCTGCATGATGTGGCCAAAAATAAAATAAAATAAATAGTAGTTTGAGGCTGCTGGCATACAGCTGACTTTTCCATTTCTCTAACCTTTATTTGAGAATTAATTTGGAAAAAATCATCTTGTTAATCTAGAGTAGAAAAGAGTGGCAGGGACTTATATGGTCCTTAGAACTTGTTTCAGTGAATGGGAATATTTCTATTTCTCTGTTTCAAGGGGGATTATCACACCAGGCTCCACCCACTCCAATGAGTTTGACGCGGATCTTGATGTTGGAACAATTGAGAAAGTCAAGTTTCTTTGGAATAACAACGTGGTAAACCCAACCTTCCCCAAAGTGGGTGCAGCCAAGATCACCGTGCAGAAGGGAGAGGACAAGACGGCGTATGTGTGTCTTTGCTGGCTTGTGCCTAAGGATGTTTGTAAAGACTTGCCTTTGTCATGGAAACTCACCCCAGAAAGTCAGCTGAGGTTCAGCCTGTGTTCTCAGCATTCTCTGTGGCAGGCACAGATGATACAGCCCTGCCTTCTATGAAAACTAAGGAGGAAAAATAAGAAAGAGAAATAAGAAATAATTTCTGAAGGGTATAAAGTTATAAGTATCCGTTAGAGAGTGGCTACAAGTTAAAGAGAGGAAGATCAATGAAAGTTCAGGATAATAGAAGGCAAAGGAAATCAGTTTTAGCAAAAGATATAAAATTTGAGATGAGGCGAGAGAGGTGAGGTGGCAATACCTGCAGAATCTTCATCCTGACCCGGGGCATCCCTGGCGTGGCATCTGCGGGGAGGTGGGGTAATGACCAAAGCTCAGACCCCAAGTCTGGCCAGCAGGATACCCCCATGAGGCTTGGCGAGAAGCAGAGCCTGAGCTCTTGGTCACTGATTGAGGTTTGGAGGTTAGGTGGGGTCACTAAACTCAAGCCCCAGGGAATGTCACACCCCCGGGCAGGGGGCGGGCAGGGGGGCGGGTTGGCAGACCTCACAGCAGTCTCATCATCTGGATGACCCTGTGGGGTCCACCCTGTCTCTGTGAGGGGAGGACCGAGGGGCTGGCCCAGGCAGGGCGTCCGCAGAACAAGAAGGTCCTCTCACTGAAAGCACAGTGTCGAGGAGGCCAGTGGGGAGCCCTATGCAGGCTGGGGGTGCAGCCGAGGCCTCCTCTCCGCCATCGGAGGACACTGGGACTCTAAGGTCAGTGGCCCAGGTCCCATTAGGAAGTTGACCTGTTTCCTGGATCCTGGGATGAAGCTAAAATCATGTCAGAAGAAGGTGGTCTCATTGGAATCTTTAAAATGAGAGGCATTCCCAAGGAGATGCCTTGCTCACAGGTGGGTTCAAGAAAGGAAAAAAAGTAGGAGACCAAATCACCCAGGGCGTTGCACCCTCTAGGTGCATCAGCTGCCACCTCAACCTTCCGATGACCTGAGGGCAGCTTCCCCTCCTGCCGACTCTGGAGGGAATCTATCTAAGAGAAGCTAGATGGTGGACCTCAGAATTTTTAAATATAGGAAGATAGAGCCTCACAAACTATAATAGTTTGGGGAGTAAAAATACTGAATTTGTCAACTTATTCAAATATTTTGCTGTTAGGAAAACAGCCAATAAGTAACATTTAAAAAAAAAATAAGTGGGAGACTAAAGAAAATTAAGACTTTGGTCCAACCTCCTCTCATATCCCCCTCAAATTTTTTTAGTCATCTCACTGGGGTTTCAAGTCCTACCTGCTGACAGGAATTCCCTCCAGTGACATGGTATCAAAAGAAAACTGTAGTTTCCCCCCTTTATTTCTCTCTCCCCACACACCATCCTCCTTCCTTCCTCTCTGACTTTAGTAAGTACCAGGTATGCCTGGCGTATAGGAGGGGATGCAAAGACAGAGCTTGCTTTTGAAGAGTTTACAGTATAGCTGTTGAGAAAAATGGACTTATGGTTCATTGGATAGGTCAAATGACAGACTAAGAACTGCTCGTGAGGGGCCCAAAGAGGGTGCTGGGGAGACGGACAGAGGGACAGGGGAGGTATGTGAGGGGCACGGGGAGGCCAGGCTGCTGAGGGTAGGGCTCTGGTGCAGAGGACAGGAATTCGATTGGAGGTTAGGGTTAGGGCTTCCAGGAAAGACAAATGAGATACAAAGAGAAAGTGGGGAGGGGCCAGCGAAGGTGAGGAGAGAGGATGCAGCTTCAGAGCTCACAGGTGGTGAGAGAATCCCATGTTTCCTGGAAGAGCTGTAACCACAACCACTTACATCTGCATTGTTTTCAAATTAATTATAAAGCTTTTTTATATTTATTGTCATGAGATGCTACATTATTGACATGGGATTCTCACCAATCATGGGAGGGCGCTAAGCCCTCTTCTACAAATAAAGACTCCATTGCTGAGACTCGAGTAACCAGCCCTGTATCATGGCTGGAAGGCAGGAGGGGGCAGCCCAAGGGGAGAGCCAGGCCCCTGACTCTAGGTGTGGAAGGCAAGGTCAAGAGGGGTTTGAAGTTGACCACCACAGAAAACGTAGGCCACAACATCAGCTTGACCTGTGTTTGCATCTTGGTTCTTCTACGTATCACCTGAGAGCCTTCCGTGCCTCAGTTTCCTCTCCTGTGATGTAGGACTCGTAACAATACCTCCTCACACTTGTGTGGTGAGGATGAAGTGCGCACTGCGTGAGCGGATCAGCTAGTGTGGCTGCCGACAGCTAGCAAGAGCTCCATCTACTGTAGCTGCTGTGTTTTCTTGAGCTGCTGTAGGCTGAATCGGGTCCCCAGGATGGCTGGGGGCAAGAGTGAGCCCATCTGTAAACCCCTCTGCTGGGTTTATGGGGGGCCCACATGTACTGTGGAGAAGGAGAACCGTGAGAGGTCCAGTCGCTGCCCCAAGGTGCCCACAGTCCTGGCTGCCAGAGGACCCAGAGACCAGGGACCACTTCTGAGCGACCCCTGACCTTGTCCTGGTCCAGCCAGCCCCTCCCCCTGGAAGCCCCCAGGCGATCAGCCCACCAGGAACTTTTTGAAGCTACCACCCTAGCGCAGCCCTCTTCCTTTTGAATTGTAAATCAGCGATTACCTTTGCCAGGTAAGAACGCCCAGCACTTAAAAAGATTCCTTTCTCTCCACAGATACAGTTTCTGTAGCGCAGACACCGTGAGAGAAGACGTCTTGCTCACTCTCATGCCCTGTTAGACTCCGGGTGCGATGCAGCCGCCGTGTAACACTAATAAAATCCGTACACGCATCTATCTGCTCACAGTATCTGCCGCTGGTGTCTGCTACCCCCGGTGGGACATTTGGGAACTGACTATTTTATTTTTTTATTTTTTATTTTTTTGCGGTATGCGGGCCTCTCACTGTTGTGGCCTACCCCGTTGCGGAGCACAGGCTCCGGACGCGCAGGCTCCGGACGCGCAGGCTCAGCGGCCATGGCTCACGGGCCCAGCCGCTCCGCGGCATATGGGATCCTCCCAGACCGGGGCACGAACCCGCATCCCCCGCATCGGCAGGCGGACTCTCAACCACTTGCGCCACCAGGGAGGCCCAGGGAACTGACTATTTTAAAATGCCCTGCTCATTTCTGTATATTTGGGTTTCCTGCCCTTGACCTCCAGTTACCACCCCCCTCTCCCCCCAGTTTCCCTGGTCCTCGTGTCCACTGTCTTCTCCTCACCCGAGGCGCGGCAACAGACAGCAGCACTAGAGAGTGGAGCTGGGGCCTCGGCAGAGCCTTTAGCCCTGCCCCTCATCCTGCAGGGGAGGGAACAGAGGCGTGTGGGCTCGCTATTGCAGCACACGGAGCGGATGTGCCCCATCAAGGCTGAGGGTCAGGCCCCTGACTCTGGTTCCAGGGCCCCTCCCTGACTCTGCCATCACCTTGAGATCATGGAAGGCCGTGCTAGGACGTGGCCCCTTTGTGATGGTAAATTGTGGGGTGACGGGACCACTTGGGGGCTCTGGCTCTTGGTGAGGTTAAGGGGCTCCAGCACCCAGAGACTGTGGTGGGCACATTGGCTGAGCACAGACAGACTTCCAGCGCCCCCTGGCCCTGGGCTGGGGCTGCCCCAGAACCCTCTCTCTGCCTGCCGGGCAAGCACCATCCCAGGCAGGGCTGGGCGCTGAGCAGGGGTCCAGGGGGTGCCCAATGCAGGCCCGGCTGAGGGGGCACTTTTCTGTCTTTGAGGGGGCCGGGAGACTCAGCCAAGCCTACCTCACTGTGGCCCCGCCCACACAGGTGTTCCGTACCTCGGGGGTGGGGTGGGGGGGAGTCTTCAAGGTGGCCCAGCCTGTCCCGTGATCATCCCCAGGGGGTTGTAGGGACCAGGAAGGACACTGCCTCCCCTGAGTGTCTCCCCTCTTGGTCACCCACCCACCATGGCAGTTCCTAAGCCCCAGTGGCACGTCAAGCTATCACTGAGCTTCAAACCTGAGTGCGAGTGGGCTCCAGAGTGTTCCTTGAAAGCAGAAGGTGTGGCGAGGATTCCCCAAGCGATTGTAGTAAAGGCTTCACAGTCAAGGGCACGGGGTGGGCGCTCAGCAAACCGTGGTGATGAGGAGGGGGTGGGGCGCACCGAGCAGGAGAGACCCAGCGCTGGCCGTGAACCCGTGCCCTGGGCAAGCAGCACATCCAATCAACGGGATGGAGCTTCTGCAGACACACCCAAACACCACCTCTTGTGCAGGCACTGGAATGAGAGGGAAGCAGACTTCCATTCGGCGCCCAGGGCGTGCACGGTGGTAGGGGGCCGGCACCTAAATAAACACCACCGTGCCCCCAACTAGGTGCAAAAAGCAAGGTATATGCCAGGACAGGGGGGCCCAGAAGAAGGAGGAGTAAGATGGGGAAGGCTCCAAAGAGCCGTGGGAACTAGGCCCAGGCTTGCAGGAAGACGACCCACTGAGACTGCAGGCTGGGAGGCCAGCAAGGAGGAGGAGGCCCCCACAGACATCCAGGCAAGAAGTGATGAGATGTATGAGGGTGGCGAGTGGAACCAGGTATAATGGGGGGAGGCAGGACTGGTCGGCCATGGTGAGAGGCCCTTCCTGCTCAAGGACGGCCTGTCTCACCTGCTCCCCAGACTAACAAATACGGCCAATAACTTGGAGAACAGGGTTTTAAAACAAGGAGGAAGCTGAAAAAAGACTGCAGACAGAAGAAGCCAGCTGCCGAGGCTCCCCTAATCTGCTGGCCACACCATAAGCACACAGCGGAGGCTCTGCCTTGAGCCTCGGGTGACCTGGGTGACCTTGGGTTTGACAGCAGGTGCACCGGTAACCTGGGACAGGTAACCTGCTCCAGGGACAGGGAAGGCAGCTGATGGAGACCCGAGCCGGAGCAGGGCCAGCCTCCTGCTTGCTCCTCCTGAGTCCCTTTCCTAGAATGGATGTAGGTCCTTTAATCAGATATACAGCCTGAGAAAATTCCCAGGAAGTCAGAGAACAGCTGGCTCCACGATCACCACCATTGACCTCGTGTGTGTCGCAGGGGCCAGCGGTAAAGCCAGATAAGAATCACAGGGCTGGGGAGATCAGCTGGGGAGATCAGCTCCGTGCTTTGTGCTTTGTGACCGCCTGGAGGGGTGGGATAGGGAGGGTGGGAGGGAGGGAGACGCAAAAGGGAAGGGATATGGGAACAGATGTATATGTATAACTGATTCACTTTGTTATAAAGCAGAAGCTAAAAAAAAAAAAAAAAAAAGAATCACGGGGCTGGAGATACATGAAAAGTAGCCAATATTCAATTCATGAATCACTTGGTTTATTGCACACAGACAGCACACAACACAGCTTAGTCAGAGTAGGGGAAATAGGAAAGGTGGTAAATGAACCAACCCAAGAAGAAGAGGGAAGGAGGCATCTCAGCACGAGCAGAGGTCCTGGTCCTGCCCCAGGTCTCCAGACAAGCATGAGTGGGAAGTCGCCCTCTGCTCTGACAGGGCCTCGGGCAGCGACCACCTACAACAGCTCAGCACCTTGGGATCGGGTCCTCCAGCAGAGAGCCTTCTAGTCGCTGGGCTCAGTGTCTCTTTTCAAGGAGTGGGTCAGGAGGTGGAACAGTTACACCCAGGGTACCTTGTCTCTATCAGTGGCTCCTTCAGTTCTAGTGACATACGTTGTCCATCAAATTTCTTATCTAAAGTACCACTCAGTTTATCACTCTAAGACACTCGCAGTCCTACAGTGGACGTTCCAAGACAACTAATATGGAAGTTCACATTGGCCACTGTGACTCTATTTTGAACTATTTCAATAGCTTAAATCTTATACGTTTCACACAAGGTAAGTAGGAATCGTAGCACAGAAGAAATCACATCATAACACCTTGGCTACTTATCAGTGTGGCTATGGAGCCTCCACTTCCTGTCCCCACTGGGGAGTCCAAGCTCAGCCCCACACATCCTTGACCTAATGCACCACCTGGGAGATGGATGGGGAAATTAGGGTTCTCCGTGGTTACTCTGGGGGATGCTTGCAGTGTCTATGTGGCCCCGGCAGATCTGAAATCCAGATTTCAGCAGCTGCATGGGGCCAGCTTGATTAGACTTTGTTCTTTTTTGTTTTTTAAGTAACAGAGGTGGTGCATTTTTCAGAATGCCTATGAATACGGCCTTTGGAGCAATGAAAATACACCCCATTCATAGTCAGTCTGTTAACATAAAGCTCAGGGGGACACTCAGTCTGGTTGGAAGCAATAGGAAAAGGCACTGAGCCAGCAGTCAGGGCTCTAGTCAAGCCTGGTGACCTTGGGCAAGGACTTTCCACCTCTCTGGGTCTCAGTTTTCTCATCTGTAAAATGGAACGGAAGGCTCCATCCTTAAGTCAGGGAGCTGTAAGATGAGGGAGGCACCTTAGGGAGTATGGCCACAGTCTGACCCCAGACTCAAAGCTACCAGAAGACAGCAGGCACACAAAGCAGTGCTTGTTAGGATGGGCTTCAGACCCACCCAACTCAGGCCCTGCATGCTCACCCCAAGGTGCAGGAAGCTGGGCATCCAAGGGCTCACGAGACTAGCTGAGGCAGCTCCAGGAGTGCCAGGGTTGCACCAACCACCCTGCAAACCAGAATCAACTGGGAGCTTAAAACAAAGATGGGGGAGGGGCTTGTCCCAGGCCCCACCCTGACCAGTTCAAGAACAATCCCATGTACAGGTCTTTTTAAAAAGCCCTCGGGTACTTCTCCCCGTGCAGCTGGGGGAAGCTCCCCCAGGAAACAGTATTTCCTGAATCCTCTAAAGGCGAGTCTTCTCATCCCAGGCTTCCAAGTGAACTTATTCCTTATTCTCCAAGGGAATTTATTAATTTTGTGTTTTCACCTAGATGATCATCTATTTTTTTTTAGTCAGTTACAGAGACAAGGTTTCCTCTTTGTTGTGGTAATTTGTAGTAAGAGTTTTGTTTCCTAAATTGATGTGCAATGAAATGATGTTGATGGGAATGTCCAGGGGGCGGGTGGAAATTTTTAGTGAGGATGGTGTCCTTCTATTTACTCAGGTCTGAGAAACCTTGGAGAGTAGAGTCTGGGGCTGAAAATGTGGAAGACATGTCCGGTGTCACAGGCTTTGACAGCAGAGAGTTGCCTTTGGGACCCGGAACGGAAGAGCAAACGTGGCCACAGAGGAGCAGGGAGGGGTGGGGGAGGAACGAGCCTCGGGGGTGGGAGCAGGGACCCCAGGGGGCTCCTTAGTGGGGAGATACAGCCGACGTCCCTGGCAGCGGAACCCACAGGTGCAGAAGCTCAGAAGAGGAAAAGACCAGGTGTCTTCCAGAACTGTGTGTCCTTCCATCTAAGCAGTTGAAGAGTGGGAAGGCATCAGGGAAGAGCAGAAACGAAGCTGGGCGAGGCCACGTGGTGGCCATGTTAATTTTCTCGGGCTGCCATAACAAAGTACCACATATGGCGTGGCTTAAACAATAGAAACTTACGTTCTCACAATTTTGGAGGCTGGAAAGCCCAGGACCAAGCTGTCACAGGTTCGGGTCCTTTCAGCGGCTGTGAGGGAGACCCTGTCCATGCCTCTCTCCTTTTGGTGGTTGTTGGTGATCTTTGCCACTTCTTGGCTTGTAGAAGTATCACCCAAATCTCTTCGTTCATGTTCACATGGCCTTCTCCCTCTGTGCATGTCTCTGTATCCAAAGTTCCCCTTTTTATCAGGATACCAGTCATACTGGATTAGGACCCACTCTAATGGCCTCATTTTACCTCTGTAAAAACCCTAACTCCAAAAGGTCATGTTCTGAAGTCCTAGGGTTTAGGACTCCATCATATCTTTTTGCGAAGAACACAACCCAACCTATAACAGTGGCCAAACTTGCAGGTCCGGCTTAGGAGCTTGGACTCCACTTAAACTGGATCCCTCTCCACTGGATACCCGCAAACTATTCTCTTTAGTTAAAGCCCGAATTACGTAGCCCTGGTACAAGCCCTCTTCAGTGTTCTGTTCCTTGTTAGCTTGTTTAATCAGCTGAAATTGTATTTCTTTTAGGCAATCAGTGTCTGTGCCCCAAGGGACCATCAATTCCATGAGGGCAGGGCAGCAGGATACTCTGTTCCCTGTTACACCCTCAAGGCTGGAAGAGCATCCAGCACGCTCTGGCCACATAAAAATGAACACAAAAGAGTGAACAAACATGTGAAACACGCATCTGAGGGTGTCAAGGAGCCACCCACAGGATTAGAGCTGGGAGGAAACTCTGGGGGAGGCTGATGCGGTGCCCTAGAGAGACGTGACGCCAGCCCCTCGAGGGCAAGGGCAGGGAGAGGGGAGGGGAGGGAACAGATAAAAAAGGGTGATGAAAGCAAGGAATAAACAGGTCTCAATTGGCCTCAGGGTGCAGGAGAAGGAGAACCCAAGCCACCCCCTACCCCGGGCAGCGGCTGCGCCAGCTGGCAGGACTCCCCAGGCTCTGACGCTGCCACTTGCCTACACGTGGCCAGTGAATGACTTTTCCCACAGGTGCTGGCCTTCCCTTCCCTCCCAGGGAAGACAGCTGGCAGGACCTCAGAACCTCAGGTCCCCAGAGAGGAAGGAGGAACTGAGCTGTGCCTGCCATGGGCAGCCAACCGGGAGGCGGCATGGGGCCCTGCCTTGGGTCACCTGTCACAGAGACCAGGCAGGCTCGGGACTGCTTGAGAGCACCCAGTGGGTCTGCCCCCAGCCACTGGTGACTGTGGCAGGCATGCCCAGCCCCATGGGGGGCAGCTTGGTGCAGGAACAGTGTTCCTAAATCCACTGGGATTCCCCCCATTTACAGGGCAGCAAACTGAGGCCTTCAGAAGGAGATAGCAGCTGCACAGTAGGAGGTGGAGCCTAAAATCAACGCCTCCTCCTCCATTCACCCCAACTAAGCCCCTTACTTTCAGGGCCTCTGTTGCCTTGGCTGTAGAATGGGAATAAAAAAGGCGCTCTAGGAGCTACGATTTGATTGCCGCCATTTTCTCTCAAGACACCTTTTGAACCAACACCAGCTATTTCTCTTCTGATATTCAGTTCTCTCTCATGCCCTCAACACCTCTTCCAGAGACTGTATTCCCGAGATGTGTTTGTTCAGCTTATTTCTCATTATCTTAGGTATTGTCACCTCTTGGATAATTCCTTATCCACTTTGAAAGAGGGGTTTGGATGCTGTGCTCCTTCAGGGTGACTCTTGTTTGAATTGAAAGGTGAGTCCTTTCTCTAGGTTGCAGTTTCCAAAATTTCCTGTGGGATCCCAGATTTGAAAACGACCTTAGAAGTACATCACTTTGGGCTTCCCTGGTGGCACAGTGGTTGGGAGTCCGCCTGCCGATGCAGGGGACACAGGTTCGTGCCCCGGTCTGGTAAGATCCCACATATGCCACGGAGCGGCTGGGCCCTTGAGCCATGGCCGCTGAGCCTGCGCGTCCAGAGCCTGTGCTCCGCAACGGGAGAGGCCACAACAGTGAGAGACCCGCGTACTGCAAAAAAAAAAAAGAAGTCCATCCCTTCAGTCACCCCTCATCTGAGGCTTGGCTTCTGTCCATGTCTACTCAGTCACAATGTCCTCCAAGTAAGGCAGGCGTCATGCCCCACCAGCAAAGGCCTATCCTACTTCCCAGTGATTCTAACCTTTAGAAAGCTTTTCCTCATATTGAGCAAATCTGCCTCAGTGGGTCTCTTGAGGACAGGGGTGACCACGACCTGCCCTTGGCATTTAGAACAGAGCCTGGTGACCTGGAAATAATAAGAATCGCTTCTTGCCTAACTGAGCTATAACCCTCCCCTTTCTTTCCAGCTCTGCCCTCCCAGATGACTGTTGACCAGATGAAACACCACTGGCCACTCACGTGAGAAGTTTTCTCAGATTCCTTGACCAGTCTGCAGCTGGAACCAGGAGAGCATAGACAATGGGAACCACAGATTATCTGAAAGTGTCTTACTAAATCTTTGTCAAAAATGACAATCAAGTCACATAAAGGCTTGGCTGCTATTAGTATGGGTGGTGAAACCAATTACACAATCCAAACCCTTTCCTAACGAGGATGGAAATGTCCTCATTAGGAATATAGAGTCTGGAAAGGGTGGTGCCCAAGGCCCAGCTACCCCACCAGATGGACCACAGGCCTCTGAACCACTGTGACCAACCTCTCTCAGGAGATGTCCAGTGGCTAGATGCACCTGCCGGGGCCCCGGTGACAAAAGATGGCCCAGTCCAAGGGCTTATCCAAGGGATTGTTTACAGAACTATGGGCAGGGTTAAGGGAATCCACTAGGGGTACTAAATCACCAGGGATGTAGCAGCAGCTGGGAGCTCTAACTTCCCTGGAATCTGAAGCTTGGAGGGAGGAAGCTGTCATGAGAGTCTGGAAGGGGCTGGGGCCAGGGGAGGAGCTGCTTGAGAGGAGCTGCAGCTGTCAGGAGAGAAGTGCAGCCATCACCCGACCACAGCACAGAAGGGAGGGAGCCTGGGGAAGAAATATCCCGACCTCTCCCTCCTCCCACCTCCTTCCCGTTGACCGAACCCAACCAGAAGGCCGAGGGCAAGTAGTGCAGGGAGGCCGTCCATAGAGACAGCTTCCAGGGCACAGAGCAGGGAGGAGAAGGCAGCAGAGATCTGGATGTTATCCAGCCCACCGTTAGCTTCTAATGTCTCACCCTTTCATCCAACAAATGTTTATTGATCACCTAGTACCTGTCAGGCGCTGTCCTAAGCTCTGGTGACACATTAATGATTCTACAGACCTTGACCCTGCCACCAAAGCAAGGTCTAAACAAATAATCACTGAAATATAATTACCAATGATTGGGATACATTCCATGGAAGAAAAACTAAGGAACGTGATAAGAGACGTAAAGGAAGGTCTGGTTTCTCCATGGGCACTGGAGAAGGCTTCTTTGAAAATGTCACATTTAAGCTGAGCCCTGAGCGATAACTTCAGTTTAGGCAGGGAAAGGCTGAGGGCAGTGTGTTCCAGGAAGACTAAACAGAATATGCAAAGACTCCAAGATGGGCACTTTCAAGAGACTACACACAGCCTGTGTGCCTGGAGTTCAATGAGCGAGACTCAAGGTGAGGGAGGGGAGAGAGGCATGGTCCAGGTAACGCTGCACCCTGGTAAGGAGTTTGTATGTTTTCCCAAGAGTGGTGGGCAGCCACTGGCCCCATGTCATGGGTCCAGGGCTTCCATTCAGCCTAATACTGCCGTTCCAGGCTCCTCAGTACGGTCCTTGATGAGCATGAGTGTCAGGCCTTGGACTAACCTCCTTCCTCAGCTGCAGGACACCTCCAGGAGCTGTGGGGTGGCAACACTGGGCTTTGGGGTCATTGAGGCATAGGTGACCCCACTGAGGTTCATCATCACTTTACCAGTTCCACAAACCTTGACTTTTCTTAAGCCCACTTGAGATAAGGAAGTTCATTCCTGGGCTTCCCTCAGCACCACCCTGCTCACCTCCAGCCTCAGAGTTCTCAGAAGGGAGGTTCACAAAAAAAGAAGCCATTTTCTACACTTGAAACCCTCCGGAAATTGCTGGCAACCTTAGTGCTTCTGGGATTGATTGAAGGGCATGAGTAGAATATGGAGCAACTGGAACTCTCGCCCAGCTGCCGACGGGAGTTCGTGCAGGTGCAGTCGCTGTGGGAAAGTGTTTAGGGCAGCAGCTCCTAAAGCTAAGCACTCACACACCCCAGGACCCGGCAATGCTACCTCTGGGGACAAACCTGAGAGAAACGAGTGCAAGTCTAACAAAAGACAGGTACTAGACTAGAAAGTTCCCAGCAGCATCGTCCATAACAGTCCCAAACTAGAAAGAACCCACGTGTCCACCAAAGCAGAATGGATACACCAACTGTGATAGATTCACACAGAAATGTACCATATAACACAGCAATAAAAAGGAACCAACTACAGATACATGGAACAACGTGGATGAATCTCAAAACCGTGTTGTGTGAAAGAAGCAAGATTCTAACCAGCACATACTGTATAATTCCACTTATATGCAATCCCAGAAGAGACCAAACTAATCTACGGTGATGGAAGTCGGAGCATGGTTATGCAGGTGGTGGTACAGGGATCATGAGAGATACTTCTGGCTGCTGGAAATGCTTTCGATCTGGGGCGTATACGCAGGAGTATACATTTGTCAAAACTCATTAAACTGTACTCAAGTTTTCAACTTAAGATTTATACACTTTGGAGCATCTAAATCATATGTCAATTTTAAAACCAGCTGGGCAGCACCTGGCTTTCACCCCCTCAGCCCTGAAGGAAAGCAAACACTTCCATCTTTCTTATCCCCGGGTCATAAACTATATTGTTTCCCAACAAAGCTGTATCTGAACAGTGTTTATTTGACTCTTTTGAGTGCCTCCACCAGCAGGGTTTTTACAACTCTGTCCAGCATCTTTGGAAGGATGCTCTCCACCCACCTCACCCCCAAAGTAACCAAGGGCTGTCTTCATAAACAGATGCTTCAGACTGCGCACTCCTGCACGGCTCTGCCAGTGTCTGCAGGGCAATGAGATGAGTCTGGGCTTCCTGTTTCCAAGAGGATTTTGAGTGGGCGGCACTACAGCTTGGAGTTTCCCTGTTATCACCTGGGGAACACGATCTTTTGGCAACTGTACCTGTAAATTCAGATTAACAGAGCTTTTTGCCATCCCATAAAGTCAGTTTCCCTTTCCTCAAATCTCACTTTATAAACAGCCCTGCTCCCCGGCTGAGCTGGCTTTATGTGTTTATGATAACCTAGGTTCAAACCTGGCATGTACAGAGCCCTATCTATCCCCCACCCCCGTCCTTTTCTGAGGAATCCAAAGGATAAAGTCTGGTTATAAAAGGCCATGACCAACCTGCTGGGCTGCAGGTGGAAGCTCTGGGGCCACACAGTAAGTCACAGCCCCACGTGGGCAGGGAGCCGGGTAGGGGTAGGGCTGCCAGGGGGATGTGGCCCAGAACAGGGGAGCACAGCAGTGCGAAGACCCTGGGTCCAGGGTCCGAGAGAGGTGCTGCCCAACTCCCTGTGTGCAGGGAGGCCTCAGCCTCAGGGTCCCCACCTCGAGGGAGGGCCCCATGTGTGCTGAGGGCCGCCTGCCCTGTCCGCCAGCCTCGTGCCTGTGCATCTGGTGTCCATGCGTGTCTCTGTCTTCATCCCTGAAGATGCTGCCCTCTTGGACCATCGGCCTTCTCCTGCTGGCCACAGTCAGAGGTGAGGATGCTGCCACCATCCCTTTGGTGACCGGGCCTGGGCTGGCCTTTGGGGGAGACAGAGACATCATCATCATCTCCTTCCTAATTAACAGCCTTATTCTTATTGCATGAAACAGCAATCGCTACCAGTCAGGGAGTGATGACTCTGCAGTAAAGACAGGGCACCATGCTCAACAAGGATGATCCCAGCATTGTTCCATCCTCCTGCAAAGGCTCCAGTGGCTGGAGCAGGCAGCGGAGGTGGCAGGCAGCTGGGCCAGGTGGACAGTGGGACATTCTTGTCAGGCCCCCAGTACCCTCAGTCCCTAGGCATGGACAAGTGCACGTCTGCAGATTAAAATCCTGTGGACGTGTCCCCCTGTGAACTCCCGTCCTGCCCGGCCTCCTGCCCAGAGGAGATGCAGACACCCACATTCTACGTGTCCTGAAACCTCCCTTGTTACCAAAGCCCCCTGAGCCCAAATCTGCTTATGCCCATCCCCCCACCTCCCCGCAGGTGTACCTCGCAGGTGCTCTCTTTCCCACACTGCCGGGTCTTCTCACCTCCTCTCCCATCAGTCAGAACCCCTCACTGCCTGGCTCGGGCCCCCAAACCCTGCTGAGCACAGTCTCCCCAAGAGCAGACATGGTCTCCTCCAGTCCCTGCAAGGGCTTTCTTCTGCATCCAGACCCTTCCCCCTTGTCTCCTCAGCTTGTCCCCAGTCCCCTCTTGCCTTTCTGGAATTCCACCCCGGCCTTGCAGCCAGACCCGGCCCCCTGACAGAAGAGCCCAGGTGGGGTCTGGCTGTTCCTCAGGCCTTTCCAACCCCTCTTGGTCTCCTTCGCTGATCTGCTGCTTCCTCCTGCCCCAGACATGGGCATTCCCAAAGGTCACTCCAGGTGCCCTCCTCATCTTTCTGTTCCTCAGGACTGCTCCCTTGTCCAGTCCCCACCAGCACACCCCCAGTCCTCCCATGTTCCAGGCAGCTCCACCAGGGCCTCCCACCATGCCTCAAACTCACTTGTCCCACACCAGGCTTGGACAGCACCCCCTAGCCCCATCTCCCCACCTCTTCCTTAACTTCCTCTGCCATCAGGTCAGAACGCCTCTCCCCTGCCCCCAGGCTCCCCCACCTCTGAGTCACTTATACTTGGCCCCCACCCCACTCACGGGCTCAGCACCCCCAGCACTTCCCCACTACCCACCTAACGCCCAAGTATCTTAACCTGGCATCGAAGCCCCTGCGCTTACCATCTGAAGCCAAGTTGCTTTAGCCTCCTGTGGCCTTTCCTGTGGGACTGTTCCCTCTTCCCAGAATGAATTCAACGCTGTCTTTATTCCTTCCCAGTTAGATTTCCTCTCTTTCAGGGCCGGGTTTCGATCTGATTTGTCTCTATGGCTCCCCAATTCCTACTTTTATTCCCAGTTAAGCTTCTCGGGTTCAAATCGTGGCTCCACCACTGGCTGTGGCCTTGGGTAGCTGACTTTTCATCTCCATGCCTTGGGCTCTTCTTCTGTCAAATAGAAGTAATATTCCTTCCTTCCTCATGGGCTGTTTGGAGGCTAAACAGGCCAATACTGGTAAAACACTAGTGTGGTATCTGGTACATAGTAAACAACAAGTATTAACTATTACCGGTTTTTGAATGAATGACCAATATTTGGCTCCATCAGTTGAGGAAGCCTAAGAGAGAAAATCCATTGTAATCCTCTGGTTTTGAAATTATGTCACCCCTGGTTATACTTGGGGTGACATAATTGTGAAAATATGTCATGGACTAGAGAAAGGACCCTCAGATTTAGATGGGGTTATTTAGGTCATCAACTGCATGTACTGAGTCCCTACTATACACAGTATGATGCAAAAATAAATTCTCCCTGTTCTTAAGACATTTACCTTTTCCAAGAACAACAGGGAAATCTGAAATGGCAGAGAATAATTTGGAAAAAACAAAGGTGCATAGAAGGATGACGTGAAGACATGTGGACTGGACAGATGCCCAGGAATGCCTACTGTGTGCACGGCCTGTGCTGGATGTAAGAGAGACCTCAAGACTCATTGAGTAGCATCTCTGTGCTCCGACATTGATGAGTTGATGAGTGGATGTAAAGGGCCATCTGGGAGTTTCCTGCAAGAGGCAGTTTTAAGGCTGAAGGTTCTCAGGAATTCTCAGTGATTCCCCAACTTGCCTGATGAACGGAGGCACTTATTAAATATGCTGTTTCTCGGGCCCCACCCCAGACCCTCTGAATCAGAATCTCTGAGGGACGGGCCTGGGGGTGTGTATATGCTCAGTCACCCTCAGCCCCCAGGTGGTTCTTATCAACACAGAAGTCTGAGGAACACTGACAGCAAAGATAAAGATGAGCACTGGCCTTCACCAGCCCTGAGCTGTACCCTGAAGAGTCCTCCCGAGTAGCTGAGATGACATTGCTCCTTCTCAGAACCTCACAAGTGTCCTGTTTGTTCCTCTTCCTGACCCAGGAAAGGAGATCTGCTACAAACCTTTTGGCTGCTTTTCCGATGAAAAACCATGGACCAGGATCTTTCAGCGGCCTTTAAAGTTATTTCCCTGGTCTCCCGAGGACATTGACACCCACTTTCTTCTGTATACAAATGAGAATCCAAATAACTACCAAGTAAGAGGGGCATAGAATGACCGCATGGTGGGGGATTTGGGCGCCCACGCTGGAGCCTTCACATGGTTGTCTGAGGAATAATTCACTGCCTTGGAACTTTTTACATGATGCTCCCTCACCAGTGTTAGACTTAGAGACATCTTAGCTCTCGGGATCATAAATCCCTTCGAGTATCTGATGAAATCTATGGACGCCCAACCGGGAAACTGACACATTCACACACTTGTGCACAGAACTGCAGGGCTTCCCAGGATTAGAACCCTGTTTGGGGAGTAAGGGGGTGTGAGCAGCTCTTATGGAGAAGCCCAGACCTATGTATCCCCGAGAGGGTCTGTCTTCTTTCCGAACCAGGCAGTGGAAGGAGCGTAGCCCCTCAGAGGGTAGGGATCGGGGGATGTAAATCCTTCCTCAGGAGCTGGAAGGGGAACAGGGGACATTTAATGACAAAGGAGAAATTTGGGGTCCCCTGGAGCAATTTTCAGTTCCCAGAAGGCCTGCCAGGTGGAGGCCAGCAGGCTTCCTCCAGGTGCTCAGAAGTGAACAGGAAGAACTTGCTCAGAACTCAAGCAGCTCACAGCTCTGATCCCAAACCAAGTTTGAGAGAGCAGGGTGTCTGTCTATAGGTCCCCGAGGTCACCTACTGTTGGATTCTAGGTGACAAACTACCCACCCAGAGTCCCCATTTTAAAAGATAATTTTTTAAAATAAAATATATTTTATGCAAAAAAAAAAAAAAAAAAATCCTGAGAAGGGATTCATAGGCTTCTCCAGATGGCCAAAGAGGTCTTGGCACAGAAAAGCTGAGGAACCCCTGGGCCAGAAGCATCAGGCATGAGGGGAGATGCACCTCAATGGAGCAGGAAGGGTTAAATGCATAAAATAAAAAACACTGGATTAAAAAGGACACTAATTATACTGGAAAACAGTTATCAGAACATTTAAAAAGATAAATATGGGATATAGTAATATGTGTGCTGCTTTATTATCTCACTAAATAACAAGGTCTAGGGGTTGGTCTAATAACTTCTGTAATTTTAAATAGTAATGAGTACAAATGATATTTTTAAATATCTGTAACAACTGTAATATAAAATGAAAATATCTGCCACCTCTATTGGTGACAGTGTATTGCTAAGTCTGCTATGTTTGTTGCTCAATTTCACAATTAACAAAAATGCTACATGTCAGTATAGAAAAATCAATAAACTTGGACGTTCTGAATCTATCCTCCAACCCTAAGTCAGGAACTCCTGTTCTAGCCTCACCCAACTTCTTGGGAGTTGAATCTGTCACCTTGGTCTTACAGGAATGGGCTCTAATGGGTCTGTGGCTTGGAAAGGCCAACATTCAAATTCATCTTTTCTAATTTAACCAGCGGATCAATGTCACTGACCTAGCCACCATCGAGGCTTCAAACTTCCAACTGGACCGCAAGACGCGCTTCGTCATCCATGGCTTCCTAGACAAGGGGGAGGAGGACTGGATAATTGACCTGTGCAAGGTAGGCACTCACCCTCCTCACCTGGTGAGAGCAGCGCCCAGCACATGGAGTCAAACGCTGCATCCCCTGAGGCTGGGAAAGGATAACCTCCCAGGAGAGATGGGTCCATCCTAAAACCACTGAGGAAAACTCGGGTTCTCATGGGCACCCAATGTCAAGGTCTCCCAACCCATGAACCTCTAGTCAAACATCTCCTTATGAGGCTGAAAAGACCCAGAGTCCAATCAGAAAGTCCCAGAGGTGGAGACAACAGCAAATTACCTGGCGCTTGTCTCTGATGGTTTATATAAAACCCTTGTATGTCATAAAAAATACTTTACCCCCCACAGCACTACTATCCAAAAGCATTTTCTGTGATGATGGCAATGTTCTATATCTGCACTACCTGAATCAGGAATCACTGGCCACCTGTGCTTACTGAGCACTTGACTTGTGGCTAGTGTGACCAAAGAACTGAATTTTAAATTTTATTTCATTTTAATTAATTGTAAAGAGCCACACGTGGCTTGTAGCCACAGTATTGGACAGTGCAGCTCTATAGTGATCATGAATATTAGCAATGAATTATTATTCATACCATCCATTTCCTGAGCACTTACTGTGAGTCTGGCATGTGCTAATCATTCCACAGTCCTTGTCCCGTTTAACCCTTCCAGCCACGTGGTGAGGCAGCCACAGTTATGGTTCTCATTTTATAGATGAAGAAACTGAGGCAAAGAGAAGTTCAGTGCTTGCCCAAAGTTGAATCCAGGGGTGGAATGCGGAACGAGGTCTTCTGTCCACAAGACACCACAATCCCGTGTGTCTACAGCTTTAGCCTGTAGGAGGTGCCCATGGCACGGCTCTTAGAGGCTTAAGCTGCGCTGGGATAAGACCTTGAGCAGCTTCTGCCCGAGCGCTCTTTGTTCTTCTTGGTCTGGGGTTTCACACGTGCCTCCTGAGTTCCAGAGGGAGGCTATGCGGACCTGGAAATTGGAGAGCCGAGGGTATGTGGTCCACCATGATGCCTTGACCCCCCAGCCAACCACTCCCAACTTCAAAATGCAGTCCAGGACCTCCCCAAATGAACAAAGGATATAGTGTAGCCCTTTCTGATATTTCTTCCCTCCACTCCCCAAGGGACCAGTATCTGTGCTTGGGTCACACTACATGATACAAAAGATGCATGTATCCGGGAGAGTTGTCTCCTACCTCGGTCTAAATTTCATCTTATTAAACTTGTCCCTCAATACTTTATATCTCCCATCAAAGCATTTTTGGGAACATAAAAGCAGCCTCTCTGTGGCTTCAACTATCTAGTATAAGGGTCTGCAAACTTTCCTGTAGAAGAGCAGGTAATACATATTGTAGCATTTGTGGGTCATATGGTTTCAGCTCATATGGCTTCTGTTGTAGCTATGAGGCAGAGATGAACGCTATGTAAACAAATGGGTGTGGCTGTTTGCAATAAAACTTCATAAAAGCAGTTAGCAAACTACTACCCAAGTGGATTTGGCACTCGGGTAGTAGTTTGCTAACCCCTGACCTCGTAAGTCATCTTTCTGACCTGGTTGTGTCAATGACCATCTGTAAAACCTTAGACAAGTCACTCTGTTCCAGGCCTCAGTTTCCACATCTGCTAAGTGGGAGTAAGTATACCCAGTTCATAGCACTGTGGTGCGGACCAGGACAAGTGTGAGGATTATTAAAGCTCTGACACAAGCTAGATGCTTGACGGTTGTGAATTCCTATCTCTGGAGTGTGCAACCCGTGGCTGTTAATAAACTGGTTTCTCCCTCATGTTTGTCTTTCCCAGAAAATGTTTAAAGTGGAGAAGGTGAACTGCATGTGTGTGGACTGGAAGCGCGGGGCCCGCACAGGATACACCCAAGCTGTCCACAACACTCGGGTCGTGGGAGCGGAGATAGCTTACTTAATACAAGGGCTGTCGGTAACCCCCTGCCTGGGCCACGTCCTGTGGGTAGGGGGCAGGGAGAGGGGCAGGCCAGTGCCCCGTGGCACCCAGGGGCAGCCTGGGGACCCATGGGTAGAGGCAGAGCCTGAAAGCCGGGAGCCCAAGAAGGGCCTTTGCTACATGAAGCTGCAAACTTCCTCCCTCCGGGGTTGTCCTGAAGATCCCTAGCTGTGGGGCCTGAGGCAGACTAACCTCTTCAAGCCTCAGTTTCCCCTTTTGAAATAAGCCTTCCTTGCAGGCTGTTCTGGGAATTGTAGAGCAGGCTGGGCTGCGCTGAAGTTCTCAGCCCAGATGAGTCTTCGCTCTCAGGGAAGGTCCCTTACAGCCTCCAGGAAGGTCGAATCTGGAGAACACCAGAGCCCGGCCCATTACCACGTTCTGCACTGGCCCAGCCCCTGCCGGGGACGAGGGGAGGGAGGTCCGCGGTGGGCTGCGTGTGGCAGCCGGCAGAGCACTGCCAGTCCCGGCCAAGGCGGCCTGCAGGTGACGCGCTGGTCGCTGGTCAGCACCGTTACCCCGCGCGCCAGCCGGACCCCGGGACCTGCAGACTGTGGCCAGCCAGGGGTCGGGTCGCGCTGTCCTAGGCGGCGGCCTGGAGCCGGGGGTCGTTCCTCCCGAGTTTCCAGCCTGGGTGCTGGCCCGCTCCCCGCTCCCCGAGAGCCGGCGCGTCCCCACCCGGTGCTCTGGGACCTGACGCTCCTTCCCTCCGCAGACCCAGCTGGGCTATGGCCCCGAGAACGTGCACCTCATCGGCCACAGCCTGGGCGCGCACACGGCCGCTGAGGCGGGCAGGAGGCTGGGGGGCCGCGTGGGCAGGATCACAGGTAGGGGCGCTGGGCCGGGGTTGGGGGCGGGCGCCGGCCCAGCCAGGGGAGCAGGCGGTGGAAGGCGAGACCCGCGCGCTTCCCACGGCCAAGGGCGCCCCTTCCGGTCCTCCTGGAACTGGTTTTAGGTGGTGCAGGGGACTTAAAAAATAATTGTTCATATATTTTCATGTGAACTAGAAAATACACGATTGTAATCAAAAATACATTTATAAAAAAAGAAAAATATAACTAACACATGAAACTCATGACTTCAGGGTTATTATTGCTAGCGTACGGCAAAGTTTTTTAAAAAGTGAGCTGATTTTTGAAAAAGATCAATTCATCAGTTCCACAAATACTTATTGAATGTCTGTGCTGTGCCCGGACAGGCAGAAAATGAAAGTGACTAGCTGAGACCTGCCATAGGAGGTGCTCAGTAAAGAATGAATGGAGGGCTTCCCTGGTGGTGCAGTGGTTGAGAGTCTGCCTGCCGATGCAGGGGACACAGGTTCGTGCCCCAGTCCGGGAAGATCCCACATGCCGTGGAGCGGCTGGGCCCGTGAGCCATGGCCGCTGAGCCTGCGCGTCCGGAGCCTGTGCTCCGCAACGGGAGGGGCCACAGCAGTGAGAGGCCCGCATACCGCAAAAAAAAAAAAAAAAAAGAATGAATGGAGGGGGCTTCCATGGGCTTCCCTGGGCTTCCCTGGTGGCGCAGTGGTTGAGAGTCTGCCTGCCGATGCGGGGGACGCGGGTTCGTGCCCCGGTCCGGGAAGATCCCACATGCCGTGGAGCGGCTGGGCCCGTGAGCCGTGGGCGCTGAGCCTGCGCGTCCGGAGCCTGTGCTCCGCAACGGGAGAGGCCACAACAGTGAGAGGCCCGCGTACCGCAAAAAAAAAAAAAAAAAAAAAAAAAAAAAAAGAATGAATGGAGGAAGGAAACACTATTCAGAATGAATACACGGACATAGACACAGGCCACCGTTTGGTGCACCGCATCAGTATGTAACTTACGCAAACTGTTCAAGCATTTAACGAATGCGTCTGTTGTTCTGGGCACCAGGCTAGGCTTCGGGTGAAGGATAAAAGGTCAACAGTTCCTTTTAACCTAGAATTTTTAAGTTTGCCATGTCCTTTCTCTTAGGTCTTTTCATGGGATTTTCACAGTAACCCTGCCAGGGGAGTTACTGTTGTTATTCCCGCTTCCCAGGTTCAAGGAGAACAGGCCCCTGGCCTTGCGCAGAGCCAGCATTAGACGGAGGTCACCGAGTCCTGAGGGCCCTGCTCCTTCCACCTTCTGCTTCTCTCTTTTTTTTTTTTTTTTTTTTTTTGCTTGGGCCTCTCACTGTTGTGGCCTCTCCCGCTGCAGAGCACAGGCTCCGGCCACGCAGGCTCAATGGCCATGGCTCACGGGCCCAGCCGCTCCGCGGCATGTGGGATCCTCCCACACCAGGGCACGAACCCGTGTCCCCTGCGTCGGCAGGCGGACTCTCAACCACTGCGCCACCAGGGAAACCCTCTGCTTTTCTTTGGAGATGAACTGGGCACGGCCCCTGCCTCAGGAAATCCACAGTCTAGTGCAGGAGGCAGACAACTAAGTAGGCAACTAAAAGCCAAAGCAGAATTAACTAATGCAAAAGAATCCTATGCCATGAGGAGGGAATGAGCCAAAAAAGGAGAGGCTACATTTCCCATGAAGAGGTCGTGTTTGAGGGGGTCTTGGAGGGGAGAGAGATTAGGGGAGAAGGCGGGGGAGCGAGCGGCAGGCCGGGGGCCATGACCGCAGACGCAGGGGAATGGACTGTGCAGGGCTCGGAGACTGTGGAGGAGCTGGGCCAGGCCCGGGAGCTCAGTCTTGGAGGGCAGTGGCCAAACAGAACGTGTGTGAGGGAAAAAAGGAAACGGGAGACGCGGGGAGCAAGGGTACCATCCCAATCTTCCATGACGCCAGGCAGTGGGGATTTCTGGATGTTCTGTGACGGGCAGAGACCCCACTGGCAGCCTTTCTGTCCCAGCCTCTCTCCCAAGCAGACCAGGAGCTACAGACTCAATTCTCCAAGCTATGACTGCTGGGGCGTGGGGTGCTTTGCCCAGGAATCCCCATGGATTTTGTGTATACAGGGTTTAGATCCTGGGTGGTCTTAGCGTGCAGCCTCCCTGTCCACCTCCCCCTTCTTAGGGCTGGACCCGGCACAGCCATGCTTCCAGGGCACGCCCGAGGAGGTTCGGCTGGACCCGTCCGATGCCATGTTTGTGGATGTGATTCACACAGATTCTGCTCCCATAATCCCTTTCCTGGGTAAGTTCCTCACCCCACCTCTCAGGGACCAGGGCTATAACTGATGAGAGCATGTGCACCCTGCCACCCTCCCCCACCTGCACACACATACCACAGGGTGGTATTCAAAATGGTTAACCAATCAGTCAAAATGGGTGTTTGGGCACCAACCAGTCAAAATGGGTGTCAGCCACAAACCAACAGCCAGTTCAGCACCAGTGATATCAGCCTGAGGCCCCAGGTAGGACAAAAGTCTTCTATAACCTGTGGAAGGCTCACTCAGTCTCCAAACTCTGCATCCTTCCCTAGTCTGTCAGTATCCAGAGTGGTATTTATTATGGATGTTTGACCTGTACTTGCAAAATGCAAAGGTAATCTTTGCATTTTTTTTCTTCTTTTGTCAAAGCTTTGCTTACAGTTTGTTTTGTTGGAGATTAAATATCGCCCTTAATTGAATTCTTCTAAAATTAACATTCTTTTTTCAATATTTTCTTGTATAACCACTCATGAAATGTGCCAATAAAAGGTATGTTTTTGATGATCCTGTCACTTATGGAGTGTTTACCATGTGCTGCATTGAACATTTTGCATACATTAGCTCATTAATCATTGTAAAAACCCTGAAAAGTGGGTATTGTTTTTACCACTTCATAGCTGAGGAAACTGAGGCTCAACAAGGTCAAGTAACTGACCAAGTAATTGTCAAGTAATTGTCAAGATCACAGATATGTAAGAAGAACCAGGATGTGATCACAGGTCTGTGTGCTTCAAAATCCAAACCACCTAGCCATTATGCTGTGGTTCTCAATATAATAACAAAGTTTACGTGGTCTCAGTGTAACACTATAATGTAGAAACCAAAATTTTAAAATGAATAAAGTAATAAAAAGTGCACCAGCCCTGCCCTGATATGTGTCTTCTGGTGCATAATGGTATCAGGACACCGATGATGGTATCGTGTTGTTCAGGGCCTCCCCGAGACAGACAGACAGACACAAATACACATGTGCCCGCTCACCCAGAGCCTACCTCCCCCCTCATCTTACGTCCTCTGCTCTCTCCTCCTTTCTTTTTTTTTTTTTGCGGTACGTGCGCCTCTCACTGTTGTGGCCTCTCCCGTTGCAGAGCACAGGCTCCGGACGCGCAGGCTCAGCGGCCATGGCTCACGGGTCCAGCCGCTCCGCGGCATGTGGGATCTTCCCGGACCGGGGCACGAACCCGTGTCCCCTGCATCGGCAGGTGGACTCTCAACCACTGTGCCACCAGGGAAGCCCCAACTCCTTTCTTGTCTTGCCAAGTGCTCATCTGAGAACTTTTGCAGAGCCAGAGACGGGGGGCTGCACTGTGGGGAGAAGTTGCCAAGAAGGCTCTTGCTCCCATTGGAAGGAGTTGAACGCTCTTCGTGGCCACCACCTGACTCTGGGACCACTTCCCTCCCACTCACCTCTGCTGCCAATGTTTCAGGTTTTGGAATGAGCCAAAAGGTGGGCCACCTGGATTTCTACCCAAATGGAGGAAAGGAAATGCCTGGATGTCAGAAAAATACCCTGTCAACCATCATTGATATAAATGGAATATGGGAAGGTATGTAAATGAGAGAAGCAAGACAGCAGCTGCTCCGCTTGGGGAGAAGGCAGGCGGTGTGGTCTGTGCCGGGCATTTTCACAGCAGCGGCACGAGAGAGTTACTCTGGTTAGTCCCATTTGACAGACGAGGAAATGGGGTCAGAAAAGTGATAAAACTTGCCCAAGGCCACCTTATATTTAAGCCCAGTTTCTGGCGGCAAAGCCCGACCCCATGCCCAGCCTGCGCCTTCTCCCCCTTAGCAGGATGCTGAGATGTGGGCTGCACTAGCGGCATGTCAGTTAGGACCCAGCTTTGCCTTTGGCCCCCACCCTTCCTTCAGTGCAGGCTCCTTGAAGATCTGCAGAGCATCAGCAAAGATTTGGAGGGTTTTGACTTTCTTGCCATTTGCTATTGGACCCAGCTGGTAAGAAGACGATGGGGGGAAGGGGGAGGACGGACGTGCCCTGTGGGTTTGAGGGGCACGTGCATGGAGGCGGAGACCTGGGGGTCTGGGGGACGAGCCTTGTACGTGTCTCCATTTATCTGAGAAAGCAGGCCCAGTACCCCTAACGTTAGGTGATCTAAAGTACCATCTCCATTAGCCGTCCCTTGTTCTGGCCTGGGGCTATTCCTGTTGCCCCTCCCCTGAGAACAGGCTTCACTCTCCTCCCTAAAAGTGGAGCCTTTGAGTCTGTGATCGTCTCATTTTAGTCTTTATTTTTTCTGAGCGGGGAGTTCCCCGAGGCCAGGGGCTGTAGCCTGGGAGACGCGGACTCCTCAGGACCCTGCGCAGGGCCTGGCGCAAAGCAAGCTCTGTGTCCAGCTTGTTACCTTGAGCTGAGCGGCCTTCCGTGGCATTTTAATCTTGCATGTGCTTCATGTGAAAGAGCAGAGTGGATAAAACAATAGCCAACATCCCCCGACAGTCGGTGGAGCTTTTCACCTCCTCTCTGCTCAGCACCAGGTAACTCGAGGGGTGGCTCCTTGGCTGATCTGCTTTCTGAAAGAACACCAGAGTCACAGTGAGGGCTGCCCCCTCTCAGATGGGACGAGCAGGGCACACATAATAGGAAGGAGCCCAGGTTTAATTAGAGAGGTGACCGGTCGCTGGAATGTGCTTCTGTTGTGTGCGTGCCGAGTCACCCTGGCCGCAGAGGAACAGTGACATCCGCTTGCTTCTCTAACATGGAATCCCTGGGCAGCAATTTTGGATGAAAGAGACAGTTAAGTTCGAAACAGGTCCTATTGTCTGGTAATGAGTGTTGGTGCGGGGTGCGCGGGACTGGGGGGCTTATGGAGAGCTAATCCCCCAAGCACAAAGGGCAACATTCCTTGCCCCACGGGTGGCGGATGAAGCCCGGCAGACCCCCCAGCAGTGGTCCCCAGGTATGCCAGGGTCACTGTGGATCACTCCATGGGAAGTTTGTACCTAGTAGCTGGAGACAGGAAAAGACAATTTCCCAAACAAGAGGACTTTGGTTTAAAGAGAAAGACGGTAAATAAAATGCAGTGAAAGAGTAAGTAGCCAGAGGCCATGGGGACCTTGCTCTCCATTGCTTTTACCTTATGCCTGGAGGAGTAAAAAGGAAGAATTTCTCAGCCTGAGCCCATAGACAGAAAAGCTTGGTTCACGCGAAAGGTGAAGTATGATATGTCTCTAACCAACGCCCCCCACTCCCCCAAGCCTTCGTTATTCATTTACGTTACATGCCTGGCTCCCGGGGATTAGACAGAGGTGCTTGTTAGACCTTCTCATTCCCTAACACTTGCCTAGCCCTGAGGGGGACCACCCCAGAAAATGGACAGTGCCGGGGAGAGGAAAGCGACTCCGGCCAACCACCACTACTAAACAAGCCCCCAGCTTTTCTACTTGCCCCAAAGTATGTCAAGGTCAATGACAGAAATTTTGAATTGTGACCAAGGTGTTCAGGGGCAGCAATACCCACCTGTGAAATGCGGAGGTGATTCCTCGCTGGGTCAGAATGGTTCGGGCTTCAAAAGTTTAATGCCTCTTGTGAGCGCCCTTGGCCTTTGCCTTCTCAGGAACCCAAGACTTTGTGGCTTGCAATCACCTAAGAAGCTACAAGTATTACTCAAGCAGTATCCTCAGCCCCGAAGGCTTCCTGGGCTACCCTTGTGCGTCCTACAATGAGTTTCAGGAGGTAGGTCACAGCAGGGGCCCAGGGAAGTTGGTGGTGATGGTGGTGTTGTCCCTTTGGCTTGGAACAGAGCAGAGATGTAACTCCACGGCTAACGAGAGGAGGCACTAGAAATGCTGAGGCTCACAGAGCCTTCCTCCCAGGAATAGGATGGGTACGAGGGGGACAGCACAGACTTGAACTGTGCTGGGCCTTCCCTAGATCCCCAACTTTTCATTCTGGAAAATTCCCAGTGTGTGCAAGGATGCATGGGTAGATGGATGCATGCATGCATGCATGGATCAGTGGATGGGGGATAAGGGGTAGAATGGATACATGAATGGAAGGAAGCATAGGTAGATGAGAAGATGGATGAGGGAGGGATAGATGGATGCATGGATGGATAGATAGGAGGATGGAAAGGAAAATGCGTGAGTCAAAGGCCTACGACTCACAGACAGACTGTTTTCTTTCACTAGAGTGGCTGTTTCCCTTGTCCTGCTGAAGGATGCCCCAAAATGGGGCACTATGCTGACCAATTTCAGGGGAAAACCAGTGCTGTGGGACAAACTTTTTTCCTGAACACAGGAAGCAGTGGTAACTTCACTCGTAAGTTTCCATTTTACTCATTTAAAAATTCTTGCAAATAATTTTAGAGTATCAGCCTTATTAGGACCCTTGGGAGCAATTGACAGAAACTCACCTCCAACCAGTTTAAGCTATAATGGAAAGACAGTAGAATGGCATTTGTCTTGGATCTCAAGTTCACCCCTTTAACCAAAAATACTGATCAATGGAATAAAGTACAGTGATTGGCCCAGGCTGGGTCACATGTCCACCCACCCCAGTGGCAGGAAAGATGGATCCATTAACAGAAGAGGGCAAGGTGGGGCAAAGCCACTGTAAGTCAAGACGTCTCCTAGCTAAATACCTCTTCTGCCAGTCCCCCTGCACACACACAAGCACACTGCATTTCTGTTGTTGTTTTGCCCAGCTTCTCATGAAAAAAGTACAAGATAGCAAAATGATCAAGATTCTTTTGTTATAAATAATATCACATGGTAGCCGAATAGAAGAGCAATTCTTTTTCAATGGATTTTTACATTTAAAAAAATGTATATAGCACTTCACAAAACTCTTTTCGCATACAGTATTTCATGTAATCTTCACAATATTTATCATGAAAGATCACGGTTTGGCGCTCTCTATAAAGTCTTATGTGTATGTTCCTTTAACCCAGTCATTCCACTTCTCAGAGTGTACCTTAGGAAAATACTTGCATGAGAAAGTGCTCAAGGGTGTTCACTGCAGCACTGTTTTTAATACCAGAAGATTGGAGAGAGGAACCTGGATACCCACCAATTGGTAAACCACCAAATACTGTACAGAACCGCTCAAAAGAAGGAGATAGCTCTATGTGCTGAGGAGAGATCTCTAAGGCATATTTAGTGGAAAGGCAAGTGACAAAACAGCCTGCAACATGTCATGTATCAGTCAGGGTCCCAACAGGAGACAGACTTCATCCAAGTGGCTCAAATGGAGAGATTTTACTGAAGGGCCTCCTGTTAGAGGTGTGGGCAGGGTTAAAGGAACAAGCAAGATTTTCATGTTAAATTTTTACTTACCCATATTCATATTTTCCAAAATTTTATAATAAAATATTTTTCTCTGTAACAAGAAAAAAAAAAAGCAAGGGATGCTGAGGCCCCCGGAATCTGGTGGCTATGCAGCTCCCAGAATGCAGAGAAGGAGGGAGTTTCTGCAAGACTCATGGTTCTGGAGCAAGGGGGGAGCCAGGGAGATGACACCTGCACCTCTCTCCTCCTGCCTTCTGACCTCCTGCATACACCTCTTATTGGCTAAACCCAGCTAAAAGCCAGCAGCAAGGATCCTGGGGTGGGAGGCAAACATTCTGGAACACAGGGCAGGACAGAGAAAGGGAATCATTCTGGGGTGGGGATGGGGGGAGTGAATAGAGAATAACAGCACGTACTATTTAAAGAAGGGAAAAGAAGCCTGTATTCTTTTATGTACATAGGTGTGTGAGAGAAAGAGAAAGAGAAAGCGAAAGCTCTAGATCAGCATATCTCAACCTCACACTACTGACATTTGGGGCTGGATAATTCGTTGTTGTAGGCGTCTGTCCTGTGCATTGCAGTTTGTTTAACAGATCCTTGGTCTCTACGCACTAGATGCCAGTAGCTCTCCACACCCACCCCACCTCACCCCCAGTGTGACAACCAAAGAAGCCTCCAGATTTTGCCAAATGTCCCCAGGGAGGCAAAATCTCCACCTGATTGGGAACCACTGGACTTGATTAAGTATAGAGACCAAAGTGGTGACGTCAGGGAAGGACCCGGGATGCAGGGCAGGTAGATGGGGAGCTGATGAAGGTTGTTTCTTCTTTTAATTTATCTGGGTTGTTTTTCTATTGAGAATATGTCCGTTGCATGTGAAAATAGCAAGAAACTAAAAGAGCGGTAGGTGATTTATCCAAACATTAGAGCCACGAGCGTCTCCCTCTCCCTGTGGCTTTTCTGGGGATGGCCAGTGATGTGTACCCAGAGTACACAGGTGCAGTAACCGGCTGCCTTGCATCCATCAGGGCACATACATTGCTGTATCAACAAGAGATTGTGCTGAAGTATAAGATTTACTTCCTCTGGAGTCCCTCACCCCCACCTACAATCTGAATCCCGGGACCCCAAACCTCGCTTTAGGAAATCATTACTCACGTTCACCCTTACCTCTCATCCGCGGGGGACTTAGAGCTTGGAACAAGACTGCGTCCACGGGGTCATTCTTTTCAACAAGAGGAGTTAATCGAATGATTGTATTTCTTTCAACAGGTTGGAGATATAGGGTCTCTGTCACACTGGCTGGAAAAAAGAAAGTGAGTGGTTACATCAAGATTGCTTTGTATGGAAGTAATGGAAACTCAAAACAATATGAAATTTTCAAGTAAGTTTGATAGTAAAGTGAAATGACCACACTTTCCATAATAGATTCTTTATACAAGATTGGGTATAAACTGCTTTATAAATCTAGCTATCTATTATACAGGACCATTGAATCCTGGAATGTCAAAGCTGGAAGGAAGGCTTAGCATCTGGTTCAATCACCCCATTTTACACACGAGAGGAGTGAGGCCCAGAGGGGGACTGGCTATTTAAAATGAGACAAATGCTGACTCCTTTTGGATTGTCAGTCATTGCTTCCTGACTTAGGTTTTATGAAAATCAAATTCTCCTTAGGCCAGGCACGTTTGTATGGCAACTCCCTTCCCGGCAACACACACACAGGAAGCCTGAGGCCAGCTTCTCGTTGCTGTGGTAGCCTCAGCACCTACTTTTGCTGGACATATGAGGTACTTGGTAAATGTGTGTTGGATGAATGCATAACCGTGCTGTAAAAAGAGATTCTGTTTTTTGCACGAACTTTTCCATAATAATTTTCGTGTTAAGTTAAAATTCTTTGACAACTTCCTGCGCTACATATGAGCGGCTAACAAATGACCTCGGCTGACCCACAGGCATCTTCTAACATAAGACGTTGCATTAATATAGTCCTGCAGTGAACTAATAGGGTTAATATGCCACCCCAAATACTTAACTTCCCTCTAGGGACAAACTAAGACAATGGAAATCTAGAGTCCAGTATTTTTTACAGGTCTGTTCTTCACAAATACATTTGTGTTTTAGCAGCCCCTGGATGTGCATGAAGTCATACAACCTATTTTCAGAAAACCAGAAACAGCAGCCGTTGTTTGAAGAAAAAATAAATTGCTGTCATCCTATGTATTTATATATCCAGCTGATATAACATTTTCTGTCTATGTTTTCAGAGGATCTCTCCAACCAGATGCAAGTCATATGCATGACATTGATGTGGACTTCAATGTAGGAAAAGTCCAGAAGGTCAAGTTCCTCTGGAACAACAATGTGATAAATCTCTTCCGGCCCAAATTGGGGGCTTCCCGAATTACAGTGCAAAGTGGTGAAGACAGGGCTGAGTGAGTACCTTTTATTCCATCTAAGTTTTATTTTCTATATTTAGCTATCAATGTATTCACCAATCCATCCATGTGTTCAGTCACCCACCTACCCATATGCGTATTCATCAACTCCTCCACTCATCCAGCCCCTTCCGCTCATCCACTTACCTATCCACTTATCCATCCAGCCATCTCTCCAGACCTGTCTCCTCACCCTTCTGGCTGTTCAGCCATCCATCCATTCATCTACCCAACTATTCATCTCAACTCTCCATCTATCCATCCAATTTACTTTGAAAAATCAATCATTTTCCTTAAGCCAAATTCAACTTGACAGGAGCAAGGCCTCAGTGGTAAGGCATAGATTCAAGGAACAGGCAAATATGAAACTCTTTTACCTTAAGCAATAAGGAAGACACGTGCAGTACTTGTAGGAAATCTCTGAGTTAATTTCAGCTGTGGTGCAGGTATTAATGTAAATTGTTTTGTTTGGAGACTACGGCATGTGTTGGGATCTAGCTTATGGGGGAAAGCTCTTCTCATTTGGAGGAAATAGAATCTTACTTGGTAGGAGTTGGGAGAGTACCTAATTGTGTTTAAAATATGGGAACTCCTAACTGTGTTTAAAATATGATCCACCTTAAAAGAAGATCATCATTGCTAGGCCCAAAACCCCCTAGACTTTGAAAATCTTTGGTCTGACCACTGATTCACTCTCAGCTCATTAAAAGCCCAAGGAGGGGAGGAGGTTCTTTGAGTGGATTTGTTGGGTGAGAGTCACTTGGACTCTGCCTGGTGTAGCAAAAAGCTTTTCAGTCAGAGAGGTCCGAATCCCAGCGAGTTGGCCAAAAGCTGTTTACTCATCTGAGGTCACGCTTCCACAAGCAAACGAGCCTCATGCTGGAAATGTTTTCTTTCACAGGTATAATTTTTGCAGCAGCGACATGGTGCAAGAAGACATTTTACAAACTCTGTACCCTTGTTAAAAATGTGGTGGCCTCAGAAGACCTAAATAGACACTTCCCCAAAGAAGATATACAGATTGCCAACAAACACATGAAAGGATGCTCAACATCACTAATCATTAGAGAAATGCAAATCAAAACCACAATGAGGTATCATCTCACACCGGTCAGAATGGCCATCATCAAAAAAATCTACAAACAAACAAACAAACAAAACAAAAAAACCTACAAACAATAAATGCTGGAGAGGGTGTGGAGAAAAGGGAACCCTCTTGCACTGTTGGTGGGAATGTGAATTGATACAGCTACTATGGAGAACAGTATGGTGGTTCCTTAAAAAACTAAAAATAGAACTACCATACGACCCAGCAATCCCACTACTGGGCATATACCCTGAGAAAACCATAATTCAAAAAGAGTCCTGTACCAAAATGTTCACTGTAGCTCTATTTACAATAGCTCGGAGATGGAAACAACCTAAGTGTCCATCATTGGATGAATGGATAAAGAAGATGTGGCACATATATACAATGGAATATTACTCAGCCATAAAAAGAAACGAAACTGAGTTATTTGTAGTGAGGTGGATGGACCTAGAGACTGTCATACAGAGTGAAGTAAGTCAGAAAGAGAAAAACAAATACCATATGCTAACACATATATATGGAATCTAAAAAAAAAAGAGAAGAAAATGGTCAGAAGAACCTAGGGGCAAAACGGGAATAAAGACACAGACATAGAGAATGGACTTGAGGATACGGGGAGGGGGAAGGGTAAGCTGTGACAAAGTGAGAGAGTGGCATGGACATATATGCACTACCAAACGTAAAATAGATAGCTAGTGGGAAGCAGCCGCATAGCACAGGGAGATCAGCTCAGTGCTCTGTGACCACCTAGAGTGGTGGGATAAGGAGGGTGGGAGGGAAGGAGATGCAAGAGGGAAGAGATATGGGGACATATGTATATGTATAGCTGATTCACTTTGTTATAAAGCAGAAACTGACACACCCTTGTAAAGCAATTATACTCTAATGAAGATTTTAAAAAATAAAAAAATAAAGGAGAAATGATTTAAAAAAATGTGGTGGCCTCTTTATCTTTATGATAATAAAATTGTTAATGGCCTTGTTTTGACGTTGAAGTATTAGTTTGATCTTGAGGTGTTAGTTTGACATTCTCTATGTTCTGGGGTCACATTTCAGAAAATATTTGGGGGGCTGGAGCCACTTGGCCACAGGTAATGCCTAGAACATCCCACCGGTCCGCCTCTGCCACCATCTCTCTCAGGGCACTTGGTGTGGCCTGTCCTAATGTATTTTATATCCTTAGACAGTGAAATTCTGTCCTGTTTGAAAAGGTTGCTTCCACACGTTGCCCACTCAGCTTTCAGCATCCTGAGGGAGAGAGAAGACCCCGTGTGAGAGCAGCCTGTGGCATGAGTGACAAGCTCTGAGCATTATTTAGGTGAAACCTGCCTGCGCCATGGAGGAAGGGCTTTAAAAGAAGGTTTAAAAGAAAACCCCACATCCAGGCCACACCCTAGACCACATGGAATTTCTGAGTTGGGGCCCAGCACCAGTACTTTGTAAAACTCCTTGGAGACGTGCACCCAAGGTTGAGAACTGCCTTGTGTGTTTCCTTCTAAGAGTTTGTAACGACACTTTCTAATCTTTCCTCTTGCTAGTTCTCTGAGTGTGATACAGAACTTAAATGCCCAGCTCTGCAGGAAGGGGGAGCTCACCTTGGGTCCCAGCTGTCTCTTTCCCTGTACTACGTGGGCTGGCTTCTTCACTTCTCAACCTCGACACACCTGGGAATAACAGTAGCCCTCCCTCACAGGGTGGCTGTGATGATTAAATAAGACAAAGCATGCATAGCACTTAGCACAGTGCCGGGCACATGAGAAATAGCCAATAAATGAAGCAGGAGGGGCAGGCAGGCCTGAGCTATTCTTTAAGAGTAACAGAGACACCAAGGACAGGACTGAAGCCAAGAACAGCCTCCGAGAAGGTATTTGAAGTGGACCCAACAAAGGATTTGTATTCAGAATGCATAAAGAAAAAGACAGCCACATAGAAAAGTGGACAAAATGATATGAGCAGGCGACACGCAAAGAGACACCTGAATCATAAATGTTTGAGATTCATCTCACTAGTAATTGAGGGAATACAAATGAAATTCCGATTACCCAAAATACAGCTTCATCAATGACAGAGAATGAGCGAGGGTCCGTATATATCACCATGAATAGATCTCCCAAATGTCCCGTTGAAGAGAAAAGCAAGTGTCAGGAAGATGCCACTTAGATAGAGAGGTTACCATGTAAGTACATTTCTGTTCACAAAATACTACTACTCACTGCAGATGTGGTACAAAATATCAGAAGAAGGACATTCAAAATCCTCTATCAGTGGTGTTATATTTAGTTTTCATTACAAAAGGATCTGGAGCAAATATGACAAAATGTTCATCTTTGCTAATTCCAGGTGGTGGTTACAATGGTGTTGGTCAATGTTATTTCTTGGTAGTTTTGATCTTTTATCCAAATTTAGGAGAAAAAGGAGAGAGGGGGTGGTTTACAATACTTTGGAGTTCGGGACCTGTGGCTAGTAGGAGGGGTCACTGGTGAAAGGTTTCTAAGACCCCAAGATCGTCCCCATCTGTATTTGAATTCAAATCCTGATTTATCTGCCATTGTTCCCAAGACACACAGCAAGAGCCTCTCTCCTCTTGCTCATGGGGACTTGTGTCTGTCACATCAAAACTCTCCATCTTCAGTCTCGGACAGTCTTGCCACTTGTCCTCAGTGTCTTGCTGTCGACCCTGTGTCAATGGTACTACTGATGAGGACCAAACCCAGGACCTGGCAGCATCTTGCTGGAGCCAGCCGAGGCCAGCTTTATTTCTTAGCATTTACCCACCCAAGCACAAACCTTGTAATTCCACAGAGATCTTACTGAACCAAGATGTTAACAGCATCAAAGATGCAATACAAAGCTCTTCGTTAAGACTGGAGCACCTTCATCCTGTCTTCTCAGACTCCACAGGGGAAAAGAAATGTGAATACTTTACAAAGCTATTTCATAAAACGTTACGCTAAATGAACAACAAATTACTTTTTCTTTTACTAGCTTTTAATGCTAATAGTGCCGTTTATTCCTGACCTTCAGAAATATGAGATATTTGAAATGACAACTTAAAAGGAGTTCTTGTTTGAAAACGCAAGCTACTTTAGACTGCATATTATTACTTATAAGTATAGCGTGTGCCAGCATCACTCATTTCAGCATCCCGTTTGTACCTAACTGATATATATTGCAGTTGACATTTATTGTTCTCCTGCTTATGTGTCAAATTCCTTAATGATGACTCCGACAAAGTTGTAAGCTCGGTATATATAATTTACATTTGCTACCATATAATCGGTGTTATCTATTAGAATGCTATTTGTGACAAACCATGTTCCAAATAAAAACTGAATTGATTTTTCTGTTATTTTAATGTTGTGCCGCTCACAGCGAGCCTTTGATTGAATCTTAAACACTTTCTCTGTTTTTGTTTGAGGCAGATCAGAAATGGAGTCTGCATGATCCACAAATCTAAAACGATTTGTAAAACAACAAAATCAAATTTCAAAAAGCATCTTTATTTTCAAGCCAAGGGAATAAATTTGGTAAAGCTATCATTACAGGGTACACAGTCTAACGACAAAAGCCTCACATGCACAGTTAATTTCTATGCATCCATTTTCATCTAAATTAGATTTTAACTTTAATGCAGGGTATGGAAAGCCTCTACAGGCCTTGTTTCTACCTTTTCTCTCAAGCAATTGCAGGCTTTCTCCCGGCTAATCTGAGCTTCACATCACCCTGGTCACTCTCCCTCTTGGCAGTGGGTTTGAGCTACATTTTCAGTTTTCTGGGGTGCATGGGGGTTCTGCTCCCCAGATCCTCCCAAGGGGTCTCTCTCTCAAGAGGCCACTTGCTTGACCCATACTGCTTACAAAATAAATCACTTACAACTAGATCCTGGCTAGCATCAAGCCCTTGGGTTAAGTTCTGGTTTAGAGCAAGGTTCTGTAACTTGGGCCCCTGGGGCCACCTGGATTTGTACAGACCTCCAGCTAAGAATGGTTTCCACATTTAAATTTTTTAAAATTCAAATAAATAATCTTTCGTGATACATGAAAATGATATGAAATTAAAATTTCAGTGTCTATAAATAAAGTTTTATTGGAATGCAGCCACACATTCATTTATGTGTTGTCTATCGCTGCTTTCCTCCTAAAACTGCAGAATTGAGTAGTTGCAACAGAGACCATATGGCCTAAAATATTGACTATCTGGGCCTCCACAGAAAAAGTGTTCAGCCCCCCGTTTAGAAGGAAGGGCTTGAGTGATTTATGTCCTGTTAAAAGGGTGAGCACCTTCAGGGTAAGAGGCTGAGGTAGTACTCAGACAAAATGCTGCATTCATGACAATAAACCTCACAGAAAGCTTTTTCAGACACTGGCTAAGAGATCCTCAAAATGTTCAAAAGTAGGTAAAATGAGGGAAAGAAGGACAACCAAGGAAAACAAAACACCCCAAACTTCACAAAGCTGTGGATGTGATAAATGTGCACACAAATCATAAGTCGGAAATGCCCTTAGACAAATAGGTTTTAAAATACTTTAAGCATGCACCAAAACTGAGTTGAGTTTAAGCAAATAGGAGTGATTTGAGGTAAACTGAAGCTGGGATCTGGGAGTGTGGAGGGCAGGGGGATGTCCCAGGCACACAGAGAGGTCTGGGGAGAGCTGCCCTTGGTGTGACCTTCAGCAGAACACAAACCGGAAACAAGGCCTGAAGACCTTGGGGCTGAGTGGCCAGCTCTTCTAGGTCATGGAGTGCCTAGTGCCTTTTCCTGATGGTTCCCTGGGCTGGTCAGGAAAGGTGGAGAACATGCTTCTTCTCAGCCTTTGGAGAAGCCAGACAAACCCAGTTTGAATCCAATTATTGACATGGTTCTCTTGTCGGGGATATATATGCCTTTGAAGGAACCACCTGTATTTTTTCTGGGAAAAATGGCCCTGAGTGAATTGTTTAACCTCTGTGTGGTTCAGTTTCCTCATCTGTTAAATGAAAGTATTTATACTAAGTAATACTAATTAAATAAGCTATTCCAGGTAAAGAACCAGAGTCTGACATAAGCGAGCACATTAGCGGGGCTGCTGCTACAGATTTATTATTGGCCAATTACACCTGTTCTCCCTGCCTCGCAGGGTTAGGATTCCTGGAAGAAAAGTGCAGCAGTGAAAAGAACACTTCAGGGCCTCCCTGATGGTGCAGTGGTTGGGAGTCCGCCTGCCGATGCGGGGGATATGGGTTCGTGCCCCGGTCTGGGAGGATCCCATGTGCCGCAGAGCGGCTGGGCCCGTGAGCCATGGCCACTGAGCCTGCGCGTCTGGAGCCTGTGCTCTGCAACGGGAGAGGCCACAACAGTGAGAGGCCCGCATACCGCAAAAAAAAAAAAAAAAAAAAAAAAGAACACTTCAGTAGGGGGCAGGAGTCCTGGTTCTGAACCCTTTTCTGTTGAGAACTCACTCTGTGGGCTCATCACGCTCCTACCCCCAACCCATGTCAGCTCTAGCAATGTCCCCAAGACCCTTTACCCCAGTGGTAATTGATAGTATTTACTGAACACAGATTTACATGCCTAATCTCTTCCTAACTCATGAGACTGGGTTGGCTCTTCTGTTATCTCACCTTACAAAATAGAAATCTAAGTCTCAGAGAGATTAAGGAAAGTGCCCAGAGTCACACAGCCAGAAAAAAAGCAGAATTGAGTTCTAAACTCAGGGAGTGTCTGACTCCTGGCCACACACTTCACAGCTGTGCTGGAACAAGGTTAAAGCCGTAACTGAGATCCTGTTTAGAGCCACCAGTCACCACTCTGTGGGACAGGGACAGGGAACCAAGGCATCCCCTCCCATCTTCCCACCTCCGGGGAAACTGTCAATTCTCCAATACAAAGAGAGAGAAGGGACCCCAAAGGAGCACTTTAACTGCCATAGAATTCAAACTATCCCCACAAAAGGCCCCATTGTCATAAGAAAACATACAAACTCACAACCTCCATTTCTTCAGCATTTCCAGATCGAGGGAATTTTTGTCTTATCAGATAATAGAATTGTTTTTAGCAGCAAGAATGAGCTCATTACAGATGCAGCTTGTGCTAATAATGATAATTTGCTGTGCAGTAAAATCACCTCTCTCCCTCCCCCGACAGACTATGCTCTAGAAATTACAGGTTAGGAGAAACAGAAAGGATAAAGATTAAGGAAAAGAATTGCAATGTGGAATTGTTTCAACAAAAGGAGTTTGATATGCACATTGAACTTGATAATCTTAATCGTGAAGTTATAGAAGACTTAGATACTATTAGACAATCTTTTAATTGCCTTTATTCGATTTTGTTATTTCTGTTACTGGGTTGTTTTTTTGTGTTTTTGTTTTACTGCTCAAGTCATTTTTTAAAGGTCAGTGCCAGGAATTAGCTAGTGACTTAAATATTGACAAGATTCGATCCCGCGAGTGAAATCAAGATGAAGGCAGTCGCAAGAAGTGGTTTCGCTCCCGACATCCCCTAATTTCATGGGCAAAGACTTCAAAAACCCTGGGTCTAGAGCAGTAATCTGCAAACTCTATGGGTTTGGGAGAGGGCAGCAGGCAGAGCTGCTTCCTGTGTTCTTCATTTCTGAGGGGCCAGCAGAGATGCAGCAGCCTGGACCACACGGCCCCGGGCAGGTGAGGGATCTGTCTCCTGGTTTCCTTCCTGAGGCTGTGGGATCACTCTCCCAGGGTGTTAAGAAAGCTGGAAAAAATCCCACCTGTTCCCTGAGCTCGGTCCCAGCCCTTTAAAGAGAATGCAGCTAACTTCTGTTGAGTCATGGCTTTTTTCTTTAAGCATGCAATCTCTAAAAGGTTATTTTTTAATCACTTCAAATAAGGATTTTATCAATTCAAATAAGGAAAATAACATTTTTTCCTGATTATGAAAACAATACCTGTTGGCTGTGGAAAATTGAAAAAACCACAAGAAAGTAAAAAAGACCAATCGCACCATCATCCAAATCATCACTGGTAGTATTATGGGTTAGCTCCCTTTACCACTCCTCCCTTGTTTTTAAACAGAAAAACAGGATTATAGTGATGTGTGTGTGTGTGTGTGTACACATGGGTTTGCTGTTATTGTACTGTCCCATGGTCTTGCTTTTTTCATGTACTGTATCAGAAATTTTTTTCCACGATAGCATTCCTCTATCACGTTATCTTTTAATAACAGGATGCATTGTAATGCCATATCCCATTGGGTTTAGGGTGCTGTTTTGTATGACAACCACCCCTTACACATGTCTTTTGTTGTTTCCCAGGACAGGGTTCCTTTCCATTTCTGTGCCCCAGACCCTCTGGCTGTCTGATGAACCTATGGACCTCTTCTCAGAACAATGTTGTTAAAGGCATAAAGTATAATACATGAGATTACAAAGGGAGCTAATTACATTGAAATACTATCAAAATACTAAAAAGAACAAATTTGTGAAATAGCCATATAAGTGTTTGCTTATACATATGTTGAAGAACAATGTTAGAGAGTAGACATAGTAGCTCCGATAACAACTATGATTATAAAGTACTGATCAACATTAACATTATTTCAAGCTATTTGCAACAAATGTCATATGATGTGAAAAGATCTGGGATTTTTATTGGGTTAAGGTGACAGGTACAGCTGGGGGTTTTTTGCCTACATTCATAAACAAAGGAAATATTATATTTCACTTGGAGGTTAGTGAAACTAACATGTAACTTTTTTCTCATCCCAGTTCTTTCTTCTCATCCAAGATATGACTCCTGATTTCTACCCATGGACACTTGGGGGTCCAGGGAGCCCAGGTGAACATTCTCATCTTGGGAAAAATGCTCAGGAGTGGCTCAGTTCATCCCAGCAGTTTTGAGTCTTTTGATAACAATGGCTTCACTGCCCCAGGAACTGCTTTTGAGTTCTTCTTCATGCCAGTGGCTGCAGAGTGAAGTCAGAGAGAGTGCCTGTCAGTGATAAAAGGTCAGCCAGTGTTATGGGTTGAATTGTGTCCCCCACCTCTGCCCCCCACAGAAGGATATATTGAAGTCCTAATCCCCAGTACCTCAGAATGTGACTTATTCGGAAATAGGATGTCACAGGTGTAACTGGTTAAGATGAGGTCATACTGCAGAAGAGTGAGCCCTAATCCAGTGTGACTGGTGTCCTTATTAGAAGACAGCCATGTGAAGACACAAAGGCACAGGGAAGTCACATGATGACAGAGATTAGAATTATGCACCGAAGATTGCCAAGGATTGACAGTAAACCCCCAGGAGGTGGGGAAGAGGCAAGGGGTGACTCTCCCGTAAGGTTTCAGAGGGCGCATGGCCCTGCTAACACCTTGAACGTGGACTTCTAGTTTCCAGAAGTATGAGACAATAAATTTCTGCTCTCATACCACCCAGTTTGGGGTACCATTACAGCAGCCCTAGGAAACCAGTACAGCTGGTGTGCCAGGGCTCTCCTGGGGGCTGGGATTCGGAAACACCAGGGTTGGGGTGGGCATGGCCCTGTGCCAGTGTTGGGGACTGCCATGCCACAACCCAAGGTGGCTGATGGGGACCGACTCATTAGACGGCCGGGCTAGGGCTTCAGTGAGAGCCCGATCCAGGTGCGCAATGTTACCTCAGCACCGGGAAGAGCTGGGCCCCACCCAGCAAGGTCAACATAACCTGGAAAACATCCACAGAAGCCTCAGCATGCCGAGAAGTGTATCCTCTTTATTCTCACGTGACGATAAAAGTCCTTTATTATGAATGGCATGTTATCACCAACCGGTCAGGGTGCAGGTGACAGTGAAAAGGATGCTTATCTTACGAAATTTCCCTCGTGCCGGTTGGGGTGTGTGAGGGGCTTCTGAGCCCCCCTTAATATGTGCCTCTCCTTGGGAGGCTCTCCACTTCTACCCTTCCACGTCCTTTATCGAAGACAGTGGCTCTAGATAAATCTTCCCGTTGCACGACACATTTGGCCTCTGAGTGCAGCCACACCTCACCGGAGGTCTGGGGTCCTCCATCAGGGCTCTTCCAAGGGTAGGACACCTAAAGCACCTGGAAGCTAAACCAGCCCCACAAATTGCAGGCAGGTGGCCCAGCGAGGCAGAGGGGATACTGCAAACATCCCACCCGCTTTTTTTTTTTTTTTTTTTTTTTTGCGGTACGCGGGCCTCTCACTGTTGTGGCCTCTCCCGCTGCGGAGCACAGGCTCTGGACGCGCAGGATCAGCAGCCATGGCTCATGGGCCCAGCCGCTCTGCGGCATGTGGAATCTTCCCGGACCGGGGCACGAACCCGTGTCCCCTGCATCGGCAGGCGGACTCTCAACTACTGCGCCACCAGGGAAGCCCCCACCCGCTTTTTTTTTCCTACTTAGAAAACAATTTTTTTATTGTGTTAAAACATACTTAATACTCACCATCTTAACCATTTTTATGTATCCGTTCAGTGGTATTAAGTCCATTCACACTGTCGTGCAACAGCAGCACCATCCATCCCCGTAACACTTCTTCTCTTGTAAAACTGCACTTCTGCACCTATTAAGCAGTAATCCCCATTCTCCCCTCCCCTCAGCCCTGGCAATCACTGTTAACTTACTGTCTTTAATTCTGACTACTCTAAGTACCTCATATAAATTGAATCATATGTTATTTCTTTCTCTGTTAGACTTACGTCTCTCAGCATAATGTCCTTTAAGTTCATCTGTCTTGCAGCTTGTGTCAGAATTTCCCTCCTTTTTAAGACTGAATAATATTCCGTTGTACATATAGATGACATTTTGCTTATCCCTTCATCCTTAGATGGACACTTGGGTTACACTACTATGAATAATGCTGCTATAATTCTGGGTGTACAAATATCTCTACAAGACCCTGCTTTCAATTCTTTCCAGAATATACTCAGAAGTGAAATTGCTGGGTGTATGGTCGTTCTAATTTTAATTGTTTCAAGAGCCCACCATACTGTTTTCCATAGCAGCTGAACTATTTTACATTCCCATCTACAGTGTACAAGAGAATCTAAAGGCAACCCACAGAATGGGAGAAAATGTTTGCAAATTGTATATCTGATAAGGGATTAGTATCCAGCATATATAGAGAATTCCAAACACTTGACAACAAAAAAGCAAACAAACTGATTCAAAAATGAACAAAGGGCTTGAATAAACATTTATCCAAAGAAATGTATAAATGGCAAATAAGCACGTAAAAAGATGATCAACATCACTAATCATTAGGAAAATGCAAATCAAAATGATAAAGAGATACCACCTCACACCCATTAGAATGGCTAATATCTAAAAAAAAAAGCAGAAAATAAAAAGTGTTAGCAAAGATGTGGAGAAATTGGAACCATCCCCTTTTAAAACCAGCAGGAAGGAAGGAAAGTCCTCCCTTACCTGGAATAGAGAGATCCGGATACTCTGGCAGCAGCCTTTCATGCAGCAAACTTTTTGGAGAAGAGGTAGGAGGAGGTGCTGCAGGCCTAAATCAATATGTTCTAAAGTAAGAACAAAAGTCATAGAGTTCTTCCTTTCATTAATAATAAAAATAAATATAATCTGTGCAGGTCCCGCATGAGCACGGTGTGCTTATTTCTGATCCTTACGATTTATCCTAAAGGATCATCATCTCCATTTTACAGAAGGGAAAACTGAGGCCACAAGAGCCCCCCACTCCATGCAGTGCCCTACCATCTCCCTTCCTCAGCACGCTTGAGCCTTAGGTTGCTGCCCGGACAGGGGGCCCAGTTGGTTTTTACTGCCAGCCTCTCCCTGCAAACCAGCAAAGCCCAGAAGCAAGGCTTCTGGAACTTGCTGGGCGCAGGTGGGGAGCAGGACATGGCTGCCTACTTGGCAAGTCCTGCAATTACAAACACAGCGCCTTCTGTAAAACAAAACAGACACCAAAAAAAAAAAAAACCAGTCCTAGCGCTGGGCTGGGGGCATCTGGAAACCCCTGGCCTGAGATCTGCTCTTCCCCTCATTCTTGTTACCTGAGTTAGTCCTCATAAGCCAGACTTACTCCTCATATGGTTTCAGGTGTGCTCTCTTGGCCTGGTCCACGATGTCCAGGAAGTCCCTGTAGCAGTTTCTGGCCATGACGGTGTACCACGTGGCACAGCCTAATTCAGTGACCCTGGCTCTCGGCAGGTAGCCCAGCCGGGGATGGGGGGCTCCTGAAGAGGTTTCTTTATGTACTTGCATTCTGTAAAAAGATGCCATGCGGGCCTCCCTGGTGGCGCAGTGGTTGAGAGTCCGCCTGCCGATGCAGGGGATACGGGTTCGTGCCCCGGTCTGGGAGGATCCCATATGCCGCGGAGCGGCTGGGCCCGTGAGCCATGGCCGCTGGGCCTGCGCATCCGGAGCCTGTGCTCCGCAACGGGGGAGGCCACAACAGTGAGAGGCCCGCATACCGCAAAAAGAAAAAAAAAAAAAAAAAAAAGATGCCATGCTTCCTGAGGGCTTTGAGAAGCCACACAGTGGGCGATGCTCCCAAGCTAGCTGGCACCCCAACAATCAGCCCCAGGGGAAGCACTAGGCCCCTAGACATGATGAGGGCAGCTACCAATGGTTGGTGGATCCTGCGTGCCAGCACCTTGGTAGGGCTTTACATAGGCTCTCATTTTATTCTCTTACAAACCATAAGAAGTTGGTGCCATTATTACCTACACTTTGTGGAGAAGGACACTGAGACCTCAGAGAGGTTAAGAAAGTCTTGGCCAAGGTCACATAGCAAGGAAGTGATAGGGCCAGGATTCAAACCCAGGTCTCTCTGATTCCCAAGTTCTTGCCCTTAAACAGATGCCACTCTTTTCTCAGACTAAATACAAAAAAAAAGAAAGAAAGAAAGAAAAAAGCTTCAGACAATGCTCTTTGACAATCTGAATAAGGGAATCAAGAGAAGCATGCAAGTCAGGACAAAGCACATCAGACTTGGCTCTGGCTGCCTGGCTGGCTGACCTCGGGCAATTTCACATTTGTGAGATGTAAGATAACTGCCCCTCAATTGCTGTAAGAATTGAATTAGGCCACTGAGTCCCAGAACCTAAAAGCTGGAAGGCACCCTAGGGAGTGTCTAGTCCATCCTTCCCTGCCTTGGATGAAGGAACTGTAGCCCAGAGAGGGGAAGCAACCTGCCCTAGGTCACACAGCAAATACTCATGGAGCTGGGCTAAATCCCAACTCTTAGGCAGATGTTCCTTGTAACGACTTGGAAATTTTTAAAGCACGCCAAACATGTGAGTCAGCACGTGTTCTTGAAAAGTCCCCAATTACAGTAACAATAATAAAGACAATCAGTCCATTACTTTTCTTATAGGCCTTTAGGCCTTAAAAATAGTCTAGGACAAATCATTGTTGTGATTATTAACATTGTACAATCATACTGTCAGTTGTTTTTGTCACTGTTATTCTGAATGTTATTCAGTGTAAAGCCCCTTCCCGCCCAGCCAGCACGTGAAGGAGCTGGGTTCAAACCAAGGTCTGACCTCAGACAAGGGACACTGCTCTAAAGTGGGAATAATAGTATCGACTTCATAGGGTCATCGTGGGTGGTTAATGAAATAACGGTAGCCAGCACAGAGAAAGCAACTAAAAGCGGTGCCTACCGGGACAACAGCTGTTCTCTGAACCTCTGTGATGATTGCCTGGGGAGCTCAGTACCTAGCACCCTCCTCCCCACCTGTCTCTCCCCCTGGAAATGTTTCTTTCTCTTTTTAAGAAACTGAGCCTCTCCATTTTGCACGGACGCCTGGGGACCTGGAACTGTGCTGGACCCAGTGCCCTCAGGGGCAGCTCAGCAAGACGTCCAGGCCCTGTGCTTGGGCCCAGGGTGAAGGGGGGCTGGTTTCTGGGAGGCGGTACCCCGACTCAAGGGGTGGTACTGCCGGTAATACTGGTGCAGGGTCCACAGGACCGTCTCCTCTGAGCAGACGGGCTTTAGTTCGGGGCAGTGGCCACTGAGCAGCGTAATTCCTCCAGCTGGTCTTTATTCCGCTGTGTGTTCTCCTGGAAGATTTTCAGACAGTGGGACATGTTGTCCTCACTGGAGGTGCCCTGGCAGCTAAGGTAGGGCACGAAGCCTGCAAGAGCCGAAGGAATCACAACCTTCAGCGAGGTATTCAGAACCTGCCCAAACCCCCAGAATCTCAGCCCACCCCTTGCCGTTTCTTCCCCGGCCGACAGCACTGCATTTTCCCAAAGGCCATTAATACAAGCTGCGCTGTTGTTTCCACTGTGGCTGGGCCCTCCCAAGGCCATGAAAAACTGACCTTGGAGCGGGGAGGGAAGGCCCGTTTCAACAAAGGCGATGACAGTAATATTCTTTGATAGCAAAGCCCCTGATGTCAGCCCAAACGACAAATGGGGAAAGCATTTAATTGGACCAAAATGTTAGTCAAAGGAGTCATTGAAATTATTCATCTTTTTAGAGAGAACGCTTATTTTCCTTGACACTTCCCAAATGCAATTGGGGATCTTTTCTGTCGGACCACCAGGAAATTGCGGGCTTATTAAAAGCAGAGACCTATTACACAAAAAGGTAAATTCATTATCTGTGAGACCCACCCCGAGCACAATTTTTCACCATTTCCCACAAAATAACATGTAATCATTACAATTAGTATGGGTAAAACACAACTATTTATTTAAACTGGATGCTGAATCCTAAGTACTATAATGCTGCCATAATAAGACCAGTTTTTAAAAGAACAAAGGGGGAAAAACTGGTTAAGACTTGGCTTTAAACTGTCAATAAATAAATAGATAAGTAAGTAAATCCCATTAATGAAGCCCACCATCTTTGCTCTTGTCCCTAGGGCCAGAAAACCTGGCCCCAGAGTTGAGAGCAGCAACCCTCACCCCGTGCACCTGCAAGAAACCTCCTCTGGAATAATCCAATTACTAAACTGTTCTTGACAGTGTTGGAAGTCTTCCACCCACTATCCAGTCTCCCCAGTTTTTGGAGAATTAAAAAGATACCCTAACATCATGGAGGAGATCGTAGACACCCAGGGGCCCTGTCACAGTGGTTTTTCTCCATCAGGGTCTACTTTGATCTGCCTAGATTTTACCTGATTGCGTACATGCACACACACACATAGGAATACAGGCTACCTTTACTGAGTCTTGCTAAGGGCCAAGATATTTAAAATAGGCTATGTGTGCTGGTTCCTTTAATCCTCACAACAGTCTTATGAGGAATCTATCCCTACCCCGTGTAATGGGTTGAACTGATAGACCTATCCAAGTCCTAACCCCTGGTACCTGTGAATGTGAACTTATCTGGAAATAGGGTCTTTGCAGACCCTTTGCAGACTAAGGATTTGGAAATGAGATCATCATGGATTTAGGGTGGGCTCCAAATCCAGTGCCTGGTGTCCTCATAAGAAAAAGGAGAGGGAGATTTGAGACACACAGACACAGAGACACTGAGCAGAAGGCCACACGAAGAGCCATGTGAAGATGGGGACAGAGACCGGAGCGATGCTTCCACAAACCAAGGACACCAGGGGCCATCAGAGAGAGCACGGCCCTGCCAACATCTTGATTTCAGACTCCGGGCCTCTAGAACTGTGAAAGAATAGACATCTGTTGTTTTACACAGCAGCCCTAGGAAACTAATACAACCATTTTATAGAAATTTTTACTTACCATAGAGAGGTAAGTAACTTACTTACAATCACATAGATAATGGCCAGGGAGATATTGGAATCTCGGTTTATTAGAATCCAAAGCCTATTCTCTTAACCAACCAGTAGGATCGGGGGAGGATGGGCAACCTTGGAATAGTCTCCATGCCTCTCCCCACTGAGAATACCTACATGTGAGAGCAGAGGGTCTATGGGGACCACCAGGTTTGTTACACACAGGGATGTGACTTAGTAAATTCTCAGAAGCCTGAGGAGGAAAAGCCTTTAGGTAGGGTGACCAGTTGTCCTGGATTGCCAACAACTGAGGGGTTTCCTGGGATGCAGGACTTTTAGTGCTAAAACTGGGACCATTCCCGGCAAACCGAAAAAGTTGGTCACCATCCCTCTAGGGGACACAGGAAGAAATGGGACCATAAAGACAGCCTTAGTTCATGAGAACAGCACAACTGGGGAAGGACAGAGCCTCAGCTTATTCACTGTGTCTATCCTGGTCCAAATGTATATAACAGACATTAATTAAGCGCTTCTTACATACCAGGCCATGTCCTGGGAGATCTGCTTAGATTATATCTCCCCACTTATCAGAACCCAGTTATCTTCCATCTTCAGCAATGAAACACTTTCAGCAAGTTTCTTAAAAGCTAAAGTGCCTGTACTGGTCCAATAAGCCAGTCGGACGTGGACAGTGGGGCAAGGCAGGGACAGCAATCAGGACCATGGTCCCCCTGCAGGGCACATCACCACTTACCACTGTAGCCTGGTGTGATTGGCAGGTGTCTCATGAAGGTCTTGGAAGACTGCATGATTTTTCTCTCTGTTAATGAAGGGAAGTCCTTGCCTGGAGAACTCACTGCGCATGTGCTAGAGCCCTTGGGCGTCACTAACTTTGCCAGGGGATTAGGACAGAGAGAAAGCACCACAATTAGCCAAGGATGATGTTAAACATGCAATGTACAGGACATAACAAAGAATTAGAGTAAACTGTGGCTGGAAAGGATCAGAAGTTGCAAAGGCTGGCATGGAGTCCAAGATGGGGCGGGGGGCGGACCAAACAGCGTCAGTTTATGTGGATACTGTCTCCCGAGCCAGACCCCTTCTCCCTTCTGGGATGGCCTGTGGTGCCCCCAAATGGGCCAGGTCCTGCATCTGGCATCTGTTGATGCTTCTGCTTCCAAGTCCTACCCTACCAAGCCAGTTCCTCTCTCAAAAGTCATACCCTTGTGGCCAGGACAAGTGGCCTCAGGGGTGGAGGGGAGGGCCTCAGTCACGGTTTACTCAGCAGTAATGGAAATTTTTTAAACAGTTCAGACATTTGAAGAACACCTGCTACAACACGGCCGCCCTAAGGGTTAGTTCCTACCTGAGTCCCTATTTTACATATGGAAAAATAAGGCACAGAGAAGTTAAGTAACTTGTCTGAAGGTCCCTGTGTCCAAGGAGGTGTGACCGAAAGACGTCTACACTCTGGGGGCAGGATTATGTTGCCCAGAAGTGTGCCGCGGGTGCGTGGCCGGCTGCGCAGCTGCAGACCCAGCCCAGAGGCCTGCCTGGAGGAGGCTGAAGGGAAGAGCGCGGAAAGGAGGTGTGCTGGGGGTGGGGCCAGGGAGCGAGTCAGAAAGCGCGGACACGCCCCCTCCCCCCGCCCCGCCCCGCCTCGTCCTCACCTGGGCTGGCCTGGATCCTGGCCCCCACGGACCTCCTGCCCTGGCCCGGCCTCCACCAGGGCTCTCGACCGCGGGGGGGCGGGGGGAAGGGGCGGAGTCGGACCATACCCCCCCCCACCCCCCACCCCCACCCCCGCCTTCATCACCCTTTGGCCTCCTGGCAAAGTCCGGGCCCGGGAGCCAGAGGCGACTGGTGAACCCCAGTGAACTCACTCAGCGTCGGTCTATGGGGTGAGATGCAGGGATTTGCCCGGAAAATATTTTGCCTCCGAAGCTGTTCTCCGTTCTGAATACACGGTCTCACCCAGGCGAGGCCGCTCTGGGTTTGGAAATTGTGGAGAGGGGTACACGAAGGGATCCGGGTCAAAGCCGCCTTTTCTGATGTAGACACTGGGGAGGCCTGGGCTTGGGGGAGAGGATTGGCGGGAACAGGCCTTGGCAGGGGCGGGGGAAGCACCCTGGGAGGGAAGCAGAGGCCTGTGCCCCAGACGGCTTCCCCCGGGCTTCTCACACCCCTGTCCTCCTAGCCTCGTGTCTCTTACTAGGAGAATATCCAGATGGCCAGGACAGGTGACAGGGCAGAAAGGGACAAAGCACCAAAATGAAGGATGCTGGGAAGGTGGAGCCGTACTCCTTCTAACCGTCCTCACTTTATGGAAGATGAGCTTTCATCTCAGTGGATTGAAACTGTCAACTACAAATTGGCACTTGCCATGGGCACTTGCCATCTACAAGGATTAATTCAGGTGCTACTGAAGTTGCTGACTTTCAACACCCCCTGAAAGGAGGTCAGGGTGGAGATCAGGAACGAGGCCCTCTGTGCTCTGGGAAGAACTGGCCGAACAGGTCTTCAGAGAGTTAGATATTTTCAGGAGCCGATTTTATTTCATGAGCCTAATTCTGGCATCTCCTCGTATTTAGAAAAGCACTAAAATCCTTCATGGTGACATCCACTCCTCGAGACGAGCATAAACCTTCTGCAAAAAATATGTGGCTGATTGCACGTACTCCCTCTTCACCAAAATCACATATATACTGACTTCCCCCCTACCTCTTCAGAGCAGTTTCTCAGAACTATCTGAAATGCTGTCTCCTGGGCTACAGCCCTCATTTTGTCCCAAGTAAAACTTAGCTCTCAACTCTCACATTGTGCATTTTTTTTAAGTTGACAAAACCAAGATGCCCACTGTGTGACCCAGATCCAGGGACTGAGTGGCCTTTACAGACTGCTAGTCCCAGCCACTCCCTACAGATGAGGAAACGGCAGCCAGACTGCCTGCTGGCTCTACTTTGCAATACACGTTTGTTTGACTGCACATCCTGGCCTTCCCGACCTCTCCTCATGGGAACTAAACTTCAGATGAAAGCTGATGCAGCTACCCACTTAGGAAGAACCCATTTATACCTCCCTCGGGGTCCTAGGGCCTACCTCAGACTATCCAGAAACTTCTAGAGCCAACTCTGGAGGGTGACCCAGACATAGAACCTGGAATAAACCCAAGGCCCTAGGTAGAGCGGCCAGCTAGTTGTGCCTGCTAGGATACCAGAGGACAAGGCATCAGTCCTTGGCCTTCTGCTTTTTTTTTTTTAATGACCTTCATTTGGGTGCAGTGGATTTGTCAGTTGTCACTGTGGCTTATCTGCCTTCTCTCTGGCAAGGTTGCTTTCTTTGGCTTCAAGGGAAAAGGGATTCATGGATGTCAGTGGAGGCTTGGTTCCAGTGAACAGAGGAGGCAGTCTTACTGGAATGAAAGTTAATAAAGCTTGCAACACCTAAGAAAAGACCTGAAAATCAATTTCCACCCGAGATGGGGTGGAGGGGAAAGTCAGTAATGTATCTATAATTCCATTTACAAATTCAGAGCGCAAAAAAAAAGTCTGGGCCACATGAGATCCAGAGTTTTGCTTTATTAGACGTCTGTGAAGACAGTTTGCAGATACAGTCAAATTGTGAATTGCTGCCAAGTTCTGTGGAGTTTGAATTTATAGTGAACAAGACCCCAGTGGCTGTTATTTTAGAATATATTTCCATATTCCAAGCAGATAAGAGATATGATGTTATGGCCAACAACTTTTATACTAGTCATCCACTTCAGCCATTTCCCAGCATAAATATGCAGCTTAATCACAGCTATTTCATCTCTACAATGTGTGATTCGATCTTCAGCTAATAATGCATTTTGACTCCTGTTTATATAGGTGCATGCGATTCTTTGCCACCCTGGCAATTAACCAGACCTGGACTCTAAAAGCTAAACTTGATCTACATAACATTCTAGGGGTAGGGCAGGCTCTGGAATCTGGATTCATCTTAGCCATCGGTCTGCAGAAATGCTTGTATGTTTCCTCTTTCCTCTCTTGTCCATCTGACATTCTTGTCTGACATTCAACATTTATTAATGCTTGCTTGCTGTGTACAGAAAGGGAAGTTACAAAGGAAACCCTTTGACAGTTCTGCTTCCAAGAAACTTAAACCTCAGATAAGATGCTAGGGACAACTGAGTAATGGGTTAAGACAACAGGCCTTTTAGAAACTTTCTAAGATTAGAAAATGTGTCCAAGTATACCTATCCAGTGTTCTTACTCTAGAATATTTCTGTGGGGGGGAAGGGGAGAAGGGGTGGATTTGAGGATTCCCTCTAAGAAGTCTGACTATCAGGGCTGCATCTCTGGGGCAGAAGAGAATCCAGTAAAATTATCACCCCCTCTCCATTATCTTTTTGCCAACATTGCAAATTTCAACCATTTCATTTACGAGAAATAGTAGACAAGGAGACATCCTTAATGCAAGATGGGAAAGGCCTTACATTAGCCAAGAAAAGGACTTGACTCTATTACTCACACCTACACTTAATCCAGTAGCAAAGCTGGATGTGTGTACCACCTGATTCCTTCCTTTGATTCTGGTGTCCTGAAAACAGCCCACTTTGCCTTCAGAGTGACTGCTTCGCCCCACAAGGAGACGCTGACAGCCCTGCGGGGACACAGAGTTGTCGGAGGCTTTTCTGCACAGTCACGTGGCTTACAGAACCAGAACGTTCAGCTCTCAAAGACAGTTCAGGAGAACCGATACATTATTATGCACCTTTAAATATAAACTGTGAACCTTTGGGAAGGATGTGTGTGTAGAAGGGTCTGATGGAGCTGTCAATCCAGCCGGTCTATTTCGTAGAGGATTCTGACCCTAGGCACCTCTGTCTGTTGCTCAGTCTGCACACACAGTCCATAGCTTAGCATCAGTACAAATCAATGTCTAGTAAGCACAATTAAGAAATGAAACCATGGAAACTTAAAGGCAGCAATGTCATCAACAAAATTCAAAGAGCATTTTCCCCTTTTTTTTTTTAACAAGAGCACATTGTAGAAATCAAGATTCTGTACAATTTTCAAATATTATATGTACATAAAATTATATTACTTATAACTAAATGGAAAAGTCTTGTTTGTAGAGTATGGCTGGCAACACCCAAGAAAGACCCATAACATTTAGCTTTTGAAGCCGAGCAGGCAGCAAGAGAACCCTAGAGCACACATTTGTGTCTCGATGCGAAACCCCGCTACTAAGTACGTGACTAGCATTCTCTAGTTCTGTGGTTTGTTAGTGTTTCACATTCTAGTAGGGAATTCTGCAGCAAGCGATGTGAAAAAGAAGACACTTAGAATGAAGTTGGAAATGCTACTTAAAATCTGCATATGATAATGGGCTGTGATAAAGGGTTTGAATACAAGTTGCATTTAAAGTTAGTAGCTGAGTCATCCATCCTCCCCTCATTCATTATGCATGCCTCTGGTGATTTAAAATCGAATTAACTCCAGCAGGTGGAAAAGACAGCTTTGAACAGATCACATGGGCTGAGTCAGGTTCTTGATTCTTTTCCTCAGTTGGCTCCTGAATGTTGAAGACTGGCTTTGCAAGTGGGGAAGGATGGAGAGCGGGCACACACACCAGTTGGTTCCTCAGCCCCATTCTTAGGCTGCCTTTCTTCCAATCATTTTCCTCCCCAGGCCCTTCCTGTGAAGGTTTAAAGTGCCATCCCCAAGCCAGCTGGAGCTCCAGCCCCACTCACAAGAGGGCAACATGTGGGATTGTGGTTCTTCACTTGTAGACTCACTCCCTAAGGGAACCCAACTGGAAGCTGCAGGCTCTGGTCTGTGCCCCAGCTTTCCAAAACCCTGAAGTTAGGAGTTTTCAAATTCCAATTGAACCACAGTCCCCTGTGGCATTTACTAAAAATTGCAGATTCTGGTTCCCCTCTCCAAGACTTGAGTTCCTAAAAGGGATAGAATCCAGGAACCTGGTTTTCAGAAGCACCCAGGCAGTTCTTGCGCGGGAGATACACAGATCTGCTTTGAAAAAACCCAGCTTCATTCACCAAGTACAGATCTCTGAATGCCTTTGGATAGAATCTTCAGTTCTAGTTTTAAAACTGAAGATTTTAATGAAACATTTCATTTAACAGATTCTCTGCCCATGTATCACCAATGTATTCTTTTCAAAATGTGGAAATAAATGGCCAAATCTCTTAGGGAGATGAGGGCAAGCAGGGAGGAGGGAGTTCGTTTAAAATACGTGTGCCTGTCAAGGGGAGGGGCTGTTCCGGACTCCCGGGCTTGGTGATGTGAACAAGGCAAACTGCAACTTCATTTTCTCACACAGAATCCTACTAAGGTTAACTCAGATTACTTATGAATTCAGAAATCAGGATTTGGCCTTTGGGGAGTTCTATCACAGCATATAATTTGGGATATGTCACTAGCTCAATATCCATTTCCCTCGAAGCAAATTTTTACCTGCTGAAAAGTTGAGGTGTCAGCTCTCCTACTCACAAATCCTAGTGGATTAGCTGAAGCTACAGTTATTCTTCACTAAACCTTTTTGGAATTTAAATGATGAGAACCTAAAATAGCGCCCAGTGTAGGCAGTCTTCTCTCACCAGCTAAAAACCCTCCAAGTTCCCAGTGAATCATCACTTTTAATCACACCATGATGAAAAGAAATTAACTGCAGATGGATGGCATTTTATATCGACTGCCATCCAAGATATGTAAAAAAAGAAAAGTCTCAAGAGAGATGAAGAATCTCCTCCTGGCTCAAAGATCTTATTTCAAATCTGGAAGGATCGCGACAGGGCATCCTAAGTTCTACATAAGGGAGATCTCTTCGACCCAAGCCCGATCACTGCTGCAGAAATGTACTGATTCCCTTGTGGGGCGGCGTTGGGGTTGGGGGGCAGGTTTCACCACTTCGTACCTATGAAAACTAGCTGCTTTTTTTGGATCCTCAAATTCCTTACTTCCCAACCTCCATCTGCACTGCCAACAGTTTTTCTGACTCCAGTGTGCCCTCAAAAATCCCTAATTATTTCTAGCCCTGGCTGTTCTCATCTTCCCTGCTGAGATTCAGACGGGTGATGGCTAGGGTCAAGGGCAGGAAAGAACAGTCAGGGTTGAGGTCAGCGGATGCAGGTGAGCTGAGTCCAAGGGGACAGGCGGCGGGGAGGGCCGGTTAGTAATTCAAGAAGTCGATCCCAACCTTGACACTCTTGGAGGTGGCTATATCAACGGCCGTGGCCTTGATCTCGGTGTCCCCGAACTGCATGAGGGTCTGGATCTCCCTGCGGGTGGGCACGGCAGTGCCGCTGGCCCCCGTGAGATCGAGGCGCAGCGTGCCGCACTTCTTCACCCCGGGGTCGGTGATGAAGCTCACGTTGTCGAGCTCAGAGCTATAGATGTTGATGACGATGACCAGCTGGGAGGGCTTGGCCGGGGTGTAGCTGCGCTTGACCAGCTCGCCCAGGGCCACAGACTGGTCAGCGGAGATGAACTTGTCGAAGACGTCAGTGCACCAGCGAGTGCCGTCCTTCACCAGCAGCTTCTCGGGTGGGTGTTTGCCCTCCACGTAGCGGTTCAGCACCCCAACCCCATAGGTGAGTGGGGACCGGCGCACCTTGATGACAGCGGGGTCCAGGCCGAAGAGGACGGCGCCCTTGAGGATGGTGAGGCCCACGTCCTGGGGGATGATGATACGGCATTTGTCACTGAAGGCAGCCTGCACCGCCTGCTGCAGGAGGGGCGCCTCGGCGAAGCCGCCCACCAGGAAGAGGAACTTGACCGTGGACACCTCCGGCTTCTGAAACAGGTCCCCTGAAAGGGAAAAGGAAGGGACAGAGACCTGTCACCAAAAGCCGGGGGTGGGGGGCTTCCCTGGTGGCGCAGTGGTTAAGGGTCCACCTGCCGATGCGGGGGACATGGGTTCGTGCCCCGGTCCCCGCAGAGCGGCTGGGCCCGTGAGCCATGGCCGCTGGGCCTGCACGTCCAGAGCCTGTGCTCCGCAACGGGAGAGGCCACAACAGTGAGAGGCCCGCGTACCACAAAAAAAAACCAACCAACCAAACAAACAAACAAACCAGGGGTGGCCTGAGAATGTGGAGAATGGACAAAGCCGCTTGGGCCAGCTGGAGGACAGGCTTAGTCTGACTTTGTTGAATGGAATATATTTGTAGAGCCAATCTTTTAAAGAAAGGAGGGGTTTGTACATCAATATGCTCAGGAATAAAAACCAAAGCTACTGCTAAGTAGAAACCCATTTTAATAGCTAGACAGTGATCAGTTTACGTGGTTCTTTGTTACACATAAATGAATACCCCTTGCCCTCTCCAAACCTGCGGTTCTGTTAAGGCAGGCCGTTATCAATATTATTCTTTGGTTTTCATAAAATTCCCATCCCACCTCTAGGAGTTCTGACTGTGTAGCTGCAGGGTGGGAAGCGTGGAGGGCCTGGATACTGAAAGAGGCCCCTGGTGAGTCTACTGTGTGTCCCTGGGCGAGGGCCCCTGAGGGAGCAAGTTAACTGCATGGCCAGATTCTGTTTGCTCTCTTGTGGGAGACCTTTCTTTGGTTTACACAACAGTTCCTCCTGCCTGGCAGAGGTTGTGGTTTCTAATTTGTTCTGATACAGCAAAGACCATCCATTCCCTAAGGCCTGTCACTCAATGATAATATTGCTTTAGATCTCCCGGCTCTCTGACTTTTGAAGCCAAATGGAAGCCCAAGTGAGAACAGGCTCTGGGCTGCTTTGCAGTACCTGAGGTGAGAGATCCACAGCCAGTGCCCAGCAACCACCCTCGTGCATGCCCAGGCCCTGCCCACTCCTGCCGGGGCCCTGGCCTGCGGCTCCAAGACCAAGACCCCCTGCCATCCGGACTTCACATCTCACTGGTTGGTGACACTAGAAACATCAGTCCCCATTCTTGGGTCTGCCCCACTGAGTGGCCGAGCCCTGGCTGATCACTTACGGAGATGCTCGATGATGCTATCAATGGTCGGCTTAAAAAGGGCGTTCATGGCATCTGGACTCATCCTCAGCATCCCCTGTGAGGACCACTTCACAAAATCCACACTGTGGAGGCATGGCGGGGAGAGAATGAGCGGTGAGTGTATAAAGGGTACCCAGGCTAACCTGCATAGTCATGGGCCCTGGTAGAATGGCGGTCACATCCAAGGGGGCCGAAGGGGGCTTGAAAGTTCAAAGAACCCTTAGAAATACACTAAACCACCAGGACCCAGCCTCTTAGAAGCTTCAAAGCTGAGGCATAACCTCTTTGGTTTCTCTTTGCTTTTGCCTGTGGCCAACATTCCCCTGAGACAGTGGAAGCCAAAGTCTAGTGCAGAAGGCAGGGTGATAAATAATTCAACAAATATTTACCCAGCACCTACTACCTATGCATCAGGTTCTGTTGTAGACACTGGGGATAAAGCAGGGCCCCAAACAGACAAACTTCCCTGATTTCATACAGCTTATCTCTTTCGTGCGTAATCATAGCTGACACAGAGATAGTATTTTCCAGGTCTCAGGCATCGTGCTAAGCATATATGAATACATTTCATCCTCACAATAACCCTTTGAGGTAAGTGGAATTATCATGCCCATTTTCCAGGTGAAAAGACTAAGGAACAAAAAAGTTGAGTCACTTGCCCAAGGTCACACAGCAAGTGTGTCGGATTGGAACTCAGAGTCCATACCACCTTCCTCCTCCCCATGAACACAGTCTACCCCCTAGACTGTCCTAAGCCAAACACGAGCCCAGCTCACTTGCTCTTCCTCAAGGCGTGCTCCACACTGTGCCCACGGAACTTCTTGTAGTAGTCGATGAAGGAGAAAGGCAGGGTGATATTCAGCGGGTTAGTTCGGTCCGGGGCAGCTGCCCTTTTGCGAGACTCAAATGCAATCATTAAGTCAACCCAGGCTGCAGGACGCTTGATTTTGAATTGCTCAATAAAATCCTCTCCGAATATTTTACACAGAAGCTTTTCAAATTCATAATCTACTCCTAAAGATCCATAGGGTCCACCTGAGTCAAGAACAAAATGGGAGACCACTATGTTAAAAACGGTCAGAAATGGAATCCGGAGTCTGAGAAGCAGCCTACCCTGGGTTCTGGGTTCTGCTCAAAGACAGCAGCACAAACTTGGACCCACTTAGCTAGCAGACCGCAGCTATGCATTTTTACTTACACTTTAAAACCCTCAGGTTCTTCTCATTCCAGGTGGAGAAACTTTCCTACAGAAATCACTCGTCAACAATCTGTTTAAAATCAATTACATTTTAAATAAAATCAATACATTTAACTAACTAGGGGCATCATGGTCTTCCCACCCAAGAAATCCAAGGACAGTGTCTGGAAAACCAGCAGACCTCGCTTAGTCCCTGTGATCTACTAATTACTCATCCCCACCCCACCATGAAGAGGAGAATGTTCTTTGGTTTGATGATCTTGATCCAAGACCAGGCATCGTGGGACCTCCCTAGAAAGCTTAACCAAATCACAGGTGACGATCATGGCCAGGATCTGAAACAGGCTCACTTTATGCCCAAACCCAAGTTATGGTGGTTTGTGTTTTAAAGGCCATTTAACTGCATTTTGCTCTCTGGTCTCATGCATCCATATCCTCTACTGCCTGTGATTCCACATGCTGGTGGCATTGAAAGAATGAGATACTGAGAGAAATCTGAAATGGGTAAAACAGCTCAGGTATGAGAAAATTAGCCATTTTTCTCATTTTCTCAGGCTTACCTGTTGCTTTGTACAGTTCTTTAAGGTGTCCCTCTGGTAACCGTATCTGATGGACTGTCAGGTCTACGGTGCCACCGCCACTGTCCACTACCACATACTTGTCACCTGGTACAAAAACAGCCAACCTTTAGATAGACCACTTGTCCATCGTGTCCTGGAACAAGCTGGCAGGATGACTTGGTGTACCCAGCTAAGCGCCAACAACACTCATTAGTACAATAGTTTTGCTAATTAGTCACACAGTGAGTTATTCATGACTAAAGAGATGAGATAGTGTCTGCCCAGAAGTGCCGGTTAGCATGGATGATGAACCCAGATGAGTGAATCTTTAGGACTAAGGCATTCAGGTCATGCGCTGCTGCATACCTGGCACGTGTGGACCACTTCCTGCCAAGTTAATAGCACCATCAAATGACCTGCTGTTTAGCACAAGACTCACTCTGGAACTGGTGAGTTCCAATTCCTACTTTTCTTCTGAAGAACCTATATGGTTTTAGAACATGCAAAATGACAGCTCTAAAAAGAGCTCTCCCTGGGTGAGTGGTCTGTAAAACCAACTGATTTGGAACATTTTCCAAAAGTACAAAAGGAACAAATAGAAATGCATTTTTGCCAGCAGCCCCCCACCCCCCACCCCCCGACACACACACAACCCAGCAGGGGCAAAGGACATTTAAGGATGCTACCTTCCTCCAGCTCGGACCAGATTTCTCCTATGACGTTCTCCACCAAAAAGGTTCGACTCTGCCGATTACGTCGTACGTGTTCCTTAGCTAGTGGCCAACAGAAAGAAAATAACGACGGGTAAGAAAACATGAAAGAGCTGGCAGTCACCTGCAGTCAGTGGAGGTAAAAGAGCATGGGAGGTTTAGGAACAGAACATTTGGTGATACTTGATCAAAATGATTACATAAATGCAACATAGGGAATGACAAAGTCAGCTCTTCCAGAGCAAGTAGCTATTTCCACCAGCCTTCATCTATTCATCTGCCTGGCAGCTTTGGCCAGTGCCCTGCTGAAACGCTCACCCTGATGAGATTCCCTTCCTCCAGGGACACTTTCAGGGGAATGCGAATAAAATAGGCCAATTTCCTGGCTTTGCTGCCCCAGTGAGGAGGCTGTCTGCCAAGCAGACTTCAGTGCGCTTGGTTAAATAATTTCACATCAGGCAGCTTTGTCTGATACAAGGAATGCGGGGTATGTTTTCCTAATCTGGGTCCTGGATAAACGGCCAGGAGCCCTTTCCAGACCCCGTTGAAGTCGACATGCTCTTCAGCCACAAGGTGGCGCTTCAGCCGCAAGGTGGCGCTTCAGCCGCAAGGTGGCACGGCTGAACCTAGAAAAGTCGGCGCTGCCTTTTTCCAGCACACCCGGGGACAACCTGGGGGTGGCTCGGGGTACTCAGTGGCTGTGACTCGCATGGGTATTTCATCTCCCGCAGGCCTCCTGACAGCCCCGTGAGGCGGACAGGCACAAATCATATCGCCCTGTGTTCAGACGAGGAAACCAGGTCAGGGAGGTCAAGGGACTTGCAGTTCCCACGACTCTGTCTTGCAGCCTGAAATGAACCCTCAGACCACGGATCCCCTCTGCCTTTGAGATTTAACAATTTAGAGTGGAGTCTGAAAAAGCAGAATACGAATGTTAAGAGGTGGGACAGGTGCTGTGAGAGGGAGCCTGGGAAGCAGCAGAGCGCAGGCACTGTGGGAATTTGGGCGAATCGCTTAACGTCTCTCACAGGCAGAGCAGGGACCGGCCGTGTGATTTATCCTCAGCACCCACTGCGACACCAGGCGCACAGCAGGTGATAAGGAAGGCAAACCACCAAGTATGAGACTGGGAACCCAACACATGATCACTACCGTGAACAATTGAGAGCAATCCTGGTTTTACAGACGAAGGCTCTGTCCCCACTCTGCTGTCCCAGCCCACAAGTGTCCTCCCGACCCAATTTTTTAGTCCCGAAGCCCTACAAATCCATCTATTGCTGGTTATCCAATAAAGAACCCTTGACCCTCCAGCCTCCTTCAGCAAGGAGCACGGTGTTTGCAAAACATCTTCTCTGGGGATTAGAATGGCAAACATCGGGCCAGCCTTAAGTTCCTCAGGCTCTGGTTTACAGCGGAGAGGCCGCCCCCCCACCCCCCATTAAAGAGTTCCCGCGGGCCTGGGAGGGATCTCCAAACTCAGGGCTTCTCTGCTGTTCCCAACACCGGGTCCAGATGAATTTATATTGCACACCTTGTAGTGGGCATTGGTTTTCTAAAACAATCTAGGTGACTAACGAAAATGGCATCCATAAAAAACGGCCTAGTGAGGCGAATAAAACATGTTCTAAGCTTCAGAAAATGATCTCATTTTTCGGGCAAATTAAGCCCAAGATTGTGAAAACTGTAGCCTTTTCTAATCTCATTAAGTCTTATTGGAGTAAAATAATACCGACAGCAAACCCTGCAGTGCTGGGGGCAGAGTGCCAGCTCTGGTCTCCTCAGTGGTGGCCACTGGGCAGGGAGGAGCATCGGAGGGCAGCAAACAGCCAGGGGGTCTCGGGGTGTTAATGCCATCCTGGGTATCCCGGATTAAATGCTCTGCCAGGCCTCGGCACATAGCAAGCACCCCGTCCTTCCGGGAGACAGGTTCCCACCGTAAAGCAAGTCTGAGACAGAGCCCCTGTCTCACTGCCCCTCTGAGGGATGGTGGCCAACAATTTGAGGATTTCAAAAACCAAAGACACCCCTCTGAGCACAGGAAACAACAGTAAATCCCACAAGGCACAGCACACAGACACAGGGCAGTGTGAGGGTAGGTAGGATATGTTACAGAAAGGGAACCAAAAACTGAGCTCTTGGGGAAGGCAAGCATTCAAAAAAAGTTCCCCCTCAAATGTGAATGTTATACTTAAGAAGTGTCAAGGAATGCTGTGTTGAATTAGCTAATTCTGACATGAGCTGCTGTTCATGAACAATTGCGTAAGAATCAGCACATGAAATACACAGCCCAGTCAGTCACTCCTCTTTTTTCCAGTTACAACAATGAAGAAGGAAATTTAAATAACGAGATCATCCTGAGTATTTAAAACATGAATGCATTGGATTTAGTTAGCAGTGAGGCCAGCCTTGGCATGCTGGGGAGGCCAAGCATTGTGAGAAAGAGGCACATCAAGCCCTCAGACTTAGAGGGAAGCCCGTTTCCATTCATTCTGGGTGACTCAGATCCAGGGTGCGAACACATGGCCCCAGCAGGCTGAGGCAGCCGCCTGGGGACAAGCGAACTTCTTGACACTGTCTCGTGGCTGAGGCTCACAGACGCCTCCATCCTGGGTTTAAAATGCAGAGCAGTGGCTGCCGGGGCAGAGTCACCCTGTGAAGAGGAAGAGAGACCTGTCTGGGCAGGAATGTGTGTCTGCAAAGCGTGAGCCTGGGTCCCAGCACCCTGGGCAGTGCAGAGACAGGCGTTGGGACGAGGACCAAGAAAAGCTTGGGACCAACCAGTGACTGTCCTCACTGATGGCATCCCTCTCCTCCTGGGCCTGGGCCTTGCAGGGCAGGATGGAGATGGGCTTGGGCGATGGGGGGTTTTCTGTCCTCGGAGCCCTCACCCGGGCACAGAGCTCAGAGCCGGGGCGCACAGCGCCACCTCCCCAGCTCCCATGCTCACTCACGTGGCTCTGAGTGATCCAGGGTGAATGCAGACTCCGTGGCCCTGGACAGACCGACGGAGCCCTGCATTCCAGGGAAAACAGTCCTGAGGCACAAGATTGTGAGCAACTTGCATATAGTAAACATGAAAGAGAAAAAGGCCCTTAAAATGCCCATCCGGGTCTCCATGGGCGGTGCTCCTTCCCACAGCCAAATGAGCATCAGCCCCTCAGGAAAAGTCAGCCCTTTCCATCTCTAGGTTCAACTCTCGCCAGGTTTATAGTTAAGACACATAATGAGCTCATCACACACGAAGCGGCCCCAATGAGTGAGTCAGCAATAAATCAACAATCTTAATGGAGGAATTAATAACAAGCAAGTGGGATTAGATTAAGAATCAGTTAATAGAGAGGAGAGATTAAACGCCCAGTAAAATGCAAGGCCGAGAGCCGCTCTCAGGCCACCCTTGGGTTCTTGGAGAGAAGTGCCCTCCCCTAAGGCACTTGGGTGGGTGACAAACTAGGGTAACCACTGCTGAGTTTATGGGGGTCCTTGGAGGGGCCAGGTAGGGGGTCTGAGCACAGAGGTACTTAAGGGCCAACCTCCTTCAGAAGCATCTTGATTTCTCACGACCGCACTGAGTGCCTTTAAAACTCCAAGGCACAGAAACATGCAGGGGGCTGGAGGGAAGACAGCGGGGAGGGGGAGAGAGAGAGCAGGAGGTACCCTGTGCAAACCCAGCTCCTACTGTGTCACTGGAGCTGTACCCATTGACCGCGGCCTTGCTGCTCAGCTCGATCATCTGGTGCAACCGCAGCTTCCGGCAGTAGATGGAGGCCGCCTCGGGCTCCAAGGCAATGATGAGCTGCTCTGAGTTCTCGGGGGAAGCCAGGCCTGCCTGGAAGACAGAAGGCAAGACTGTGACCCAGGGTCCCAGGCCAGGACCCCTCCAAGGACACCCACGCCTTGGGCTGACACCCTGCAAGGAAGGGACACTCACACTCTGCTTGTTTGGGAAATTCCCTCCACAGGCCTCTCCAGAGCCTAAAATCGGGGGTGATCGGGTGCTGGTCCCCAAGCCAGGTACCCAAATGTCACAGAGTGGGGAAAGAAAATGTACCAGCACCCTTGGGAAATTCCAGGCTCTGTGAGCCTCAGGGCCTCCTGCATTTGGGGCCTGCTTGGCCCAGAACTGAGAAGCACAAAGGGGCAAAGGACTGAAAACTTTGAAAATCACCACGGGATGGAAGGCCAATGGTCTGTTTCCGGTTCTGTTCCAAGGCCCAGGCCCAGGACTAAATGGTCTGACCGAATCGTAGCAAACCCCGATCTTGGGTGGCCTAGGAAACAGAAGGGCCATCACTGGGCCTCAGCTATGCAAGCGTCTGGTTCTGTTGTGTGGGAATCTGACCTGTTATCTCCAGAGCACCAGGAGGGCCCCAGGAGAAAGCCCCCCCGGAATCCCACAGAGTCCCCATTTCCTAGAGTGCAGGGGGAAAGGCCACTGACAGTTGTCTTATTCAAAGCCTCTATCCCTTTCACAGCAGAAATGCTTCTGCCCCGTGACACCTGGCTTGTTCCAGTCACAGCCCCTCCAGCCTTCACGAAGAGCAGCCAGGAGGCTCCGGGACCAGCCTTCTGAGGATGCTCAGAGACACAGCCTGGCTTGGCCTCTCACAGCCTTGACCCGGAGCACGAGATCTAGCTTGCTTGTTGGAGCTGCCCAAGCTCGTGGCTTTCCTTGGTCGCCGGCACAATGGGAAATAAAAACTGGCTCCTTCTATCACCACTGTTTGCTGTCTTTGCTGCCATTTCCAAGGAAACCTGGGATGCGCCCTCGTGTGGCACCCCTTTGGAGAAGTCTCCCAGGTCTCCCCAGGCCCCGGGGGGTTAATGGACTCATCTCGTCAACCAGGGACAAAGGTCTGCCTCATGTCACACAGGTACAATGACCCGGTGGGGAAGAGCTGGCCTAGAGTCACGGGCATGCGCGGAAGGAGCTTAGGAGGGTCCATTACTGGGCAAGGAGGGGAGGGGAGTTCAGCTTAGACACTAGAAATGCCTTTCGTCCAACGCCTTCACTCTGTGAAGAAAGAAACCAAGGCTCGGAGAGGTAGGGCAACCAACTGTCCCGGTTCCCTGGGGCGCGGGCCTTTCAGTGCTAAAACCGGGACAGTCTGAGGCTCCAGGGTATCCCAGAGAAGTGGCGGAGCAGCCCAGGCCCAGGCCTTGAGCCTTGCAGACCAGCTCTTTAATTGGTTCTCAGCTCTCCTGCTCTCAGTAACTCCAGGTACTGGGGTAGGGCCCGGGCCTCTGTGCTTTGACAAAACCCGCGGGTGCCCCTAATACTCCTGAACTGGTCTGAAGGTACGCTCTCTACTCATTTACTCTGCGACAGTGCTGCCTAGACCTGCTGCCATTCATCTTCCCTAATCACCACACCCCCAAACGAGCCAGTTAATTATGTCTTAATGAGATACCATCAGCCGGCAGGTGACTGAAAATCTCCACTGTGCCGAAACCATGAATGCCTCGCAAGGGCAGAACCCGTCTGGACTGAATTACAAAACCAGATGGAACCGCACACGCCTACACCCTCCGCCAGGAACCCGCCTCCTTCCTGCCTTGTACCCTTGGCTGAGGCCGACCACATGGGCAGCATCTGTGCCCATCAGCAGGGTGCCCAGGTCAAAGAGGCCAGGTCTGCCCTTAGCTTACACGGGTCCCTAGGTTAGTGACACAGATGCGTGACAAGATTTCCCCATCCAAGGGAATGAAGGTGCCCCCTCCCCCAGCCTCACTTTCTCACAGGGTCTCCTCAGACATCCTCAGCACAAAGGCAGACAAAGGTTAAAATGCCCGATGAAATAGGACATGGGTTACACGTGTCAGGTGCCACCAGGAACAGTGAAACCTCTGAACCTTTACCCCCAGGATCCCAGAAGAAGAAATCCAAAGTGACACCAGGAGGAGCCCCGTCTACAGAACAGCGCTCATGGACTGGTTCTTCTATCCTCATGGGTTTGTACGGAAAGCCAAGGCCCTCCTAGAACAGAAGCTCATAGGCCCAGCTCCCACAGCATGGGCTGAGGAAGAAGGAGAGACGCGTTACAAAGCAACAGTGGGCCCTGGATGTACAAGCCTCTCCTCCAAAGTTCAGGATGGAGGATAAGCTTGGAGGAGGCTGGGGCGGGGGGATGCAGAGCAGAGTGGTGCCCAGGACTCAGTGTGGAGGAAAGGCACGGGCCCTGCCCACTCAAAAGGCACATTCCTGTCACTGTGTCCCACTGGGATGTCAACCAGCCAGGCAGCTCCCACGTGGCTGGTAAGAGCAACAGGGGCCTGGGCCCAGCGGGAATGGGGACGGCAGGCGACAAAGGAGAGAAGAAAATAGACTTCCTTGTTCCCCTCCATGCCTACCCAGAAATTCTGAGCAGGATCTCTAACTTAGATGTGAAATATCTATGTGGAAAATCACATCAAGGGGTCCAGTAAAATGTAACATTTTACTCCAGGCTCTTCACTCAAGGGCGTCCGAGGGTACCTGGTGTGTGACTGAGACCACCCCCCAACTGGATGCTCCCACATCCTGAAGATGTGAAAGACAAGCAGGCTGGCCTGAATCTGCCCCAAACAGCCATGGGCTGCACCCCTCGGGGGGCCTTTCACCTGTCCCTCCCCAGCTGGGCTGGCCTCAGCTCCACAGCAAAAGCTTTGACCCATTTCCATGGGGAGTTCCCCACAGTACCCTGCTCAGGATGCAGACAGAAGCAGAGGTGAAGAGGACCCCAAACCAGAGGGGAGGGGAAAGGCAAGGTCAGTGGGGGCCCCGGCAGTGCCTGGGAGACCCAGGACAAAGTAACCACACTCCTTTGCTTAAGCCAGCCCTCCTGTCCACTCCCCAGTGAGGGTGAGGGGCCGTGTCCCTACCCGCAAACTCTCACAGAGGCCACAGGGAGAGGGGAGGGGGAGGCAAAGGGAGGCAGCTGCCTCTGCACAGATTCCCAGTCACCAGGAGGCTTCCCGGAGCTGCTGGTGGGCTCCAAGAGAAGGAGGAAACGCGAACGTCTCTGCCAGACTCTCAGAAACCCAGATGTCTTTATCTCTGAGAGAAGGATCCAGTGCCCTGAGATGTAAGCTTTGTTTCCGCATGAAAACACTTGCCATCCTTCTCAGCAGAAGCCCTCTGGCCTGGCAGCTGGCAGGAGACCTGGGGGTCTTTTCCTGGGATCAGGCCAGGGTCAACCGGGGCAGGAGAGCTCTCTCTCCGCTTTCAATAATTCTGCCTCCGGAGCTGGTATCTCAAGGCCACTGTTCCGTTCCAGTGTGAGCTCTCCCTCTGCTCGGCCCCCGGCCCAGCACCTAGCATATTCTGCCCCCGACTATAGATCCAGCCTCTCCCACAAGATGGTGCACTTTCTAAGGGCAGCAGTCAGGTCTTCTTGCCCCGGAGCACACAGTAGGTGCTCAGAGGGCAGATGCCGAATGAATGAATCACTCATCCCTCCAGCCAGCCTTTATTCTGCAATTTCTGGCCCTTCTCATGAGAGCATTTCTAACATGACCCGAGGATGCTGCAATCAGAAAGCGTCTGAACAAGGAGGTTGCTACCCCACTTGACTTCTCCACGAATCTGGGCCAGCAAGAGCTCCACCGTAGTAGTTTTTAGCGCTCTGCTTCCTGGTCACAAGCTCCACCTGAAAGGACCAGGTGGGTGAGAAGACCGCACTCCAGGGAGGCCGAGGCGTGCGCAGTTACCACCTCGACCACTGCTCCTTGGTCCTGCCGTCAGCCAGGCAAATCCGCCAGGGGCTGTGTCCACAGCTGAGAAAACAGCCAGACCAGCGGAGTGCTCAGCTGGCCTGGTGTCAAACTGCAAAGAGCTACAGCTGCACGGCTTCTGAGAGTCATGGGGTTGGCTTTCTTTCCTGATGTGATTATTTTTCACTGCAGTTTGTTCAGAAAGGGAGGCAAATGCAAGCTGCGACTCCGTGTTAGAGGAGATCATCGTACGTTGGGGAACATCATTTATTTAACAGGTTTCTGGAACCTACTAGAGTTACACATTTTCGGCAAAATGCCTCTAGAAATACACTGGACTACCTCCTCTGCATGATGTGCTCAGGATGCAGGGGAACTGTCTCCTCATTCTGGGTCTTTTCTGAGGCCTCAGAAGAGGCATCAGCTGTCCCTTCTGCCACCGTCTTTTCACTGAATGCTCTTAAAGGGTCTAAAGCTGCCCCGAGGCTGTGGATTATAAAAGATGGAGACTTAACCCACTTTCTCAACAATCACTTGACAGCAGAGGAGTTTTGGAAGTTTCACAGATGAAACTGTCCCCATGTCAAGTGCTGGGCAGCCCTCACTGGCAGTGAATCTCAGTCCTCCAAGTGCAGGCCCCAGGCCCACCCCCTGCAGGCCTGCTTCTCCACGGGAGATGCTGCCCAGAGACTGGCTGTGGTCCAGGCCTCTTCCCTCTCCCCCAGGCCGGTGGAGGATGACGTTCAGCCTCCATGTGACTGTGCCATGAACTTGGGCTCGGGAGGCCTCCCATGAGCCCGGAAGGAGGGGCTCCACTTGCCACAGGCAAGTGGGGTGGACAGACCAGTTTTCCAGCTGCTCTGACGGAGAACCATCCTACCTCCTCATCCTTCCTCATCTGTCAGAAGCCAGGCCACAGGCAGCAGCACTTCAGGTGGAAGGGCTGGTGGGCACTCTCAGATTTCAGAAGCTGGGCGGGCCAAGAACCGTGCCTTTTGCTCAGGTTCTGTATTTATCAGGTTTCTCCAGAGAAACAGAGTCAGTAGGATGTATGTATATGTAGAAAGAGATGTATTATAAGGAACTGGCTTACACAATTATGGAGACTGTCAAATCCCAAGACCTCAGTCGGCACGCTGGACAGCCAGGAGGGCCGATGGTATAATTCCCTTGCCAGCAGGCTCAAGACCCAGGAGGAGCCGATATTTCAGTTGGAGTCCAAAGGCAGGGGGAAACCAATGTTCCAGTCTGAAGGCAGGCAGGCAGGCAGGAAGAATTCCCTCTCATTTTATCTAGGAAGGTTCAGCCTTTTGTTCTAGTCAGGCCTTTCACTGATTGAATGAGACCCACCCATCTTAGGGAGGGCAATCTGCTCTAGTCAATTGATTTAAATGTTCATCTCATCCTAAAACACACACACAGCAACACTCAGAATGATGTCTGACCAAATATCTGGGTATCCCTAGGCCCAGTCAGGTTGACACATAAGAGTAACCATCACAGGTATGCATCTTTCTTACTCTGCATAATAAATGGGAGGTGAGGAGGGAGAGTTGGAGAGATGCTAATTTTGGAGAGTAGCAAGCTCCATTTCCATCTTGTCATGAAGACTCTCCCAGAGGACAGGCTAAAGAGGGTGCCCCTCATATGCCACCTGCCCCTTGCCAGAAGTACAAATGGCTTCAATGAACCACTTGGATGCAAGTGATTTGAGAGCAGGGCTCCTGTCCTATGACTCGAGCACCTACCACAGTCCTGGCACAGGAGGCCCCCGGCACAGGCTGTTTAATGAATAAATGAATGAGTGAACAAAGAATGAATGAATGGTACCTGCCATCTTAAAATCCATCCAGTGACTGTAAACTGAACACAAGCATCAAATCAGAGCTACAAAGGGCCAGACATGAAGCTGCACAGACACTGTCCTGGACAAACATCACCCGGCATGGAGAAGACAGGCCGATCCACAGGGTGTCTCTGGGCCTCAGGAAGCAAAGTCCCCCATCCCCTCCATCCATGCTGGCCACCTGGGCCCTGCCCAGGAGCTGCTGGCCCTCCTACCGCCTGAGGTGCCAAAGCCTAGAGGACGCCACACCCCCCTCAGCCTGGTTTCCCCCTTGGCCTCCCCAGTGTAAGGGGCCTCTCCCCACACCGGCCCCACCCTCTCAGAGAGGCAGTCCTTGAAGAGCCGGCCCAGGGCTCCATGAGCCCCGACCAACCTACAAGTCACCGCACCTCTTTCTTTTTCAGGCTAAAAATAAGAACTGTTCCCTTTCTGGGTCACATGGTTGTTGCTGAAGTCTTCCCATGGGCTGGAAAATGAAAGTCAGAACCATGATTCTTGAGTATCCTTCCTGGGAAAACTCAGGATCCCAGGCTGTGTCTTAGCAGACAGCCATGTCCCAGTGTCCCGTCTTTCTTTGGACACTGCCTGAAGGCTGACACCTGATGCCCAGGGCTCCCATGGACAGTGAAACTGCATTTGTGTCTCTTCCTTTTTAAAGAAGTTGCCTCTTTCTGGAACTTCCACCTTCTTCCTTCCTCCCTATAAAAACAAATCTATTTCTGGCAAACACGAAGACTGAGCCAGATTCTCACGCTGAAGAGAGGCAGGGAAGGGAAGGGAAGGACGGGAACGGGGAGCACGGGCCGGCGGGGGCGGAACACTGCCCTTCCTTGAACGCTACGGGCCGCCTGGAGTAAAGCCTCAAGCGTCCAGGACAATTCAGGACGCCAAGGTGCCTGGGGCCATTTGACCGTGTTCAGAGATCAGCGTTGGCTAGATGGGCGTTTTGAAAGGAAAGGTTTATATTTATACATGTGGCCACAGACTCAACATCAAAGGTGTGTCTCCAGGGAAAGGTGGCTCTCTCCGGAGAGGTGTGGCAGGCGACAAGGGGACATCTATGACCTTTGTGACTTTCCCTAGCCCACTCAGGTTGAAGGCTCTGAAAACTGATTCTCAGCACAGACTTGACCCAGGCCCCAGGGCCGGCTTTCATTTATTAACCCAGGGGACTAAGTCGCCGGGACCAGAACAGCAGGTCAGTGCGGCCTGCCATTCTTGCCATGAAGTCAGACACTCGTGGAAGCCCCGTCGTGGCACAGGCTGTCGGCAAACAACGTGAGGGTTGGAGGCCACGAGGGTTTTGGCACCCGTGGTGCCCCCGGCACCCATGAGGGATGGGCTGGCCGTCGACGCTGGAATGCTCTGTTTCCATGGCGCCATGTTGACTGGCACGCTCCCTAACTGTACCACTGCCCTCACCCAGCTGTGGGTGTCCTCCACCAGGCAGGTCCAGCAGCCCTCTCCCCTGTCTGGGGCGCCCGTACATGCCGTGCTCCTGTGTTGCTCCTAAGATGAACCGTGCAGAGGACAATCGTACTTCCTTTATTTCCCAGCTGCATATGTGCAGCTTTCAGCCTCCACCAGGCTGATGTGCCTGGTCCATGGCCATTGGCCTTGTCTTTATTTCTTCCTTGTTCAAATAGTCTTGTTCCCCAAGCCTTTTCCTTGAGGGTCTCACTTCCATTCGCCCACAGAGAAATACCTCTGAACCTCAGTTTGCAACCCTGGCCCTAAGGAACCTACAGGGGCAACAAGACCTGGAAATGAATAAAATTAGAAGGAAAACTGAGCCCAGCCCCTTCCCTTGTCCGTCTGACCCCCGCTGCTCCCCCAGGAGGAAGCTGAGGAATGGGAAGGCTCCTGGCCCCCCGCCTGTGGGAGACCCCTCGCTGCCTCCCCAAGGAGGCCTGTGAATGCTGGGGGACCCTGGAGTGGGGTGACAGCCACTGCCAGGTGCATCTTGGGCCCTGCCCGCCCCCAGCCCCGCACTTACCTGGTAGGCAGCTTGTCTCATGAACTGCTTGGCGGGCTGTTTCCAGATGGCAGGCACTGTGATAACCCATCTGACATCAGAGTTCTCGAACTCTGAACCCGTCTGATCACTCAGCTCCTAAAGCCAAGGAAAATGCAGCAGGTCAAGTGGACAGAGCTGGTCCTCCTGTGGCTTTGCTGAAAATCCAGGCTTCCTGGCTGTGAACTCTTGGGGCATCTATTCCGCGGCCCCCCGAATTTATCAGCGTCAGGAACAAGTCTGTTTTCCGAATATACAGCAAACAGGGAGCTCCCAGCTCCTTCCATTCCCTGGATGTGGCTGCAGGTGGGAGACGGGCAGATCGGAGGCCTTTGGCCACTTCCTAGTCATGTGACTTAGGGCAAGTGACAACTTCTCAGGCCTCAGCTTTCTTATCTGTGCAGTAGGGATAATAATAAGCTCATACACTTCTTGGGAGGATTGATAATTTCCTGAGAGCTACACTTCCTGACAGCTTGCTCCAGTGTCAACCTTGTTAAACCCTTTCCGTACCTCAGCCGCATTAATCCACTTGAGAATCCTGTTAGGAAGAGATGAGCGCCGCCCCTCTTCTACAGGTGGCAAACTAAGGCCTAGATACGTTCGGTATCTTTGTGATGATTGTCCAGCTAGAAAGTAGCAGAGCCAAAGTTTGGACCCAGACGCAGGTCTATGTTGACTTGAAAGGCCAAGGTCTTAACTGAATTGTTACGTTTGGTCTCGTACCTGAACAGCGTCCGGCCCACAGGAATGCTTAACGACTGACAGCGTTTCTTATCAGAGTTGTCACTGTCACCCACCTTACTGCAGGCCTAGCACATCAGGGGAGTTTTCCTGGCAGGATGGGAAGGGTAGGAACAACGTGACCTAAGCAAGAGCCGTGCTGCCCTTGACTTTCAGTTAATGTAAAACCTATCTACAAAACAGAAGCAGACTCACAGACATAGAGCTCCGACTTGTGGTTGCCAAGGACAGAGGGATGGGGAGGTAGGGGAGAGAGAGGGATGGACTGGGACTCTGGGGTTGGTAGATGCAAACTACTGCATTTAGAATGGCTAAACAACAAGGTCCTACTGTATATGCAATCTCCTGGGATAAACCATAAAGGGAAAGAATATTAAAAAAAAAAAGATGGCGCAGTGGTGGAGAGTCCCCCTGCCGATGCAGGAGACACGGGTTCGTGTCCCGGTCTGGGAAGATCCCACATGCTGCGGAACGGCTGGGCCCGTGAGCCGTGGCCGCTGAGCCTGAGCGTCTGGAGCCTGTGCTCCGCAACGGGAGAGGCCACAACAGTGAGAGGCCACACACACACAAAAAAGAATGTCTATATGTGTATAGCTGAGTCACTTTGCTGTACAGCAGAGATGGGCGCAACATTGTAAATCAACTCTTCTTCAAAAAAAGAAAATCAGTGGGACCCATGTGGAAAAACAGGACGGGTGGAAGCATCAGAGGTTTCCACCAGGCCCAGGTAGACAAAATATGTCTCTAGAATAGCTCTCAGGCTCAGTATTCCCACAGGTAAAATGGGAAGAATAACACTAACCCACAGCATTACTGGCAAGATTAAATGAGAACACACAGGGAACATCCGGCCCAGAGAAGACCTGTGACTGATGCTTGTTCCCCGTTCTGCTCCCCTCCTGTTGCCACATTCACCAGACAAATCTGAAATCAAACCTAAACACACACTAATGTGCTTCTGCATCAAAGTCCGCTCTGGGGACATGTTTCAGAAGATTAATAGGCTGGCGATTTTTTTCCTAATGGGTATCTCATTTTCTCTATTGTTTCACATAGTTATCTTGGGGCTGACCCACCCTCTCACTGAACTAACTTCCTCTTTGATCAGTAAATTTTTTTTCCCTTTTAAAAAAAACTTTTCATTTTTCATTGTGAGAAAATACACGTAACATAAAATTTACCATCTTAACCATTTTTAAGTGTGTGGTTCAGTACATTCACTAAACGTTTTTTTAATAAACATGTTTTTAAAAACATCTCTGCTTTAGACCAAAATGAAACAAATTTTTTTTTAAATTGAGGCATAACTGATTTACAATGTTGTGTAAATTGCTGGGGTACAGCAAAGCGATTCAGATAGATATATATAGATATAGATATAGATATATGAATGAATATATATATAGATATATATATGAATGAATATATATGAACATATATATATATATATATGTTCTTTTTCAGATTCTTTTCCATTATAGGTTATTACGAGATAGCGAATATAGTTCCCTGTGCTATACAGTAGGTCCTTGTTGTTTACCTATTTTACATATAGTACTGTCAAACTCCTAATTTAAATCCCAAACTCCTAATTTATCCCTCCCCATCCCTTCCCCTTTGGTAACCATAAGTTTGTTTTCTATGTCTGTGGGTCTATTTCTATTTTATATATAAGTTCATTTGTATCATTTTTTTAGATTCCACATACAAATGACATATGATATTTGTCTTTCTCTGTCTGACTCACTTCAGTTAGTGTGATAATCTCTAGATCCATCCATGTTGCTCCAAATGACCTTATTTCACTGTTTTTAATGGCTAATATTCCATTGTATATGTATACCGCATCTTCTTTATCCATTTATCTGTCGATGGACATTTAGGTTACGTCCACGTCTTTGCTATTGTAAATAGTACTGCTATGAACACTGGGATGCATGTATCTTTTTGAATTTGCATGTATCTTTTCATCTTTTCCAGATATTTGTCCAGGAGTGGGATTGCTGGTGAAAGAGCCAGTTTTTGTTTGTGTTTATTTTTGTTTTTTTCATCATGTTTTATTTCCTTGCAGGTCTGCACTGGGCTTTAAAAGCAGGTGAGCATGTGATGGGTTGGGAGGGATTCTAAGCGTGGTGCCTGTAACCATCCAGGCTATTTTTAAACTCTTTAAACAGGAAAAGGCTCAAAGATGAATGATGGGCTTCCCTGGCTGTACGGAAAGTTGTCTGATGAGCTGTTTGTTCGTCAGCGGGTGGAGATCAGCATGGAAGGGAAGGAACCTGGCACTGACTGAACATCTCACGTCAGGCACTTTCACTGACTGTCCCTCGTGAATAGTGAGGCTGCTCCAGGGACGTGATTTCTGAGATATTCTACTTGAGCTTATTCTGGTCCAATATGCAATAGTCCCCCCTTGCACTGAACCCACCTGCCCCTCAAACACCAGCCAGCCTCTTATGCAGGGCCTAGTTCCTATACACCTCCTCAAACAGCTCTTCTGCATGGAATTTCTTTACAACGTGTTCCCTGCTCAGAGAAGGTTCCGGAAGCTTCTGGCTGAGCCGACAGGTCCACAACCACCCACCTACCCAGGCCCGTGCCTGACCTCTGCCCCCTCCACCTCCTCCCTCCCTTGAGAGATGGGCTGTTCACGCCTTTCTTCTTGGCCAACTTGAACCACACTCGTAGAAAGTCGTAGACTTTCTCAAGTTCTACATGTTCCCTGAGTCCCCACGACTGCTCCTCTTATTCTGGAGGCCCCCACCTCCCTCTGTGCCTTCATCTTTCTCCAGGCGCTGAGCCCATCCCTCTGAGATCCTTTTCTTCAGGCCGACAGAGGTCCACCTCCTCTCCTGCTTCGCTGTCTCCTGGGCCAATGGCGGCTTCCCTTCCACAGGTCCCCGCCGGCCTTACTGCTCCTGCCTCTGGCTGGTCACCACCTTCTTCCTGAAGCGAAGCCAGCCCATCTCCCTCCCACTTCCTTCCTTGGAATCCTCTCCCCACCCCTTTTCATGGAAGAATTTTTTCCCAGGAACCACTCCCTCCCTCCACCCCACCACGTTTATCTCCCTGGTTTTCATGTTCCTCAAATGACCCCGCAGTTGGGAGTCTCAGCCTCGCCCTCAGCCCTCGGACAGACTTGCTTCAGGATCTGAGTGAGCTGCTAACATATCACTCTCCTCCACCTCAGGACCACGTGGTCTCCCCTCCTCTAATGCTATCCTTGTGGCCATGGCAACCCCTGCGAGAAATCCTTTGAGGGCTCCCCACGACCCAGGAAGAATTCCTTCGTCTGGCCTTCGAGGCTTCACACGATCTCCTTTGGAGCTTGCTGTTCCTGCTCTCTGCAGCCTTGCCCTTCGTCTGCTCCAAACTGTCTGCTTCCCACAGCGGTTTGCTGTTTTCTTTCCACTGAGCTGTGCCTGGGCCGTTCCACCAGTGCAAAAAACATCCGCCCTTCCAGCTGCCGCCTGTCAGAGGCCCGCAATCCCTCTCTTCCGGGGAGGATTCCCTGCTGCTGCCCTTGGGCAGAACCTCTGCCTTCACCGAACACTCAACACCCACGGTTACCCCCTCATGACACCCACCCATCGACTGTATGCACTGGGTTTCTTTCCACGTGGCCAGAATTTGCATAGCACCTGGCTCACAAAAAGTACTCAAAACAAGAGGTACTTGAATGGATGAAAGCAGTGTTACGACCTCACTTCTTTGTCTCCCTCTAGCCCTATTTCTAGAATTCTATTCTACTCTATTTCTAGAATGCACTAAATTTCTTCTAGCAATCACATAATACCAAATACTTCTGAAGTTCCGAATTCTTTTTGGATAGAGATCAATACACGAGGCTCTTGAATCATCTGATCTACACCCACTCATCACCATGCCTGTGGGAGGGGACACTGAGTGGATGGCTAGATTCCATTTGGAAATTAGCCATTTTCTTAATTCTGGGCCATCACTGAACAAACCTTTGCAAGGGCAAACCAAGGGGGCTTATTCACCTGGTCAGCTTCTTCCATGGGGTCTGGGGTGGGGGGCATGGAGGAGAGGGGGGACAGCAGCAACTATTTACCAAGTAAATAGTTGCTGAGCCCCCAGGGAGGCATTTAACATCTAATATTTCACTTACTATCAAACGACCCACGAGGCACAGTTACCTGACCCCCTTTTCATGTTAGGAACGTGGGTATCAGAGAGAACGAGCACCTTGCCCAAGATCGCACAGCTGCTGCGTATGTCTCCCACCTTTCTTTATTTTGTTTTACTGAGGTATAATTCACATACCATAAAATTCACCTTTTTAAAGTGCACAGTTTGGGACTTCCCTGGTGGTGCAGTGGACACGGGTTCATGGCCAATGCAGGGGACGCGGGTTCGATCCCTGGTCCAGGAAGATGCCACGTGCTGCAGAGCAACTAAGCCCGTGCGCCAAGACTACTGAGCCTGCGCTCTAGAGCCCGCGAGCCACAACTACTGAAGCCCACGTGCATAGAGCCCGTGCTCCGCAACAAGAGAAGCCACTGCAATGAGAAGCCCGCACACCACAATGAAGAGTAGCCCCCGCTTGCCGCAACTAGAGAAAGCCCGCGCACAGCAACGAAGACCCAACGCAGCCAAAAAGATAAAATAAAATAAAGTGCACAATTCAGTGGGTTTTAGTATATTCACAAGGTTGTGCAACCATCCCCGCTCTCTAACTTCATCACCCCCCAAAAGTAACCCATACCCCCTGGCAGTCACTCCTCTGCCACTCCCCCAGCCTCTAGCAACCACGAGTCTACTTTCTGTCTATGGATTTGCCTCTTCTGAACATCTCCTACAAATGGAATCATACAGTATGTGGCCTTTTGTATGTGGCTTCTTTCACTTAGCATAATGTTTTCAGGGTCCATCCACGCCATAGCAGGTGTCTACTTCATTCCTTTTTAAGGCTGAATAATATTGCAGTGTATGGGTGAATCCCATTTAGTTAACCATTCATTCACTGATGGACATGTGGGTTGTTTCTGCTTTTTGGTTATTATGAATAGTGCTGCTAGAAACATTCATGTACACGTTTATGTGTGAATATATGTTTTCGTTTCTCTTGGTACATACCTAGGACTGGAACTGCTAGGCAGATGGTCACTCCGTGTTTAACCTTTTGAGGAACCGCCAGGCTGTTCTCCACAGCAGCTGCACCATTTTCCCTTCCCACCAGCAGTGCACAAGGGCACATCCCACTTTCTGAATACAAAGCGCACATTCTTTGCCCCGAGGCTGTCCCTGCTCCCCTAGCTGGCAGGTGCCCCCTGCCCCAGCACAGGCTCTGGCATGTACCTACCTTCAGCGCCTGTTCCTTAAAGTAATTCAGGGCATAAGCAAAGATTTCAAGGGCTTTGATTTTCTTGCCATTTGCTGCCGTCAGGTCTGTATCCATGGTGAGGTCCTAGAGCCGGGACAGGAATGAAATGGTGAGAAGAAGGAGACACATGCCTTCTGGCTTTAAGCACTGTCACTTGGAGACCTGGGGAACCCAGTGAACCATGTCTGTGTTTCCTGGTGTTTGAGGGGCAGAGTAGGATGGCACGTCCCCCAGGACAGGGCTGGCAGCAATGTCCCCTTACTGTGTAGGAGGCCCTGGCTGCTCCCCTCAGCCCCCACCTCCACTGCTCCCTTCTTCCCTCCCTCCCTCCCTCCTTCTTTTCCTCTCTCCCCTGGATCCTCTGGGGGCAGAGGTTTCGGGGCAGCAACGGAGCCCAGGAAGAAAAAAAAAAAGGCAGCAGACGCCACTCTCGATGCAATTTACATACTATTTCCACATGACACACATGGTCACCCTTGGGAGCCCCCCCAATGGAAGTCTAGATAATCATACCACATCACTGATGTGCACGGTGCTAAACAGACACGAAGCTTTCACTTCCCGATGAGCTGCCAACCAAGTCACAAAAATAGAAGAGCTCCTATTTTAAGGCTTGTGCTGTCTAATCCACTGGGAGCCCGGCATCATTGCCTTCCTCCCTCTGCCAGAAGCTACAGCAGTTGCTGAGTGCAGTCCTTGGGTGTAAGATGCTCCGTGAGATGCCGGATGGGCTGCGGTCATTAAAAAATGATGAAAATAGTCCCCAGAGGGTGGGAATGGGCAGAGAGGGGAGCAAACCTCAGGAGGAAACCCCCAAGTCTCCTGGAAGCAGAAGACGCGTTACCACCAGGGAGAAAAATCAGTGTGGTCTCTGGATGGATCCGGGCTGGGTAATGAGTCTTTGCCTTTGGAGTGTGACGGGGTATCAAGCAGCTAAACCGGCCTTGTGGGGCCTGCCCGTCATCCTGACCCCTGCACACATGCTCACTCCTCCCACATCTGGGGCTCAGCAAAAACACCCCAGCTTTGGGGTGGTGGCTCCCACGCGGCTTCGAGGCATCAGGAAGCCACAGGCTTGGAACTGAAAAATTCAAATTGAAAAAATTCCTGGGCTTCCACCTGCAGGAGGTTCCTATTGGGCACTGAATCCCATCAGGTGAAACAGGAAGGATGCATTTTGAGCCGAAGTCAGTGTGCTTCAGAGAGAGACACACACACGGATGAGCACCGAGCCCTGGAAGGCAGGGTGCTGGCTGCAGCGTTTCCCAGTAACATTTGTTTTGTCGTCTGCAAACACTTAACAAGCAGACATATGAAAGCAATAAATAATAGAAGCTAGCAATTGACTTTAAGTAACTAAGGACCGACCAGCATGGTCCTGAGAGCTTTGTGTATTTTGATTCCTTTAATCCTTACAACATCCCCATAAGAAAAGCACTCTCCATGTCTCCATTTCACAGATAAGGTAAAGCAAGGCAAGGAGAGTCTATGTGACTTGGATTAACTATCTCAAAGGTGTCAGAGGTGGGATTTAAACCCAGGCCATCTGGCCTCATGGTCTGTGGTCTTAAACACTATCACCTTGGGGCTTCCCTGGTGGCGCAGTGGTTGAGAATCTGCCTGCCGATGCAGGGGACACGGGTTCGAGCCCCGGTCTGGGAGGATCCCACATGCCACGGAGCAACTAGGCCCGTGAGCCACAACTACTGAGCCTGCGCGTCTGGAGCCTGTGCTCCGCAACGAGAGGCCGCGATAGTGACAGGCCCGCGCACCACGATGAAGAGTGGCCCCCGCTTGCCACAACTAGAGAAAGCCATCACACAGAAACGAAGACCCAACATAGCAAAAAAAAAAAAAAAAAAAAAAAACACTATCACCATCCTGCATCTCTAAGTACTGATAGTTAAGGAAAATTTAAGGGATAAAATGCTTAAATTGAAAAAATTCTATCCTATGGCCCAACATTTCGATGAAGCTTGGGGGAGGGCGCTAATCAGCTTGGCCATCTTACAAAACCCTGGCAAGTTGGAAGCAGAACTACTTCAGGCATTGGGCCTCCAATTATTGAGCACTTGATTTCCTGAGCTACCCCCTTCCCCACATAGAAGGTTAGTGAGCCAGTTGTTGCTGGTTGTTACTTCCAAACTGGTTAGTTATAACCACTACCCTGAGTCCCCAAAATGCTCCCTCATCCCCGAGTCCTTCCTTCAGGATTCCTTGATCTCCCAACAATCCTGCAGGTGAAGGGGGCTCTCCCGGCACAGCAGGGGTCTCCCAGCCCCCTATGCCTGTGCTCCATCCAGCCAGTGTCTCTCTGATTGGTCAATTTCCAAAGCAAACAAGTTGCTGAACATTCTGAATATCTCCCTGCCCATGTGTATGTCAGAAAGTGCTGTGTGTTCCACAAAAGTGTTGTGTGCTCCAGGTTGTTTCTAAAATCAAGGTGAATGGACATTCATTTCTGCTTGGGAGAAACCTGAGGGGCCCCAAGGTCTGGAAAGGCTGGAGGAACCTCGGGGTCTCGAATGTGGAGGACCTGGGGCCAGGGAGAGGCTGGCTTACCCCAGTGGTGTGCAGCTTCATCTTGAACTTCTCCAGGTACAGCCACTGCTTGGCCTCATTGGGATCAAGGTCGTGGTAAAAGTCCCTGGCAGCATACCCGAAACTGTGGAACTTCCTCTCCGGAGTCAACAAGATGGTGGTTGGAGTCTTCTGGTTGGACACCCCAGGGTCGCCTCCCTCCCATCGCCTGCCACCAAGGAAAGGCAGAGGTCATGGGCCTTCTTGCATAATCCCAATGCAGGCAGCACGGGTGTGAGCACCTACTGTGTGCATGGCTGTTACAGATGTGAGTGCCCATGGTGGCTGCCAAAGGTGCCCTCTGGTTTAGCTGGTTGAGTAGTGACTAGAGACACAACTTCAGTTAATAAGAAAAATGAAAGGGACAAGTGCCAGGTTCTGGCTCAGTAACAAAGTCTGCTTCATCCTTTCATCGTTTACTGAGCATCTACTGTGTGCCAGCTGCTAGCGACACAGAGATGAAACATTTACGTCTCTGCCTTCAAATAACTCACAACCTAGTATAGGTAATGGGTTTTTTTTTTTGTTTTTTGGCTTGGGTTTTGGTTCTTTAATTTGCAAGCACTCAACAGCACATGGATAGCTGGCTTGCATCCTCTTTGAAACAGGTAGGGTATAAACAAACACATAAATACCTGCCTCATCAGATGGAAATGAGGGGACCAGGGAAATGTCCCAGAGGGGTCAGAGGAGACAGAGGTGCCAGAGCTGGGGCCTTGGAAAGAATTCAGGGTCAGGAGAGACTTGATGTTGAAGGAGGGAAGGACACTGCAGGCTGCTGCTCTGAGGTGGGCAAGCTAAGTGACTGTGTAGGTTGGAGAAAGCGTGTAAATGAGAAGAGTGATTGTGTACACGTGTGAAAAATGAGATTGGGAAGGTGGTAGGAACCAGGCTGAAGAGAACCCTGAGGAGTGAGAGATTTAATCGGTGAGTAATAGGGAGCCACTAAAGGTTTTAGAGCAGGGGCAAGACCGAATCAGAGCTACTGTTGACTGGAGCAAACTGGACTAAAGGGCGGGAGACGGGAAGCCAGGTGGCTGAGCAGGAGGCTCAGGCCTCGAGGTGAGGGAGCTCATACAGGGGTAGAGAGCCCTGGGAAGAGAGAGAGGGGATGACGGCGGAGGAGCTGTCCAGCGGAGAACCGAGCCAAACGGCCTCGGTGGTGAGCAGGTGCAAGAAGCCCTAGAGGTTTCAAGCATGGGAGCCTGGAGGAGAGAGTGCCCCTCACAGATGCCAGCAGCCCTGGCCAAGAAGGAGGCAGGAGGAAACATGGAGAGCTTTATTTGAACGTTCTGGCATCGAACTCCCAGGAGGGGCTTGAAGATACAAGCCTGGGGTTCAGGAAGAGATCCAGGCAGGAGACAGACCTGGGCACCCCCATACTGGGGGCACAGTCACAGCAACAAGGTGGATGAGAGTGCTGACGGGAATCGTGAGGAGGGAAGGAACCATATCCTGCACATGTATATGCTGAAGAGGACCCAGAAGCGGGGAGGGGTGGGTACAGACAGACAGGCAGGCAGATGCGATGGGATTACGTCCTGGAACTGATGGGAGGGGCCATGGAGCAATCAGAGGGTAGGCTGAGCCCCAGCGAAGCTTCCTTCCTTCTCCCAGATAGAAGGAAGGAGAAAAGTAAAGAGAGTGGCTGCTTCTCCCTCCTTTGGGGCCACGGCAGAGAAGCCCCGGCTGCCAAGAGGCCAGGGTGCTCTCTCCTCTACCAGGTCCTGGCTCAGCAGCTGGCTCTGGTCCTGCCACTAGCCACACGACCCCTACGGGCAGTCCCTGATGGAGACACATGCCCGAGGGGAAGCGTACCTCTCCCCCTGGCCTGCCTTCCTGGGGAGGTGCTGCACTCCTGGATGGGCTCTCACCTGCCCCTGACATCACAGTCCAGGTGGAGAGCCAACCTCCACCTAGATTGGCCACACAGATGAGGCTGGAGTCATCCCTGGCCGGTTTCCCAGTCAAGCCACATCAGGATGCAGGCTTCTACCCAGGGAGCCAAAGTCCCCATGGTGACCCCACTGAGATGCAGGGATGATCACCAGCCCAGGCAGACACTGGCGCCTGGGCCAGAGGTGTGCACCACACAACCCTTCAGAAATGGATTTTCCATTACTATTAACACTGACATTTTCAGTAGGTAATGGACTTCCTGGGGTTTTGCCCTTCAAATTTTTAATTCTTCATTCCTATTTAAATACAAAAACGTAAACTTTCTCATTTATAACTGTGTCAGTCTGGATCATGGTTATGTTAATATGTTCTGAGTGAAATAAAATTCAGGTAGAATCTCCTTCCAAAAATCTCTACGATAACTAGGATAATGTCCCTAGAGACCCTGAACTCTGTGGATGCTTTGTGAGAATTCCTCCCCAGCAAGTTCAAAGTTACTTTTGCTCTTTTCTTTTTTTTTTCAGTTTTCATTGTATGACTATCCCTTTGAAATAACATTTCTTAAAACAACTAGAAGCTGATAAATGTTGATTCTAGCTTTTAACACAGAACTCTTTTCTTTCCAAGGTTCCCACCTCGGGAGATGGCAGAGCGGACCCTCACAACATGTCCCACTAACCAGAGGCAGAATCTTGGTGGTGACTGAACACCGAAGGCTATGCTGCAATCAGGGTTCTCTACTAGAACTGGCTTTTTGTTATTTCCTGATGAGACGATACCCACGGGTCTCTGAAGCATCTCAGGACATCCAGGTTTCCAGAGGAAACGCAGGGCCTAAATCAAGAGTGGGTAGGGGGATTCCCCGGTGGTGCAGTGGTTGAGAGTCCTCCTGCCGATGCAAGGGACACGGGTTCGTGCCCCGGTCTGGGAAGATCCCACATGCCACGGAGTGGCTGGGCCCATGAGCCATGGCCGCTGAGCCTGTGCGTCCAGAGCCTGTGCTCCGCAGCGGGAGAGGCCACAGCAGTGAGAGGTCCGCGTACCACAAAAAAAAAAAAAAAAAAAAGAGTGGGTAGGGATCACTCTTATCATGACTTATGTTTTAAACAGCACTCTCTATAAAAAATGCATAAGATCTTATTCTGGGAGTGATAACTAAATCCCACAATTACCAGCTGAAGGAATTGCAAAGCCCATCACAATGTATCTTCAGAGCCATCCTTGGGTTTGGAAAATCAGGGTGAAAAATCCCTGGTTCCCAAAGCTTTGAGTGGTCACAGACTGCAAGAAGGCATGAGCCAGTCTGGGGGAGCAGGTACTGGTGCCAGGATAGACCAGGGTCCTTGCAGACAGCTGATCACACGTGGATGGGATGGATGCCAGGGCTGCTGTGTGCATGAGTTGGGCGGGGGGGAGTGGCCCAGGAGACCCAGGGCAGCTTCAGGGTGAAGTTGGCTGAAATTCACCCCACTCTGCTTTTTCTCAGGCATGGTGCTTCCCACTTCTGGTTACTGTCATCTCTTCACTTGAAAGAACTAGCACCTTCCCTGCTTACATTTTACTACGTGCTAAGTGCTTGATAGGAAATCTCGTTACATTTGCACACACACTCTGTCAAGCAGGTACTGCCATTATCCCCATTTCACAGATAAGGAAACAGAGCTTTAGAAGGTTCAGCAATTGCCTGAGGTCACATGGTGGTGAGTGGAGGCCTGGATCTCCTCCATCACCAGCACCTTGAAAGTCAGCACCTCTTGCCCAGGCTGTACGCTGGAATCACCTGGTTTCAAACATACTGTCCAGGTCCTTCCCCAAACCAAGTCAGAATTAAAGCAACACATTTACAGACCAGGAACCTGGAGCCCAGAGATCAGAAGTGGTTTGCCCAAAGTGGCACGGAGAGTTTGGGCCAAGCGGGGCCAGAATCCAGGACCCGCTGACTACGTACCATTCACCTGCTCACTGTACTAATCCCTCTCCCCTCCCCCAAGGCCCTCCCCCAAGTCTCCATAGTTACAGTGACCAGCGCCAGCACCTGCCCCTCCCTGCCCACAGCACTCACCTCATCACATGGATGCATTCTGGCTCCTTGGTGAAGCTGTAGGCATAGCCGCTGGATGTGGTCCCAAAGTCGACAGCCACCACCACGAGAAACGTCTGCTGCTCAGAGACGTTTGGGTCGGCATCGTTCTGCAGATAACCGAGCGGGGTACAGGGAGTGGGCGGGGCAGTCAAGCCAGGCTTTCAGAAGGGTTCCACCCTGCCCTGCTGTGTGCCCACTGCAGACAGAAGCATATTGCACATTCTGGTTCAAGGCTGCCACGTGGTGAGCTCTGGGGAGACGGCAGGCTTTCTCAGCCCCTACCTGACCGACTCAGGGAGAAATGGACGTGTCTCCTGAACAAGGGCCAGGCCACTGGGGAGGGCCCCTGCCTACACTTGCCCAACACTCCCTTTATCAACTGTGCACAAACGTGGCTAATTACGGAAACTCTTCCATCTGGGCTGGAACCCCAGTGGTTCCCTGAGGGACACCCCCCTCTGCCCCCCATTGCCCTCTCCCAGTCCCTGCACAGACCTCCAGACCCTGCTCAGCTGTGCCCTGTGTACCTGCCAGGTGACCCCTCCACCTGCCCGGGCATGTCATGCATGGGTGTGGGGCTCAGCATACCAGGGACCCTGCCCGGTCCTGCCATAGCCAGCATATGACCCTGCTGAGTCCTGTCCCCTTGGGGCCCCAAGCCTTTCGTCATCTGTCACGTGAGTAGGTCAGGCCATTCCAGACTTCCAAAAAATTCTTTAAGCAAATGTAGACTTTCTTTTTTTTAACATCCACAGAACTTCAAATTATACCAATAATTTTTGGATTTGAAGAGTACTGGTTAGAGCAGGGGGTGAGAGCCCCACGTGTCTGGCCTTTCATCGCACTGCCCACCCCCGTCCCGTTCAGCTTATCCTGAAGCTTTTACAGGGAACCCTCAGGGTACAGAGTTTGAAAACCACAGGACCCAGCTGTTAGGTGACCAAGCCTCTCAGTTTTCCCAAGCCTGAGGGAGTTCAGGATAGAGGACTTTGCGTGGAAACCAGGACGGTTCCAGGAAAACCAAGACAAGCTGGCGTCCCTACCTAGCGATGGCTCTGAAGTTCTTCTCAGCAGGGTCTGCTTTGAGGATCTGAGCAGCTCGTACAAAGCCGCCCTTTCCTCCGGGTACCTCTCTCTGGTTGGCTACATGTAAATCCCTGGAACGGCTGCCCCACAGTATCCACCTTTGCAGTGAGGGGCAGGGCGGGAACAAATGCCCAGCCTCCAGCCCCCCGCGCTGCCCAGGTCCTCTCTCTCAGGCAAGCTGGTGCAGAAGCAATTACAGCCACAGCTTTTGGTCACGGCGGTTAACTACAGTGGAAAAGCCAGTGCATTTCACTGACTCACCTGCCAGCCCCAAGTGGCTGCTTCCTACAAGAGGATGTCTCGGTCTCTGAGCCCTGAATCTTTAAAGAGCTGCTCCCACCCTGCCTGCTCATGTTACCCACACCCAGGCCAATGGCTCCAGAAGCATCAGCCACACCATGGAAAGCCTTTGCTGACCCACAGTGGCGAAGGGGCTCGGTAGGGCTCACGTGGCTGGCACTAGGACAACTTAATCTCCACCCATGAATGTGAGAAGCCGCTCAGAAGCCCATCACATGAGAGGCGCCTCTGAAAGCAAAGGTCATCAGCACACGTACCCCCCTCCCCATACACACACATTTCTTACCACAGTGTGGGAAGGGGACAGAGGTGTTATTCCTGTGTCCCCCAGACTCCGGGCTGGAGATGAGTATGCAGACGTAGGGGTCATTTCTGAAAGGAAAGACAAGTGCGCTCCTTAGAGGTGGTGTGGACTGAGCCGGAGAGGAGCAATGAGGGCTGCACGGCTTTGCTCCTGCAGGGACTGTTGCCCCTGGAAAGCCAGCTAACGTGGGGCGAGGCTGAACTCCAGCCAGAAAGGTGGGGTGTCTGATCTGTCCACCCCCGTATTTGATATTTAAAACTTGACCAAATGAGACGCTCCTTTTCTCCCAGTGACCACCAGGCCTCTCCCTATGTGCCACCCAACTCCCACTTAGCAGAGAGGCTGCCCAGTCCCCAAATCGCCTTGGCACCTGGCTCACGCCCTCTGTAGAGCCAGTCCTTAGCCCAGGCACCAGTATGGACCAGAGGAGCCTGTAGCCCCCTGAGATGATGTGCAAATTTTTCATGCATTTTCTTGGAAGGGCATCCACAGCTTTCAGGTTCCCAAAGGAGTATGGGACCCCACCCCAAAGATTAACAACCCTGATCGTAAGAATAGAGGACAGGAGTGCGATTTCCAGAAATAATTTCCTTGTTTTGTGGATGCATCACCTCCTCCCTCCCTCTGGCATGAGGCCCTGCCAGAACAAGGGGAACTCATCTCTCTTCAGTGATGCTGAAGGGTTTTGACATTCAAAAAAAAAAAAAAAAACTATAGCAGAAAGACAGATAGATTAGCATTCCTGGGTCTCCCACTTGGGGCCCTGCAACAACCATGAGGTCAAATCAGAGAAGAGCCAACAGCAAGGCAGCATGAATATCATTTTGTCGATTCCCCTACTGCTCTTGCAATTACTCAGGCACAGACATTGGTTCTGAAACCTTGCCAGAGCCCCGTGGCTCTCCCCCAGGGATGAGCACCCAAGGAGAAGTCGCCCTGTCCCTGGTCAGTGCTGGAAGCTCCACCCACTCTCCCTGCCTGCTGCCCAGGACTGGCAGGGCCTGCAGAGCAGCAGAACAAGCACTGCAGGCTCCCCCTGCAGAGGTGATGGCCAGATCCTGGGCACCAACAAATCCCAGGTACCATCTAGTACGTTCTGCAAATACTGCTCCATTCGGTATATAGACTAATACCTGGTGGGGAAAAAATGGGTAATGTGCTACAACAATACCTGTAGTCAAGGAAACCCAGAGGGTATGAGGTATCTGGGAAAGACCTGTCTGCTTCTAGGGAAGCACTAGGAGAGGCTCCATCTGCCTCTGCTTGCCAAATCACTTTGGTTAATCCCACGCGCTTACTGATTTTTTTTTTCCTGCTTAGTGAGAACTCAAACGGCATCATTACAGTGGGCGCCAAATGGGTTGAGGGAATAAAATGAATTATGAAAGAGTGAATATGAAGCTTCAAATCTGCACAGCCACCTTCCCAATCTGCAGGCGTGTGCTCCCTCTCCTCCCGATAAGGCTCAGTTCCAATCTTTGGGAGAAAGGTTCAGAAGCAAGTAAGTACAGAGGCCACAAATCAACCTGTGGGGCAAAGGACTTAAACAGACATTTCTCCAAAGAGCATATACTAATGGTCGATAAGCATGTGAAAGATGCTTAACTCATTAGTGATTAGGGAAATGCACTCATTAGTCATTAGGGAAATCAAAACCACAGTGTGATACTGCTTCACACCCACTAGGATGGCTCTAGTTGAAAAAAAAAAAGGAAATAACAAATGGTGGCAAGGATGTGGAGATATTGGACCCCCTGTATGTATCTTGTGGGAATGCAAAATGATACAGCTGCTGTGATAAGCAGCTTGGTAGTTCCTCAAACAGTCAAATATAGACTTACCATAGACTCAATTCCACTCCTAGGAATTCCACTCCTAAGTATCTACCCGAAAGAATTGAAAACAGGGACGCTTGTATGTGCGTGTTCACTGCAGCATTATTCACAAAAACCAAAAAGTGAAAACAACCCAAGTATCCTTCAACAGACAAATGGATAAACAAAATGTGGTATATCCATTCAATGGAATATTATTCAGCTGTAAAAAGGAATGAAATTCTTACACATGATACACCATGGATGAACCTAGAAAACATTATGCTAAGTGAAATAAGCTGGACACAAAAGGACAAATACCATATAATGTTTAGAATAGGCAAATTCATAGAGACAGACAGTAGATTAGAAGTAGCCAGGGGCTAGAGGGAGGAATGGGGAGTACAGAATTTCCACTTTGGGTGATGAAAAATTTTGGAAAAAGTAGTGACGGTTGCACAACATTGTGAATATAATTAATGCCACTGATTTGCACACTTAAAAATGGTTAAAATGGGGCCTCCCTGGTGGCGCAAGTGGTTGAGAGTCCGCCTGCCGATGCAGGGGATACGGGTTCGTGCCCCGGTCTGGGAGGATCCCATATGCCGCGGAGCGGCTGGGCCCGTGAGCCATGGCCGCTGAGCCTGCGCGTCCGGAGCCTGCGCGTCCGGAGCCTGTGCTCCGCAACGGGGGAGGCCACAACAGTGAGAGGCCCGCATACCGCAAAAAAAAAAAAAAAAAAAAAAAAATGGTTAAAATGGCAAATTTTATGTTATATATACTTTACCACAATAAAAAAATTTTATTAAAAAAAACTTGCTCGGGGCTTCCCTGGTGGCGCAGTGGTTGAGAGTCCACCTGCTGATGCAGGGGACACGGGTTCATGCCCCGGTCCGGGAAGATCCCACATGCTGCAGAGCGGCTGGGCCCGTGAGCCATGGCCGCTGAGCCTGTGCGTCCGGAGCCTGTGCTCCACAATGGGAGAGGCCACAACAGTGAGAGGCCCGCGTACCGCAAAAAAAACCAAAAAAAAAACAACAAAAAAACTTGCTCATCTGAGAGGAGAAGCAATTTCCGATTCTACTAGCACCATGGCTCAGTGCTCTTGAAAAGAAAATGGAGACGTGAGCCTGGCTCCTGGACCAGCCGGCTAAACTTCAGCTTCTTTGCTCATCTCCCAGCACAGAGTACCCCCTTCCATAAAAGCAGGGGGAGGTCAGCATCTCCACTTGTGAGTAGCCTGCCCTGCCCCCACCCCCCTTGGGCAGCCTGCAGAGAGGCACCATCCTGCGCTGGGAACCACCCTCTCTCCACCCGCTATACCTGCAAGGCCTGCAGCCATGTGTCCACATTTGCACAGAAGGTTTTGGAAGACACCGAATGTCTAATTGCCCAGAAAATCTGGTGCTGGCAATTAGCAAACAAGCTATTATCTGCAGAAAAACCATCCACCCCGCTGTCTGCTTGGTTCTAATTATCCCATCACTCAGCCCTTTTCAGAGCATGTCCTACTGACCTGTAAAATAGCATATGTTGGGCCACACACTGAACACATGCCTTGGGCCCCCAGAGGACTCCAGGGAATTTGAAGACAAGAACCAAGGATGTTTTTTGGTTCTCCCTGTACCTCCCTCCCACCCTGCCTCTGGTTCAGTACTAAATAAATCATTTGACTTGCTGATCACTCAGCCAGGCCTAGAGGCAATTGAACTTCATGGATTTTCTCCATTAGAAATTAAAATGCAGCTACATTGTGCGATGATTTAAAACTGACTTGCACAGAAGGTATGGAGGAGTAACATTTTTATAGACATTTGCATATCATGCACACCCACATCTATAGCTCTATAGATCCCAAATCAAAGATAATTCACCAGTGAATGTGCATTGACCCACCACAGAAATATAAAGAGCCTGTAGTGATAACTTTGTTATCAAGCTAATATTTCTTTATTTAACTATTTAAGATGCTCAAAAATTTTTAGGGAGGGGATTCCCTGGTGGCGCAGTGGTTGAGAGTCCGCCTGCCGATGCAGGGGACACGGGTTCGTGCCCCGATCCGGGAAGATCCCACATGCCGCGGAGCGGCTGGGCCCGTGAGCCATGGCCGCTGAGCCTGCGCGTCCGGAGCCTGTGCTCCGCAGCTGGAGCGGCCACAGCAGTGAGAGGCCCGCGTACCGCAAAAAAAAAAAAAAATTTTTTTTTAGGGAAAAGAATATGGAAAAGCCTACTTTAGCCCCTGCGGGATGTGAGAAGTTTCTGGTGTGCAAATAATCCCAACCAATCTTGAGAGCTTTCATTCAATAGGTAAGTGATTAAGAATAAACACAACAGGGTCAATAGAATATTATCTATTGGTCTATGGATAATTGACAGATCTAAGCTAACAGACAAGAGGAGAGAGTTGATACATGGAATGTCTATATGTACAAGGTACATGCTGTGTGTCCTGGCTACCAATTAAACCTAGGCCATTATCCACAGTAAGAAACACCAACTGTCGTTCACTGTGACCCTGTTTAAGTTTCTCTGTAAAGCCAATATAATAACGTCTGCCCCATGACTGCTCCCGCCTACGTGATATTCCAGTTCAGTACACACAGAGTGACTTAGGCACATCAAGAGCAGAAGAGAAAGGCAAAGCTAAAAGCCCAAGAAGAAGAGAGATTTTTAGAGTACAGGCTTGGGAGAGAGAAAGGAAGCTGATGAAAAGAAAAGTGATACTCATCTGCAGAGGTAAGGAGAGAAGACTGGTAAAAGAGACTAAAGAAAAATGCTTTACCAGAAGTGTAGTCAAGGGCAGAGCTGAGGGATCAGGGAGTTTTAAGAAATACCTACTCCGCCGTTCCCACAAGATTAAACAGACACTCAAAGCATCTTCCCATTTCAAGCACTAAGTTATTCTGAAATGCAGTAACACAGAGGGATTTGATGATTTCACATCACAGAATCAGAAAAACAAGGAACATTTCAAGAATGCAAACTATCAGCCACAGAATCAAGCCGAGGAGGAAGAGACCGGAAGCTTTCTAGAAACCCAATAGAAAATAATCATCAGGTCTTCTTTGTCATTAGTTTTAGATGATTTACCATTACTTATGTCTTATATACTTACTGTATATAAGTAAGTAATCTTTACTATATATAAGTATATAATCTTTTTTAGTTTAGTAAATATGAAAATAGATACAGGTGTTCCTAGGTTCACTCTTAGCCTGGGACTCAGCCCGCAAAACATTCTTCAACCAAGTCATTTAAAAAATAATTTTTGCAGCAAAGAGGGATATATAAATAAATGAAAATATTTATGCAGCCAAGTAGAGGATATAAACAAGTAAAAATAGGATTCAACCAACAAGTCTCCTGTCGCAGGATTTTTTAGACCCCAAAGCAGATAGCAGAGGAGAAACTAGTTGAACTTGTGAGGTTAATACTCATCACTTGCCTTAACAGTGTAATAATTAAAATACAGGCTTCATCAGGGTTCCTGCTATAAAACGTGAGACTTGTAAACTCCAGACACATTCTCATTTGCTCCTGGCTCTAATGGCTTTAATCAGACACTCCTAAAATAAAAAGTAGTCTTACTAAGAGAACCTCAGAGACAGCCATAATTCATGAACTTGCTTGTTGTTCTGCTCTGCTGGAGACATTAGTCAGCAAATAGCCGTGAGCAGAATCGTGGACTTTCTGAGATACATGAAATCGATGCTGCTCCATAAATACAACATTTTTAAAGATGAAGACGGAACCATTGGGCTGACTTTATTTTACAAGGCTCCAGGCTCATGTGAAATGACAGGTGGTCTCAAACAATGGAGACTCCCCAGCTTTTTCAAATAGGCCTCCTTGCTAGCTTTCAGATTTATGTTCTATCAAACAAATGCTCGATTTCAAAAGGATTTTTAAGGTCTGGTCCTTATGATTTTTAAAATGCAGTATATATGTTCATTTCTTTTCTCCTGCTAGCCATGAGATAATAGGTTATTTGCTGACAGTTGCCTAAATCAGGCCATTTGAAAAAAGCTCTCCCTTTCTCTCTCCTTATATGCCCTCCCTGTAGTGTCATCTTTGAAAACTGATCAGCTCAAGGTCATGTGTAGGTTACTGGCAAATATCTTTTTTTTTTTTTTTTCTTTTTGCGGTATGCGGGCCTCTCACTGTCGTGGCCTCCCCCGCTGCAGAGCACAGGCTCCGGACGCGCAGGCCCAGCGGCCATGGCTCACGGGCCCAGCCGCTCCGCGGCATATGGGATCCTCCCAGACCGGGGCACGAACCCGTATCCCCTGCATCGGCAGGCGGACTCTCAACCACTGTGCCACCAGGGAGGCCCCAAATATCTTTTAAGAAGGAAAATTTAAAATTCTTATTACCCTATAACAGGCTGCATGGCTAGCTGAACTAATGCATTATTACCGTAAACTGAACTTCCATTTCAGTAAATAATTTATGGGTTTTTTTTCAATCACCATGGTTGATGTCCAAAGTAAATGGAAATTTTATTGGTGTGAACTGAGAGACCCTCCTGACTTCAAAGAACACTGAGTGTAAAATAGCTGCTCTCCAAATGCTAGATAACAATTATGGAAATGAGCATTTATTGTGGCAGAAACCACAGCATCATGCACCAGGGGGCTGCGTCAGGCCCTTCCTGACACCGGACAGCAACTTCCAGTTACCGTCCCCATCACTAAATGGACTAGGAGATAAGATGCCCCAGTGAGAGAGAACTGGGGCATCGGAGTTTCCTCAGAGACAGTGAGATCCCCAAGTTCCTGCAACCGCAGTCCATGTGTGGTGGCACTTCCCAATTTCTCTCTTAACCATAGGTTCACAGGAACATGCATGTTCAGGCAGCTGCTGGGGGAGGTGAGGAAATGCTTTCTAGACCAACAGGCCTTCCTACTAATTTTCATGAATTATATTCAGAAACCTCACAGCCTCTGCCCACTGGGACCCAGCATTTGAAGGGGCTCCACCAGATCACCCCATACACAGGATTAAGATACTTTTGTCCATCCAACTTGTCTTTCACAGACTCTGGGCTCATCTGGGCAAGGCCATGTCTTATTTCATCTTTGATTCCTCAGCTCCTGATTTGTCACAGGCACTCAGTAAATGTAGGGTGGATGGATGAATGGATAGGTGGTTGGGTGGGTAGATGGATGGATGGATGGGTGGATGGATGGATGGATGGATGGATAGGTGGTTGGGTGGGTAGACTGATGGACGGGTGGGTGGATGGATGGATGGATGGGTGGATGGATGGGTGGATGGGTGGATGGATGGGTGGATGGGTGGATGGATGGGTGGATGGATGGATGGATGGGTGGATGGATGGGTGGATGGGTGGATGGATGGATGGATGGGTGGATGGGTGGATGGATGGGTGGATGGATGGATGGATGGGTGGATGGATGGACGGGTGGGTGGATGGATGGATGGATGGGTGGATGGATAGCTGGTTGGGTGGGTAGATGGATGGACGGGTGGGTAGATGGATGGACGGATGGGTGGATGGATGGATGGATGGGTGGATGGGTGGGCGGATGTTTCTAACGTGTGCCCAAAAGTGGACTCAGTGACTATCCATAGACTTGGAGGGCCACTGAGGTCTTTCCCAACTGAGGCATCAACCCCCGAGTCAGGATATTAGTAACACATATCCTGAGTTACCTCCAACAACGTGGGATCAGCTCTCAAATCACCCCCAGACCTGCCTCTCTCCTCAAATGTCCCTTTTGGTTGGTGCAACCACCATGGCTCCCAGAAGGGAGATTTCCTAGACTTCTCCCTCCCCTCTCATTGTACTCCTAAGCCCCGTCATCCCTACTTCTTAGCATCTCTCACAGTCACCCTCTGCAGCCTCACCACCACAACCTTGGTCCAGACCCTGCTGACCTTTATCAGGCCTCCCACACAGCCTCTCAGTCTCCCCGCTCTGAGTCTCCCCATCCAAGTCACGCTCCTCCGTGGTCAGAGCCATCCGGTCAAAACTGAGGTCTGCTCACGTTACTCGACCAGGCCAGGGCCTTCTATTCCCATGCCCCACAGGATACACCTAGCACACAGGCCTTTAAACCTAGGATAAACCTAGCACACATCCAGGCCTTTAAAAGTCCACCCCGCCTCCCTCTGCAGCCTCATCTCTCTCCATCGCCCCCATGCCTTCTCTGCTCTCTCGGTACAGAGGAGAGAGGAACTTCTTTATCAGTGTCTGGGGATTGACGGGCAAAACCCAGACTTGCGGAAATGCTAAGGACAGCAGCCTGGTCTCATCAAGAAATAAATTACAGGGTTTCCCTGGTGGCGCAGTGGTTGAGAGTCCGCCTGCCGATGCAGGGGACGCGGGTTCGTGCCCCGGTCCAGGAAGATCCCACACGACGTGAAGCGGCTGGGCCCGTGAGCCGTGGCCACTGAGCCTGTGTGTCCGGAGCCTGTGCTCCGCAACGGGAGAGGCCACAGCAGTGAGAGGCCCACGTACCGCAAAAATAAATAAAAAGTAAATAAAATAAATTACAAGGAAAATACAGGGGAAAGGAGGGATAACTATAGATTAAAGGGTCTCTCGAACTTTGATGTGCATCAGAATCACCTGGAGCGCTTATTAAAACAGACGTGCTGACCCCACCCCCAAAGTTTCCACTCCAGTAGGTCTGGAAATGCTGAGTATCTGCATTTCTAATGAGTTACCAGGCCATCTGGATCAGCCCCAGACAAAGGCTATACCTTTAAAAGACAAAGTAACTCCAGTCATTGCAACACTTGGATCTTTACTGGACCATGATTCAAATGAACCAAAAATCTTATGCCATTTATGAGACAACTGGAAATGTAAACACTGACCAGATATTGATAATATGAAGAAATTATTGTTAGTGGTGTAATTATGTAATTTTTAAGAGTTGTTATGATACATTCTGAAATATTATCACATGAAACAATATGATATCTGGGATTTTCATCAACATAATATGGGATATTAATCCTTTGTCATTGCTTCGTTTGCAAATATTTTCTCCCATTCTGAGGGTTGTCTTTTGGTCTTGTTTATGGTTTCCTTTGCTGTGCAAAAGCTTTTAAGTTTCATTAGGTCCCATGTGTTTATTTTTGTCTTTATTTCCATTTCTCTAGGAGGTGGGTCAAAAAAGATCTTGCTGTGATTTATGTCATAGAGTGTTCTGCCTATGTTTTCTTCTAAGAGTTTGATAGTGTCTGGCCTTACATTTAGGTCTTTAATCCACTTTGAGTTTATTTTTTGTGTATGGTGTTAGGGATACAGCCACTATACAGAAGAGTATGGAGGTTCCTTAAAAAACTAAAAATAGAACTACCATATGGCTCAGCAATCCCGCTACTGGGCATATACGCTGAGAAAACCATAATTCAAAAAGAGTCATGTACCACAGTGTTCATTGCAGCACTATTTACAATAGCCAGGACATGGAAGCAACCTAAGTGTCCACTGACAGATGAATGGATAAAGAAGATGTGGCACATATATACAATGGAATATTACTCAACCATAAAAAGAAACGAAATTGAGTTATTTGTAGTGAGGTGGATGGACCTGGAGTCTGTCTTACAGAGTGAAGTAAGTCAGAAAGAGAAAAACAAATACTGTATGGTAAACACATATATGTGGAATCTAAAAAAAAAAAAAAAATGGTTCTGAAGAACCTAGCGGCAGAACAGGAATAAAGACGCAGACGTAGAGAATGGACTTGAGGACACGGGGAGGGGGAAGGGTAAGCTGGAACGAAGTGAGAGAGTGGCATGGACATATATACACTACCAAATGTAAAATAGCTAGTGGGAAGCAGCTGCATAGCACAGGGAGATCAGCTCGAAGCTTTGTGTCCACCTAGAGGGGTGGGATAGGGAGGGTGGGAGGGAGATGCAACAGGGAGGGGATATGGGGATATATGTATACATAGAGCTGATTCACTTTGTTAGACAGCAGAAACTAACACACTATTGTAAAGCAATTATACTCCAATAAAGATGTTAAAAAAATAATAATAATACGGGAGGGGAGGGACAGAGATTAAACGATACTGGTCACAAATTGATAATGACTGAACCTGGTGACTGATTCATCCGGGCTCAATACATTATTTGTCCTACTTTTGTATATGCTTTAAACTTTCCATGATAAAAGAGCTGGTGTTTTAATGTACCAGTTTCATGTCCATCTCCCTCTTGTCAGGAGAGCAAGAGGATATTTTTCTTATGCTGTGTATCAATCAGAGCACCTGGCCCATACATGGTAGGTAGGTGCTCCAGACATTTGTCAAGCGAATGAATAAGCTAGTAAGAATATATATTCATTTAAACCGATACACGGAGACTCTGAAGGCCTGGGAAGGTTTCAGACCTGGGTCACCGGTGGGTGAGGGGTACAGGTTCAGCTGGCTTCTCTGGAGGTGAGGCTATTGGGACAGCCCTTGAAGGAGTCTGAGTTTCAGCAGAACCCACCGGGCCCCCTTGCAGGCAGCAAAGCAGGTGTCTGACCACCAGCTGAATGGCTCTAACTCCGAGGTGGGCTCTAGCAGCCCAGCCTCAGATACGAGGCCCTCCTAGACTTTGAAACCACCTCTGTAAACCCAGGGCCTCAGAGGAGGCAGGGGGCTGTCCCCAACCCAGTGCTGGATCCCTCCATGTTCTGAGAAATGGGGAGATGCCCCTGCAGACAGGCAGAGTTTCTCTAAAGACCAGGACACACCCTTTTTGCTGTGTTCAGACTCGCTGGGCTCCCAACTCCATGTGGAAGGGATGAGAAGCCTCAATGAAGGCCTTGGCATTTCCTCATCCCCCTGAGGAATGGCCAGCTGCAGTGCCAATGTCAGCTGTCACCCTGTGACCCTTTGTACTAAAAGAACAAACGCTGAGGTCTCCAGAAAGGGAGGTGTCCTGCGGGGACCAGGCTGCAGGCACAGCATCCTCCATGCTCAGGCAGGGCAGCCAGCTTGGGCTGCAGGGTCGAGGGCCATGTCTCCCCAGAACCAGGGCAGCTCGAGAATAGGAGCAAAGCTGAAGTTGGCTCCTTGGCTGCAGTTCTTAAAGGAAAGTAAGGAAAACAAAATGGCTTCTGATGATGATGGAGAACATGGCATGGCAGGTGGAGAAAGCGGAGGTCTGGACACCGGCTTGTGAGCCTGGAGAAACCACCTCACCTCTCTCTGGCGCATCTTCTCCCTCCGTGAAGTGGGAATTTGGATTCTCAGGGCCTCAATCACTGTGTTGCAATGAACAAAAGAGGTAAACCCTCAGAAATGTGTAACAGTCCGGGATAAAAGGATCCAGGAAAAGGAGTAAGTCTGTGAATAAAGGTGATGAATTTGCTGTGGAACGTATTTCATTGATGTAACTGTGGAAAACACAAACGAAGGTATTCAGGCAATTGGAAGTGCCTATGCATTCCAGGGAGAAACGTCTTATTCTAAATTGAAGTTCTTCCATTAAAGCTCATGCTTTGTGTCAATATTACCAAACTATTTACATGTGATTATTATTTAGTGTATCTGTTCAATAAATATTGGTTTAAACATAAAAAAAAAAACACGAAATATGTAACAGCCCTCACCCACCATTTGCTGAATTCCTTCATGGGGTCAGATATTTATGTATTTTTTTTAGTTTAGGCTCTTTTGCAAGTTTATTAAACTCAAATTATTTATTTGAAATTGTTAGAAACGTACAAACTCAGAAATCTATTAGGAAAGCTATCATGGTCGGCACGCACTGAATGCGAATTTCATGCCATGCTAAGAGCTTTACAGGTGTGGCTTGAGAAAGCCTGCTGTTAGGGGCTGGAGGTACTGGCATTCTTCCACTGGATGGGTGAGAAACATAAGGCCTAGAAAGTTAAGAAAGAAGCCCAGGGCTTCGCTGGTGGCGCAGTGGTTGAGAGTCCGCCTGCTGATGCAGGGGACACGGGTTCGTGCCCGGGTCCGGGAAGATCCCACATGCCGCGGAGCAGCTGGGCCCGTGAGCTGTGGTCGCTGAGCCTGTGCGTCTGAAGCCTGTGCTCCACAACGGGAGAGGCCACAATAGTGAGAGGCCCGCGTACTGCAAAAAAAAAAAAAAAAAAAGAAAGAAAGAAAGAAGCCCACATTTTTAGGATGCAGCCCAGCTGGATTCGGAGCTCGCCACCTCTGAGCCTGTGCCCTACAGGGAACCCAACACCAGGTCCCGCGCAAGTATTGTTTCTCTTGAAAGATGAAACTACGAGAGAGGTGTTAGTGTTAACTTAAATCCCCATTTCACAGATGGGCAAATAGTGCAGGGGAGGTCAGGGGGTCACAATCACAGGGCACCCCCAAGCCCCAGAGGCTGTCTCTGCCTCCGGGCTCAGAAGGCCACATGGCTCACCCTTCCTTTGGCTCCGAAGCCTCACAGTGTTCTCCATTTCAAATGCCATAATTCTTCAAATCCAAATATCAGCGTGGGGAGGAGCCATGATGACACAGAGGTTCAGAGTCAGGAAAGCCTGGCCTCAAATCCTAGCATGGAAGGCTTCCCTGGTGGTGCAGTGGTTGGGGGTCCGCCTGCTGATGCATGGGACACGGGTTCGTGCCCCAGTCCGGGAAGATCCCATGCCACGGAGCGGCTGGGCCCATGAGCCATGGCCGCTGAGCCTGCGCGTCCGGAGCCTGTGCTCCACAACGGGAAAGGCCACAACAGTGAGAGGCCCGCTACCGCAAAAAAAAAAAAAAAAAAAAATCCTAGCATGGCCACTTCCCAGAGGCAGGCCCTGGGGTGAGCTACTTAGCCTCTTCAAGCCTGTTTTCCCACCCCTCCTGGAAAAATGGGGGGGAGGGGATCATGACGATGGTGATACATTTCATAGGATCACTGTAAAATAATGCATGAATACATGAAATAATATCTATAAAACCTGGTGCATGGTGAGCACTTGATAAATTATAGATGTCATTTATCATTGTTACCATCATGATCATCATCACCAAATCGGCCCAACTTCTGTTGAGAAAAAGCACCCACGTGTTTACACCAGGGTACAGAGCTCCCACTTATGCACAAGGGCGGCAAATGCATTTTCTTTACATTATGCTTCTCTGGGCTTCTTAATCAAGGATAAAAAGTCACACCAGACAGAAACTTGGCAAATGGGACCTTCAGGAAAACTCAGTGATGGGAAACACGAGGGCCTTGCTTGCCGTGGGTGAGGGAGACTGTCTGGCCCCGACTTCCCGCTCAGGCCACCTGCTCACCTCAGGGGTCCTTTCAGAATAACCACGGAGACCCTGGGAAGCCACGTGACCCTCCGCGCCAGACAATAACCTCAGGCTTTCCTGTCCTCTGCGATGAAGCACATTTTCGAACTGACCGGGTGAATGAAGAATCACTCTCCCACCAAGGAAAAGATTCCAGCTGCCTGGGCACCTGGAAGGCCAGGGTTTAGACTTCCCCAATTTCTATCGTGAACGGCCTTGGGATGGCTCAGCCCACAGAGGCCACGGTACAGCTGAGACTAAAGCCAGGGGCAACGGCACTCCAGCCTGTTGGTCTCCCCAGGAGCGGGATCTTTCCCCTCCCACTCACTCATCATCTGTCCCTGGGGAGGGGAGAGGGAGCAGCAGAACAGGAGGTAAGGGTTGGGGAGAGAGACAGCTCGTTCGCCCCCTTCAGCTGAACCCTCCTGATGAGAGAACGTTGTGCCACCTCCAGGCAGGAAGGGTCGCCCTTAGCCCGCTTGTACCCCAAGCCAGAACCGGAGCACAAACCTCCCGTACTCTGCCGGTGCCTGAGAGCTGAGGCTCGTGCACGTTACAGATCCTCCGAGGAGTGTCTTAATGGAAGAAGTGTCCCCAAACAGCAGCGCAGTTTGTGCACTGCACAAAGGCACCACCTTGAGGGACATCACCCAAGCAGGACTGCACCCACCCCTGGATATGGGTGCCGTTTTCTTACCCCAAAGGTGCCCTTCCAAGTCATGAACTAAAGGGCTCTATCACCTAGAGTGAGCACACCTTTTTCCAACTTTTGCACCCAGAGAAGATCTGTGTCTAATTCATCTAAAAGCACCATAAAAGGCAGCCACGGTACTTAATAATCCAAAAAAAGGAAGGAAATGCCTGGAAAGGTACTGAGCTCCCCATCACTAGAGGAGTTCGAGTGGAGGCCAGGCAATCACTTAGCTGTAGAAGAGCAACAGTGGGTCAGAAAAAAGGAGATGGGACTCAGGAGGAGTGGAAACCAGGCTGTATGGACTGAGGCATTCGACCAAGATTCACTGAGCACGTGACTCACTACCTGCCGGGAGCTGGAGAAGCTGTGCAGCACTGTGCTTAAGCACAGGGGTGTTGGGCCTGGGGAGGCTGTTTCAAATCCCAGCTCAGTTATTTACTGATCTTGGTGGATACTGCTGTATCCACCCCAAATCCATTTCTCCCTTCTTAACCAAACCCTATTTTACATGACTAGGGGGAGGGGTGACCCTGCCCCAGATCCAGGGTAGATCCTGGGTAGTCTGAACCAATCATGACAACCCCCTTCCCCTTCCAATCATGGACACGGGAATGGGTTTGTGACCCACAGCTCTGGCTGATGGGACATGAAGGGAAGTCTGCCGGAGGCTCCTGGGAAAGAAACATCCTGACTCTCAAGCGAGCCCATGAGGCCAACACCTGTGGCTGCTATCTTGCTGCCAGCCCAAGATGCAGCCAGCACGGAAAGAACCTCCATCCATCCTTCAGTGGGCCCATGAGCTGCCTAGTACCTGCCATGGAGCCTGCCAGACCTCTGGACTTCCCATTCATGGTCATAACTAATTTCCTTTTTCTAGAAACAAGATAAAGTCAGTTTTTCCATGCTTTGCAGCTAAAAACTGATGCACAGCTGTGCAATCTTGAACAAGTTACCAAGTTCCTTGGTGGTTCAATTTTCCTTCTGTATTAAATAGAGGTAGGTGATAACTCTTACTTCCTGAGATTAATGAGGATTCAATAAGAATAATGCAGGCAAAGGTCTTAACCAGTGTAGCTATTATTCCTCACAGTGTCTCATTTTATCTTTACAAATGACCCAATGAGGTAAGAAATAGGTAGATATTAGCTCCATTTAACAGCAGAGGAAACCAAGGCAGAGAGAGGTTAAGCGTTTCCCCAAAATCTCACAGCTAGTAAGTGCCTGTCTCTAATGCCCAAGTCCCTTCCCTCCACCACATTCCAGCCCTGAGGTTCCAGGGGCCCTCAGGTTCCAGGCCTGAGCCTGTACCATGGAAAACTTGCAGCTGAAAAATCAGATCTCTGGAGGGAGGTGGGGTAGAGAGGGACTACTAATGGATATGAGTTTCTTTTGAGGGTGATGAAAATGCTCTGGAATTTGATAGTGGGGATGGTTGCACAACCTCGTGAATATATTAAAAACCACTGAATTGTAGACTTTAAAATGGTGGGTTTTATGATATGTGAATTATATCTCAAGAAAAAAAAAATCAAAGAGCTGCAGGAAACCACACTGTAAGGAAGACTGTCTCCTAGTCCACCTCCAGGATGGCTGCTGACTACAGCTAGGCCGGGGGCAACAGCTGGCACTGGCCTGTCCCCAGACACCCCACTCTTTAGCAACACAAGAACGTGGGCCCAGAGCGGCGTCAGTGCCTCAGGTCACCAGCTGTGTCTTCACTTTTCCCCTAGATGCTCTGAAGCCGGCTGGCCAGAGCTAAAGGGCCAGGAGACTCCCAAGCGTTAGGCATCCTGACAGCGAGCTACAGACAGGGGGCTTGGCGGTGCTTATCCCCAGATAAGTAGTTTCAAGGGATTCTGGAATAAATGTCAGGAGAAGGTGCCTGATAACCTGCAGCCACACTAGCCCTCAGCAGGAGTCACGGCCTCGTCTTAGCAGGAGGGCAAACTGCATCAGCATTAAAACATTCTTCTGTTAACTATTTGCAAGTGCCCACTGCCTGAGCCTGGGTCCTAGGCCGGGAGGTGCTCAGGAAACTGCCTGAGAAATTCCTGCTCCCAAAATATAAAGGAAAAGAGAAGAGAAATGCCACAAGGGGCTGAAAAGAGCCCCTGGGGAGGTCAAGCATGGCCCATCCACTGCAGCCTGAAGGGGGGCTTCCAAGGGGGCGACCAAATGCCCTCCAGCGCAGGCAGCCTGGCACCTGTACACAGACCATTCCCACACGCTGGGCGAAGGCTTCATGTCAGCTGGAAGGAAAGAAAGTCCATTCAGAGACTTTTAAGACTAAGTTTAAACTCCCTAGTTCTTACTCTTTTTACACAAAACCTTCACTGATGGATTGACCTTCTTACAAAAATGGAATTAGTAAACTGGATATTGATTAAGATATTGATTAACTTTAGACTTTGCTAAATTAAGTATACATGGCAAAATTTCAAGAGTAACTACTCTTGAAAGGAGTTGAAATTGAATATCTAACTTCCAAGCAGTAACAGGAGATAAAAACAAAGCAAACTAGTAGACAATTCCCCCAGGACCGAATTTGCTCAAAGCCTTTGCCAAAAGAATATAAAAGATCATGCTAAGGTACTTTCCTGAGAATGGTGCTTACTTCCTCAGGCTACTCCACAGAGCAGGGGGAAAACCCTAAGCCACCAGGACCCAGAGGGTCCCCCAGAGCACCCCATGGCCCACCTAAGGCCAAGCAGCTGTGATGAGGCCCACAGAGCCTCCCCACCGATACACCAGACCCAGCTCCTGTCCCAGAGCAAGCAGATGCTGACCACCAAACTCTTTTTTTTTTTTTTTTTTTTTGCGGTACGCGGGCCTCTCACTGTTGTGGCCTCTCCCGCTGCGGAGCACAGGCTCCAGACGTGCAGGCTCAGCGGCCATGGCTCATGGGCCCAGCCGCTCCGCGGCATGTGGGATCCTCCTGGACCGGGGCACGAACCCGCATCCCCTGCATCGACAGGCAGACTCTCAACCACTGCGCCACCAGGGAAGCCCTCTGATCCGTTTTTTAATCTGCACTTCAAGCAAGTCAACTACAATGAAAACCAAACCAAACCAAACCATTGGGGTGAATCGCTACAGCAGGGTAAGAGCAAACAGACTGCAAACCCCTGCCAATCCCCGTATCTCCCATACCTACCACGCAGAAAAGCAAACGCGGGTGCTTCCAGATCTTCTCCTGAGCTGAGGTGGGGAAGGCAAGCCTCAAAACCATATGAACCGCAGGAAATAAAATGCATATTATGTTTAGGGCCCACAAGGAGGCCACACAGACGGCCCCAGATGCCAAACAATTCAGATGCATCACGGGTGCCCACACCCCCTGGTGCATGCATGATATTCGTGCATGAGTATTCAGGACACGTGACCTCCCAGGACCCCTGGTTCCAGCCCCTGCAGGGCCCAGGTAAGCAAGAACCGAGGTCAAAGGAATAGGACTTTGCACCCTAGCCGCTACCTGTGGATGGCCAGTTGCCCAACCTTGGGCTTAGGAAGCCGTCTGGGCCTCCAAAAGCCCAGGGTGGTGTTCCTCCAGCTTTCCATTGCTGCTGCGCCGTGGGCCTGTCCCTCCTGGCACCCAGGCCTGCCCGCTGCACTAAAAGTCTAACCGTGCACACGAGGGCTTCGGGCCTCACGGTTCTCTTTAACAGCTCCTCCGTCTGGAACTCAATTAGTCAGGGGCCATCTCCCCTTCAGAGCAGAATGCTCCAGATACAGAGTGACCAGCCTGCCACCCCCCAGGCACAGCCCCACCCGCTGAGCCGGGAATGTCTGAGCACAGGGCAGTGACCTCCAGGAGGGGCCCACAGGAATGCCTCAGGCTGGGAAAGTGGCAGCTGGTCACAGGAACATCCACATGGGCCCGCACTCCCCACCGCGTTTCTCTGCTCCTCTCTCTCCACACATCTACTCTGGGAAGGTCCCAAAGGTTTGGACACAAGTCTGGGGACAGTCTGCGTTAGTGAACTAGAAGACTTCCGGAAGCTAAATGCGTAGCAGGGAAGCAGGCAGGGGCCACGGGGCATCACTTCAGCATTTCCTGGGAAGTCCGTCAGCGGAGCGGACGAGGGTCCCATCCTCCACCCGCCCTGTGCCCGCCCACACCCTCCTCTGCCCCATCCCCATTGGGCTCCATTAGTCTTGTCTAGTGGATATGCATCACATGCGTATTTAATTTGTGAGAATCCGACTATGAGTTCTCAGGCCACTACAGAGCAAGTGACTTCAATTTAAATATTGTAATTAAGAACACCGGAGGGCTTCCCTGGTGGCGCAGTGGTTGAGAGTCCGCCTGCCGATGCAGGGGACGTGGGTTCGTGCCCTGGTCCGGGAGGATCCCACATGCCGCAGAGCGGCTGGGCCCGTGAGCCATGGCCGCTGAGCCTGCGCATCCAGAGCCTGTGCTCCACAACGGGAGAGGCCAAACAGTGAGAGGCCCGCGTACTGCAAAAAAAAAAAAAAAAAAAGAACACCGGAGAATTCTATCTTGCCCATGAACTCTTTATTAGACACCATGGTGAGTGCCATGGGGGACTGAGGTGGGGTGGGCAGCCCCAGGGTGATTCTGTTCGGCCTTTCGAAGGGCAAGTTTGCTGAGTGGACAAGATGGGGAGGGAACCCCAGGCAGAGGGCAGAGCACGAGCAAAGACAGAGAGAGCAGTGTGGAGAGCTCCCCAGAGGCCTTGCACCCTCCCTCCCGGCTGCCCCCGGCTCACATCACATCACAGCCACCAATTTCATCAGGTTACTCCCAGCCCCAAGCACCTGCTGTGGCTCTCCTCTGCCCTTCATATCAGATCTAATGCTTTAACCAATCAGACAGTCCATTAGCACCCGCACCACTACCGCCCCATCGTGACTGTCCCCAGACAACCCCCTGCACCAGCTGGGCTGTGTTCTCTGCCATCTGGGAAGCCATCCGCCATCCCCCAGGCCCTCTCGTGCACCGGTCTGCAGGGAGAAAAGGCCCCACTAACCTTCCCGTGGGAGGAGCTGACCCTTGGGGCTGCCCTCCCATCAGGCACAGCCTTGAACTACTCTTCCAGGAGTGGGAAACGGGACCAAGGACACAGAGTCAGCTGGGCTGGAGGAGGACACCTGGTTCCACCCGCACCAGCTCTGCCATAGACAGGACTCTGTCCTGGGCCTCAGTCTCTGCAGCTGCAACCTGGGCTAACGACTGCTCCCCCTCACAGGGCTGCGTGGAGACCGCAAGGGAAGACCCATGAGAAAATGACAGCCCCGAACTGGGTGCAGAGCAGGTACTCAGGAAGCACAGGCCCACCCACCGTTCTGAGGCCCAGAGTGCACACCTGCTGACTGAGGTTTTCCACCTACATGTCCACTGGCGGGCCACTTACTCCTCTGCCCTGGACCAGAGGAGGTCCCCTACCACCATGTGTGCACCCCGGAAACCACTGTGGGCAAGAAGGGTGGCCATCAGCCTCCAGTGCCCAAGGCCAGCCAGGCTGACCCGTGCTCGTGCTTCACAGCCCTAGCATTTCTGCTTGAGCTGAGCATCCCCACCCTGTGACTCAGCAACTCCTCCAGCAGGATTCTACCCAAGAGAAATACGTACGTGCCCCCAAAAAGATCTGTTCCAGAATGTTCACAGCAATTTTTTTCATAATCGCCAAAAACTGGAAACAATCCAAACATCCATCCACAGGAGAACGGATGAACAAAGTATGGTCTGGCCATACAATGAAATACTACTCAGCAATAAAACGGGAGCAAAATCCTGTACACCCAACAACACGAACAAACCTCAAAAGCACTGTGTTGAATACAAGACCCTGGTCATGAAAGAGCAGATGCTCTAAGGTTCCATTCATATGAAGTTCAAGAACATCTCAGGTGGGGCTTCCCTGGTGGCGCAGTGGTTGAGAGTCTGCCTGCCGATGCAGGGGACACGGGTTCATGCCCCGGTCCGGGAAGATCCCACATGCCGCAGAGCGGCTGGGCTCGTGAGCCATGGCCGCTGAGCCTGCGCGTCCGGAGCCTGTGCTGCGCAACGGGAGAGGCCACGACAGTGAGAGGCCCGCGTACCGCAAAAAAAAAAAAGAACATCTCAGGTGAAAGGTATCAGAACAATGGTTACCTCACAGGGCGGGTAGATAGAGACCAGGATGGGGCACAAGGGAGTTTCTGGAGTGATGAAAATGTCCTGTATCTTGCCTAGTGTGGTGGTTACACAGCGTATCAGCATCCTATTGCTGCTGTAATAAATGATCACAAACTCAATGACTTAAGACCAGACAGTTCTGGAAGTCAGAAGTCTGACACGAGTCTCACCGGGATAAAAATCAAGGTGTCAACCGGGCTGCGTTCCTTCTGGAGGCTCCAGGGGAAAATCCACTTCCTTGCTTTTTCCAGCTTCTAGGGGACACCTGCACTCCTTGGCTTGTGTCCCCTCCCCCCATCTTCAAGGCCAGCAGCAGAGCGCCTCCGAATCTCTGACTCTGGCCCTCCTGCCTCCCACTGTCCCTCTGCCCTTATAAGGACCCTTGGGGTTACACTGAGCTCACCCCGATAATCCAGGACCATCTCCCCATCTCAAATCCCTTAATGCAATCACTTCTACAAAGTCCCTTTGGCCATGCAAGGTAACATATGTGAATGTTCCAGGAAAGTAGGACACGGACATCTTGAAGGACCATTATTGGGCCCACCACACCTGAGTATATGGATTTTACATATGTAAAATCCACGAGCTACACCCTTGACATTTGTATGCTTTACTGTATGTGAATTCTACCAATTATAACAATAAAGGGCAAACAAGAAGGGCGCCTATAGCCTGGGCTGTAGATGTCACGTCCCAGGCATGGCGTTGCAGGCACCATCTCACTTAATCCTCACACCCACCCTGCACCATCAACGGCTTTCCGGCAACGGAGGCGTGAGGAGAGAGAGAAAACCTCACCTGCAGCTGGCAGGAGGCAAAGCCAGCTTGAAACCAAGCTCTGCCTGCCCCCCAAGTCACCAAAGACCCCTGCTACGGGAGAGGCCCTTTGATGCCCCATTGTTATTGCCATGTGAGTACTAGAACTTTCCCCTAACTCGGTTCTGAGAAAAACAGTGGGATGAGAAAAGAAAACTCAAGGTAGGGACAGCAGGGGTGATGGAGGCTGCACACTGGAGACCCCCTGCCCTGTCCAGAGGGGTGACCGTGCTTTGGCTCCACCCGAGAGAGGAATCAGAAATCCAGATTTTTAGGTGAAATCTCTCATCCATTTTAATTATAGGCAATGAGTTCGAATGGATGAGCAAACCTTTGTCCACAGGCCGCCAGCCAGCCACCTTGCGCACCCCTCCCGCCTGTCCCAGCAGGCCTGCCAGCAAGCCGCAGCCCCGCCCCTCAGACCCCGCTCTGCTCTCTGCAGGCCACAGGCACCTGCGGGGAAACTGACAGAAGGACACAAAGCTGCTCCGGTGAGAAGGGACCTGACCGCTCCTAAAGGGAGCCCACGAGGCAGCTGTAATGAGGCCTCCTGCCTGCTGGGAACGCACACTCCAGCGGGGACCAGAGGCCCCGTTCCTGAGATCCCTGCTGCTCCCCCCCACTAAGGCACCTCCAAAAAGCAGGTCTGGGGCTTCCAGGCAAATTTGCCATTTGCCCACCTGAGGGCTCCTGACCGCACCTTGATAGCTGGGGCCCAGGCCACCTGTGTCCAGGTTCAAGCAGAGCTCTGCTGAGCCATCCATAGCTGGGAGCCCAGGCGCCTCAGGCAGCACCCACCGTGAGCTCTAGGAGGAGACAGCTTGGTTACTTTTCCAGTCCCCCCGCCTCTCGTGCCCGCGCAGAGCCCTGCACCTGGGCAGTGCCCAGCCCACCCTGCTCCCTGGATGGTGGGTGGTGTAAGGGAGCCAAGGGGTCCTGTGGCGTGGCTTTCTTGTGGCTGGGGGCAAAGCATGTGAGGGAGTGTTACAGAAATTATCCAGGACAAGGATTTTTGAAGAACACAAAAATCCAAACTCGGAAGCCATCAGGCCGCCTACCCACTCTCTCCCCGTGGGGCCTTAACCAAGAACCATCACCTTTCGAGCTTCTGTGACCTTGTCTATAAAAGGAGGCTAACACCCCCTTCCCCACGGCACTGGGTTTTATGAAAGCGCATGTATCGGTTCTGTCTCACCTGGCCTGGCAAGCCTGGAAGGCTGGACACCCAGCGGTCAACAGGGGCTGCTCTGAGGGGCGTGGCCCTGGCTGTTTCCTCCTTTCTTCCTTTGGATTACACTTTCCGTGATGAACATGTAGCGCTTTGGTCATGAGAACCAACGTTGTTACCTTGGTTTTTACCCAGTCTCTGCCCAGGACACGGCGAGAACAGAGGGGATTGGGCAGGGTTGGGGGGAGCAGGGTGTGAAGCCGGCCTCCACCCAGCAGCGCCTGCAGCCGCGCCGCAACTGCTCAGCCGCGGTCCTGGTCCTGCCCGAGGTCCTTGCCCGTTCCTCTGTTTCCCGCACCAGGACCCCCAGCCTCCACCCGCTCCCAGAGGTCACCCGGCTCCCGCACCCTGGGGCCACGCTCTGTCTGGCAAATCTCCCCAGCGACCCTAGGGAGGAGGCGGTACCTCTCAGCTGCATCCTAGACATGAGGAGACAGAAGCTCGGGAAGGCCTCCGGTCCTGCCCAAGACCTCACAAGGAGTACGCTGCAGAGCTGAGACTCGCACCCGGGACTTGAGCTGGTCCCACCATACCACGCTACCCTCCAGAGCTGAGCGCTCAGCTCAGGGACCCACCTGGAAGGAGCTCTCCAACTGCCTTGACCTCTCGCCCTCCTCCAGGCCCAGGAGAGGAGCTCTACTTGGTGGGTTTGCTCTGGCTCTTAACACTCAACCCTCCAAATGTCCCCAGCTGTCCCCTGCCTGAAGTGGGCCATCCTTGGTGCTGAGACAGAAATCTTGCCACCCTGCGGGGGCGGGGGTGTGGAGAGCTTTCTGCTTGGGTCACAGGCCTCACCCTGAGCTCCTAGGTCCTGGCTCCACCGCTGGGCTCCAGCCTTTCCAACCCGCACTGCCCTCAGCTTTACTCATTCACCTCCTGGTAGGAGTCCTGCTGTTCAGTCGCCAAATCTGGGAACAAGCCTGGAGCTGGCACTGTGCATGGGACGGCCACAGGGCCCCCCCATGGGCTCTGAGCCCTGAGGGTTCAGCTGGGGGTCGGGGGAGGCAAGAGGGGGTCACCTTGAATTGTAAGCATCTTCACAGATGGAAACCAATTGACAAATTCTTCTCTGAGGGTGAGGCAAAACCAGATGTGAGCCCGGGGAGAAGTGTGGGGAGGGAGGCGCTTTGCTAGCAGAAGGAGGTGGGAGGGGCCTCTATCTTGGGACTGAAATCCCTGACTACTTCCTAATGAGTCACAGGCTGCCCAGGGCCACCCCTCTGCCACGGTCATTGTATTTTTGGTTTCTGTTTGTGTTTGCAGCTTATTTCAACCTCACTGCTAGTATTTCAGTAACAAGTGACCCCGCCCTCCCCTACTCCCCCCGCACTAATATTTTTGAGGGGCAATGTTAACAGGACCCCAGCTGCATTCTTCAGCGTGCTTTATTCTGTCTTAAGGCCTTACTCTACAGGAATACATGTCCATTTCATAATACATATAACTATATAACTATAGATATATTGCAGTGTATATACTATACATTATATATATAATATAGCTCACTGAGGAAGTCTGTTTTCTCCATATAACTATTCATTCAATATACAAGGTTTAGATCAAAAAATAAGTAGGACAAAGGGAATTCTGACATTCCTACTGCGCCCTGATAAATCCTATCCCGTGGGCTCATCTTCCTTCCTGAGAACCTCAGGCTCTGCCCCCGGCATGTAGCACTTTGGGATCTCACTGGTGAATGTGCAGGGAAAGCCCAAGGAATGCAGCGTTGGGGAAAAATCAGTGCCCACAACTAGGCAAGTCCTTGTGGGTTCATGTCTGAATGAACCATACGAACCCCAAGGGAAGACCTACCAGAAGCTTCCACAGTCTCTGTCTCTCTCTTCCTCTGTCTGTCTCTGTCTCTTTCCTTCCCTTTCCTCTACCTCTGTTGCTTCCTCTCCCTATCGCTCCATACCTGCATGCACACACATACTTACGTGTGCACACGTACACACACGCATGCACACACACACTCCCAGCAGCCTGTCCTGAGACAGGTCTGGAAGGACCCAGCAAGCCCAGCAGTATCAGGTCTTTGCTGGGTCTTTGGCACCACTGCTCGGACTAGACCATCCCCTTTCTTCCCCTTTCTTGGCCCCTCCAGGGCCCAAGCTGGGTGCTGCCACCCCAATGTCCCTATCCTCAACCTCCCCCATCCTCAGTATCCCAACCCAGACAAGCAGAGTCTTCGCTTGCCTTGAGGGATAACATGACCCTACTCGGCCACTAGGTCACTGTGTGCTCTTCAGGTGGCTGCCACTTTCTAGGATTCTATTTCTTTATCAGGAAAATGAAGAGGTTGGCTCATAGGTGCTGAAAGCCCAATTGTACCTTCTAGCTTTAACCATTTCTCACTCTGATCATCAAAGTCACACCAAGTGCTGATGGCTGATAAAGACTCAAATCTGCACAGCAACTCTGCCCCCAGATCTCCACCAATTCTGGTTCCATGATGCCTCAATGTACCAAGCAATAAAATCCCCTCTATGTGGGCCTAATAAAGTGTCATAAAGTTTTTATTTTGCCAAGCACAGACATTAAAACTGTTTTATTAAACCTATTATCTGCTATTTTATTCAATTCATAAAAGAACGGAAAATAGGACTGCACTAGTTATCTATTGCTATTAAGAAAAAAACTGGGCTTCCCTGCTGGCGCAGTGGTTGAGAGTCCGCCTGCCGATGCAGGGGATACGGGTTTGTGCCCCGGTCTGGGAGGATCCCACATGCCGCGGAGCGGCTGGGCCCGTGAGCCGTGGCCGCTGAGCCTGCGCGTCCGGAGCCTGTGCTCCGCAACGGGAGAGGCCACAACAGTGGGAGGCCCGCGTACCGCAAAAAAAAAAGAAAAAGAAAAAGAAAAAAACTGTCTCCTACAGGTACTTATGGTGCTAGTAACCCAAATAAGTCATTTGCAGGAGATGGTTCCTAGGTGAGGGCTGTACATACAGGTATTTCCCTGAAAATCTTCACATTCAGCAAAATCCTATTAAAAACAACAGGATTCATGGGGAAAATAGGGTTGGTGCCTATCAGTCAACACCTACAGAACCCTGCACCTGAGCCTTTCCAAAACCAGTAACGGCTCGAGTGATATCCTGGTCCAGCGGCCACCGGGCCCTGGACCCAAGACCACACAGTGAATAAGTCATTGGCTCCTGTTCCTCCTTTGAGATGAAGGACCTCAGGGGCACTCACTTCCTACAGAGACCGATCTCATCAAAATGAAAAGCCCCATCCAGAATGTCACCTGCACCACTGCTTCCTTACGGGGGCATTGCCTTCCAGCTCCTTCATCTGCCCTCTGAGCTTTCCCATACAGCTTAAGGGGATGGAAAGATAAAAAATGGCCACAATTGGCACTAAAGGTAGGTGAATCTACACATTTTCCATTTTCTTCTTAATTCTTATTGATCTTTAATCATGAGAAAGCCCATCCTGATCTACCAAAACATAAGCACACAGGGACAATTTGCCAATGAGCCATCACAGCTTCCACATATACCCACATCATTCCCCCATTCATCAATCATAGAAACGCATGTTGTAACAAACAAACAAATAATTTCAGGTGTAAGATAATGGGAAGTGGCTTTGAAGAAAATTCAACTGTGAGTAACATCTCACAGTTTACAAAGGGCTGATTTACAAAGGGCTGATTTCTGGACAACAGGCATGCACTCACAGAACGTCTTAAAAAGTAAGAAAATCCAACCTACGAGTTGTTTGAAAACATACAAGTTTTTAAGGTTTGTACTTGTAACATGTGAGTCAAGCTGACTCTGTTAGATTAAAAATAGCCGCAAATTTTTTGCAGCACCTCCCATTAAGCGGTGGAGTCTATTTCTCCACCCCTTGCCTCTGGCTGGCCTGGTGAATTGCTTTGAGGACTAGAATGACTTGTCAGGAAGGTCTCAAGGCCTTGCAGCCTCCCCCCTCCTCCTCTTGCTGCCCTGAGACCACCACGTGCAGGAGCCTGAGCTAGCCTCCTTGAGGATGAAAGACCACATGGAGAAAGAACCCAGCTGCCAGCCAGCACCAACCCCCAGGCCCATGAGTGAGGCTATCTGGACTCTCCAGCCCAGCTGAGTCATCAGATGGCTGCAGTCACATTAGTGACCCTAGGCAAAGCCAGTAAAAGACCTACCCAGCAGAGACCTGCTAATAGAATCAGGAGCAAATACAATGGCTATTGTTTTAAACCATTAAATCCTGGGATAGTTTCTTACATAGCAAAAGCAGATATAATGTGATATTTTGTAGATATTTCACTAATTCTATATTAATTTAATAGTTTCCCCCACTTGGGAGCCAATAAACCTTTGATTTAGATCTCAATGATTCCATAGGCCCCTGAGAAGGTCTAATCCAGCCCCAAAAGTGGCAGTGTCTCCAAAGACCCTACCAGGACTGATTCAAAGCCAAGGGCTGGGGCCTCCCTGGTGGCGCAGTGGTTAAGAGTCCGCCTGCCGATGCAGGGGATACGGGTTCGTGCCCCGGTCTGGGAGGATCCCATATACCGCGGAGCGGCTGGGCCCGTGAGCCATGGCCGCTGGGCCTGCGCATCCGGAGCCTGTGCTCCGCAACGGGAGAGGCCACAACAGTGAGGGGCCCACATACCGCAAAAAGAAAAAAAAAAAAGCCAAGGGCTGACCAACAACCCAAACTCTAGGAAGGCATCATGCAGCAGATTCAAGAGGAACCTGACAGATGTAAAACACAGAGGAGAACAGTTCCCAACATTCACACTGCTCCTGGGGCAGGCTGAAGACTCTCTAACCAATGCACCTAAATCTTTCTGATTGTGGTAGGCTGAAAAACGCGCCGCCTACCCCAAATGTGCCTGTGTTCTAATCCCTGGAACCCATGAATATATGAAAAAAGGATTTTGCAGATGTGATTAAATTAAGGATTTTGAAAGAGGGAGATTATCCTGGATTATCCGGGTGGGCCTAATAAGAGATCCTTATACGAGGGTCCTTATAAGAGGAGGTAGGAGGGGCAGAGTCAGGGGAAGATGTGACAATGGAAGCAGAGATTGGAGTGATGCACTTTGAAGACGGAAGAAGAGGCCACGAGCCAAGGAATGCAGGTGACCTCTAGAAGCTGGAAAATGCGAGGAGGCCGGTTCTCCCCTAGAGCCTCCAGAAGAAACACAGCTCTGCCAGCACCTTGCCTCTAGACCGATGAGACCCAGTTTGGAATTACTTCCAACCCCCAAACTGTAAGATAATACATTTGTGTTGTTTAATGCCACTGAGTTTGCGATCATTTTTACGACAGCAGTAGGAAACTAATACACTGGAAACGAGTACAGTAGGAAACGAATACTCCTGACTACAAGAACGTAACTTGGAACTTTTATCCGTAATAACAAGAACAGCTAATAATAATGGCTAACATTAATTTAGTGTCTACTTCGTGGCTCTGTTCTAAGTGCTTTTCTTGTATAAACTCATTTAACCCTCACAAAAACCATATGAAGAAGACTATTACAATCCATATTTTACAGATGAGAAAACTGAGCCTTTAAGAGGTTAAGTAACTCACTAGAGCCACAGAACAGGTAAACGACACAGCCCACAGCTGAGCCCAGGCAGTCTGGCTCCAGACCCCACCTTTAACCATTACATCTCCCCAATCAAACCAGCAATGATAATAATCAATTACAGCCACTTACTGAGCCCCCCTCTAGATACCAGGCTCACGTCCAGCCCTGGACATGCTGTCTCTCACTTAGTAGTCAATACACCCCAGTGGAGCAGGATTATTATTCACCCTTGTTTACAGCAGAAGAAATTGAGGCACAGCAATGTTACACCCAGATGTTAAACGCATCTGAACCTAGAAGCATCAGAAGCAAAAGCTCGAGTTTAACCACACGCCCTCCCACCTCCTTCATCCCACTTGAGGCCCCGATGGCCGAGAAGAGGAGAGATAAGTAGCACGACCACATAATTTATCTTCCAAACTGAGATACTCAGAAAGTGAACGGAGTCACTATTAATGCTTTCACTGGGGCAAGAGGCATAGAGCAGAACTGTCCCGGCAAACCCAGACACACGGCCACCCTAAAGATAAGTGGACTAAAGTCAAGATGCATACTCTGCAGGTCACAGTTCCCCAGAAGGGGCGTGGTGGAGCAGCTGTCAGCCTCTCCTGACATCTACAGCTGCCAGGTCACGGTCAAGGCTGGAAAAGGAGGGTGGTCCTGGCAGAGCTCAGAGCAGAATCTGCAAAGCTCCAGATCTGGGGTGTCCTCACGGCAGGCCAAGTCTTTCCGATGGTGGTCTGGGAGTCCATTGAGGGCAGAGGTTGGGCAGCCCTGGATAGATCCCAGGTATGCAAAGAGACCTTGAACCCCACTGGTGCCCCAGTCAGAAACCCATCGTGGAGCTCAGAGCCTTGGCAAAGGGCTAAGTGAGAGCCAAGCAGGGTCAGCATCCTGAGGCACCAGCTCTCCTCTAAAGACCTAGTAGACCTGAACAAGACAAGGTTGCCCACTCTCACCACTATTATTCAACATAGTTTTGGAAGTTTTAGCCACAGCAATCAGAGAAGAAAAAAAAAAAAATAAGAGGAATTCACATCGGAAAAGAAGAAGTAAAACTGTCACTGTTTGCAGATGACATAATACTATACATAGAGAATCCTAAAGATGCTACCAGAAAACTACTAGAGCTAATCAATGAATTTGGGAAAGTAGCAGGATATAAAATCAATGCACAGAAATCTCTTGCATTCCTATACACTAATGATGAAAAGTCTGAAAGAGAAATTAAGGAAACATTCCCATCTACCACTTCAACAAAAAGAATAAAATACCTAGGAATAACCCTACCTAAGGAGACGAAGACCTGTATGTAGAAAACTGTAAGACACTGATGAAAGAAATTAAAGATGATACAAACAGATGGAGAGATATACCATGTTCTTGGAGTGAAAGAATCAACAAGGTGAAAATGACTGTACTACCCAAAGCAATCTACAGATTCAATGCAATCCCTATCAAACTACCAATGGCATTTTTCAGAGAACTAGAAAAAAAATTTTCACAATTAGTATGGACACACAAAAGACCCCGAATAGCCAAAGCAATCTTGAGAAAGAAAAACGGAGCTGGAGGAATCAGGCTCCCAGACCTCAGACTATACTACAAAGCTACAGTAATCAAGACAGTATGGTACTGGCACAAAAACAGAACTATAGATCAGTGGAACAGGATAGAAAGCCCAGAGATAAATTCATGCACATATGGTCACCTTATCTTTGATAAAGGAGGCAAGAATATACAATGGAGAAAAGACAGCCTCTTCAGTAAGTGGTGCTGGGAAAACTAGACAGCTACATGTAAAAGAATGAAATTAGAACACTCCCTAATACCATACACAAAAATAAACTCAAAATGGCTTAAAGACCTAAATATAAGGCCAGACACTATAAAACTCTTAGAGGGTAACATAGGCAGAACACTCTATGACATAAATCACAGCAAAATCCTTTTGACCCACCTCCTAGAGAAATGGAAATAAAAACAAAAATAAACAAATGGAACCTAATAAAACTTAAAAGCTTTTGCACAGCAAAGGAAACCATAAAGAAGACAAAAAGACAACCCTTAAAATGGGAGAAAATATTTGCAAATGAAGCAACTGACAAAGGATTAATCTCCAAAATATACAAGCAGCTCATGCAGCTCAATAGCAAAAAAACAAACAACCCAATCCAAAAATGGGCAGAAGAGACCTAAATAGACATTTCTCCAAAGAAGATATACAGATTGCCAACAAACACATGAAAGGATGCTCAACATCACTAATCATTAGAGAAATGCAAATCAAAACTACAATGACGTATCATCTCACACCAGTCAGAATGGCCATCATCAAAAAATCTACGAACAATAAAACCTGGAGAGGGTGTGGAGAAAAGGAAAACTTCCTGCACTGTTGGTGGGAATGTAAATTGATACAGCCACTACGGAGAACAGTATGGAGGGTCCTTAAAAAACTATAAATAGAACTACCATATGACCCAGCAATCCCACTACTGGGCATATACCCTGAGAAAACCATAATTCAAAAAGAGACATGTACCACAATGTTCATGGCAGCTCTATTTACAATAGCCAGGACATGGAAGCAACCTAAGTGTCCATCAACAGATGAACGGATAAAGAAGATGTGGCATATATATATACAATGGAATATTACTCAGCCATAAAAAGAAATGAAATTGAGTTATTTGTAGTGAGGTGGGTGGACCTAGAGACTGTCATACAGAGTGAAGTAAGTCAGGAAGAGAAAAACAAATACCATATGCTAACACATATATATGGAGTCTAAAAAAAAAAAAAAGGTTCTGAAGAACGTAAGGGCAGGACAGGAATAAAGATGCAGACATACAGAGTGGACTTGAGGACACAGGGAGGGGGAAGGGTAAGCTGGGATGAAGTGAGAGAGTGGCATGGACATATACACACTACCAAATGTAAAATAGATAGCTAGTGGGAAGCAGCTGCATAGCACAGGGAGAACAGCTCGGTGCTTTGTGTCCACCTAGAGGGGTGGGATAGGGAGGATGGGAGGGAGACGCAAGAGGGAGGAGATATGGGGATATATGTTTACATAGAGCTGATTCACTTTATACAGCAGAAACAAACACACCATCATAAAGCAATTATACTCCAATAAAGATGTTAAATAAATAAATAAATAAAATAAAGACCTGGGCCTGCTGGACAAGAAGCCGCAGGGCCTGAGGCTCAGGTTGTGTCTGCCTCTTCCCAGCAGTGGGATCTCGTTCAGCCCTTCTTTCCTCTGAGCCTCCTGGACGAAATGCAGCCTCTGATAACTGCCCTATCTCCATCCACAGGATTCATAATAATAAACAACAATAGTGGACAACAGCAAGCATTCACCATGAACCAGGAGGTGTACTCAGCACTTAGCAGGGGTTATGGGAGTAAATAAAATCCACTCTGGGATGGGTACATAGGTTATTCCCACTTTACAGATGAGGAAACTGAGGTGGGGGGGTAAGTAAATTGCCCAGAATCCCATTGCTGATAAGTAGTGAAGCTAGGATTGGAATCCAAGCTGACTGCCCCTGTAAAATCCCATTGGAACATTCTCTCTTCCCCACCTGGCCAACCCAGAGCGGCACACTCTAGTGCAGGGATCCCCAGAGGGAGGGTCCCATTCCCCTGGTGGACCAGGGACTAGGCAGTCACATTTCACACTAATTCTCAACCAATTATAAGACTCATTGATGGGCTTTGCAAATATATCCCCAGGCCCCATTTCCCTGGTAGGTCTAATTCCAGAAAATCTGGGAATGAGAACTTTAATGACCTCCCCCCAGGTGATTCCTAAAGCTTTTCCCTTCCTGTTCAAGACCCTCTTGAGCCTGATTCCATGAAAGAGTCTGCTGCTCCCATGTCCTTGACCTCCTCTAAAACTCTCTAGTCTCCCTCTGTATCCAGAGCGCAGCCTCAGCAGAAAACCTTCTGCAGGCAGCAGGATCTGCCCAAAGTGTACTAACTTCATGTGGGTTCCCTGCATTTGGGCTATGGTTACCTTCTGTTTGTGGAAATGATACAGGTTTCCTATTTATGGAAGTGATATAAATAAGACTCTTAAAATAAGTGCATTAAAGAAAAACAGTAGGTCAATTTATAAAATAATACATTATAGTTTGGGTGGTCGGTACAAAAAAGGGGAACCTCAAGTAGCTAAAGACAGATGGAGAAGCAGTTCCCTGAGGATAAGAGGTGCCTGAGGAGGCTTTCCTGACAGCCCTGAGCTCTGTTCTAGCACCACCCCCAAGAGCTAGGTCACCGGGGGGGAATGCACTTAATTCCGCTCAGCCTCAGTTTCCCCTTGTGTAAAATCACCCACTTCGTGGAGTACTTACGAAGAGTTAATGAGATGAGACAGGTGAAGTATTTAACACAGGGCTGGTGCTTAAGACTCCCTGGTGACTCAGACAGTCCAGCACCACGGAGTGGACTGTGTCTGCTCCCTCCCCTCCACTCCCACGTGCTAAGGTCCCAAGTCTGAAATGCAGACATGTGAAAACTCAGTGATTCTCAAACTTGGCCACTCACCCAAAGAGGTCCTGATATAATAGTTCTGGGATGAGGCCTGGGCACCAGGAATTTTAAAACACTCTCCAGGTGCTTCTAACAGGCAGCCAGGATTAAGAACCACTGTGGTAACTAACCCCAGGGAATGTCCAGTGGCCAAAAAGTGTGGCTCCTGACACCGCCCGCTCCAGGACCAGCCCTGGGTGACAGCTGCCCTCATTCTTGCTGCTCACCAGTGGACTCTGCAAAGATGGGGAAAGGTGTTCAAAAGCGTTCAAAACAGTTTCCTGCCCATCCGTTATCTTCACTGTTCCCACAACAGACCCAGCAGGCATCATGCACCCCTTTCACAGACCAGGCAAGGAAACCTTAGGCGGAGTTGACCCACAGTCTTTGGGCTCCAAAGCCACTTGGCTCCTCCAGCCCTCCGCACCTCTAGTGCACATCTGGACCAAGAGCAGGACTGGGAGTCATTTGCAATAAACGTAACGCAGCAAGGATCTGCAGAGCCCGCTGCGGGGGGGGCCCCCGGTGGGAGGCGATCGCTCCCTGCCACATGCTGTTTATTCATTAAACCCCTGGTTCCTCCCTGCCATTCTAATTATGCGCAGCAATAATAAAGAAGCTTTCTCCCTCGCCAGAGAGGCTTATTTATGCGACGAGAGCACTTCGCCCCCACAAGATTGAGTCGTCACTCAAAGCCTTGCTGGAATCAAGGTCGCATCTCTTTAGGGATTGACTGAACCCCACCCACCTCCCCCTCCAGCTTCCACCCACTCCTGAGCATTCGCGTTTCTAGAAGCGCCACTTCCCTGTGGAGTGGGCAGGATGTGGATGCCATTCCCCACTGCTGTACTCCCTCACAGCTTGCTGACTGAGATTCACTCAACACACAGTAGGACATTTATTGAGCACCTACTATGTGCCTCCCTAAGAGTATGGAAATGAAAGATACAGTCCCTGCCCCTGTTGGGAGAAAAGGGAATGAGAGAAAGAGCACAATCTTTTAGGCTCCATGACCAATTCATACCCCATCTCCAGCATTCATTGGCTGGGTGAATAGATTCATTGGCTGGGCAAAATTACAAAATTTCTCAAAGGCCTCAACTGCCGCATCAACAAAATGGGGTAATAATAACACCAACCTCATGGGGCTGTTGGGGGAGTCAGTGGGATATTCCCATAGGAGACTGGAATGAACGCTAGTTGGGATTAGCCATGGTTAGCACCAAAGTCTTTGCCCCACACAGGCAGGATCTCATCCAAATGGAGGAGTCCAGGAAGGCTTCCTGAGAAGTGATACCTGAGCTGAGTTTTGAAGGATGAGCAGGAGTTTGCTAGAGAAAGTGAGGATGTTCCAGACAGGGGGAACTGCATGAGGGCCACGGGAGATGACAGGGCTCTGGGAAATGCAGGAGACAGTGTGGGAAACATGCACAGGGGTGCGTCACGGTGACAGGGGACAGAGCTGCAAGGCAGGTGTGGACATGCAAGTGGATCCCATGGCCACAGCCCTAACTAGTGATACCCAGAGCATCACTTCGACTTTTTCTTGGCTCCTTTGGGAGCCGCAACCAGTACCCTTCCACGTCCATCCGGAGTTCGGTGGCCACAGGAAAGTGGGGCAGCCCCACTCTATTAGTCATGCACTCATTCATGCAGATGCTCAACAAAACTCCCGGAGGGCCCAGCACATGCTGCGAGGCCACCTCCTAACCCTCACTCAGCCCATTTCCAGATGTGCCACGCTGGCCTGGCAGCTTTCTCCTCAGTGAAATAGGGATGAAAGTGTCCCCTCCTAGAGTCATTCATTCAATAACAAATGTGACCAGGGCTAAGTGAGATAATTCAGTATTCTCAGATTTCAATACAAACTAAGTCCTCAATAAATGTCACAATTTAAAATGTTTATTTTTTATTATGATTATCTGCCAGGATGGTAAGAATCCCATCTCCAAAGCCCAAAGCACTGCTTCCAGAGTTACCCCCAACCCAGGCAAAACCCCTGCCTGCTGTGCCTCTCCTTACCCTCCCCCCACCCTGGAGCAAATGACCTGGTTTCCACTGCCCACATCTAGCCCTGACTCGGTCACCACAGGAGCTAGTCCAGCCTGAACCACACCAGCCCCCCAGTTCACCTCATCCTTCTAGGGCTCCACATGTCAACCAACTCAGGTACTGGTGGGGGCAAGACTGAGGGTCATCTCAGCCTTTTTGGTCCAAAGCTCCAGGGGTTAAAGGGTGGATCTTCTGATTTTATAAAGTAACTAATTTAAATGTTCTATTAGCGAAATTTGCAAACACATACAAAGCAAATGGAATAGTAATGAACCGTCAGGTACCCGCCACCCAGCTTCAATGACTACCAACCTGCCATTCTTGTTTCACAGGCACGTCCCCCACTTGATTTACTGGGAAAAGTTTTATAGCTTTGTGGCCATCCCTTCTAGCATACCCCACCACCCGGGGTTCCCACTGCTCACAAGTCCCAACACACTTTGATGCCTCTGGCTCCGAGAGAGTCCTTGAAATAACAACAACAATCTACAACAATCATTTTTATGTCCCTAATAGAATGGTAATTACTGGCCCACAGGGGCTATGCAGGATGGTGGTGAAGGGCTGGAGCCCTGGAATCAGATGGCCTAGGTCCAAATCAATACCCACTAGATATGTGACCTTGGATAGGTCATTCAACCTATGTTTAGATTTCCTACCCAGTAAAAGGGCAATGCTGGTACCAGGTTTCTTGTGTGGCTTTAAAAAATAAAATAATGCATGTTCATTGCCCAGCACAGAATATGCAATGAGGAAACCTTAGAAATAGATGTGTTAGGTGGTGGGTGAGCAGGCTCAGCTCCTATGAGATACTATTAATATCTCTCATTTTATAGATGAAGGGATGGAGGCCAGAGAGAAGCAGTGAGCTGCCAGGGACAGCCTGCTCTGTGTCCCAAGTCCATGTGCCTGGAATTGTCGCAGCATGCCTGGAACCACAGATCAGTGGAAGTGAAGAAACACTCTAGAATAGATGCAGGGAGCAGTGGCAGGTGGCCCAGCACACCAAGCATGTCTCCCCATCCTGGATGGGGAGCTCTCTCAGCCTGAGAAGAGACAACTACACAGTGCCCTGTGAGTGTGTGCAGGGTAGAGGTGCTGAATTCCATTTTTCTAGACAAAGCGGGGGAGGAGGCTGGTACACATCGCTGCTCACTCTTCTGATTTGACAAATCCTATGGCCAACATTGCACTGGATATAGCCAACCTTGCACTGGATATAGCCACCCACTATTCTAGCATGAGAGGCAAGAAACTGCTTCACTAACTTAAGCTTTAGCAATCCTTAGCAGTTCTGATGTGCCTCCCTATCATCTTACTTTTTTTTTTTTCCTATTTAAAGGAGAAGGGTGGGGAAAAGATAAATCAATCCAGTTGCTGAGTGATGTTCAGACAAAGACAGCCTCCAGTCCACTGCCCGTGTTTGCCAGCTGAGGAAGGGCAGGGGAGGGGGGCAGATTCGGGATGCTGTATTTAGGCCCCGCCTGGACTCTCCACGTCCCTTCCAGGAATGAGCCTTGTCAGGATCTCCCCCTCCCCCCAGCACTCCCCCACCACTGCAGTGCCGTGTCGGGAGGCACCTCCCAGATCCGCAGGAACAATGGGTTGGGGAGGGGGCAGGTGCGACTCGGAGCTCATCAGAGGGCGAGGGGACGCGGCCACAGACAGCAAGACTGTGAGTACACTTCTCGTGGTGGTTGTGCTGCCACCTGAATCAGTTTCCCCAGCTCCGGTGGGGTCCCCGCAGAGTCGAGCGCTCCTTTCCTGGAAGAATTTCCCTTACGCCCTAGGCATTTTAATTTCATCCGCGCTAGGAGGCTTGCCTTGTCGCTCCGGAGGGAGCCCCTGGGCCACGCTCCCCTCCAGCAGCTGCTTCTGCCAAGGCCCTGCAGGTCAGGGACGCGCGGCATCCTCCGTGCGCCCAACTTTCCCCACTTGGGACCCACAATCCTGGCCAGCCTGTCCCCTCTGCTGGCGAAAGCCATGATTTATAGCCCTGGGATCCAAGAGCTGCCCCTCCTCTTTCCCCCACTCCCAGGTCCAGTCTCGCTCCTTACCCTCCCTCCCCCCACTTTCTGAGCCTGAACCACGCTTCCCAAAGAAAGCGGCCCTGGCACATTTGCGAAACGCGAGCGTCTGCCCCTGCATTGGGCGCCGTCTCCTCCCCCCAAGCCCGGGCAAGAAGGGTTAGAGGAGCCCCCGCCGCTTCCCTCCTCTTCAGCCCAGAGAATCCCCGCCCGGGGGTGGGCGGGGATGGAGAGTGAGATGCAGTTCGGCCCGGAGCTACAGCCGCCACTCCGGGTGCGTCTGTCCGGCCTCGTCGGGGTGAGAGAACAGGTCCAAAGCTCTGACTCCCCCTGGTACCCACCCCCGCCTCGCTGAGTGACGAAAATGAGCCGCTGGGGACACCGGGTCACCCCGAGGCCGGCCGTTTAAATGGCCAGCGTGGGCGTCCCCGCATAGCACGCAGGGGACGGACATGGGAGAGGGTCCTCACCCAGACGTGCATTGGGCCCCCACAGGAGGTGACATCCCGCGGCGGGGACAGTGGGGTGTCCGGGCGGGGGCTGCGGTCCTCGCCGCAGTGTCTGCACCCCAGCTGGGAGCGGAGCACGTGACCAGCGGGCCACCCCTGTCCCCCTGGACTCCAGGCCCCGCCGCGGTGCTGACCCCGGCCCTGCCTGCTAGGGAAGGATGGAGCAGGGGCGCCTACTTTTCCGTGGCCCGCGAGGGGACTGCGGGGCGCCGAGCGCGCCTCATCCCTTTCTCCGCCCGCCCCGCCGCAGCCGCAGGACCCGCACCCTGCGCTCACCTCGGGGCCCAGTGTCGCTGCCGCCGGCCTCCTTGTCCGCCATGGTAGCGCAGCCCCCGCCCGCGAGAGGAGCCTCCGGCGCCGCGCCCGTGCCCGTGCAGGTCCCTGTCCGTGTTCTCGGAGGGCGCTCGGGCCGGGTCTGAGCCGCCGGGTAGCAGGAGCACTGCTCTGACGCGGCCGCCGCCGCCGCCGCCGCAGCTCGGGCTCCTCCCCGTGCTCCTCCAGGGCCCGCCCCGCGCCCCGCCCCGCCCCGCGCCCCGCCCCGCCCAGCCTGCCCGCTTGGGAAGGAAGGCGCGGCGTCCGGCCCAGCCGGAGAGCCCCGGGTCCTCCCGCCCGGTCCCGCCGCGCCTAGCCGGGCCCCTCCTCTCCAGGGCTCACCCCCGAGGCGGCCGCACCCCGGGTGGTGGCGCGACCCGGGCCCGGTGGCTCGCCAGCCGGCCGGAAGCAGGCGCTCACAGGGCGCTCGGATGGGCGAGCGGCGGGGACTGGATTTCAGGCCCCTTCGGCCCCGCTACGCGCCAGACCTTTGGAACGGCCGGGGGCTGAAGCCCTACAGCAAGCACTGCACACGCACCCCACTCTCCAGAGGACGCCCGCTCCAGTTTATTTCTCTCCCCTAGGGTCCCAGAGGAGCGGTCAAGGACCCGAGCAAAGGCGGAACCCGGCGCGGCCAGCGCTCAGGCCGCAGACCGAGGACCTGCGCCGGGGCGGTGCTGTGGGCACCGACGCGGGCGTCCGCCTCCAGGCCGCCTGCCGGACTCCATGGCAACTCGGGACCCGGGAGGCGCTTGCTGCGGAGGCTGCGTGGAGCCTTCCATATGTGGGCTCACACCCGGGCCCTCCTTACAAGTCTGAGAATAACGACATTAATAATTCAGGGCTTGGGAGGTCAGTGATTCATTCCCCCTGTCCTCTGGCTCCACCACACACGTGCCATGGGCACCTGTTCCGTCCTGGCCAGGTGACTTCTGAGTCCACCGTGCAAAGAGGCAACCAGGGCCGTGATAAGATTCTAATGATCACAGTCATTGGATCCTTCCCCTTGGGCCTAACACTATGCTAAGAGCTTAAGAGCCTTATCTCACTTTCTCTGAATAACTCTTAGAGTTGGGGACCAGAGGTCCCCATTTTGCAGATAAGAAAACTGAGGTTTGAGAGTGTTAAGTGATGATGCCAAGAACACACACAGCAAGTAAGTGCCCAGGCTGGAATCTCCACCTAGGTCAAAACCACCAGCTTTCCCTCTGCCTTGAGATGGGCCACAACTCCAAAATGGCACTTAGGGGAGGTGTAATCGTGCAGCCCGTTTATGGAAGAGGGGGTGGGCAGAGGGCTACAGGGAGAGCCCAGAGACTGGGGTCTGCTCAGAGGGTAATGGTCTGGGTGATGAGTTAAAAGGATGAACTTGTCGTCTATCTGCCTGCATTAAAAATCCCAAATGTACAGTCTCTGACTGTGTGTGAGACCACGGGCAAGTTATTTAACCTCTCCGAGCCTTAGTATTTTCATCTGTGAAATGGGTACAACAGGAGAACCCACTTCCTAAGACTGAAGAGGACTAGATGAGATGATGCGTGTACTATGTTTCACTTGGGGTCTGGTGCATGATATGCAGTCCGACAAGTATTAGATATTATTAAGTCATAAGGTTTTTAAAAAGTGGACAATGGCCAGTTGGGTGGGGCAGTGGGCGGTAGGGGCATATGGAAGGGGGGCTTCCAGAGTAGAGAACAGTGTCTTCCTACAGAGCACCCTCTCCTTACCAAGGTGGCTTGCTTGCTCAGAGGCAGACCCAAGAGATGGTCTGGAGGCCAAGAGTATGTAGCACCCAAACACAGGCAAGAGGAAGGGTTGAGGCAGCTGTCCAGGTGACAACCTGGACAAGCAGGCTCAGGATGAAGAGTAGAAGGGCCACCACTGGCCCTGCATCAACCCGAGAGCTGCCTTCCCGGTTCAGCTCACATGTCCCCACTGCATGAAGATGGCCGGGCTGAGGCTCCCTGGATTGGAATATGAGAGGGCAGGGACAGTCACCAGCACTCTGTCCACTGAGCATCAGTGTCACATGGACACATGCCTAGGCAGTGATGCCAGAAGAGCTTTCTATTAAACATGGTTCTGACTGAGTCTCTCTTGTGCTCAAAACCATGCTGGGCTTCCCTCATCTATGGGAAAAAGCCCTGACTCTTTAGAGAGACACGCAACACGTTTCACGATACTAGTGAGCCCAACCTTCCTCTTCTGTAGTCTCTTTCCCAAGAAGCCTTTCCTCCACCAGCCTTCCTCGGCCATGGTCACAAGCTGCCTCTATCTCCACATTTGGCACCCCCTTCACTTCCCTCCTCCACCTGCCCACATCCAGACATCCTTCAAGGCCCCAGTCCAAAGCCATCAGCCCAAGGACACTTAGGACACCGCCCCGCACCCCCAGGCTCCCACGGTATTCTACATACTCACACACCTCTCTTTTTCTCCTCCCTCTACACTGTCTGCTGCCCAGGCTGTATTCAGGAGGCTCCACCGTCTATCTGCAGGGAAGCCCACCTCCACACCCAGGGCCGGACTTTCCTCCAGGGCCCCAGACCTACTGAAAGTCTCCCCAGGGTGCTTCCTAAGCCCTTCCCACTCAACCAAAGCCCGGCTCATCCTCTCCTGCCCTCCCTCCTGGGTGCCTGGTCTCAGTAAAGGCAGCACCACCCTCCAGTTGCCAAGCCACACACCTGGGCATCAGTTTTCAATGCTCTCTCTGCACCCATCCAAGTTGATTCAATCTCCAAGTCAAGTGTTGCCCAGTTGTCCTCACGGCCACCTCCTTGTCCAGGCCCCATCAGCTCTCACCGCCTGCGGGTCTGCAGGGTCCCCTCACTGGTCGGACCTCTGGCTCCTGTCCTGCCCCCTCAGTCCATTCTTTGGGAATCCAGTCTGCCCTGCCCACCTCTCCAGCTCCATCTCTCCCCTACGACTTCTTTCAATCCCTCCCGCCCACCCCTGTCTGTCTTATGCTGGGCTTTCAAACACCTTAAAATGCATTTGAGGTTTGGACTGCTCCTCCCCTCATTCTGCTACCACCAGCAACCTGGAGAACTCAGCACGGATCTCCCCAGTCCAGGAAGCCTTCCCTGCACTCCCATTCTGGCCTGGGTGCCCCTCTTCAGTGTCCTCATGGCACCCTGTCCCTACCCATCAGGGTCCTGACCCCCGGTGTCAAGACCTTGGCCTTGGCAGCCTGTCAGAACCAGCAGGAAGCCCACAGCCCTCGCCCTCCTACCAGCTGCTATGGAAAGGCCTTGGGCACCATCTTCCCTCTCCCCTGACCCCCAGCTGTAGTGACAGGAGAGCATGTGAGGCAGATGAGCAATGACATGCAGGCCCTGCCGCGGGCAGAGAGCAGACAGTTCTGATTTTCAGGGAGCATGAAAGGCGAGGCACACTCTGCCTTGGGTTTGCCCTCGTGGCTTTAATAATCATCACAGTAGTTAAGCATCGCCCTGGTGAGCACATGCTCAGCAAGCCAGGTGCTGGGATGGGATGGTCTACATGCACCATCTCACCGAATTGTCACCGTGGCCCTTGCTGTTTTACAGGAGAGGACATGGAAGCACACGGAGGTTGAGGCGCCTGCTTGGCTTCCTCAGGCTATTCGTAGCAGAGCTGGGATTCAGGGCCAGGCCCGTCTCTTGTCACTGGACATCAGGAAGGGCTCTCTCCAACCTCCTTTGATGCCCATGGTCTCTTCCCTAACAGCTGCCACAGCCCTTCTGCTGCTACCACATCCTACATGAACTGGCCTCCTGATGCCTCTTGACTCTCACTCCTTCAGCTCTCCCCTCCCTCAAGCACAGGTCACCCATCTGAGCCTGCCAAGCTGGCCCTCTCGTTGGTCACAGTCCCCAAGAGCATCACGGGCCTTGCCCCTCCCTCCCAGTGCCTAGGAAGGCACCGGCACCTTCCCAGACCATTCCGTCTAAGGCTGCTGCTCCTCCCCACTAGGAGTTAAGCTCCATGAGTATAGGATCTTGGACTCTGGTGCTCACCTCTCTATCCCAGGGACCAGAACAGTGCCTGGCACATGGCAGGCACTCAATAAATTCTTGATGGTGGATGGACTGACTCAGTCAGTGAAACCAAAACACAACAGGCTTGGCCCAGCAGGAAGGACCAAGCCCGCCATCGGGACGTTACACTGACTCCCAGGGACTCTCTCAGCCATTTCAGAGCAAGTCAAGTCCAGATCTGTGGGAGGTCACTCGGCAGCAAGTCTCCTCCAGCTCCCCTCCAAACCTCCTCCCCACAGTGCTCCCTGTGGGTGTCCCTCAGCACCCACCATACAATTTCTTCTCCACCCTCGGCCACAGAGGCAGTGAGGATGCCCCACCCCACCAGTACCAATTTCAGATCTCAGCTGGACACTTGAGTCCCCAAAAGAGGCCCAGGCCAGAACCAAGTCACCACCTTCCAGTCCCCTCATGCTGATCACTCCAGCCACATGGGTCTGTCCTCAGGTTCCCAAAAGCCCATTCTCTGCTCATTTTGCCAGGTAAACCTCTCTCCTCAGAGGCATGGACATATATACACTACCAAACGTAAGGTAGATAGATAGTGGGAAGCAGCCGCATAGCACAGGGAGATCAGCTTGGTGCTTTGTGACCGCCTGGAGGGGTGGGATAGGGAGGGTGGGAGGGAGGGAGATGCAAGAGGGAAGGGATATGGGAACAGATGTATATGTATGACTGATTCACTTTGTTATAAAGCAGAAACTAAAAAAAAAAAAAAAAAACCTCTCTCCTCCTCCAGGTCTCAGCTTAGATGGCACTTCTTCCAGGAAGCCCTCCAAGATAGCATGAGGCCCTCCTCTGTCCTCTGCACCTGACTCCCCAAGCGTTCCTGTCCTAGCACTTATCACAACTCAGGGGTCAGTGTTATTATTAACCCACTGTACAGATGACAATACCAAGGCCCACCTAGTGAAGAAGCCGCAGAGCTGAGACTAGAACTCTGAGATGAGAACTTGGGTTGTTCTCGGGTTGTTCCAACTTTAGGCTGCCCATCTCCCCCTCTAGCTGCAGCTCCCCAAGGGTAGGTGGGCCACGGCCACAATTGTAGCTCCCAGACAGACTCTGGCATAGTACCTGAACAGTGAGTTAAATGTTAAAGGAAAGCAGCCTCCTCAGCTTCAGGCCCTCACCTTTCCCATCCTCTCCAGGATCCTCTTCACCCACCAGTCCACAGACACCTCCCGCCAACAGCCTCCCTCTTTGTTCTTTGGTCCAAACGAAGACGTACCCTCCCCCCTCCAATATCCATTCATGCAAATGGAAGCCCAAGCCCAGAGGCCCACCCAGCTACCTACTCCACCAGGCAGCCAGGATACCCTGTCACCTGCACCCACCGCCCACTGTGAAAAGGGCTCAACACACTGGACAGGTGGGGAGTGGGTGGCCGAGGGCAGTGGCTGAGTCCTCCAGCCCCAGCTCAGACGAAACTGCAGAACATTTGCTGATGGATCTACCACTGAGGGCGCTGGTCCTGTGGACTCATCGGGACATGGGACAGGGGAGGTACAACCGGAGGAAGCAGAGTGGAGAAGAGCGTGGGTCAGGGGGTCGGCCGGACCAGGGTCCAAATCTGGACTGAGCCCCTCCCCGCCCCCTTCAGGTGACCTGGGGACACACCTCCCTTGGTCTGTTTCTTCATCTATAAAAGGGGTTGATAATCATAGGTAGGGTAATTATGGCAGATAATATACGTAAAACACTCAGCATAGGGCCAGGCTATATATGCCACAGTAAATAGGACTTCTTGTTATTTAATTTGTAAATTTGGACCACAAAAAAGCCTACTCCTTGTGTATTATGAATTATAGAATGGATCTAAGCAAAATTTTCTTGGCTGATAAACACTCACAGAAGATACAGGGGTGAGAGGCTTTTTTTTTTTTTTTTAATGTTTATCCCCCTAAATTTTTTTTTTAGGTTTGAGAAACACTGATACTCATCCAAATCTGAGCCTTTATGTAGGAAGTTTCCAGTAAAAGCTGCTTTGGATTTTATGATATGGCACCAGAATTTTGTCTATAAACTAAATATCATAAAAGTGACTCCTTTATAGCAATACCAAGATTCAGATGAGCTAAGGCAACATAAAATGTATGGGGAGGGCTTCCCTGGTGGCGCAGTGGTTGAGAGTCCGCCTGCCAATGCAGGAGGCACGAGTTCGTGCCCTGGTCTGGGAAGATCCCACATGCTGCGGAGCAGCTGGACCTGTGAGCCATGGCCGCTGAGCCTGTGCGTCCGGAGCCTGTGCTCCGCAACGGGAGAGGCCACAATAGTGAGAGGCCCGCGTACCACACACACACAAAAAAAAAATGTATGGGGGAAATCCTGGGCATGTGTCAGGTCCTTGACCTCTGACTTTTAGTACATTTTAAAAATCCAACCTCATAGCCGAATCACGGTGTACAGTTTATACATCCTTTTCCCTTGAATTTCCATCCCATCTGGTGTGAATCAGCCTCCCCATTAACATTGCAAAACACACTCCACATATACAACATGGGCTGCTGCATGACTCTTCCAGTGGAAAAATTCAAGGGCCAGAGAAAATTATTTCTCAAGATAGTACAATCACTACGACCTGCAGTGTAAACTTTGGAAATGCCTGCTCAGGTAATGAAGGGTTATCCAAATCTTTCTGATAAATATTTTAAACAGCAGAAGAAATGTCTGTGGTTACTCGCTCAGCAGCATTCTCAGAACTCCTCAAACTCTGGCCCTGCAAGTTCCTGGTTCATAATAAGATGGAACATTCTGGAAGTTTCATCTCAAAGGGGACATTGCAAAGTGAAACAAGGCTCAGAGAAGGAAAACTGAAATGATGGTATGGCCAGGGGAGGTTTTGCAAGAGCTGCAACGAAAGATAGACTATTCGAGCCAAGAGTTTTCGTGTTACAGAGAAAAGCTACTTCTTTCCTCTTCTCTAGCTCACAGCCCAGTGCCCGGCTCACAGTAGGTGCACGATAAATATTTGTTGAAGAAATGAATGAATGGTCAAATACATCATTGGTGGAATGGAAACTGGGGCAACGCTAAATCTCTTGTTCAAAGTCGCCTGATTGGTGACAGAGCTGGGGCCAGACTCCAGCCCCCTGACTCCCAGCTCAGCTCCACCACAAGCCCACCCCACACGCATCCCCCTCTGCAAAAGGCCCAGCAGGAGATGGCTCCTTCTGTGACTGATTGGTGATGATTGACTGGGACTCTGGTAGAGGTGCTAAGGCCATTTCCAGCTCTGTGGAAGTGAGCCCGGTAGAGGACGATATCCACGTCTTGGTGCCTTGACCCCCAGGATCCCTCCTCTCTAGCTTTCTAGAATTCTATAACGGGCAAGGAGCACTCTGCACAATGCAAAGATAAATCAGAGCGGATCCAGCCAGGTCCAGCCACCTGCAGCCTCCAATGCCAAGAAGAGCCCTTGAAAACTCAAATCTCCCCCTAATCATGGGGCTGCCTGGTCACCCACACTCCTCCAGCTGCCTATCTAGATTCTTCTACCCCATCCCGGGGACATATGCACTAGACAGAGGCAGGCTGGCGTGCCCTCTTGGTCTGCACAGTTGTGTGTTTACTTCCTGGTGGCAGACTCATCGTCACGGTATTTGCCTGGAAAAGAGGCATAGGCAGCACTGGGCTGAAAGGAAAGGAGATCTGTCTTTAGGTCACCAAGTTCCTGAGCTCAGCCTGGTGGGATCTTATTTCTGGGCCTCAGTTTCCTCACCTGTAAAGTGGGGAGGTTACATTAAGGTGCTTTTTAAGTCTTTCCTAAGGGCCCATGAAAAGATGTCCTTCAGTTCTGAAAACTGGAGACCTTCATTTACTCCTACAGATATTTACTGAGGTTTTACTACGTACTGGGCACCGTTCAAAACAGCCAAAATTTATACTCTTGGCCAGCAAGTCTCTATCTTTATTTGGGGGAAAGGGTGTCACAGACCCTCTTGGGAAACAGAGCTGTGACTCTCCTCCCCAGAACCGTGCACAGATTTGTACTCACCCCCCCCACCCCCACCCCATACAGCTCCAGGGTCTCAGCACCCTGCAGCCCAGCCGAGGACTCTTAGGTGTCAGATTAAGAGCCAAACTCCAAAGCCTCTGCTGCTTGGCAGTGAAACAAAATGGTGGCTTTTCTGCGGGTGGGGTGGGTGGAGGAGGCCATATCATGACGCAGCTTGTGATGGTGAGGGCTCTGGCATCAGACAGGCCTGGGGGGCCCTGGTCAGGTTATACACCTTCTCACAGGCTCCACCTCTCCCTGTAAAACGTGGATACTGATGGCATCAACCTCACATGGTGGGTAGATCACTGGAGACAGTGCAGGTGGAGTGCTCAGCATCTGGCCCAGAGCCAGCATCCCCCAGGCAGCAGCTGGGCCTGACACAGCCGAACCATTGCACCAGGCCTGGCCCTTCTATCGGCACCTCCCTCCAGTCCCAACCTCAGATTTGCTCATCCTCACTCCCTTTATTAGAAAATTCCAGATCCATATGCTTGAGATGGATTTCCCATCTGGACAAAGATCCAGGCCTTGTGGGAATAAAGCACAGGCATCTTGACCTAAGTGAGGAGATGGAGAACTGTGGGGTCTTTGAGGACTTCGTGGATTCAGGAAAAAGAAACAGCCTGTGGCTATAAACTCTCTTAAGTCCTGTCTTCTTCTCCACATCTCCCTCTGGTTTTTACTTTCCCTTGGTCTTTTTCCTCATTAACAAATGAGTGATGAGCATCACAGCTCTGCGCGACCAGCAGCATCATGCCGGCACAGACCACCTCTTTCATCTCTCATCAGCTTCAGTCCCCTGAGCCCTCCAGCCACTACTCTCGTGTCCCCTTCAGTCCAGCTTCTGAAGCCACCTGAGGGATGGCTGGAACGTTTGTGGAGATCCACTTTTCCTCTGGCCATAACCCCTCCGAAGACTTCCCACTGGAATTAGGATCAAACCCGTACCTGTTTCCCAGGCCTATGAGGCCCTGCAGATGTAGCCTTGTCCACCCTACCAGCCTTATAACCCGGTCACACCCCTGTTCCCTTCTCCGACTCCTGGGCCTCTGCTAGCCCATATGACATATTTGCAACAATTAGAACAAGGGGTCCCTTTCTTAAGACACTTCACTTCCAACTGCTGGAAAACCAGCCAAATATGCTTTAGTCAAAATAACATGCTCGTTGCATGTGCCAGAAAATGGAAGGAAAGAAATATGCAGACCCACAACGTCTAGGATGCCTCCCAGGGTTGTTCAGTTCACAACCTGCCCATACTGCTATGGTCCTTTAGCAGGCCCAGCTCTTCCTGCCTCACCCTCTGCTGACCTCTGCCCCCACCTCCACCCCTGCTTTATATCATCTGACTGGCTCACCTTAAAGGTCAGCTCCTCGGAGAAGCCCTCCCTGGCCTCACCTGCTGTTCCCTGTCTTATCATGCCACCCCATTTCTCCATGGCACACACATACTTTAAAGTCATTTTGCTTATTTATTTATTGTGAGCCTCCCCCGCTAGGCTATAATCTCCATGTGGACAGTAGTAATAATGAACATTTATTAAGCACTTGCTGTGTGCTAGACACTGCTGGACACTTTACTTCTATTGCCCCATTCAAACTTCACTGCAATGCGGAAGAGGAAACGATATTATTATTGTCCCCATTTTACAGACAAGGAAACTGAGGTCCACCGTGGATACCCAGGGAGTAAGCAGCAGAGTCAGAATTTGCACCTGGGCAGGCTGAGCTCAGTAGAGTGCCTGGGTCTATCCTGCATCCCATGGAGAGTTGTGCAGGACTGGGTCCCCACACCTAGCCTGGCACCTGGCACCTAGCAGGGCCTCAAGAAACATGTTGAATGAATGAACAAATCATTGAATCTGGAAGGCAGAATTATAGTTTAAAAAGCACCCTCACATCTCACTTGAATCATAAAGTACTCGCAGGGAGGCGTCACTATTCTCAACATTTTTAGGATGAAAACATGGAAGGCCTGGTGAGATCATGAGTAACCTTGGCTGAGATCATAATTCTAAGGGGCTGCTTTAAGTCATTCGTTTATTTTTGTGTTTTATTTTTAAATTGCATGTATATTTTGCACTGTATTCAGTGATATACCTGCATTTGTTTTCTAAACAAAACTAACATCTCAATTTTATATTACTTGTTTTTAAAATGTCTTATTGCAGGGCTTCCCTGGTGGCGCAGTGATTGAGAGTCCACCTGCTGATGCAGGGGACACGGGTTCGTGCCCCGGTCTGGGAAGATCCCACGTGCCGCGGAGCGACTAGGCCCATGAGCCATGGCCGCTGGGCCTGCGCGTCTGGAGCCTGTGCTCTGCAACGGGAGAGGCCACAACAGTGAGAGGCCCGTGTACGGCAAAAAAAAGAAAAGTCTTATTGCAGAAAATTTCAAGCATCAACACAAGTAGAGAGAATGATATAATGAACCGCCAGGTACCTATCACCCGAATTACTTAATTTTTAAAAACTAACTCTCCCAGGAAGAATTCACAGTAGCCGTCATTTACACGTTTTGTGTAAACATGCTCATCTAATGTTCACAGCCCTCCCTCTAAGAAGTACAAATTAGTATCAGTGTATATTCACAGATGGGGACATTAAGGGTAGGGAGGTCAAGTCAATTGCTGGAAGTCTTGGAGCTGGGAGAGGCAGAGCCAGGAGTCACCCAGAGCCTGCCAGCTACTTGGCAGTAAAGTACATGCTCTTCAACAAGTCACGTCAAGGAAATGGGTCCATGCCCTCTTCCTTTTATACCTAAAGTTTGCATTAAAGTCGCACCATTTCCAAAAGCATCCCACTCCCAATCAGCTAAGACCCCTTGCCATCCATTCATCCTCTCCTGCCTTCTTTCCCGTTCATTCTCCAGTTCCATCAGACACGTGCCAGACCCCTCACTGTGCTGAGACACAAAGTCTAGCCAGACATGGACCCAGCCCTCTAGGAGCTCCTAGTCTCCGTGGAAAGGAGAGAAACAGACCGGCATAACCAAAATTCAAGCAGAGCCTGACCAGCACCCAGGCATGCAAAATGTATAAGATATATGCCCTGGGCCTCACCCACCCTCTCTCTCCCCCATCAGGAAGCAAGGCCCTGGAGGGCAGGGGGCAGGGAGCAGAGTGGTTAAGGGGTGTGGATTTGGGAGCTGGATTATACTTGGGTTTGAACTCCAGCTCCATCCTTTCCTAGCTGTGTGGCCTTGGGTAAGTCATCCATCCTCTCTGAATAGCTTGTGAAAGAGGATTGATAAAACCACATATTCTAGAGCCACTGGAGCCTTACATTACATAATACTTAACCCAGTTTCTTCAACAAAGGAAGCTTTCCACCAACGTTGGCTGTTACAATTGGTTGTTACTCACAACCAGTTCCCAGTAATGAGTCCCAGCTTGCCTGAGTGAGGCAGCTTTGTAAAAGAGTGTACACTGTTCCTAGTAGGATGCTTTTTTCTTTTTTTTTTTTTTTTTTTTTTTTTGCGGTACGCGGGCCTCTCACTGTTGTGGCCTCTCCCGTTGCAGAGCACAGGCTCCAGATGCGCAGGCTCAGCGGCCATGGCTCACGGGCCCAGCTGCTCCGCGGCACGTGGGATCTTTCCAGACCGGGGCACGAACCCGCGTCCCCTGCATCGGCAGGCGGACTCTCAACCACTGCGCCACCAGGGAAGCCCAAGATGCTTTTCTTAATCGCCCTCCCCTCAGAAAATCTGTAAATTTGGAAAATAAAATAAAATAACTTCTTAGCCTTCCTACTCAGCTGGCCAAGTTTTTCGGCCACTTGTGAGAAGAACAATCTGGTGGTCAGTGGAGCAAGGACAAAGATGCCTTGATGTTTCCCAGACCCGTGCTGGCACACACCCATTTTCTACAAGCAAACCTATGGCCAGCAGGAGCCAAAGGTCAGGCTCAGGCCATCCTGGGTCCCATCCAGCCTCTCTCCAGGACTTCCTCCTAGGTTGATAAGGACCAAGAAGATCCCAGAAGGACACCAGGGATCTTGGGACACACAGAAGTCACTTTGCCAACAGAGGTTATCACTGTGTCAGTAGTGGGACAAGCACCAGACCTGGCCTGAGGACCCCTGGGTCCAAGAACTAGGTGCTGCACGTATTTGCTGTTTGGCTTTGGGCAGGTCACCGAGCCCTCTGATGCCCAGTCTCCCCATTTGTACAACACAAATAAAAATCACACTTATTGCTCCTGCCTCATCATGCCTGTCACAGACCTGCAGGGAATCCCAGCTTTGCCACTTTTGTCATCTTAGTTACTCTAGGCCTCATTTTTGTCATCTGTGAAATGGTAATAATGATTGCCCCCACCTTCCAGTGTTGTTGAGAAGATTAAATGAGGCAATGTGTGTAGGGTGCTTGGCCCAGGGATTGGCACACAGTAAGTGTTCGGTGACAGAGAATGGATGCTCCATGGTAAAGAATGACCATAACACCAAGTTTCCTCTTCATCATCCTCAGTTCCCTCTGTGTTTGCTTATTTTATGCTGGACACCAAGCCAAGAACTTGACTTGTGGTATTTCATTTCACCTTCACAAGAGAGCAGCCCTCACACACAGGACTCGAGCAGCTCGCTTGGGCAACACAGTGGGTCCACAAGCCAGCCTCTCCCTGCCCCACCCTGGCATGGCTCTGCTACATGCAATTCAGGCACCAATGGCTACACAGCCAGGTTACGGGCCTACAACTGTCCCCCCAAAGGCCCTCCCAAGCTGGCAGGAGAAGGGGGGCAGAGAAGGAAGTAGGCTTCTCCAATAACAAGTCTGCCCCTAGACAGTCTTCACCTGTAAAATGAGGAGAAAATGCACTGTCTTGAAACCCTGGCTCTCCATGAGGATTGAAAGTGCTAAGGTCTGAGTAAAGGTAAGAGGGTATTATTTATTTTACCCTCCAAAAGATTTGTCATTCTAAGAGGGAAGTTTATAGCAATACAATCCTACCACAAGAAACAAGAAAAATCTCAAATAAACAACCTAACCTTACACCTAAAGCAGTTAGAGAAAGAAGCACAAAAAAACCCCAAAGTTACCAGAAGGAAAGAAATTATAAGGATCAGATCAGAAATAAATGAAAAAGAAAGGAAGGGAACGATAGCAAAGATCAATAAAAATAAAACTGGTTCTTTGAGAAGATAAACAAAATTGATAACCCATTAGCCAGACTCATCAGGAAAGAAAGGGAGAAGACTCAAATCAACAGAATTAGAAATGAAAAAGGAGAAGTAACAACTGACACTGCAGAAAGATAAAGGATCATGAGACACTACTACAAGCAACTATAGGCCAATAAAATGGACAACCTGGAAGAAATGGACAAACTCTTAGACATGCACAACCTGCCAAGACTGAATCAGGAAGAAATAGAAAATATGAACAGACCAATCACAAGCACTGTAATTGAAATTGTGATTAAAAATCTTCCAACAAACAAAAGCCCAGGACCAGATGGCTTCACAGGCAAATTCTATCAAACATTTAGAGAAGAGCTAACACCTATCCTTCTCAAACTCTTCCAAAATATAGCAGAGGGAGGAACACTCCCAAACTCATTCTACGAGGCCAACATCACCCTGATACCAAAACAAGACAAAGATCTCACAAAAAAAGAAAATTACAGGCCAATATCACTGATGAGCATAGATGCAAAAACCCTCAACAAAATACTAGCAAACAGAATCCAACAGCACATTAAAAGGATCATACACCATGATCAAGTGGGGTTTATTCCAGGAATGCAAGGAATCTTCAATATATGCAAATCAATCAATGTGATACACCATATTGACAAATTGAAGGATAAAAACCTTATGATAATCTCAACAGATGCAGAAAAAGCTTTTTGACAAAATTCAACACCCATTTATGATAAAAACCCTCCAGAAAGTGGGCATAGAGGGAACCTACATCAATATAATAAAAGCCATATATGGCAAACCCACAGCCGACATCTTTCTCAAGGGTGAAAAACTGAAAGCATTTCCTCTTTCAGGAACGAGACAAGGGTGCCCACTCTCACCACTATTTTCAACACAGTTTTGGAAATTTTAGCCATGGCAATCAGAGAAGAAAAAGAAATAAAAGGAATCCAAACTGGAAAAGAAGAAGTAAAACTGTCACTGTTTGCAGATGACATGACACTATACATAGAAAATCCTGAAGATGGCACCAGAAAACTACTAGAGCTAATCAATGAACTTGGCAAAGTAGCAGGATACAAAATTACTGCACAGAAATCTCTTGCATCCCTATACACTAACAACAAAAAATCAGAAAGAGAAATTAAGGAAACACTCCCATTTTCCATTGCAACAAAAAGAATAAAATACCTAGGAATAATCCTACCTAAGAAGGCAAAAGACCTGTATGCAAAAAACTATAAGACACTGATGAAAGAAATCAAAGATAATACAAACAGATGGAGAGACATACCATGTTCTTGGATGGGAAGAATCAACACCGTGAAAATGACTATACTACCCAAAGCAATCTACAGATTCAATGCAATCCTTATCAAACTACCAATGGCATTTTTCACAAAACTAGAACAAAAAATTTCACAATTTGTATGGAAACACAAAAGACCCCGAATAGCCAAAGCAATCTTGAGAAAGAAAAATGGAGCTGGAGGAATCAGGCTCCTGGACTTCAGACTATACTACAAAGCTACAGTAATCAAGACAGTATGGTACTGGCACAGAAACAGAAATATAGATCAATGGAACAGGACAAAAAGCCCAAAGATAAACCCACGCACATATGGTCACCTTATCTTTGATAAAGGAGGCAAGAATATACAATGGAGAGAAGACAGCCTCTTCAATAAGTGGTGCTGGGAAAACTGGACAGCTACATGTGAAAGAATGAAATTAAAACACTTCCTAACACCATACACAAAAATAAACTCAAAATGGATTAAAGAGGGCTTCTCTGGTGGCGCAGTGGTTGAGAGTCCACCTGCCAAAGCAGGGGACACGGGTTCGTGCCCCAGTCCGGGAAGATCCCACATGCCGTGGAGCTGCTGGGCCCGTGAGCCATGGCCGCTGAGCCTGCGTGTCTGGAGCCTGTGCTCCGCAACGGGAGAGGCCACAGCAGTGAGAGGCCCACGTACCGCAAAAAAAAAAAAAAAAAAAAAAAAAAATGGATTAAAGACCTAAATGTAAGGCCAGACACTATAAAACTCTTAGAGAAAAACTTAGGCAGAACACTCTATAACTTAAATCACAGCAAGATCCTTTTTTGATCCACCTCCTAGAGTAAGGGAAATAAAAACAAAAATAAACAAATGGGACCTAATGAAACTTAAAAGCTTTTGCACAGCAAAGGAAATCATAAAGAAGATGAAAAGACAACCCTCAGAATGGGAGAAAATATTTGCAAATGAAGCAACTGACAGAGGATTAATCTCCAAAATATACATGCAGCTCAATAGCAAAAAAAAAAACCCAATCCAAAAATGGACAGAAGACCTAAATAGACATTTCTCCAAAGAAGATATACAGATGGCCAACAAACACATGAAAAGATGCTTAACATCACTAATCATTAAGGAAATGCAAATCAAAACCACAATGAGGTATCACCTCACACCAGTCAGAATGGCCATCATCAAAAAATCTACAAACAATAAATCCTGGAGAGGGTGTGGAGAAAAGGGAACCCTCCTGCACTGTTGGTGGGAATGTAAATTGATATAGCCACTATGGAGAACAGTATGGAGGGTCCTTAAAAAACTAAAAATAGAACTACCATATGACCCAGCAATCCCACTACTGGGCATATACCCTGAGAAAACCATAATTTAAAAGGAGTCATGTACCACAATGTTCACTGCAGCTCTATTTACAATAGCCAGGACATGGAAGCAACCTAAGTGTCCATCAACAGATGAATGGCTAAAGAAGATGTGGTGCATATATACAATGGAATATTACTCAGCTATAAAGAGAAACAAAACTGAGTTATTTGTAGTGAGGTGGATGGACCTAGCGTCTGTCATACAGAGTAAAGTAAGTCAGAAAGAGAAAAACAAATACCCTATGCTAACGCGCGTATATGGAATCTAAAGAAATGGTACTGATTAATCTAGTGGAAGGGCAGGAATAAAGATGCAGACATAGAGAACGGACTTGAGGACACAGTGGGGGAAGGGTAAGCTGGGACAAAGTGAGAGAGTGGCATGGACATATATACACTACCAAACGTAAAATAGATAGCTAGTGGGAAGCAGCCGCATAGCACAGGGAGATCAGCTCAGTGCTTTGTGACCACCTAGAGGGGTGGGTTAGGGAGGGTGGGAGGGAGACACAAGAGGGAGGGGATATGGGGATATATGTATACATATAGCTGATTCACTTTGCAGTACAGCAGAAACTAACACAACACTATAAAGCAAATTATACTCCAGTAAAGATAGATATAGATATAGATATAGATATATACAAAGGTTGTCATTTCCTTCATTTCTTATTTTTCTTGTGTCCTGATAAAGTTCTAAGGTTGGAGCAAGAGAAGAAATTAAAGAAAAAAATCAAAGTGTTGAACTTAAAAAATTGTTTCTGTTTTTCAGAAACAAAGCAAATTGAGGATAAGAAGAAAAAAGATGAGGAAATGGTTGGCATTACACGTGATCTAACAGGCGAGTGAATGTATATGATTATCAAAGTCAAAGAACTAAATATGCAAAGGTCACAAAGAAATATTCCCAAGAAGAAAGCAAACAGTTAAACAAACACATGAAAAATTATCAGTCTCATCGTAATTTATACATGTGTGTACACAGTTAAACACTTATTAAACATGGGGTAAATTATAAAACAGTGAACCAATAATATATATATATATATGATGATGATGAGATTGTGTTAACATCTATACTTTCATACATACATACATACATAAAAAGTGCCATCCTACACTAAGTAGTTTCACACTTTGGAAAATCATATGGTAACATTAAAAACACTTCGATCAATTAATCTTCATAGGAATGTATTCTACGTCAAAAGAAAATAACTATGTTTATTCATGTATTTTTTTTAAGTGGAGTATAATTGCTTTACAATGTTGTGTTGGTTTCTGCTGTACAATGAAGTGAATCAGCTCTATGTATACATATATCCCCTCCCTCTTGGACCTCCCTCCACCCTCATCCCACCCATCTAGGTCCTCACAGAGCACCGAGCTGATCTCCCTGTGAATTGGGAGATTAGGATTGATATATATATATACTACTATGTGTAAAATAGATAGCTAGTGGGAACCTGCTGTATCCATGTAGTTTTAAGTTTATTTCATGCAAGAAGCACAATTGAATAAAATTACAACTGTAAGTATGAAGGTGTAACAACATGGGAAAATGTCACAATATAATATTAAGTGAAAAAGAGCAGAAAACGTATATAGGCATAATGATCAGAACCACTAAAATGACGCCTGCATGGGGACAGATCCTGGCATGCAGAAAAACCAAGCACTTGTACTAAGTGGACGGATAGTGAGGCTTTGGCCCTTTCCAGATTTCCTTTAAGGCTTTATCATTTTTTTCTATCTCCCTGTTTCTCTAAACTTTGCCCCAAGACCGGCCCTCACGTCCTGGGAGGCGCGAGGAGCCGTGTCCTGCCTCCATCACTGCCCCAACTCTCGCCATTTGATTTGGTTCCTAAATTGTGTTGCTGTTTCTTGAAACTGCAGTTCTCAAAACAAGCTGGACAGAGGGTGTGTCAGCTCAGACAGCAAACAAGCTCCAGCAAATACTTCATTAGAGCCAACGCATTCAACCCTGTGTTGGGGCCAAGGAATTTCACATTTGGACACGAAATGTCAGTCCCTACAAAAGGCCCTCTGAGGCCCCGGGAGTGAGCTCAGAACGCTGCCCTTCCCCACGCTTGCCGGCCATGGCACTGGAGCTCCCCAGGCAAGGCCCATGCAGGGTGGGGCTCACTCTACCCCCTTAGCGGCCTGTGGCCACCTCTCAGCCCATTCTGGGTCACGTGCCCCATCGGGAATTTGCCAAATGCTCAGACTTTGCAAATCGTTTTGAGGTGTTCATAAATCTATATGATGGGACTTGATTCATTCATTCACTCATTTGTGCACTAAAACAGGCATGCATTGAGGGCCTATTACGTACCAGGCCATGAGGATCAATACAACAGTGGAAAAAGGTCCCTGCCCTGGAGGAGATCACTGTGTCTGGAAGTAGACAGAGAACAAGAAAATACAATTTCCAATGAATTTAGGTTAGGATATTCTGGGTATAAAATTATGCTAATATCAAAAGCTAATATTTACTGAGTGCTTATGAGATGCCAGGCTTGGTTGTAGACCCTTCCCGTTACAGTTATTGTGGGTTATGTGGGTTGTTGTGGGTTATATGGATTATGTGGATTATTGTGGGTTATATGGATTATGTGGACCCTCCCCGTTCTTATTATTGTGGGTTACATGGGTTATTGTGGGTCATGTGGGTCACGTAGGTTATTGTGGGTCACGTGGGTCATTGTGGGTTATGTTTAATTCACTTACTCTCCCAACAACCCCAGAGGAAGATACTAGTATTTTCCTATTACGGATGAGGAAACTGAGGCACAAGAAAAATGCAATAACTTGTTCCAGGCTGGTCAGCAAAGAAGTTTCAGACCTGGGACCCCCACCAGTGCTCAGGCTGGTAACCAAGCAGCCCCTGTCACAGTGTGACTCACTCAGGGACATAAGGGGCTGATCAGTAAATGGAAGGAGGCCAGCAGGACTCCTTGGGCTCCCCCTGTGAACAGATGCCTTGGCGTTCTGGATTACGCTTTGTTCCTGAGCTGGGTTAATAGCAGGAGCCTCCCTGGGAGGATGAGCCCTCATACGGGCCGTCCCTTCTGCGTTCTGAGTGATGGGGAGAGGATCAGGCCCCAGACAGGGAACTGCTCACTTAGGGCCATGCCGAGTGCACCCGTGTGGACAGCCAGGCTCCTCTCCCCGGGCCTCCTGACCTCCCTACAAACACCCCTTCCCTTCAACGGCAAAGGGTTACTCCAGAGTTAGACTCAGCAAGTCCACATGCACTGGATGAGACCGCACAAATACAGAGTCACATTAAGAGACAGAACGTCTTTTTAGGCTGAAACCAGGAAGAAAGAAAGGCAGTTCATAGAGGTCACAGTTAAAAACATAGGCCTGAGTTCGATATCTTGCTGTGTGACTTTGGCACTTCTTGGTACCTCAGATTCTACATCTGTAAAATGGGGATAATAACTGTACCTGCTTTATAGGAATGTTATGAAGATTAAATGAGTTAGTACATGAGCACACAGAAAGGGGTTGGCACGTACACCCCAGTTTTCTCATTTGTAAAACAGGGATGCTAATAGCATTGCATAGAGTCTTTTCTATGATTACATAAAATAAGAAAATAGTACCTGTGAAAGTACCTCCAACTCTGTTAAATGCCACCAAGTGCAAGAGATCAAAAATTCCCAATATCTGGGCTTCCCTGGTGGTGCAGTGGTTGAGAGTCCACCTGCCGATGCAGGGGACACGGGTTCATGCCCTGGTCTGGGAAGATCCCACATGCCACGGAGAGGCTGGGCCTGTGAGCCATGGCCGCTGAGCCTGCGCATCCAGATCCTGTGCTCCGCAATGGGAGAGGCCTGCGTACCACCAAAAAAAAAAAAAAAATCCCAATATCTGCTAGAAACATTTGCTTATTTATTCAACACATAATAACTAAATAAATGATACTAAATTATAAGTGTGTGTAATCTTCCCCTCCCCCTGCTTCTAACAGAATGCTTCTGTGTACATGCTTGGTGTTGGCTTTCTATGATATTAATGGAGGTAAAGGATAAAACACGCACACACACACCACAAAACTTGAGAAGCCAGAGAAAAGCTGACATATGTGGGAAAGAGAACTATAACTCTCACCAGAGTTAAAAAAGAAAAGGAGAGGGGAAAAAAACAGCTCTAATCTAAAAGGTGAATGTGGAAGAAAGAAAAAAACAGAACAGGGACTTCCCTGGTGGCGCAGTGGTTAAGAATCCGCCTGCCAATGCAGGGGACATGGGTTCGAGCCGTGGTCCTGGAAGATCCACATGCCGCAGAGCAACTAAGCCTGTGCGCCACAACTCCTGAGTCCGCATGCTGCAACTGCTGAAGTCCGTGTGCCTGGAGCCCGTGCTCCGCAACAAGAGAAGCCACCGCAGTGAGAAGCCTGTGCACCACAACCAGGAGTAGCCTCTGCTCGCCACAACTAGAGAAAGCCTGCACGCAGCAACAAATACCCAACGCAGCCAAAAATAAAAAAATTAAAAAGAACAGACACTAAGAAGGAAGTTTGCAAATCTGGAAAGAGAGGAGAGAGATGTTGGAGGTGACTGCCATGGATATGAGAAAATAAGAGTGCAGGGAGGCAGGCAAATATTAACTGAGCTTCTCTACACACCAGGCACGGTGCTAGGCTCCGAATTTACAAGCTCTGGTCCTCACAGAGCTTGAGACATAGCATAAGCAACTGGCCCGCCCCCTGCCCCACTCTCTCATCCTGGGGGTTGCCAGTTGCCACAGACACCGACAGTCACTCCTCTTCAGCCCCGAGGGCACCTCTCAGGTCAGGCCCTTGCCATCTCTCCCTAGATTATTTTGTCATTGGGCTCCCTGCCTCTAGTCCCAATCCCTCCCCTGAAATCCATTTTCTACACTGCTGCCAAAATGTTTTTTTTTCCCCAAAATGCAAATCTAATCATGACTTGCCCCTATTTTAAATCTTTAAATCTTATTTTTTATTTTTATTTTTTTTTGCTATACATGGGCCTCGCACTGCTGTGGCCTCTCCCACTGTGGAGCACAGGCTCCCGACGCGCAGGCTCAGCAGCCATGGCTCACAGGCCTAGCTGCTCCACGGCATGTGGGATCTTCCCAGACCAGGACACGAACCCATGTCCCCTGCATCGGCAGGCAGACTCTCAACTACTGCGCCACCAGGGAAGCCCTAAATCTTTAAATCTTGACTTCCTCCTCACCCCTTACAGGAAGAAGTAGTCATGCCCAGGCTCTCATGCAAGTGATCTGAGTCTGGCCTAACCCATGACCCCTCCTCCCCTATATCCTCTGCATCTCATATCCTCACATTTTCACACTGTCTGAAAAACCCACTAGAGCCCTCTTTTTCACCTCTTACTCTTTCAAACTCAGCCGGGCCTCACTCCTCTTCTCTGGGTATCGCTCACCAGGCCCCCACCTCGGACAAAGCTAACCCTTCCCTCTCTAGGGCATTTCTCTCTTTTCTCAGCAGTGATTTGTATACATCTGCCCCGATACTCAACTGCCACCAACTTAGGGAGAGTAATGCATCATGGTCACCTCTAGCACAGTGCCAGGCATGCGGTAGATGCACAAAGAAGTTTTGTTGTTGATGGTGACAGAGATGACAGGGGACAGAAAGATACATCCTGCTGTTGGGAGGGTGTGGCACTACCAACTTAGTAATTCAACTTGAATTTATGCTGGTGGAAACTTGCTGCTTTTGAATGGACCTATTTTTTTCTAACCCATGGCACATGTGGACCAAGAGAAGTCAATGACCTTTCAGCTAATAAAATGTTCTCAAATGACACAGTGAACAATGATCATTTTCAGACAACAACAACAAAATAACAGTAAACATAAATAAGAAAATTAAAATCTAGAACACACCGCCCAGAGGTAAGCACTGCTGACGTTCCTACAGTGGACTCTTCAGAACTCTTTCCCGTGCATGTGTTACATCTGTCTGTGCGGTGTGATATGATCCAGGCTTTCCATGCCCAAAGGGCTCCAGCCCCCCAGAACCTGGGTGGAACTTCCCCCAGTTGGTTGGGGCCAAGAGACCTTCCATTTGGGGCTTTGGCCCTGGGCAAAGACATAGCTGGCCCCATTCCCAACTTGGGGCCATCTCCAGGCAGACACAAAAGGGGCATTTTTCTTTCTCTCGTGTACAGAGTGTGCTCCGGACTGGGAGTTTTTCTGGGTTATGAGATTCAACTCAATTGGAAAAGATCATGTGAGGTTTCCCAAGAAAGTCAGATGTAAAGACAGCATAGACTGAAGTTTTATTTTTGTCCAAAATGATTATGAATTATGAAAGCTGAGGGAACAGCTGGCTTTTGTGGGAAAAGAAAGAGTATGGGTAAGATCTGTAAACTGATAGGACCATTGAAATGACCCTGAAAGGACCATTGAGTTATGGGAGGGACTCAGCAATGAGTCTCTCTCACTTCCCTGTACCCTCCGGTGGGGCGTTCACATAAGGAAGTCTGTGACTGGGGGATATGGGTGAGTTAATGTTAGGATTTGCCCAATGCCAGGGCTGAGTCCCATAGGACCCACTGGAGGTCCTCTGTTATGGCTGCCAAAGAAATGATAACACACTTTGGGGAAAATCCATCAGTTGGTACTACCCTATGGAAGCCATAACTACATAGGGATTTATACTTTGACCCAGTAATCTCACATCTAGGAATCTACCTGCACATATGAAACAACAAGCCAAAAATTGGGATTATTTGCAATTGCAAAATACTGGAAACAACACAAACGATCTTCATAGATTAGTTGAATAGAAACTACGCTAATCCATTTAAGGAAATTCTATGCGTCTATAGAAATGAATGAAGAAAATCCCTATGAATTCACATGGAGCAATTTCCAGCATATATAGTATTAAGTAAAACAAGCAAAATACCAAAAAATGTATTTTATACTTTGCATAAGAAAAGGGGAAATATACATATATATGTATGCTTAGTTTTGCAAAAATAAATAGAGAAGCAACAAACTAGAAGCTAATAAACATGGGGAGGGGACAAGGTGAAGGGGATGGAGATGGCAGAGAGACATCTATGAATTTACCTTTTTATATATGGTTTAACTTGGAGTGTTTTATATATCCAAAATCAAAATTAAATCTAAAGTATTTTTAAAATCAAACTCTAAATTTGACATAAAGAGAAACAAGCAAGTCTTACTGTGCATCATATGAGTGGTAGGTGTGAAATAACTATACAGAGAAAATCATTAATTCAAGTAATTTTGGACAGAGTATTCTGACTGTTTATTGTTACATGACATTTTCTAATGACAAAAAGGACTGCAAAGACATATTGAACTTAATGTAATAGGTTTGTCGTTGGTAGAGATACTGGTGGTATAATTCTGAAACTATTTTTCTGTGTGTGTCTATTGAAGGATAGAACAAATGAGCAAATATTTGATGTTGTTGGGGACCAGGGTTTTAACTGTGGAGAGGGGAGGTACCAATATAGAATGGGGGAAGGTGAAGAAAAACTTATTAGATTTGAATTAAATATATCAGTGCATATTCACGGTTTTAAAGAATATATAGTTCTTGGTTCCATTCACTAAAAAGGCCTAGAAACAATGACACCCCAGTAGCAATGAGCCCCCTAGAGCCCAGATATTGTTTTCTAAATATCATACCCCACTAAAAGGAACCTGGGCTCCTTGGAGATATAGCTAATTCTAGGACTGTGATGGAATAAATACAAGTTAAGCCTGAAACACCTTGCTTTGGCAGCAAGTAAACACAAGACCGAAGAGGTATGTCAAAAGGACACAGGAGCCAATATGAAGGAGTCCCACTAGCCAAATTTGAGACAATATGAGCAGAAAAAAAAAAAAAAGCAATGATGATAATTTATTAAATACATCAAATTTAAAAATTAGATCTGAGTCCATAATATTAAAAAACAAAAAAATTAATATTAAAAACAAAACAAAATATGTTTACTGAAAGAGAAAAGAAGGAGGAAGGAAAATTTTAATGGTTTTTATTGGATTATTCTTGTGGTTTATCTGCAGGGTTTAGAATTTTCAAGATTAGAAGTTGAAGGGATCATTACCAAAAAAAAAATTGCAGTTATATGAGGTGATGAGTGTGTTAACTAACCTTATTATAGTAATTATTTCACATAAATGTATCAAATGACGTTGTACACCTTAAACATACACGATGTTATATGTCAATTATATCACGATAAAGCTGGGGGAAAATAAAATATTCAAATTTTTTAAAAGTTGAAGGGGAAAAAGAAACATGCGTGAAGGGAAGGACATACCAGTAAGATGCTAAGAAATGGGTCGGGAGACCCCAGTAGCCAGTTGTTCCCAAAGGGGTGATAGCACCCCCTACAGAGGGCTTACAAAGTAAAGTCTCCCTGTTCCCACAGTCAATGTTCTCACAGTTGTTTCAGAGACTGTCAGTCTCTGTATAGACAAGCACGTACACATGTATTTTCTCCATTTTCTTACCCAGTGGGAATACACTGTACACTGTTCTGTGCCTTTGTTTTTTCTCCCTGCAACACGGTGCTTGGACTTTGTTCCATGGCCCATAGAACTTCTGTGTTCCTTTCTGCAGCTGTTTGTCATTCCATTGCCTGAATGGTCCATAATTCACACAACCAGGTCCTATATGATGGGCATTCGTTCCCTCTCACGGTTTGGCTGGGACCATCTCCCTTCTTTTCCACCCTTCACCTCCTTACCTCCTTGCCCCTTTGCTCGTCCACACCCAGCACTGGGGTTCATCACTAATGTCAGCCCTGAAACTGTAAGGTGACCAGCTTGTTCTGGTTTGCCTGGGACTGTCCTGGTTTAAAAACTGAAAGTCTTGGGCTTCCCTGGTGGTGCAGTGGTTGAGAGTCTGCCTGCTGATGCAGGGCACACAGGCTCGTGCCCCGGTCCGGGGAGATCCCACATGCCGCGGAGCGGCTGGGCCCGTGAGCCATGGCCGCTGAGCCTGCACGTCTGGAGCCTGTGCTCCGCAACGGGAGAGGCCACAACAGTGAGAGGTCCGCATACCGCAAAAAAAAAAAAAAAAAACCAAAAAACTGGGCTTCCCTGGTGGCGCAGTGGTTGAGAATCTGCCTGCTAATGCAGGGGACACGGGTTCGAGCCCTGGTCTGGGAAGATCCCACATGCCGCGGAGCAACTAGGCCCGTGAGCCACAATTACTGAGCCTGCACGTCTGGAGCCTGTGCTCCGCAACAAGAGAGGCCGCGATAGTGAGAGGCCCACGCACCGCGATGAAGAGTGGCTCCCGCTTGCCACAACTAGAGAAAGCCCTCGCACAGAAACGAAGACCCAACACAGCCAAAAGTAAATAAATCAAAAAACACACACACACAAAAAAACCTGAAAGTCTTGCACCCCAGGAACTCCCCCTGTCCTGGGCAGACCAGGGTGCTTGGTCACTCTACCTGGGAGCAAAGTGCCTAGTGGCCTCAGCAGGAGGCAAAATGTGCTCCCGAGTAGAATTCACCTAACCCTCTCCAGAAAGGTCCTCCGGACGCCTCTGCCCAGGCCCCAGAATCTAAAGACCTGTGAGAGAGGAACACTTCCCGCCCGTCTGCATCTTCAGACAAGGCTGCCCCACCCCCGAGTACCTCACCTGGACTGCTCTGACCCCTCTCACAGGCATTCACACGAAAGTCCAAAGCTCCCCCAGTGGTTTGAATGCCTGGAAATGGCATTAACAAATTAACCCAGATTGTCATTTCTTCCCCATGATTCAATCAGCTTGGCCTGGCTCGGGGGAATCCCCTTGTTTTAATCATGTTTCTCTTCACAATTCACTCTTGTTAGGAGCTAAGGGATGCCATTCATGTATCTTTGGTTCAAATCGTCTCTCACCTATCCTTTCCTCATAATTTAATAAGCTACTAATTTTATTGAGAGACTACCTTTAAATGATATGCCAGAGACTTAAAAAGGAAAAGCAAACACTGGGGTCCCCAGGGAAATGCTGTGTTTGCATCCGCAAGTCATCCCCAGAAAGATCCATCAGGCTGACAGCCGACCGTGTCCTGGTTGGGGAGTGTAGAGCAGCAGTGCCCCCAGGGACCCCTGCTGAGGTCTGCCTCAGACCTGTGACCGGGAGGTGGGCTGTGGTGGGCAATGAGGGGCTGCCAGCCTCCAGGGCTGGGGGTGATGCCCCGGCTGGTTCTAGCAGGTCCTAATGAGTCTGTTCCATAAGGTCTCCTCATCTGCTGATTGACCTGGAGGGAAAACTGGCCCAGGAGACACAGGCCCTGGAAGGAGGCAGCAAGAGACAGGCAGAGGACAGGGGCCTGGGACCTGCTGGACCACATAGGCCGGAAGGGGCAAGAGGGCGGCATGGGAGAAGGCTGATGCTCTGACTCCTCAGCCTTGGTGCAGGCTCTGTGTCAGCCCCCTTTCCTCACCAGTGATGGCAGGGCTCTGCCCCCAGGGCAGGGCAGACAGGAGCAGGCACTGCTCCTCCTGTCACCCTTCACCCCCTAGGGCTCTGGGCCAGCCTGGGATCAAGTCTGTTAAGGAGGTTTTGCTTGGCCAGCTCAGGGTTACTCCCGTCTCCTCCTCCTCTGCCCTGGGACAGCCTCTATGTGGCTCCATATTCCTTAATCACCCCCTTTCAACAGAGGGTGACTAACTCTTCCAATCTCTTCTAACCCCAACTTCTGACATGCAGGGCTACAAAAGCAGCCCTCAACACAGTTCAGCAGTTCCTCAAAAAGCTAAACCTGGAATTATCAAATGACCCAGCAGGCCCGCTCCTAGATGTACATTGAAAACCTATCTTCACATAATAACTAGCCCAGGAATGCTCACAGCAGCACTACTCACAATAGCCAAGAGGCGGAAACAACTCAAAACTCCATCAGCTGATGAATGGATAAATAAGATGTAGTTTATCTGTACAATAGAATGTTATTCAGCAATAAAAAGGAATGAAGTGCTGACAAGAGCTACAGCATGGACGAACCTTATGCTAAATGAAAGAAGCCAGACACCAAAGGATAAATATTGCATGATTCCATTTATATGAAATGCCCAGAGTAGGCAAATCCATAGGACAGAATGCAGATTAATGACTGCAAGGGGCTGGGGGAGGGGGCTGAGGAGTGGCTGCTAATATTAATAGATATGAGGTTTCTCTTTTGGACAATGGAAAGAAATGTTGTGAAATTAGATAGTGGTGACAAATGCACAACACGGTGAAAATACTGAAACCCCGCTGAACTGTATACTTTCAATTGGTGAACTTTATGTTTTGTGAATCATGTCTCAATTTTTTTTTTAAAGAAAGCAGTCTGCTGGAGTCACCCTTTGACCCCGGCACTGTTCTATATTCCTGGCAAGCTTGTTCCTCTAAATGGTCTTTAAAGACCCTACGCTGCCCTCTGCTTCCCATGGGCAGGCTCTCCTCCGCCCTGGCCCAACTTACAGACGTTGCCCAGTTCTTCCCCGCCCCAGATACCCCTGCTGCTGGTGAGCAGACAAATTTGGGGAGAATGAGGGGGTGACATCCAGCACAGCATACGGAGACACAAATCAGACCATACGACATCTCTGTCCCTGGAAGTCCCCTGGCCCAGCGACCAGCAGGGTCTCCCTTCCGACCAGTCATCACTCTGGCCTCCCACTTCCTCCAGCCACCAACCTTCCTGGAGGGCAGACCCTCCATGCTGGGCCGTGAGGTCCTCGTCTTTGCAACAAAGCCCAAGGCGTGGCCTCGGGGGTCACTTCTTCTAAAAGATCTTTTCTTTCCTCCCTGCTACGGCACTGCCTCCAGCCCAGGAAATGGAGACTTCGAGAAAGTCAAGTCTCCCAGCTACCAAGAAGGGGTGTGGGTCCCCAACATAGACCCTTGAGGTCTCCTGTTGTGAGGGCTGGGGCTTGAGGGCGCCAAAGCACCAGGAACTTGCCCTCAGGAGCCGTGTTTCCGTCTGGCTGTTACTTTTACTCAGAATGACTCTGTGGGTGAGCTCTGCCCAGCCTCCCCGCTTCTTCCCTAATTTTCTTGGCTCAGGGCAGCTTTGCGATCAATCCTCCCATCTAAACCCGGGACTCAGAAGCAATCCATGGCTCTGAAACATGCTAATTAGGTTTAGGCAAGAGAGCTCAATAAATTGGAGCAAAACAGCTATTGATTCAGCTATCAACTCTCCCGGAGACGCACAAAGCAGGGCTCCAAAGACAACAGGAGGAGAAACAAAGAAATCACCTAAGAAGCCCATTTACTCCCCAAAGGTTTGGTTTTCATAGCAAATTTTTTAAAGAAAATGCCAGCTGGGGGAAGACGTCTTAACAAGTGCAAGCTGAGCAGCCTCAGCTCCTTTGCTTAAAATTCCTTCCATCTCAAGCACAGTCCCGACAGTGCCAGCCCTCTGGGAGAAAGATACAGGAGACAGTGGCCGCGGAGCCCTGAGGTCATTCAGGCCATCCCCCTGCCTCAGAGCGGAGCTGAGCTCAGACCTCCTCCCCACTTCATTCAGCAGGGAGGAGCCGCTGCTTTTAGTGAGTGTGGCCTCACGCCAGGCACCAGACGTGCCATTTCTCAGTCAGTCCTCAGAAGAGCCTGATGAAAGAGGTGTGGTGTAATCCCCACTTCGTGGAGGAGGAGACTGAGGCTCAGAGAGGTCAGTGACTAGTCCGTGGTCACACAGCTGCCAAAAAACGGAGACCCCCCCCGCCATGGCTCTCACATGGTTATCAAGACTCTGGCCTATGTGGGCCCCTGTGAACCCTCCTGGTGAAGTTCAAAGCACATCCTCAGATGAAAGGCTCCCTGCAGAACCGTCAACACAGGCAGCAGGTACAGACAGGGGAGGTCCTGTCCAGAGGCCACCCTGTGTGTCCCTGTGGACGGCACGTGGATGAACCAATCACAGGCCCTCCTGGGGTTTGTGAATTGGTGAAGGAGGCAGAATGGCTCAAAGTGAGGGCGGAGGCTCAAAGCCACGAGGCACATGGGTGGGGGAGTGAGGTGATACCAGGCAAGGGGAAGGAGGTGAGCCGGTGACTGGGGCCAGGTGGGAGGGGGCAGGTGGCAGAGGGAGACGCTGAGACCCCACGTGGCCCACCCCAGAGCCACGGCGGGAATGTCGGAGGGTCCCATCTTCCTCGAGGCCCCCCTGGCTGGTTGGGTGTCACCAGGTTTCTCCCCCTCCCCCTCCCTCGGCGTCCCCACCCCCCAGCGCCCTCTGGTTTGGAGAACAAGGAGCACTTCTCCTGGAAGCTGCCCCTCTCACCAACCTTCTTTGAATTTTCTTAAAACATAAACGCGCCAGCGGCCTGAAAGCCTTTTCTAAGGATGTGCAGGAATCTCTCTGGGTGAGGCTTTTATTTTTATTTTTTTTATTTATTTATTTTTTTTTTGCGGTATGCGGGCCTCTCACCGTTGTGGCCTCCCCCGTTGCGGAGCACAGGCTCCGGACGCGCAGGCTCCGGACGCGCAGGCTCAGCGGCCATGGCTCACGGGCCCAGCCGCTCCGCGGCACATGGGATCCTCCCAGACCGGGGCACGAACCCGCATCCCCTGCATCGGCAGGCGGACTCCCAACCACTTGCGCCACCAGGGAGGCCCGAGGCTTTTATTTTTAAAGGGAAGAACTCCCTCTCTTTGCACGGGCTCTGTGTGGGCTGGGAGAGGGGACAGTGGAAAGCAGGCTGGAGCCTTCTCCAACAGGTCAAGGGGCCTGTTTGCCAACCCTGGGGCTCCTGGAAAGGGGGGCGCCAGGGAGAGTGTCAGAAGGGCGCAGAGGCGGTCCAGGCTCAGGACAACCCAGAGATGTCTGTTCCTACAGGTCCAAGGCCACGGATTTTGTCCCCACAGAGGACCTGGCTGGGCTGCCCCACTGACATACTCTCAGCAGGGGCGCATTCATGGAGCAAATAAGACTAGAAGCTCATCTGAGGGCCTGAGTGGCCAAGCAGGGGAGGTAGGGTGGACAGGAGCCCTGATGGCCATTCGGGACAGAGGCCAAAACTGGAAACCTGGGGGTAAGCCCTGCAGTGAGGGCAGTGCCAGGCCTGGCAGGGGCCAACATCCTCTGGGAGCTAAAATGAGAACTGAGGAGATTTTAAGCTGTGCAAGAACCCAGGGCAGAGTATGGTCTGGATCATTTCCATGGCCTGGACAGAGGGGCCGCCGAGTGTATTTCCAGGAGTGAATCCAAAGGGTTGGGATTGCAACTGTGAAATCCCATCCCGGGGAACCCCAGCCTGCCCGCGAGTTTGACAGGGGCTCTGGGAAGGGAGGAGAGGAAGCAGGCCTGCAGTTTCTCTCTGCGGTGGATGAGGGCCTCCCCCAGTCAGGGGAGCTTGTCTCAGGCTCCGGGCCCCAGGTCGGGAGGGCAATGATGGTGAAGGGATGCTGCCCCTGGGATCCCGGGGACCAGAAACACAGAGCTGGCAGGCCCATAAGGGTGACGGAGTGGTGGTCCCCTCAGGTCCACGCTGATGCCAGCATTCGTCCAGGCAGCTGCTCCAGGGGCTGTACCCCTCACTCCCACCCTAGCCACGGCTGCACCTAACCACCCGCCACCTGCACCTCCAGCTGCTTTCCTCTGCAGAGCTAAGTCCCAGCAAGGCAACAGCAGGCCCACCTGGGCCCAGACATTTCTCCCACCTCCCCCCCGAGGCCCAGAACGAACTTCTGGCCTGATGTGAGGCCCTGAGAAGGCGCGGAGGTTCATTCAGCTGAGCAGCAGCCGTGGTACAAAAGCAGGCCTTGCACACAAAGAGCCAACAGTGTTTCACTTCTCAAAACCTCAGCTCCGGAAGGGACCACCAGGCAACGCTAGCCCAGCAGGTGGGTGGAGGGCAGGAGGCCTGGGTGCTGTGCCTTGTTCTGAGCCAGCCTGGTGAGGGAGCATGGCTTTCCCTGCTCCCAGTGGGTTCCAAGAAGGCAGCAGAGGGAAGCCGGCCAGGGTGCTGGGCCACCTCCCTCTGTCACCTCTAAAGCTCGCCTTCACTCCCTGCCCCTGCTTATAATAAGTGAACCAAAGAACCAACTGTGACCCACCTCCCTATGCCCCCGCCAAGTCCTCAGGGGGTGCTTTCAGCCAACAGTCGCCAATTACAGCCTGAGAAAGCCACTCTCACCGAGCAACTCCAGGAAGGAATTCAACTCCGCTAACTATTATTAAGCTCTCTCGGGGCCCAGGCCCCGGACAAGGGCAAAGGTGCACAACAGGCCACCCTCAGGAACTCGCAGGGCGAGGGATGACGGTCATCATCACGGTGAAAGGGCAGAGAGCTGAGAGCTGGCAAATCTAACCGCACGTTAGGACTCTTCCACCGTGCAGCCCAGGGACCGTGGGCAGATCACTTACTCTATGACTGAGTGTCATTAGCTGTGAAGTGGTGGTGGGGCAGCGGGGGCAGGTAACACTTGCCATAGAGAACGCTGCGAGGATCCCAGAAGTCACTGGTCCGAGACCCCCATGTCAGTGGTTCTCAAACTGTGGTCCCCGCTTCCCTGGTGGCGCAGTGGTTGGGAGTCCGCCTGCCGATGCAGGGGACGCGGGTTCTTGCCCCGGTCCGGGAAGATCCCACATGCCGTGGAGCGGCTGGGCCCGTGAGCTATGGTCGCTGAGCCTGCGCGTCCGGAGCCTGTGCTCCGCAACAGGAGAGGCCACAGCAGGGAGAGGCCCGCGTACCGCAAAAACAAACAAACCAAAAAAAATGTGGTCCCCGGACCAGCAGCATAAACATTACTTGGGAACTTACTAGAAACGCAAGCTCTCTGGCCTCACTGCAGACCTACTGAACCAGAAACTCTGAGGGCGGCTCAGCCATTGGGCTCTAACAGGCTCTTGCCACAGCCTGAGACCCCCTGGGACAGGAACACCAATGGTTCCTCACTACCTTCTGGTTAGGAAGTAGGTGTTTGTGGCCCGGCTGTGACTCTTATCAGGAAATACTGGAGAACAGAAATATTAAGAAGGAGGTCTTCTGCCTGTCCTCAGCCCCTGCCACCAGAAAAACCCGGGGCCACCATCTAGTAAGCTCCTTCCCCAGGGCCAGAGTCTCGCTCGCGCAGCGCTGGCTTGATTCCACGGGGCAGACCACTTGGGCCCTGAGCTCCCCCCTCCCTGGACCCCTGGCTCCTGCAGGACCCACTTCTCCTGCCTCGTGGCCTCCTGCTTGGAGCCACTGCCCAAGACCCAGGTCCCGCTGCTGCCCCGTCATCCCCGCCGCCCTCTCCCAGGGGTCTCGGGTCACCCCGGCCCCTCAGCCGGCTTTCCACCACTGACCCCTCCAGGCTCCTTCCTCTTGACAGATTCTCATCACCCACCAGCCACTCTGCCCACCCACCCTGCTTCTTTGGGGGACCCCAGCATTCCCTGCCCCCTCCTTCCCATCTTGGGCCTGAATGAGTGCTGATTCACACTACATTAGTGTCTTCCAGAAAGCCTGGCACGGTCCTCCCAAGGGGCTGGGCCAGAAGCCAGTAACAGCAATTGCTGCCATCAACCGTGTACTCATCATGGCCAAGAATGCGCAAGTCCTCCACATCAGTATCTCCATGACCTTCAAACCTGCAAAGGGGCCTTATGACCCTATTTCACAGATGAGTGAACTGAGGCTTAGAAGAGAAGTGACGTGCCCAGGGTCACACAGGGTCACACAGCCAGCAAGAGGGAGGCTTGGGGTTTGAACTCCTGCCAGTCTAACTCTGGGAGGGAGTCTCTAAGGTTAGAACTAACCAGTATATCTTCCAGAAATGGGAAATCTAACATTGACCGTGAAGTTATTTCCTGTCTATTCTGTATTAGTTCACTCCAGCCCAGACCTTCAGGACAAGTCTGCTCCCCCAGATAGTCTCTTGACCCTGGACTCTCAGAGTGCCTGATGAGAGACAGCCTTCTCTCCCCACCGCGGGCCTCCTCAGGGATCCTCAGGCTGCTGGGGTGAGCCCTGACTTCCCTCAGTGCTTGGGATGGAGCTGGGCCATTTCCTTTGATTGTTAGGGAAAGGCTGAGCCCAGAAGGCCATGAGCCCAGAAGGCCGATGCCCTGAGGGACATCAGGGGTTCAGAAGAGGTTTCAGTCCCTTCCCAGCCCCTCACTGAGCAAACAGCCTGGCCTTCCTGCAGCCCGGTGGCCTCTCTGTGGGTGGTATCTTGTGGAGGGCGGAGCTGCACTGCACGGGGGTTCCTGGGCCGTGGCTGTGCCTGTACTGTGATCCCTGCATGGGGCCCGGAACAGAGGCAGGCCTGGGACACATGCCTTGTGCTCTGACTCCAGCAAGGGCTGTACGGGGGCAGCTGAGTGCCGTGGAGGGCGTGAACATGGCCTTAGGGTAGTGCAGGGAGGGGCTTTGGGTGCACCTGCTGTCCTTTGGGTCCTCTCTGGCCTCCAGTTAGGTGTCCCATCCCACTCATCTCTGCCGACCTGGCCTTTGAGTGCCCCCAGCACCCACTGCTGCTAAGCTGGGGCTCTGCCACTGCTCCTGGTTCGCAGGTCCCTGCTCACGGCCCACCTCGCCCCTCCCGCCTCTGCTTGTCTGCCATCATCCTGTCAGCACCTCTGTCCCTCAGGAGACACCCGAACTCCCGGGCCTTCTGTAGGAGACACGCTGCTCTCACTGTGCACATCTGGGGCACTACCTCGGCTTCATCTACTTAGATGTGTCTCCTCGGTTCTCTCAGAGCCCCTGTGTCTCACTCCCCACCCGCTGGCCACATCCTTATGCTGCTCTTACCACCAGACCTCTCCCAGGCAGGGCGGAATACTTTCTCCTTTGCCTTCTGTCTTCTGGGAACTTTGCTTCCATTGTATCGTGAATTCCTTCTATTTATGGCTTATAGTAAAACTCTGTGATCAAAGTCAGAGGTACTGTCGCTTCATATTTAGAGGGAAGCTTTGGAATTTAGAAAACCTTTTTATCTCTTAACAAAACCCAGCTTTCAAGACTATTATTGTTTTGCCAAGGAAGCAAAACAAAATAAAAAGTCAAATGTGATTGTCAAAGCTGAGCAATGAATTTATTACTCTAGCAGAAACCTACCCATTCCCTGAAACACTTCAAAGCATTAATTCAATGGATGCCACAGAGCATCAGGATTTAAGGGCAATTAAAAATACATCCGTTTTAGTTCTTAGAATTATCTCCATATACGATGCTTAAAACTCTACAAACTGGTACAACATGGACGGTAATCTCATTAGTTAGAATTATAAACAATATTTAGGAATATATATATATATATAAACAGATATCTTTAAGTGCAATGCAAGTATAACAATTTAGGGATGCAATGCATCATATAAATTGCTTAATGACTGTAATAGGAACCTGGACTGGGTTCAAGAATGGGAGATGTGGACAACTTGGACTAGTTTCAAGTTTGCTTTCAATTTGATTTACTCCTGAAGCAATGCAAAGGATAAACAGGACCCAAGAAAGCTTCTGAGTGGCCCATCTCTCCTCGCATCCCTTTGAGTTGCCCTCCGACAGCCCAGTGGTGGGAGCCGCAGACCACGTTGGAGGAACCGAGGGCGCAGACCTGCAGACAAGCTCCTTTCACTCTGGTCATGACTACCCGGTTGTTAAAGCCCTGCTGGGCGCCACTGCGCACTCTCTGCACTTCTGAGCCTGCACGGCAGCCTTTTCCATTTATGCTGCATGATAACTCTCTAGGGGCAGTTCCGGACAGTCCTGCTGCCCTGACAAGTGGCCAAAATAATCTGTATCATAATAAAAGAAGTAACTTGAAATCATTGATTTTAGAATAATTCTTGCCTTTCTTTTCCAAACTCTCCATTTGGCAAACACTGGAAGGCGTCCTCAGGTGGATAGAGCCGTGATGCAGTGGTCTGCCCCTCCCCCCTTCCCCTCCCCATCGCCCTCTTCTCCCTCTAATCCCTCCACCCTCACACCCTTCCAGGGAGCCCACGCTCAGCTTCCGTGGGCCCAGATGTGCTGGGGGCATTTGCAGTAGGAGGGGGCACGCCCAGAAGTGTGCTGGTAAACATTTAACAGCCGGCTCTCTCAAGGCTGATTTGTGCAGCGTGTGCAGATTCCTGTGCTGTAAACACTCCACCATGGCCGATTTAGCCACCAACGTGATGTCACCGAATGCAGAGTTGGGAAGAGATGTGCCATTATATAGTACTTCCATCACACAGATACAAGAGACGTAGGGTGAGCTGTGACAAAGTGAGAGAGGGGCATGGACATATATACACTACCAAATGTAAAATAGATAGCTAGTGGGAAGCAGCCGCATAGCTCAGGGAGATCAGCTCGGTGCTTTGTGACCACCTAGAGGGGTGGGATCGGGAGGGTGGGAGGGAGGGAGACGCAAGAGGGAAGAGAGATGGGAACGTATGTATATGTATAACTGATTCACTTTGTTATAAAGCAGAAACTGACACACCATTGTAAAGCAATTATACTCCAATAAAGATGTTAAAAAATAAATAAAATACAATAAAATAAATCAAAAAGACCTCAGCGCATAGATGATAGTAACATAATTCTAAAAGGCTCAGATTTGGCACTAGATTTGGTGTGTGTAGAGTTTATTCAACTGTAATATCCTATCACTTAATTTTTAGTAATAGCTGTGTTTCATGACTGACTCATTAAATTCCTGAAAATTTAACAATCGGCTCTCAGGAGCTGCTACAAACCAGCTCCAACACCTCACCGGGCTGCCTCTCAGGGGCCACAGCTGATTGGAAAAGGGAAGTGCATGGCCCTGAGAGGGGACACAATACGGTTACTTGACATTTCCAAACCATATGGGCTTAAATATGCCCCTAATTTCGCTAACTCAGAGTAGGTTTTCCCCCCACAAGTGCACTTAATCTTGCGCAAGGCAGCTAATTCACAAAAGGATGACTGGGCATTGATGGACTAGTCTCACTAAAGCCTCAAGGTGGAGCTCTGACAGCAGACCTTAGAAGGCACAGAGAAGGAGCTAGTTCTTCAAAGCAGGCCCAGCGCCCTCCAGAAACCAGTCACAAGGAGCTGCACTCTGAAGCTTTGTGCTGTCCTGTCAACACATGGATGAGAGATTCTCCTGTCTTGCCCATAATTCCCATAACGCAAGCCGGGCGTCACCTAAAATTCCTCAGCAGAGTGGAAGGGTCCCTCTGCTCTTGGGTCACAGAGGTGTCAAATGCCGATGCCGAGTGCTGCTGTAGGTCAGTTCACTCCTTTCGAGTTAGGCCACAAAACACCCTTGTTAAAATTCCCAAACCAATCACCCTCTCCCGTGGTTCGTGGTTTCAGAGCCATCCCAGCACCTTTAGCAGTGGTTGCTTCTCTGTGCAACATCGCCATGGCCAAGTCATAGATGAACTCCAGGGGGCTGACGCACAGCGGTCAGTGCTCACAGTCAGCACACCTTGGGTCTGCGGCACACCTACCTGGGTGCCCAAAGCAAGCTTGAGAATACGTGGGCGGGAGAGACACCCTGTTCCCCGAGGATATGGACGGGGGCTAGCCTGCTCTCATGGAGCTTAGTCTCCTGAGAGGAGCTGGACCACTAATCGGTGGGCAGGGCAGGGCCCAGAGCAAGCAGAAAGCACCAACTGGTTCTCACCCAAAGGGCAGGGATCCACGTCATCCGCACGTCTGTGCAGCCCGGAGTACCCAGGAAGAGCAGGAATTCCTCGCGTGTCTGCAAAGCTATCACTTCGTCTCCCCCCGCATTCCCACACACTTAGCTTGTCTGAGAACATGAGGTTTAGCAGTTGCCCACTGGGAGGACGGTCTTCACCCCAGAGTCCCATTTTCAACCTTCCCTGTTTCCTGGACCCTTTGGTTATCTGGGGAAACCTATGGGTCCCTCCTCAGAATACAAATGCATAAAATAAATCACATAGGATTACAAAGGAACCTAATTATTTGTCAGTAGGATTGTCAAAAGACTTTTAAAAATTGTGATGTAATTAGTAATTAGTACATGTGCTTCTTCATTAACACATTAACTACCAAAGACCTAGTAGATGTTTATAACAACTACCATCTCAAAGTAGATGTTTCAAACTATCTACCAAAAAAAGTAATGTGATGTAGAAATATCTGTGATGGCCTTCCCTGGTGGCACAGTGGTTAAGAATCCGCCTGCCAATGCAAGGGACACGGGTTCGAGCCCTGGTCCGGGAAGATTCCACATGCCGCAGAGCAACTAAGCCCGTGAGCCACAACTACTGAGCCCGCGAGCCACAACTACTGAGCCCTCATGCCACAACTACTGAAGCCCGTGCGCCTAGATCCCGTACTCTGCAACAAGACAAACCACCTCAGTGAGAAGCCTGCGCGCCGCAATGAAGAGCAGCCCCCGCTCGCCGCAACTAGAGAAAGCCCGCGTGCAGCAACAAAGACCCAACGCGGCCAATAATAATAATAATAAATTTAAAATACCTGTGATTTTTATGAGTGACAAGCCACAGGCATTGCTAGCACTGTTTGGTTTGTTGCCTATGCTAAATTTTAGCTAGAAGTTAGTGAAAATAAGAACATAATTTTTTTTTTTTCCATCCCAATTCCCTGACCCCTTGACTGCTAGTCTCGTTAACATCTCCCGCTCTGGGCTGCCCTGTGGCCCACTCTCTCCACTACCCAATCAGTGCCTCCGTGTCCCCATCAATTATGATTATTATTATGAAGGCCCCTCCATCAGCCTTGAGTGATTTCACATGCACACACGCAGAGGCTCTCCTCACCCTGTAGTTTATACTTCCCGGGAAGAAGACGCTTGTCACTATGAAATGTCTCAATAAAGGCTGATGGGGCGGCAGCAAGGAGCCCCGTGGCCGGGGGCCAAGGTGAGGCCAAGGGGACAGGCCCTCCTGCATCCACTGCTTCGTCCTCAGGAAGTCCCCTCCTCAGCCTTTCCGTGGCTATTGTTTAATCGTTGCTGAAAGGATGAAATTCAAAGCCCTCAGCCTCTCTCCCGTCTTCCCCTAGTACCGCCTCCAGGTTTTAATCAATCTCCCAGCTGTCAGCCGCCCCAATCGCCCCAGGGGCTGCCCCAGGCTCTGCCTCTCCAGGGGCTGCTCATGGGTCCTTGGGTCCAGTTGTCAAATCCGGCTCAACATAGAAAGGATTTCTTAAACAAGACTCAAAACGGGCAAACCATAAAAAAATTTTAACACGTCGCTATGTTAAAATTAGGAACAGAACGTTCATCAGAAGACACCAACCACAGAGACGAGAAGGCAGGTCGCAGACTGGGAGGTGATATTCATCTCACCTATAACTGACAAAGGGCTGGTATCCAGGATGAATAAAATGCCTACAAATCAATTTTAAAGAGACGAGGCATTAAAAAAGAAAAATGGGGAAAAACAGTGACCGGGCACTGCACGGATGAGGCCACACAAAGGGCAAAGAGACATTTGCAGAGATGCTCAAGCCCAGTCGTGACCTGTAAATGCAAAGCGAGGCCCTAATGAGATGCCAGGTGGTACCCGGACATCTTTCCTGTTTATTTATTGGTTTATCATCTTCCTCCTCCTACAGGAGTGTAAGCGCCACCCCAGCAATAACTTCATCTGCTTGTTCACGCCTCTGTGCCCAGCAGGTGCTCAGTAAAGGTTTGTTGAATGAACGGATGAATGAATGAATGAATGTCTAAGGGATATGTCTGGGGAGGTTGCTGTGCTTGTGGTTGACCCCTCTGACACTGTCCACCCAGCGCCCCTTTAGCAGGAATTGCCCCTCGCTCCACCTGGCTCTCTCTGGGGTCACCGTGTCCTTAAAGCAGGGCCTGTGCCTCTTGTCCTGTTGATCGGCTGAGGAGTGAGTCCCTGACTGAGCTGGGCCAATGCATCCCTTCCTGGGATCTTTGAATTGAAATGAGATAAACAGACGACAACAGGGATGGACTCTCGCAGGTGGGGCTGAACCTGTAACGCCGCAAAGGGTCGGGGGGAAAGGCGTGGCTCCCAGAGCGGGGACCCAGGGAGGCCAGGGCCCTGGCGCCATCCTGTCCGGGGCGTCGCGGAGCCCCTATGCCCTAATTATGTGTCCCCCCCTCCCCTTACACTGACTCGAGAAAAGTTTCTGTTACTCACATCAGGAGTGTCCCGGCCAGTCCAGGATCACTAGCCAGTACAAGTCCACAGATGCTGAAGTCCACAGCAGACATTTCCTGGCCTTTGGGAGACGTGTTGTGTCCCGAAAGCCCTCATCTCGCCCGTCTCCAAGCTGGCTTTGGGGCTTGATTTCTCCATGTCCACTGTCAGACTCCTTTCCTCCCCCATCCCGGCCCTCCCATCATCAGGATGTTCAGAGCCTGGGATGAGGCGACGGGGGTGACTTCCAGAACAAGGACAGTGACCGATGCCCTGTCAGGGTCCTGCTGTGGGAGGAACGAGGGCGGCCCGGGGCCGAATCGCCTGCGGAGACGGCGGGGACGGACACACGGAGCAACTGGGCTCTGGCGGTCCCGGCTGCCGGCAGCCCCTGGCACTGGGGCCAGAGCCACAGAGAAGCAGCCCTGCCTCCTCTGCCCTGGGCTTCAGGACTGCTGCCCCCCCCACCAGATCCCGCCCGCCTCTCTGTGGCTCCTTCTAAGGCTCCCCTCAACGCAGGCATCGGCAGGGGTCCACCCTCACACCCCGCTCGCCCCCAGCCTGCGGGATGCGCACTTGGCCTCTGATGTCCACTCCATCCTGTTCTCTCTCTCCCTCACTTCCCCCCTCCTCCCCCCCACAAATGTCCACCTGCCCACGAAGGACTGTCCTCCCCAGAAATGGTCCCAGCCACCCCCAGCCACCCCCACCTAAGCCAGGTGTACATGTGACCCCACCCAACCCCACCCTGCTGTGCCCCCTGCCCTACAGCCCTAACACCCCAGAATCAGCCTTTCCCTCCCCTCCCCCTCTCCTCCCCTCCCCCTCCCCCTCCCCTCCCCCTCCCCCTTCCCCACTGACCACCTTGTCCAGCTGGAGCACCCACAGAGCCAATGTCTACAGCACATCCTCCCCCGTCTAAGTCCGCTGCCCAGCCATGACGCCTTTCCTGATCTAACTCCTGTCTCTCCAGCCTCACCTCTCCCCAGCCTCTCCCCTGAACCCTCCCATGAGCCCCAGAGTACTGGCAGCTCCCTGAGGTGTCCATGCTCATGTGTCCATGGCTTTTACCTCCTCAACAGGTGACGAGCACCCTTGGTGCCTCCCCATCCCCACTGCCAGCTCCTGCTCATCCCTGAGGCTCAGCTCAGGATCTGTCCCCAGGAGATCCCAACTGTGCTTCCAGCTGAGTTACCTGTACCCCACTCTGCACCCCTATCCCCAAAGCCCCCGTCACACGGCACAGCCCTCTGAGGGCAGGCACGCCGGGAATCCCTGCAAAGATCCATGAAGGTCCCCTCGCAGGGGGCCCCTGGCACACCCCACATCGAGGACCGGGTTTTTTCTTCTGGGGGACAGAGGGGATTCTGAAGCAGAGACTTGTAGCAGCTGGAGCACAAGGTCACGTCCAGGTGTGGCTTCGGGGAGAACACGCAAGGCCTTGGCTCAGTGTGGGAGACTGCGAAAGGGCTGGGAAGAACAGTTCTGGGCCTGGGCCTTAACCTGTGGCTGAGGAGGAGCCCCAGGGGGCCCGTGACCGCTTGAATTGTGGCCAACAGACATGCACATTTTTTTTGGATAGAAGATCCAGTGCTTTTGTCAGAATCTCAAAGGGTCTGAGATCTAAGAAAGGTCTAAATCACTGTTCTCAAAGAAAAATGTTCATCCTCATTTATAATTAAAGAAATGTACGTTTAAATCAATTAGATGTTTTTCACCTATCATAGTGGCTTTCACCCCTACCTGCCCGTTAAAATCTCCTGGGGAAATTCTGTGCCAATGCCCAGTCCCTTTCCCCGCCGCGGCTCCCCCCAACCCTATACAAACACAAAACTGTCCGATTCTGATTTAATCGGTCTGGGATATGGGATACAGTGCAGGCATTGGCATTTTGAGAAAGCTCCCCCAGTAATTCTGACCTCGGTCAAGATTGAGAACCAGTGACCTGTCTCATTGACCAAGGGCACTCATGCAGGGATTGTATCTCATGCACTGTGTGGGAGTGGTTCCAAAGGTCTTTGGAGAGCAATGTGGCGATGAATGTGAACTCTAAAAGTGCCTGCACCCTCTGAGCAGCCCGTTCCACTTTTAAGAATTGAGTCGATGGTAGATATTGCACCTGTGCTTAAAGCTGTCCATACAAAACAGTCACTGCCCGCTGCTCCAAACAAAAAATTGGAAAGAGCCCAAATGTCCCCTAAGAGGAATAGTTACATCAAGGATGGTGCGTCCACACGATAGAATACTCTGTAGCCAGGATAAAGCACCTGCAGCGCTGTAGAAACTGATGTGGAAGGATTTCCACCATCGCTGTTAAGTGCAAACCAGAACCAAGCGGAGGGTGTGGTTTGTGAACAGTCCATTCACATCCACATTCGCATATGCACCCAGGATCTCCGGGAGGACATATACTGCCAAAACCTCTTAGCAGTTACTGCCTTAGGGGAGAAAACCGGGAAGCTAGGATGCACGGAGGGGACACGTGGTTTTCGCCCACTTTCCCTCTTGTATTGTTTGAATTTTTGTCATGAATATCTGTCGCTTCTTCAAAAATAATTAAGAAGGTGAAAGGGAGAAGGGAGGAGAAGGAGGGAAGAGAAGAGGCAGCTACTTGGCAAGGGGATTAAGACGCAGAGGGCGCTGGGCAGAATGTGGGTGGGTGGCAGGCTCCCAGCTCCAAAGCAGCTTCCGCGCTGCGGTGCGGGCGCGGGGCTGGGATGGAGGGGGGGGCTAAATTCCCCTGGCTCACGTCAGGCCCTGGAGGCAGACGTCAGCTGGCCACAGTGGATGTGGGGTGCAGTGACCTGGATGGAGCGGCCAGAAGGGCTGTGGGGATGTAGAGAACAATCGTATGGACACCACGGGGGTGGGGGGGTTGGGGGGAAGGGGCGGGGGGGTGATGGGGAGATTGAGATTGACATATACTGGGAGATTGGGACTGACATATATACACTAATATGTATAAAATAGATAACTAATAAGAACCTGCTGTATAAAAAGTAAATATATTAAATTTAATTTAAAAAAATTTTAAAAATAAACAAGGTCTGTGGGGACGGCTGCCAGGCAGATCCCCCCCTCGTGCCACCTCCACGCAACCGCGTTAAAGGAAAAATGTGTGTCATGGAGCAAATTGGAAGTCACCGGACATACATCTCATCTCTGCTCTGGCCACAGAGATGACATTCTGAAAAATTCTAGACCCTGGGGAGGAGCGGGAAGCAGCCATGCGCACAATGTCCTGCAAACACCGCCCCCTTGTGGTTAAGATGATGAACTGCGCTCAGGTCCACAATCGTGCTGCTAACGTGTTCCTAACTGGAGAAGGAAAAAGTACAATTTATTTCTTAAGTGAAAAGAAGTACTCAATGAGAAAAGTACAGATCCAAACAACAACAACAAAAAAACCCTCATGTTTTAAGTGTAGTGCATGAACCATCTCCCAGTGAACTCTTCTCCAAATATAAAGTAGCTTCCTCCCCCAGAATATATATTCAAATCTACATGGTAATAATACTGAAAAGCATTAAAAAGAAACACATGCAATCATTAGGTTGTGATCAATAACTCCTGTTAGCATTTTAGTGAGCAGTGAGCATTCCTCCACACTCTATAAATATATGCACACAGAGAAATATCCAAATTTACATCAATGGGACCGTGCAACACATGCTATTTTGTAGCCTGATTTTTTTCTCTCCACAATACATTGTGGACACCTGCACAATAAATACATGCTACATCACCATTTTTATGTTTTGTTTTGTTTTTGTTTTTTTTGTGTGTGGTACGCGGGCCTCTCACTGTTGTGGCCTCTCCCGTTGCGGAGCACAGGCTCCGGACACTCAGACTCAGTGGCCATGGCTCATGGGCCCAGCCACTCCACGGCGTGTGGGATCTTCCTGGACCGGGGCACGAACCCATGTCCCCTGCATCAGCAGGCGGACTCTCAACCACTGCGCCACCAGGGAAGCCCCATTTTTTATGTTTTAAATTGTACAAATTGTGAAAATATACCCAGATAGTAACACAAATAAAATATATACATATTAATCCATTAATAACAGACTGATTGAGTCAATTATGGTATATGCACCCAGTGGAATACTATGCAGCTATTAATCTAATGTACTGATGTGGCTATATGTCTAAGATAGTTCATGTAATGAAATAAAATTACATCGCAACATAATATTTAAGACTTATTTTGAATATTTACAAAACTGTTATAGAATAGTTACAGAACTATTTTAGTTTAAAAGAATACATATAGATATCTGTATCTATACCTATTGAGATTTTATATATATATATATATATATATATATATATATATATATATATATATATACACATATATATATATATATACACACACACCTGTATCTGAGGAGGAAATGTTGCTTGAAGCATACAACAAAAACTCTGTTAGGAAATATGATTGGGAAGACAAAGGAGCTATGAATTTTTTCTCTCTCATTTTGTCTCTTCTGTATTGTATGATTTTAAAATATATTATCATCTTGATGATATTCCTCTGAAGCCTGAATACACCATGACTTATTTAAATAATCCCCTATTGATGGACATCCAGGCTGCTCACAACTTTCCTACTAAGAACCACCTTGCACATGAGTTACTTATTGTGCACTTGTCTGGTTATCCCTCTGGATCAATTCCTGGGCATGGAATTGCCTGGTCAGGCTTTCAACAGCGCTATCCCTGATATTTACTATCCACATATCACAGAGTGAATGTGATGTGGCTGCCCTCTGCCTGATTGGGTTCTTTTTTTTTTTTTTTAAGTTTGTACTTCTTTTTTTTTTAATTAATTAATTAATTTATTTATTTATTTTTGGCTGCATTTGTTCTTCGTTGCTGCACGTGGGCTTTCTATAGTTGCTGTGAGCGGGGGCTACTCTTCGTTGCGGTGCGCGGGCTTCTCATTGCCGTGGCTTCTCTTGGTGCGGAGCATGGGCTCTAGGCACGTGGGCTTCAGTAGTTGCAGCATGCAGGCTCAGTAGTTGTGGCCTACGGGCTCTAGAGTGCAGGCTCAGGGTGCACGGGCTTAATTGCCCCGTGGCATGTGGGATCTTCCTGGACCAGGGATCGAACCCGTGTCCCCTGCATTGGCAGGTGGATTCTCAACCACTGCGCCACCAGGGAAGCCCTGATTGGGTTCTTGAAGTGCCTACTGTCTGTCTCAGGGGAGAGGGCATAGCCTCTGACCATGCTTTGTGTCTCTGGAGGCTCTATTTTGCCAGACTGCGGGTCAGGTTCACTGGATCTTTTATGCCCAGATGTCCCTCTTAATGTCTTGACTCCATTGATTGTGCACCTCCACACCTTCTGTCATCCTTGTTCCCCTCTTCCCACAGCTGCCAGGGCAAGCCTTTCCTATCAGACCCTGCTCACACCCGCCAGGGCTTCACTTCACACGGGAAATTAACCAAGGTCTTTTCCATGGCCCCTGAGGGGCCCCTGCACCACAGGGCCCTGTGACCTTTCCAACCTCATGTCTTCCTCCTCCTGTCCTTACTCGGTGTGCTCAGGCCACACTGGCTGGCTTGCTATCCTGACACTCCAAGCACACACCAGCCCCAGGGCCTGTGCACTTGCTACTCTCTCTGCCTGGAATATCCATCCTCTAAATACCTTCAAGCCTCTCCTTCAATTCATTCATATCTCAGCTCAAATATTATTCTGTCTTCCTGAGAGAAGCCTTCCCAACCACCTTGTCTCTTTTTTTTAACAACTTTATTGGAGTATAATTGCTTTACAATGGTGTGTTAGTTTCTGCTTCATAACAAAGTGGATCAGTTATATATATACATATATCCCCATATCTCCTCCTTCTTGCGTCTCCCTCCCACCCTCCCTATCCCACCCCTCTAGGTGGTCATATAGCACACCAAGCTGATCTCCCCGTGTGATGCAGCTGCTTCCCACTAGCTATCTAGTTTACATCTGGTAGTGTATATATGTCCATGCCACTCTCTCACTTCGTCCCAGCTTACCCTTCCCCTTCCTCGTGTCCTCAAGTCCATTCTCTACGTCTGCGTCTTTATTCCCAACTATCCTGTCTTAAAAGGCACCTCTCCCTTCCCAGACACTTCCTCCTTAGTCAGTTTTGTTTTTTTCTTCCTAGCCCTGAGACCATATTCGACATCTACATGTTCATTTGCCTTTGGTTTGTTCCTCCCTCACTCAGTTACAAGCTCTGTGAAAGCAGGAAGCTCTCTTGCTGCGTCCCCAGCACCCAGGACAGCACCTGGCACATGTAGCTTCAGTAAGGACGTGTCCCTTGAATGAATGAGAAGCTGGTAACACATGGAAAAGCGAAGCTTGACTAGCCTAGAGATGCCATTTCTCTCAACTGCTCCAGAATGAGGTCAGATGTGTTTAAATCATCTTTTCCATCTCTGTGGAGCTTGATCAGGAAAATCTGACAGAACCTTTTTAGTGTAACCATTTGGGAGAGAAATGGCAAATAGGTTATTATTCAGGAAAAATACTTTTCCTCCAAACTGGAGCAGCACACCTACCCCCACGTACTTGCTCCTTCAGAGAAAAATAGAAAGGTTAATATTGCCCCGTCAGAGGAAAGGAGCCAATTAGCGAGACTGTGATTCAGAAGAAGAATAGAGGTTAATTGCTTGGAGTCCACATGTCTCAAATGCCTAATGCTATATCATTATTTTTTAGCTACATATTATTCATTTCATACACTTAAGTATTCCACCTTATTACTAATTAGTAATTCCTTATCCTTAAATTTTACCCAATTCAAGCTGTCATCATAGGGACCCCCGTTTGCCCCAAGATGTAACAAAATTGTGGAGAAAAGGTTGGCACCTCCTATTCTTTCCCTGCCACCTCCAACCCCCACCAGGGTCCCCCAGGTTCACCTCTCCTCTTTCCCCACCCACTGGGTCTCCTGTCTCAGCTTCCCTCGGAACTCAGGCATTCCTCTGCATCTTCCACGTCCCGGGCACTGTTGGGCAAAAGATGTAAATTCTCCCTGCTCAGGTGACTTTTTCCTTTGGAAAGACCCACAGCTTGGCACCTGGAAATGTTAACTGATCAGTATTTCCTGGGACTGTAATAATAATTGCAACAACCATAATAACGATGATGGCTGTAAATGCCTTTTGAACATTTTTGTGTCGCAGGCAAGGTGCCGATGAATTTTACATGCATGATTTTAATCTATATGAAGCGATGTACATCCATGTACATGGGGCGTCTAAGCAAATGAACAGACCAGCCCAACCCAGCTTCAGTCCTGCAACTACTCAGCCTGGGAGAGCTTGTGAGAAAGTCGTCTTCTCTTTCAGTTTTCTCTTCTGTCACGTGGGTTGTCTGAGGCCGCCCTCTCCTGTTCACTGTCCTGTCTGAAGAGGTTCCCAAGTGCCGAGAAAGACTTCAGAGCACCCCTCCCCCTTTTGGCTGGTCTTTCTGGGATTGCAACCATGCTTTTCCCAACTCCTTGTCATAGACACATGGCTGAGAACATATAGGACGAAAAACAAGCCAGAGTCCCAGCCTTAACCTGAACTTGCTGGGTGGCAAAAATGCTGCCTTAGGAAATGACATCATTTTCGAGGTTGTCCCTGGAATCAGAGCCGCATGATGAGGCACATGATATGGGTGCCCTTCATGAGGTAAAGATGCTTCTGACCAAATGAGCTGTCCCTCTTTTTCTGAAATGAACAGTCCTGGACTATAAACCAATCATGTTTACTAAAAGACAAGCAGGGAACATGTGCAAGAAACAAGAAAGGCCATACAGATATGGAAAAGAACCAAATAGAATTTCTAGAACTGAAAATTATTAAAGTTAGAACATATTGGATAAGAGAATCCATAGCTAGAAATAGATCTGAAGAAGCTATCCATTCAGAATACAGACCTGAAGAAATTATCCATCGAAGGACAAGAAATGGGGAAACAGGAAAGGAGATTAAGAGACAAAGAGTATAAGGTGAGAAGTTCTATAAGGAAAAGAGAGTGTGGCAGTGGCAGCATAAGAAGAAATAAGGGCTGAGAACCTTCCAGCACTGATAACACTGCCAACCCCTGGGTTCAAAAAGCCCAATAAATCCAAAGCAGGAAAAACTAAAACAAATCCATGTCCTGACACATCACAGTGAAACTGCTGAATACCAAAGACAAAAGGTAGACCTTAAATGTGGTCAGAAGGTTTTTAACAGAACAATAGACTGACAACTGACTCTTTATCAGCAAGAATGGAAGTTAGGAGAATGGAATGATACCTTCCATGCTGGGAGAAAAATAACTGTCAACCTAGAATTCTGTACCCACTGAAAATATATTTCAAGAATAAGGTGAACTATAGACATTTTCAAACCAACAGAAAACTAAGAGAATGTGCCACCAGCAAAACTCAGTAAGGGAAATTCTAAAGGATGGATTTCAGGCAGAAGAAAAGTGATTCCCGTTGGAAGGTCTAAGATGTAAGAAGGAATAACATGCATAGAAATTTAAACAAACATTGACTGTATAACACAACAATGATAATATCTTGTGAAGTTAAAGAAAACAAAAGAGAATTAAAAGACCCTACAACAATAGCATGCAAATGAGATTGGAGAGAGAGGATGAAATCAAAGCGTCCTGAGCTCTTTGTATGGAGTGGAAGGAAGGGAAAGGTATTCATTATCTTCAAATTCTGATAAATTAGTGGGCACTATGTAATTTCTAGGGTAACCCTTAAACTAATAGAAACAGAATATAACTTCCAACCTAATAGACGGGGAAAGTGAAATGAGAAAAAAATCATCTGAAAGATAACAAGAAAAAGAGAGGAAAAGGAAAAAACAGTATAAAATGAGATGGTAGGTACAAATCCTAATGTATAATGATTATAATAAATGTAAAGGCACCAGTGCTCCTGGTATAAAGATTTTAAAATAAGATTTTTCAGGGCTTCCCTGGTGGTGCAGTGGTTAAGATTCAGCCTGCCAATGCAGGGAACCCAGGTTCGAGCCCTGGTCCGGGAAGATCCCACATGCCATGGAGCAGCTAAGCCCATGCGCCACAACTACTGAGCCTGCACTCTAGAGCCCACAAGCCACAACTACTGGGCCCGTGTGCCACAACTACTGAAGCCCGTGTGCCTAGAGCCCATTCTCTGCAGCAAGAGAAGACACTGCGATGAAAAGCCCGCACACTGCAGTGAAGAGTAGCCCCCGCTCGCCGCAACTAGAGAAAGCCCACGTGCAGCAATGAAGACCCCAACGCAGCCAAAAAATAAATAAATAAATTTATTAAAAAATAAAATAAGATTTTTCAAAATTTAACCATTTGCTATTTAGAAAAACCACAACAGAACTTAAGGATATAGAAAGGTGGGAAGTAAAAGAGTGGGAAAAGATATACAAGGTGAACAAATATTAAGAGAAATGAGTATATATTTGGGCCATAAAGCAAATCCTAAAAAATTACAAAGGATTGAAAACATACAAGTCATGTCTCTTCACAATTCTAACCTCAATTCACAACTCTGATCACAATTCGTAAACCAGAAATCAATAGGAAAAAGATAGTTATTTTTTTAAATCCACATTCAGAATTAAGAAACACACTTTTAAGTCTAAAAAATGACAATCAGAATTAAGAAAATATTTTAAAATTGAACAATAAACAAAATACTCCATATCAAAAAACTTATGAGATATAGCTAGAGCAGTAGAGAAATTTATAGCCTTAATTGCTCATATATTTTAAAAATAAAAAAGAAGAAAGGCTGAAGACTAATGAACTAAGCATCCATTTTAGAAGTTGGATAAAGAAAAGCAAAATAAACCCAATCATTCCTAAAGCAGGTCTCTGAGGAGTACAGTCCACTCTCAAATCCAAAAGTGCAAAATGGCCTTCTTTCACCCTGGAGGGTTCCCTCCCACCTCCTTGGGATCCCTTCCTCTAAGGTTATTTCCCCAAACATGCTAGGTTTTCTTCTGGTGGTACAGAAGATGATTTTTGATGGTATTCAGGCACATAGTTATTTCAATTATTTTTTTAAACAGTTTCCTCCTACTTAAGAACATGTAATGTAGCTTTCCATTTATAGCAGGAAAATGAGGTTTCTTTTAAAATATATATTTATTTAGTAAGAGGATAAAATTCAAAGGAAAATATTAAATAAATAATAGAATAGTGTTATTTACCAAAAAAAAAAAAAATCTCATCTCTAAGATGGGAAAAATAATAGTCCCATTTTACCTCATTGTGTTGAGGATTAAATAAGTTATACACAGTATAATATAATAGTTCATGAATTAATATATCACGTGTAAAGCTTCCTAACAGGTCGCTAGTACTTAATAAGAACTCAGTAAAGTTAGTTATCATAATAATATTTAGAGTAATTATTACTTGAATGATGAGAATTTGAGAAACACTAATCCGATAAGGCTCCAAAAGTCAACCTTAGACCAGTGACAAACTCTGCAGGGCAAATAGAAAGTGGAGAAGGCAGCGGCCCCGCCCACTTCCACGCCTTCTGTCCCCTTAGGGCTCCTGGCTCCACGCTGGCCCCGCCCAGGCTTTGGACCTGCTCCTGCCTCACCATCCCCAGGAGAACCAAGTTGGCCCGGACGCCCACATTCACACCACGGGGCCCAGAGTAAGGCTGATGGGACTCAGGATGTTACTGATTCTCCAAAACCTTTGTTTAAAAGGGCGAAAGCCTTTACCACGGAAAGAGAAACGTTCAGCCGTGGCCTTGCAGCATCCCAGCTGAGGAGCAGGACAGAGAGATGGGGGCGAGCCTCCCAGTCTCGGGGCATCTCCTAGAGGTGACACCTTCAGCCCAGGTGGGGTGGGGAACAGGGTCCCAGAGCCGAAGGTAATTGGCCTTTATGATTTGACGAGAGTGGTATCGTTGGGTGTTTGAGGGCTTTTCGCGCCAGGAAGACTTCCAAATTGTCTTTTTCAAACTCTAACTGTACCGTTTCCCCTCCGTCTTCAAAGATGATTCGCAGAGATACTTGGAGGCTTCTCCACTGCAATGATTTTATTTTCCCTGAACGGCTGTTCCTGCTCCGTGGGGCTTATTCTTGAGGTCTTGGAAGGAAACCCCACAGAAGCGACAGCCACCAGGGTGGCAGGTATGATGTGTCCTGTTTGCTTACGCGGGAGCGGGCTGACAGCACTGACTCTCTGTGGCCACCAGGGGGAGCTCCAGCTTTCTCGTTGGAGCCCAGGACCCGGCTGCCTGGCGTTCCTCGCGGTTCCGTAAGCAGAGAGGCCTGTGGGACACTAATAAACACATGGGAAGTGTCTGTGAAAATCCCATCTGCCTCTACTTCTTGGCCGTGCATGGAGCTGCCAGCGCCTCGCTGAGGGCTGCTTCCTCGTTGGGGTCCCTTAGGTGGTGGCCTTGACCCCAGGGTCTTACAGTCTGATCCGGGTGGGAGTGGGTAGCAGAAGGATCCATGGAGCAGAAGTCAGACACGTGGGTCGCTTGACAAACCAAACATGTGCTAGGAACACAGCACTTGTGTTTTGTGTCACAGGGACGCATACACCACATCACCCAGTGGAGGCGCTAAGGAGGGAAATCTTCACCTCCCTTGAAGGGCTGGACCAGGAGAATGCTTCCCAGAGGACCAGAGGGGACGGCTGGCTTTAGCCAGAAGCCCAGGCAGAAGGACACTCCCAGCAGAGGGCACAGTTTAGGCAGACACAGTGTTGGCAACTTTGAGCAATTCTGACGTTTCTGGAGGGAGGATGACAGAGGCAGGGGCCAGATCGGCAGTGACTTCTAAGCGGCTAAAGCCCCTGACTCTCATGCTGTGCTGGTGGGCCTTCCCGGGCCTTCTGCAGGGCAATGACATGATCAGGCCACTCGTCTGCAGGGTGGAGGGTGGACGGGCGGGGCACGGAGGTGAGGGAAGAGGGAGGAAGCCCAGTTAGGAGGCTGCTGCAATGATCTAAAAGCTCGGCTAATGTTACATGGCACCAGGGTGACCAACCATCCTGGTCTGCACAGAACTGAGGGGCTTCCCAGGACTCCAGACTTCCAGTTTTAAGACCCAGAAAGTCCTGGGTAAACTGGGACAAGTTGGTCACCCTATTAGCCACTAGCCACTAACCAGCCATGTCCCTCCCTTAACCGCTCATAACTTTACTCTTGTCATTTGTGATCACAGTTGAGACTGGTGAATTTCAGTTGAGTTTTACTAACACAGCACTGTCTTTAAACAAAATCTCACACAGAAACTCAGTATAAGAAACACTCGAAGGCGGAGCCACTTAGGTTGAAGTGCGGGATGACGTGGGAGGGGGTGAGGGACCAGCCTGCCCTTTCCCTCCGGGCCCTGACTCGCCTCCACACAGCACTGCCTCGGCCTCCCGGGCTGACACTGACCTCCATGTCGGAGGGGCCCCCTCTCCCAGCTTTATGACTCCACGTTCATGTGCTGAACTGAAAACCCAGCTGAACTCAAATCAGTGTTTTGATTCAACTGCAGGCTATACTGAAGACTAAAATTTACACCTACTCTAAAATTGGTCCATCTCTTTGAACTGGAATGAAATCCATATTGTTTCCCTAGTTATTGTCTTGGAATAAAATCCAGTCTGCCCATGAGCTGACTTTCACCCAAATGCCCACTTACTGCTGGCACTCGCTGGGCCTCATGCTGCCTTTGCGGGCCTGACTGCCCCCTGGTCAGGGGAGCACAGCCTGGTCAGGGGCCATCACCTCTCTCCCAAGCTCTGTCTTCTCCCCCACCCTCACCCTACTCCCTGGTGTATCTAGGACATCTCACTATCCCAGGTTTGAAGGCATCTGTCACTCCTAGCCACGGACTGGACTGGGTTTGCCGTGACCCTCAGCCCAGGCCCTTGGCCACCTCTGAGCCTTGATGGACCTTCATTCCCGACACAGCTCTCGGCACGGTCTGCCACCTCCCAACCTGTTCAGGGCCATCCCCTGAAAGCTGGAGCTTCTGTTGCCTCATCTATTAGGCAGCATCTTCAGGCCCCGTTGGTAGATTGAACATTGCATTTGGAAGCAGGAGATGTGAGTTCAGATTCTAGCTTCCCACGTAGTGCTGGATGACCTGAGCAAACACACACACACACACACACACACCTCACAGGGTCTCTCCTCTGTTCTTACAAGGCCCGACTGAACAGAAAGGGGTCTAGAAACTTCTTATAGAGAATGTCAAACCTCTTAGCTTCCAGAAATCTCAGAATGCAGTGCCCTGTCCCCCAGAGGTGGCCCTGCTGAGCCCACCCCTGCACAGTGATGATCTCTTTGCTTCTCTGTCTCTAGTCTAGACTTCAAACTCCATGAGGGTGAGGACTGACCTCTACCTCCAAGTGCTGAACATGGAGTAAGTGCTCAGCTCGTGTTAAATGAATGACTCGATTCCTTTCATTCAGAAATAGGTAGTGAGAATTTATTATGGGCTGGGCACTGGTCCAGGTGCCAGAAACACAGCAGTTTCTCAAAAATCTCAAAAATCTCTCCCTACATAGCACTTATATATCTCATGGGCAAATGGATAAGCGGGTGGTGAAGCTTCTTTGTTGCTGTGGTTTTGTTTGGTTTGCTTTTTTCCATGGTATCCGTTAGGGAAACTGCTTGCTCCTACACTAATTCCACATCTCCTTCCTAATACCCACAGTGGGAGAAGATGAAAAATAGGATCCCACTTTTCCCAGAAAATGAAAGCAAGGAAGCTGATAGCCGTGGGCACCTGGATTTATGCTAACAGAGGGCTCTGGGGTAGAGCTATGTCCCAGTAGTAGCCAAGCGCATTCCCCCAGCAACAAGTTGGTTTTGAAGGGAAACAAAAGCTTTCTGGGGATCCCACCCACTCACCCCCAGCTCTGAGAGCTGACGACGCCCAACCCAGCCTGCTCCATTAGGGGACTGCTTGCAGAGACTCAAGAGGGTGTCACCCAGTTACAGGCCACCATCACAAAAGGCTTAGACTGGGCAAGTTCTACAATCCTCTCCAGCTCCTAAGATCCCTCTGTGTCCGGAGAGCAGGGGTCTTGGCTCATCGTGAAACCCTGGTGCTCACTCATGGGAACCAAATCAGTTTTTAGGTGAGAGGGAGTTATGAACTTCCCAGCACTGCCCAGCTTTGCAACAATCCCTCCTGCGCCCACTGGGTGCCCCAGAGCCTTTCTCATTCTTTTTCTCACGTGAATGCCAGCTGAGACCAAGAAACTCAAAGATACCTTGCACACCACCTCCAGGACTGATTCCTTAGCTGGAGGTGACAGGGTGATTTACAGAGGTAATTTACATGGCGCACAGCACCTCACCCCCACCCTCCAGGCTGCCCTGGGTTAAGTGATGTCCATCACCTAATAGGTCACACACCTGCACCGTCACTTTCTCCATTCAAATAGAAGCCCTCATGAAGACCCCGTATGGATGCACAAAACCAGAGTGCCATCAAAATATGCAGCCTTGAAAAGTTCTCATTCCACTCCTAATGCACCAGAGCTGCAATGGGGTGGGGCGGGGTGGGGGGTGGCACATGGGGGACAAGACAGAGCAGAGGTGCTTCAAAAGTCACATTTCCTTGCCCGGGACACTGGCCACCTATAATTTGCTCTGACACTCTGTCTTTTGTCTGTTTCAGAGAGATATGAATCACGGTTAAACTCTACCAAATAAACAAGCTATGTTTTAAAGTTCTGTAAAAGCTACAGTTTCAGAAAGGCTTGATGTGGTTGACACTAAATTGATTTCAACATGTCCCATTTCCGGTCTAATGTTGGGTTCCTTTCATCAGGAACAAACATACTCAATAATGGCTTGATTCTAAGTGAATGGACTCAGTATAAATACATAGGAAGCACAAGCACTCATATTAATTTTCTTCCTTTTTTAAATAAAATGAGATGGCGTGTTTTACTTCTCAAAAATTAATTTTCCATAAAGTTTTCATACACACCCATCAAAGGTTTTCAGAGCTGAATAATCACATTGCAAAGTGAAAACCCACTTTGAGGTTTTCATTGTAACACGCAACAGAACCCTGGTGCTTGCCAAGGTCAGGAGGTTGTCCTGGGCGTTACAGCCCCTGTCCCAAGGGTACTCGAGGGAAAGCTGGGAAAAGTGAATTCCTAGCCTCTGGTCACCTCACATTGAAAACTGGTCAGCCTGCTTGCACTGGATCTGCATTCAAACATTCCCACCATCATAGTGACTCAGAAGAAGAACATAACAACCACAAAAATAAATTGCACAGAGGAAAAGGTTTATTTCTTATAAACAAACCTAATATGTATTCAGTTTAAAACGTCTGTGGCAAATCCATACATGTGATAAAATCTCATAGAACTATTCACCAAAAGAAAAAAAGGTGATGTAAAAACTGGTGAAATCCAAACAAGTCTTAGTTAACAGTATTGTACCGATGTCAGTTTCCTGGTTTTGATAACTAACTATACCGTGGATATGGAAGAGGTTATCTTTGGGGGAAACTGGATGAAGGATACACTGGTCATACCAATTTTGTGTCCAAAAAAAACCCAAATGTACAACCAGTGGTTGTACTACATTTGCAATTTCTATATGAGTCTAAAATTGTTTCAAAACTAAAAGTTTTAAAAAAATATGTGGGCTGGGTAGAGTGGAACAGACACAGTTAGCCACATTGGGGAGGGTGTAAACTGGCAGTCTTTCAGGAGAAGAATCTGGCAGAGTCCATCAAAATGTAAAATGTACTAACACAGCAATTCCACTTCTAGGAATCCAGCTTACAAAACTACTTGCACATGTTAATATAGAATATTCTTTGCAGCACTGTTGTGGAAAAAAAAAAAAAAAGGAAACAAACCTAAATCTCCACGAGTAGGGAAAAAAGTCAAAGTGGAATGCCCATGCCATGGAATACTGTGCAAGCATAAAAAGAATAAAGCAGCTCAACACAAAGATATCTGCAGTGCACTGCTAAGTACAAAATGGGGTCACAAAATAATATGGATATAGATAGGAAGATACTATTTACCTAAAATCTTATTTATGTGTGTACACTTCATGTGGTTGTACAAGCATGGAAAATGTCTGAAATGATACACCCTAAACAGCTCATAGTGATGGCTTCTGGGATGGAAAATTCTTAGTAGGGGTGGCAAGAGTCACCTTCACTTTGTTTGAAATACGTTACAGTAAAAACGTGTTGCTTTTAGAATTGGAACAACAATAATAGAAACATAAAAGAAAGAAAGAAAATGGAGGCAAATTGGGAGGCCAGTGGACGAGTACAAAGGCCTGACGTGGGAATCCAGGAAAGGCTGACTCAAAAAGCTACAGGGGCTTCCCTGGTGGCGCAGGGGTTGAGAGTCCGCCTGCCGATGCAGGGGACACGGGTTCGTGCCCCGGTCTGGGAAGATCCCACATGCTGCGGAGCGGCTGGGCCCGTGAGCCATGGCCGCTGAGCCTGCGCGTCCGGAGCCTGTGCTCTGCAACGGGAGAGGCCACAACAGTGAGAGGCCCGCGTACCGAAAAAAAAAAAAAAAAAAAGCCACAAGAAGGTGGTGGCTTAGCCTGAGTGGCTGCCTCCATCACCAATCACTGGCCCTCCCCGTGGGAGAATCGAACATCCCGTCTTCAGCCACCAGTGTGCAGAGCCTTCCCATGGAAGGAATATCCTTCCCTGTTCCACCTTTAGGCTTGGACACGTGACTTGCTTCAGCAATGGAATGTGAGCAGAAACATCTGCAAGGTCTGAGCAGGAGTTTTAAGTCATTGTGTGGTTCCACCAGCTCTGTGGCTCTTTTCTCTTTGTGTGTCCTGACAGCAGCTGCTTCTTCAGTCTGGTTCCCAGAATGAAGAAGACACATGGAGCAGAACTAGAGGCAACTGGCAATCGCCATAAACGGAGGTGAGAAATAAACAGTCGTGCAGTAAGCTGCTGTGATGTGGGGATGCTTCTTACACAGTCTTACCTCATGAAAGCTAATGTATGAGCTAGAGCCACCAAAAAAAAAGTGAGGGGACTGATAAAGAGTTGGTATTTCTTGAGGGCATATTATGCCCAAGAATCTATACTTGAGGTAAGGGGTATAGGGGTGAGTATGGAGACTGTGGGAAGCATGCATACTGGAGGGGGTCAGAACACGCCACCCCAAAAGGTGCCTCTTGGGTATAAGGATTATTTTGAGTTGGAGGCAAATGAAAATCAACAGATGCAGAAAGATGCCTTTATCTGACTAAGCAGAAACTTCCAGAAAATGGGGACTGCCATAAATCCCTTCTCCTGGGGAAGTTTTATGACCATGGAGAAAAAGGAGAGTCAGCTCTGACATGGACCTGCACAAACACACTGGACTCCCTCAGCTGCCCTTGGAAACCTAAAACCCCTTTCCTTTGTCTTGTCACTTCTCTACAAATGTATTGTTCTTTGCAAAGGTGCTATGTAAGCCCAAATTCTAATCACCCCTTTGAGTTACTCATCCCAAGGTTTCCCCCTAGTGAGGTGTTTGCACACATAAACTGCTTTTTCTCTTGTTAATCTCTTGTTGGTCTAACTTAAGAGGGCTCCAGTCAGAGAACCTAGGAGGGTAGAAGGAAAAGGTTTTTTTCCTTCCCGACAATATCATCTACTTGGGAAGACAACGCTCACACATGCAAAGATCCGCTTACACTCGCTCAGAGTTTACGGGGCAATGCAGTGCGGTGAGGAAAGCCTGCAACTGGGCATGGGAGGAGACCCATCGGGGAAGGAGGAAGATGCCACAGTCTCAGGTACACCTTTCTGTGTCAGCATCTGACGCCCACACACACTAACAGGGCTGAATGAGGGCATTCTAATAAAGCACAAAAGCCATCAGCAACAGTTTAATCACCCTCCCCTTTAAACCAACGGTTCCAAGAAAATACCCACCACCTGGAGATCCTGTGTGGTGCCTTTTATTGCTGGGTTACGTACTCTCAGAGAATGGGAGGGCCGTTCTCTGACGATACGTTTTGTGTCGACTGGAAATGATCTGAGCCTGAACTGTATTTCCAGAAACCAGCAGTTACCCCTTTGAACAAAGCACATCCTTGCGCAAAAGGCATTCTCTTCAAGGAGACAAAAGGATGTGAGCTAGAAGGAGGGTATAAAGACCAAGTTTTCCCCTCGCCCCTTCTTTCGCTGGGTTACCACGGCCCATTCCTCTGCTTCATACGAATAGGTCACTTGTAATTTTCTTCTCCAAATCTGGACATTTCTGTTTAAAATCCTGCCCCCTCCCCTTTTCGAAAACAACACAAGTAAGCCACGAATAGGTTCCCTTGTTAAAAGATTCAAGCCCAGGGCTTCCCTGGTGGAGCAGTGGTTGAGAGTCCGCCTGCCGATGCAGGGGACACGGGTTCGTGCCCCGGTCTGGGAGGATCCCACATGCCGTGGAGAGACGGGGCCCGTGAGCCATGGCCGCTGAGCTTGCGCGTCTGGAGCCTGTGCTCCGCAACGGGAGAGGCCACGACAGAGGCCCGCGTACCGCAAAAAACAGGGGAAAAAAAAAAAAAGATTCAAGCCCACAAGTACATAGAGCAAATGTGAAAGTCCCTTGACCACACACCTCCGCCCTCTCCCCAGCAACTGACACACTCTTGCAAGCTCCTGGCTGTGCACTCCCCCCATAGAGACACATGCATTCGCACATCCTTTGTTTCCTTCCCTCCCCCCGTCCCTCCTTTCCTTCCTCTCCCCCCCAGAAATGGGAAGCATGCCTCTTTCTTTTAAACCAGGTATGATTCTTATTTTCTCCTCCAAGCCATTTCTAGGACTGGCTTCCTGAAGATTTCAATTTGTTAGCTTGTCTGTTTGTTGTTTTTGGCTACTATGGATGCTAAACTCACAAAACGCCCCATGTGTTGAGTTCTGTCAGGGATACCAGGGATAAGGAGGACTGAGGCTTGGGTTTGCCAGGAAGTTATTCCAGTCGGCCTGGGGCAGAGGTGCCACCAGCCTCCTCCATCCTGGGAGTTGAGGGATTGGGCCTTGGGGGAGCAAAGCTTGGGGTGTCTGTATGTCCTGAGTTTCCAGAAGGGGCTGGAGAGCCTACATCCTGCACGGGATTTGTCCTCCGAGTCCCTGGGATCCCCAGTCTACTGTACTGTGGTCTCACTACCCTCACTGCCTCCCCCACCCCCCATCCAGAGCTCCCCATTCCCCTCCCTGCACCACCAGGTCCGCCCACCCCTGCCCAGGTCACAGCAAGAGCCCCTCAGCTAGGCATCAGGCGTGTTTGTGGGAAGAAATGTCCCCGAGTGTTCCTATGCAACCAAATCAAGTGTACGTGTAGGTGTTGTGTGTTTTTACAAACTCTCCTCCTTGGTTGTTATAAGATTAAAACAATTTTCTCCCTCAGTAAATGCTTCCCTTCAAAACCACTGGCAGCACATAATTCACCAGCCCCTTTGTGACTCCTATTTTCTTGGGGCTGGGAGGAAATCATGATTGCGGGGCCTGTTTCCTTCTAAGAGGCCAGGGCTGAGCGAGTGATGGACAGGAAGAAGTAATGTTTCAGTGACATCTCTGATCAACGTTTTATTTATTTTGAAGTTCAAAAAAGATAGGTGAGCATCGTAGGTCTTTCGGGAAGGCAGGGATAGCAGGTTTGGAGGTAAATTACTCTCTTATCCTCAGTAAATTTAAGGGACACTTTCATTAAAACTGCAGGGAATTTTAAGGTCGTTCTATTCCTATTTTAAAACTAGAGTTGAGGATTTTTTTTAATGCCTGGATCGTTTTTGCTGCTGAGAAATCTAAACATTTTAGAGACGGGCTGCATTTTATTTTCCTTAACAATCATGGGGAATTCACGCACACCTGAGGACACAGAAACATTACTTAAAATCACAACGGATTTCAAGGAAAAACGTACACAAAGGGAGAAAATGAAAAAGCTGGTCCTGGCTGATGTCAGGGGGTGGATACCAACTTGGGTTTGTCCTTGAAAAAAAAAATTCACCTGTCACTGATCAACGGTGCCAGTTTGCCAGCATGTGATTGAAAAAGCATTCCTGCTGGCTGTGAAGGGCTCCGTTTACGTGACTGTTTACATAATTACACAGTGAAACATTGCAATCTTTTGGATTTAATACATGTTTTAACAAGCCCTTCAACTAAGTTGTAGCCTTCTATAATCAAATCAAGTCTCTTCAATTAAAACACAATTAGAAAAGGTGTCATGGAATCACTGTTACACTTTACCACATGAAAAGATTCAAGAAACGCTTGGCTGGAAATCTGAGCTAAGTTATTAAAGACGCCTGAGCTTAAAGGCCTCCTCCGACCACCAGGGAGGGCGCCCAGGCTGAGGGCCTTGGGTCCTGCATGAGAGACGCAGATCCTCAGCCTCAGGCCATTTCTTTGTGATCAACTGACGGATGGCAGCGGCCTAGAGAGCTTGAAGATGTCTGTGGCTCTGAGCTTGACCCCAGGTGCCATCAAGCATATCATGGGCCAGGAGTGGTGGGCACAGGGTCACCAGAGAGATACCCACCTCACCCTGGCATTAGTTACAGCATCATGGGGTTCTAGAGGTAGAAACTATTTTAGGCATCGCGTAATCTCACTGCTTCATTTTAGAGATGTAAAACGGGGGCTCACAGAAGATACAGACGGCCCGCAGTACCCTCGGCTTCCACATCTGCAGATTCAGTCAACCATATTTTTCCAATATGGAAAATATTTGGAGAAAAAATTCCAAAAAAGCAAAACTTGACTTTGCCACACAATGGCAACTACTTACATAGCATTAACATTGTATTTACAACTATTTACACAGCATTTACATTATATCAGGTATTAGAAGTAATCTAGAGATGATTTAAAGTATGCAGGAGCATGTACTTAGGTTATATGCAAATACTACACCATTTTATATGCGGGACGCGAGCATCTGCACGGCTTGGTATCCTTGGGGGGTCCTGGAACCAATTCCCCAAACGGATCCTAAGGGATGAACACTCATGATCTGCCGAAGGCCATCATGTTAGTCATTCTGTGAAACAAAGTAAAATGTGCATCCCCACAACTACCCCGAACTGGAGAAACATCTAGTTAGAGCAGATGCGCAAAGGACCACTAGCGCACAGAGCTAAAGGGTGGCCTTTGGGAGAGATGGTTCACTTCCATCCCGACAACTCAGTAACAAAAGTCAACGTGGGGCTTCCCTGGTGGTGCAGTGGTTGGGGGTCCGCCTGCCAATGCAGGGGACACGGGTTCGTGCCCCAGTCCGGGAAGATCCCACATGCCGCGGAGCGGCTGGGCCCGTGAGCCATGGCCGCTGAGCCTGCGCGTCCGGAGCCTGTGCTCCACAACGGGAGAGGCCACAACAGTGAGAGGCTCGCGTACCGCAAAAAAAAAAAAAAAAAAAAAAAAAAAAAATCAATGTGGAAGGTTGGTATAGTGGGTTGAATGGTGCGCCCCACCATAAGCTACATCCATAGCAAATCCCTGGAACCTGGGAATGTTATCACCTTCAGAAAAAGGGTCTTTGCAGATGTAATTAAAGATCATGAGATGAGATCATCCTGCATTATCCGGGTGGGTCCTAATCCAATGACAAGTGTCCTTATAAGAGACACATATAGGGGACACACAGAGGAGATGATGATATGAAGATGGAGGTAGAGATTGGAGTGATGCAGATGCAAGCCAAGGAACGCTTGGAGCCGCAGGAAGCCAGAACAGGCAAGGAAGGATCCTTCCTGGAGCCTCCAGGGGGACTGCAGCCTTGCCTACACCTTGATTTTGAACTTGTGGCCACCAGAACTGTGAGATAATCATTTCTGTTGCTTTAAGCCACTCAGTACTTGGCAATTTGTTATAGCAGCTGCAGAAAACTAATACAAAATGCTCCTGCCTGGGGAGGCTGTTATGGTCTGAATGTTTGTGTCCCACAAAACCATATGTTGAAACCTTAATCTCCAATGTGATGGATTTTGGAGGTGGGGCTTTGGGGAGGTAACTAGGTTTGGATAAGGTCATGAGGATGAAGCCCCCATGATGGGATTGGCGCCCTTAGAAGGGGATGACGAGAGCAGAGCTCTCTCTTTCCCCCGTGTGAGGACACAGTGAGAGGTTGCCAGTCTACAACCCAAAAGAGACATCTCACCACAACCCAACCATGCTGACACCCTGATCTCTGACTTCCAGCCTCTGGAACTGTGAGGTTCTGTTTCTGGTAAGCCACTCAGTGTCTGGTGCTTTGTTATAGCAGCCCAAGCTAAAGCAGAGGTGGACCAAACACACTATATCAATAGGCTCCTTTGGCTTCTGGCTGGGCTCAGCCAGTGCATGGACTGGAGGGAGGGAGGGAGGAGAGAGGTGAGATATGAAATCTCTGGCTCCCGTCCATGGGGTCACTGTGAGCTGGCAGTGACCTCTACCTGATGGTCACAGTTCCTCTCAGGGCAGCCCTCCCCGAGGAACTCTGCTTCTGGGTCCCAGGACTGGCTCCCTCCTCTCACCCTGCAGGTGTAGGGCTGTAAAAGCCTTGCTGCTACTAGCCTTAGTCCTACCTAAAACTCTGCTCATACCTTTGCAAACCGTTTCTTTATCAAAACATCAAGTTAGGGCTTCCCTGGTGGAGCAGTGGTTGAGAGTCTGCCTGCCGATGCAGGGGACGCGGGTTCGTGCCCCGGTCCGGGAGGATCCCACATGCCACGGAGTGGCTGGGCCTGTGAGCCATGGCTGCTGAGCCTGCGCGTCCGGAGCCTGTGCTCTGCAACGGGAGAGGCCACAGCAGTGAGAGGCCCGTGTACCGCAAAAAAACAAAACATCAAGTTAATCAAGGTGAACATGCCATGTGTGCGGCCAAGACCATGATTAATATGGTCCGTGAAAGTAGTGACACTTCTGTGTCCTCGTACAGCACATCCTACAGCCGAGCAGGTCAGTGGGTGACCACAATTTCTTTATGACATAGGGGTGGTGGGTGTGACTGTGCCACTTTGCCCTGAGGAAAGTGAAGCTCACAGAGGTAAACGCACTTTAGGACGGTTATGATACAAGTGTGGAGCAGAACAAGGATCACAGTGTAGCCTGAAGCCTCATTTCCAGCTCTTTCCTAGACTAAGTTGTAGGCCTGGGGCGGCAGATCTGTGGTTCTCAGGCTGCCGGTGCATCCCTAGTCACTGCCATGGCAGACATCACTAATCAATCACGGCACTCTTTCAGACTGAGTCCAGACCTGTCCTGAGATCCTTCCCAGCACAGCTCTCTGGGAGGCCCTACAATCCATTAGACCTGGTGGGCAAGTGTGCCCTTCCTGCTACAGTCTAATAGGCTTTCCTATACCTCGGGCCTTGCTGCAGCAGGGGGAAAGGGAGCAGCCAGGAAATTAAAGAGAATGTTTAGGAAATTTAGAGGCAAGCTGGGCAATGTAACTTCCTGCTCTGCTGATCACTCCCCAGAAACCTTCACTAAATATCTACACAACTGCCATTCTTTTGAGGTCTGATGTGTGTGTGTTTGGCTGTAACATGGTATGAGGCTGATTTCAAAGCTGAGCACTATAATGACCCCATAAGCACATGAGAGGCACTAGCGAGGTCCTTCTGTCAAGACACCTGTGGGACTTCAACACAGCACTTCCCTAAGCCTGCTTATTTCCAGAACCTCTTTTTTCACAGTTCAACTGGCCAATGTGGACATCCTGTTCCACAGAGCCGTTCCTAGTGTAATTATGACGAGATCTACAATTATCCTGCCATCTTTATTCTAATCACGATTTAAGAATCCCTCCTTTGGAGGACACATGGCCTTTCCAGGCCAGGCAGTTCTTGACTTTTGCATGTTTGATGCTCCGCTGCTTGCTCCCTTGTGCAGTATTTCCTTGTGGACTCTCCCACCCCTACCCCCTCCCTGCTGCTGCACAGGGTTAGAGAACAGTGGTGCTCCCACCACGCAACAGTCGAGTGGGTGTTCCCCCTGCAGTTTATGGGGAGTGGGGACAGTTATTTGGGGGCAGGGGTGGGGGGTGGTAGATACCAGCACAAGCTGCCACTCCAGCTGTTCATAAGTGCAGTTAACTGGGTTCCATTATGCCCCTTCACACACAGAGGGAAGCACCGTGCCCCCCTCAGTATGGTAAAAGCGCCAGAGTCAGGCACGCCTGGATTCAAAGCCAGATCTGCCTCTTTCTAGCTTGAGCTTTGTCAACTTTCTCAACTTCTTTAAGGCTCGGTTTCCTCGGTTATAAAAATTGGGATGAAAGTAGCATTTGTGCTCTCAGCCCAAAATGAGGATGAAGTGGAAAAGCCCAGTAAAGTGAAATAGCCCATTACCTGACACATAATAAGTGATCACGGTGGTGATGGTGATGGTGATGATGATGATGATGTTTTTAACACACCAGTAACGCAAAGACGGCCTCGCTTCTGGGATTCAGGAGTCTGGTTCAAGTGGTTGCTGGGCTGACGCCAGACCAGCTTTTGCTCTCCGGCGCCCCTGCAGGCCTGCCCTCGCTACTGCGTCTGCCCTGGAGGACCCCACTCCCAGGGTTAAGAGGATTAGTAAGGAGAGGTGGGAAGACACTTGCCCTGGCGGATGCTTTCTCCTGAGCATAAACAGAACTGGAAGAGCCTGGAAATGGGAGACCTTCAGAGAGTCAGTGGGCAGCCACCTAAAACCCGTCACGGAAGGACGGGTCTAACCGCAGAGGGGTAGGGATGCGGGTTGGTTGGTGTAAGGCTGCGTGGACGAAGAGACGTGGAGAGCAACCAAAGACAACCCGGGGCGGGGTGGCGGTGGGGGAACTCGGAAGAATGTGAGCTCTGATCGGTGCTTAGCACTTAGCAAACAAAACCTCCAGCCAGACCGAGGCAAACCTGCAGGTCATGAGATGTTTCTTCTAGCGTCACAACGGGTTTCTGCTTCTGTTTTGTTTTCCCCCTGGTTTGGACTCTCACTTTCCTCCTTAGTTGTGAATCTCTCGTTTTACCCTCCGAGGTGGGGATTAAATGCTGAGCCAGCGGGAAGCACTCTTGAGACCTCCCGGCTGCAGCAACCGCTGCATTTCAAGCATCGTTCCCAGGGACCCGCTTGGCCGCTTGCCCTGGTCAGCCGGCACCTCCATTTAACTGACCTTTTGCCATTATAAACGCCATCCGTAGGTGTTAATCCCTCCTGATTTAGAAAGGGTTTTTTTCCTTTCCTTTCTTTCCACCACCTCCCTTCCCCTTTTATTTTTGAGAGTAATGTTTCAAAACATCTCTTGCATTTATCTATACTGTTTTTATAAACACAGCACTTTTATATTCATTATTTCAATTTGATAAAATTAAAGATGGGTGCCTCAGGGGACCTGCGGAGAGTCAAACCCAGTGGTTCTCAAAGTGGGGCCCCCTGGCCGGCAGCATCAACGTTACATTAGAAATGCAAAATTTCTCCAGACCTCCTGAGATTCTGTGGGTGAGTCTCTAGTCATCTGTTTTTACAAGCATTTCAGATGATTCTGAGGCATGCTCAAGTTTGAGAACCACTGCACTAATCGCATTTCCTCTACAGCTGCTCCCCACTTAATAGATTAGAAAACTGAGACCCACAGTAATATAGTCATGGTCAGTCACTCATTCATTCAACAAGTATTCGACACTGCTAGGGATTAGGGATACATAATGAAAAAGACAAAAGTGGCCCTGCCTCCATGGAATTGACTTTCTACAAAGAAAAAACTGTGAAGATCATCACAGATTGTGGTTAGTGCCATGAGAGAAGCAAACATGGGGATGAGACTGAGATTAACTGGGGAAGAGCTATGCAGGATGAGGTGTTCAGGGAAGACCTCCTGGAGGAGGTGATGTTTGAGCTGGCTCTAAAGGATGAACAGGAGCTGGCCATGGCAACAGCTTGTGCAACAAACTTGAAGTGAGAAAGCACTTGGCCTCTTGCAGCAACAGAACCCCAGGCGTGGTTAGAGCTTTGTGAGTGAGCAGGGGAGCGGTTGAAGCAGGATGAGAGACAGAGAGAGAGAGAGAGAGAGAGAGAAAGTTGTGGGGGAGGGGGATGCTGAGGCAATGCAGGCCCTCAGGAGCCTAAAGAGTCAGGCTAGGGCTCCTGGCCCTCAGGCCACCTCCACAGGGCTCCTCCCGGCCTCTGCCCTCAGACTCCACCTGCCAGAAGGGGCCTCAAGCCGAATCACCTAGTCCAGCCTCAGCTCAGACCCTCCAGGGCTAGGGAGCTCACGCCCTCCCTCACACCTGAAGCAAGGTAGCTGGTCCAGCTCTGGAAAGTTCTAACTGATCTTTCTATATATTGAGCTCAACTCTGATTCCTCTTTCCCTTAGATATTTTAAAAAGTGATCAAGGGAATTCCCTGGTGGTCCAGTGGTTAAGACTCGGCACTTTCACTGTGCTGCCAAAAAATAAATAAATAAAGAGTGGTCTGCCTCACCCCCTCCACTGCTCATCTCCTCTTTGTCCAGGCTAAATATCTTCACGTCTATTATGAGGCGGTGTGGCAACCCTGGAATTAAACTGCCTGCACGCAAGTCTGGCTCTGCCACTTAAGCATAACCTCTGGGCCTCAGTTTCCTCATGTGTGAAATGGGCATAATAGTAATAACCTTTACGGCATAGGCTCATTGTGATGTTTAAATGGCAAAGGCACTCGGTGAGGGTTGGCCACTAGTGTAGCTCCTCACGGGTCTGCTTCCCATATGCGCAACCCCTGCTGTCTCTCCCTGGATGGGTGCCATTGATCACCCCTGCTGTTGGATGGTCACCCCTTCTGCGGCATCACCCCTCTGTGTTCAAGCCAGGCCAGAATGCAATGAGACTGTTCCCTCCCGCTCTGACCATTTGCTCTCTGGAATAAACCAGAGTCTGAGTGGGAGAGAGAGAGGTTTGTCACCATACCCATGGGGAAAGCGGCCCTTTTCCCTTTGACCCTACGACACCTGAGACAAAGCACACTTTGTATATTTGTCTCTAGCCTAAGTAAAAGAATAGGACACTCACAATCATCAGGAAAATGACTGTAGCCCCCAAGATCAAGAACAGAAGGGCGCAGCTTCTGCTTCTGTGCACGAGAGGGGCTTGTGGCAGACCATCTCTCCTGCTGAAACCAGCAAGGAAGGCTGAAATCAAATACAAACCCCCTCTCTATGAAGGCATTAGAGAGCTGTTGAGACAACCAGGACTTAAGCAGGCACAAATCTCAGAAAGGGGGGAACTGGATGGTAAGGTGGCCGACATTCTGCTGTCACGTTTTGCGGCAGGGAATTTGTTTAATCCTGGACATGAAGCAAGGGGCCGAGGGTCCAATGGAGGGCCCAGGCAGTGGACTGCTACAAGGAGGCAGAGAAACAAGCAGAGCCTCAGGAAGCCTCCTGAGAATGGAGGCATTAAAAAAGCAGGGATTTGTGGGGGCCTGTGTTTCTTCTGAAGAGGAAGGACAGTTAAATTAGCCCAACACACTTCTCACTTTCCCCTGTAAGACGCTTGCCAAGTTCTGAAACTGACAGAGGAAACTGGAAAGCTGAGCAGGAAGCTTTGAAATGCCAAGTGGAGTTTCCAACAGCCTTGAGATGCTAAAACAATGAAGATTAAAGTCAATGGGGCAGAAGCTTGTAAGGAATCGTCTCACTTTTTCAATAAACTACGAAAAACCCTAAATTCTTTTAACATGCTCTTGCAATTATGCAGTTTGTTGATGCAGACGACTTTTGAACCCAAGTACAGGACTTTGAATGTATCCCTGTCTCATTTTAATTATTAGCAGTTTCAGCTCTTTTTGGACTTTTGGGACCTCTGTGAACCCGGCAGCCAATGAATCAGCCATCCTCTCCCAACTCCGAGTCACCTGTAAATCTGGCCAGAGTAATGGATTTCCTCTGTGTCAGACCCAAAATACAACAATAAAATAAACAAGCAATCAAACAGAAACTCTGGGAGGGAACTGGGAGACTAGTACCTTGCTTTACACGAGCTGAGTCGATTGTCCAAAATACCGTCAGCAGGGTCAGAATTTGCCGTTTCCCTTTGGACTGTTGCCTCTGGACATCGCTCTAAAGCTGCCAGTTGCAAATTCTAACTTTTCAACGTGTTCCGCCTGCCGCTCTCCGCCTCCTGAGGATGATGCTCAAAACCAGAAAGCTTGTTTGAGGTTGGAAGGACTGCACTCCTAAGCGGTGCATCTATCGGACAAGATGGTTATCTCCATAGGACTCTCGTTTCTGCTCTATCTCTTGGCTTCTACCCTCCCCCACGATGAAGGAGTTGGGCTAAATTTATATGAACGAACATTTATTGAGCATTTACTGTGTGCCAGGCACGGGGCTGAGCTCTTTAACTGGATCATCTCAGTCAAGCCTCTTAAATATCCTCTTGGGTGGATATTGTTTCTTCATTTTAGGAAAGAGGAAACAGAGGCTTAGAGAGGTTCGGTGACTTACATACTGATGACTGACATGCCCAAAACTTGGCTGCCACTTGACTGCATGGCCCTCATGCTTAACACAATCAGTTTACCCTGCCTAGGTGATGCCTGAAGCCCCTTCCAGCTCCAAGCATCTTTTCCTTCTGAGAACGTTTGTGTCATCTGGTGCCCAACAGAGGAATGACTGACTGTAACATCCCCGAAACCGTTGTTCTCCCTGTTCAGCCGGCATCTCCAGAGGCAGAAGACACCTGGCCTGTCTCAGGCACCCCTACTCTCAGAGCAGAGAATGCGGCCACGTGCCAGGCCAAACGATGCTCCAAATGATCGTTTGATTCATGTTCTCTTGACCTTTCCTCAGAGGCCCAGAGATTTCAGTAGCGCCCAAATCATCACCCTGAAGGAGCAAAAGCAGAGGAGGCCTTTCTGTCTCAGGCTCCTGCCTTAGTGGCACACAGCTGACGTTATATGGAGTGATCCGAAGCGTAAAAGGTACCATCTTGCTCACACGAGACAACTCTGATGTCTAATTCAAGAGGCCTGTGCAGCCGTGGGCTCCGGGAAAATCTGCCACTCACAGTAACTTTTTTTTTAAATGGAGGGTTTCCCTTCTTTTCAGGGTGATACAAGTCTTTCTAATGAGAAATACCAAGCTTAAAGTTGCCTCAAATCTTCAACAGAGTTTTTGCTACATGGCTTAAAAGACTCCTGATGCTGGAGCTTACAAAATGCTTCCAACTACCCATTTGCTCAGTCCCTTTATTGTGACTGAGTTTCTTTTTTCTGATGGGGAAAGCCATCCTTGGGCTGTTTTAAAAACAATTCCCAAATGGGTCAATGAAGAGGGGAGGAAAATTTGGTCACCTGAAGAAAACAGAATTTAAATACTATTTCGGCCATTCAAGTCATGACATCCATGTGTAACATCTTTTCACCCATATATATGTATCAACTATACTGCTGAACATTGAAAATGAAATCTATAGTTTGCCAGAATCATCTGGATTATTGTGAACTCTAAACTATATTCCAGTGGCAGGCAGGAATAAATAATTATTGGAGGCCATTCCCTTCCCCCACCATCCAGATTTGTTTCATATATTTTTTTTAAGAATTAACAAGGGAGAAACACCATCTGCCATTTTTGCATAGGGATCTGGAATTGAAACTTTCACTGCTAATGGCTTGTGATTTTCCCAGCTCTCCAGAAGCTTCAGAGATCTAATTTTTTCTAACAAAGGCTTCGTCTGCAGTGAATGAACCCTGGCTACGAAGTCAGCTTGCTTAAAACAATGGAGCTACGCAGACAATAGGAAAGAAGGGGCTGGCTTAGTGCGCTGAGTGCTAACCCCACGCAGCCATCTGCGGTGATCTGAGTCCAGCCACCCCTGACACCGTCAAGTTCAGGGATAGGCTGGTCTTCTATTCATTCACTCCTCCCGTGGCTCTGGCAGAGGAAATCCAATGGGGGGTACGGCATCCTCATATCTACACATAACAATTCTCTGTTTAAGATTTCTCTGTGCTCCACAGTCCTAAGAATGTCAGGCTGCCAATAGAATGAAGAGAAAGGTAGAATCAAAACGGTTGTTCGAACATTTCAGGCTCATTTTCTTCTCCCTCCGCACCGCCCCCTCACCGGAAAAGAAAAACAAAAACAAAAAACCTCTGCCTCAAAAGTGTGAGCCATTCAAGATGATCTGCAGAATATGAAGATGTGCAAGATCATCTCCCTGTTTTCCCTGCAGGAGCTGAAAGCAGTAGCATCGATTTGGTTGCCCAGGTCAGACACTTGGCGGTCATCCTGGATTTCACACCACATCCAAGCAGGCACCGATTCCTCTTGACCAGACCTCTGCAATGACACTCTCGTCATCAGCTTCCTCTTCCCCTCCAGTGTCCCTGCCCTGGGCCCAGTCCTCACTGCCTCTCACCTGGGCTACTGCATCAGCCCCATCTGGCCTCCCGCCCCTCCCCTCGCCATGCACTGCCATGGGTTCCTCCAAATTGGAACAAACCTGATCACATCGGTCCTCGTAAGAGCTTGGATGGTTCTCCCTGAGCTACAGGATAAAGTCTCGACTCCTTGCTCTGGCAGATGACCCCCATCCCGGTCAGGAACCTATGAGCTTTACTGTCCCTCTTGGCCCCTTGAGGACTGTGCCTCAGCCCTTTGAGGTAGACCAGGGTCTGGGCCAAGGCGAGGCCCACTCCTCAGGGGAAGCCCAGCTCATCCACGGGTTCTTTACTCTGCTCAGCTGCTCGACGCCACTGTAACGTCAGTGTCACCGGGAAGGGGGACACAGACACATCTCCAAACACTGCCCCCATCCAAGGGGATGCCACAGCCTGTCCTCACAACATACAGTGGCCTGATGTCCCAGAGGGAAAACTGCAACTGTCAGAGACGGGAAATGTTAGAGCAGGGAACGTGGCAGTACGTGATCTGTAAATCATGGTTCTGTTCAATCAGTGAGTGTGAAAATTAAAATTTGTCTTGATAAGATAGAAACTAAAAACAACAAAATGGATGGTAAATGATGGAGAGATTACCACACCATGTCCCGTGTACCTCATAGAGGGATGGACAGTCACACCTGCCAGCAACCCCCCTGGGTCTGTACCTTGCCCTGGTCTGTTAACCCTTTGCAGCCCTCGCTGCCTGGGAGCTCTCACCTCCTGTCTCTCTGGGCCTCTCCAGAGTTCACAGCTCTCTGGGACGGATCCACAGAAAGGACCCCACTGACTCAGGGACTCCTGACTTTTCCTCTTCTTCACAGAGAGCTCCACTGTGGGCAGCCCAAACCCTGCATCCCATGAGTCTATATTCCACCCACAGCGGTTATTCACTGGTTCCAAACTCACTTCCATTTTCCCAGCTCCAAGATTCTGCAGTTGCCAGCCTTTCCACCCCCAAATGTCCATCATCCACCTGGGGACCCTCCAAATTCCTCTTACATATGTGGCTCCACTTCTTCCTGGACCCACCGACCTCCCGTCCCCAGCACACAAGGCAGAACTGAGCCCCATCACATGTTACCCAGGGTGGGTTGGAATGATCCAGAGAACAGTGACCATATGGGGGAAATCATTACATTAAATAACATGTGTATTGGAAATGTACCTCCTGAGGGACTTTGCATGTGATCAAACATGTTTAGAAATGATTAACATGTGTTGAAGTGGTAGAAGTAGGTTGCAGGTTGTACTGGATCAGTTGCATTAAAGTTAAACAAATATGTCTTAATTAGCAAAATGCAGAAAACCAGTACAGTTTCTGAATTTTGACAAACATCTTAGGAAGACACTTGTCAACACAGGAATATCAAAGAAGAAGAGTTATTTCGCCATTTTAGGGACCACGACAGAGATGGGAGGCCCAGGGTGGAGCTGGACACTAGTGCAGAGGACAGTCGCTGTGACCGTCTGAGGAGGGAGGCAGGTCGCGCCCGGCCTGTGAGATGACTCAGGAGTGGCACCTGCCTGTCGTTTCCACCGCTGCTGTGGCCACAAAGACCACGAATACGCGTCAGTGCTCATCAGCCACGGCCAATCAGCACAACTCGCCGCAGCCGCCTCCCCTCCTCCAGGGAAGACCTTCGTCATTCAACTTCCAGGGCCCGTGCTTTTCCTCTTCCTTCACTGGCACAGCATCTCAGACTTTTCTGTTTCTAGTTTCTCTTCTCCACGAGCTCTAAATGTGGGTGTGCCCGAGGCTTTAGTCGGCAGACATCTCTCTTCCATCCACACTCTCTCACTGAGGGAGTCTCTTCCAGTTTCTTGGCTTTAAACAGCATCGATGTGCGGATGACTCCCTCACCGACATTTCCAGCAAGAGCCCCCACCACCTCACTTGCACGTGCAATGGGTGACTCTGACAAACAGGCCCCCTCACCTCCCCCTCCTCCAGCCGTCTGCACCTTAGTAACCAGTGATTTCGTGCTTCCAGTTGCTTGAGCCAAAAATGCCGGCATCATTCCTACTCGTCTCTTTTACATCCCACATCCAGTTGCCAGAATCCCTGGAGACTCCCACTCCAACCCCTGCCTGCTTCTCACCATCTCCACCCGTTGCCCTAATCCAAATCAGCACTGTCTCCCATCCGTACCTCACAAGAGCTTCCTAACTGGTCTCTCTGCCTACCTCAATCCCCATCGAAGTCTATTCTCAACACAGCCATTGGGATCCTTTAAAAATATAAGTTAGGGGCTTCCATGGTGGCGCAGTGGTTGAGGGTCCGCCTGCCGATGCGGGGGACACGGGTTCGTGCCCCGATCCCGGAAGATCCCACGTGCCGCGGAGCGGCTGGGCCCGCGAGCCATGGCCGCGGAGCCTGTGTGTCCGGAGCCTGTGCTCCGCAACGGGAGAGGCCACAGCAGTGAGAGGCCCGCGTATAGCAAAAAAAAATATATATATATATATATATAAGTTAGATCATGCCACTCTGCCGCTCAAGACCCTCACTTCCTGTCTCAGAGGACAAGCTGGAATCCTTGACCGTGGCCTACCTACATAGCCCTCCCTGGCCTCACCTCCCAGCTATGTGGCCTCCTTGCTGGCCCTCTAACATGCAAGGCAACACCTACCTCAGGACCTTTGCACTAGCTGTTCCTCTGCCCAGGATGCTCTTGCCCCAGATAGCCACATGGCTTGATCACTTACCTTCCTCAGGTTGCTGCTCAGATGTCCCCTTCTCCGTGAGGCCTCCCTGGACTCCCTATTTTCAGTTCTAACCCCATCATTCCCTATCCCCCATTCAGCTTTAGTTTTCCTCTGTACCATTTATCATTTGACATATTTGATAAGATTTTTATACACACAAACACACACACACGAATGTAAGTTCCACAAGGACAGGAATTCGTATGCTTTATTCACTGCTGTATTCTCATGTCTAGAACAGATGCTAAATAAATATTTGTTGGCTGCTTTGTGACTGCACATTGGTTCACCTGTGTCACTTGCCATCTTGACTGAATGGGAAGAGGCCTGGGGCCTCAGGGGGGCAGGATGGCAAGTCACATCCTACCACAGTACCCACTGTGGGACATGACGGCGCTGGATTGACCTGTCCACATTTTCTGTGCCTCTCACATCTCAGGATCCCCAGAGCCTACCATGGGGCCTAGAAAAAATGTGAGTAAATACTTGCTGAATTAATGAAATCCAGATAATTCAGGCCAAAGAGGAACCTGAATTAAACGAGATAATAAGAAACCACAGATGTGTGTTAAAAGACCCCTTTTCATGTTCTGCCCATCCTCTGGGTTTCGCTCAGGCAACTGCATCACTATGTGCATAGCAGCAGTACTTCACTGCGGGTACAGGAAGTCATACACCTAAGTTTACCTGATGACGTGGAGTTTCGGAGTTTCTGCCCACATTCACACTTGCTCCCACCACTGTCCACACGTGAACTTTCTCCATCATGAGTGGAGGGGGCTTGGGATAAGTCATCATACACCTTGGATTCTAGTCTTCCCTCCACACTTACCAGCCTTAAGTATGACTTTAATCTCTGTGATTCTGTTTCTTCATCTGAAGTTAATTCTCTTACAATAAAAGAATAACTGGCTTGTGAGTTTGGTAGAAAAGATTCAGGGATGGCTCTTAAAGGAGATTTATGGTTTATGAACATGTAGAAAGCAAAGATCACTAGGACCCACAGTGGACTCACAGAGGAAAAGCGGTCAGATAAAATTGTTTCCTTCTTTGACAGGATTATTAGACTGGTAGAAATGAAGTACATCAAGGATTTAAGAATTCAGTGGGGCATTTGATAAATTCAGTGGGGTTGACATATGGATTGGATGCAAGGACTATTGAGCTGAGTGCAAGAACTGTTAGGTGGCTTGGGGACTAGCTGATATTGTTTTTCAGAGATTGAAATTTGATGATCCCAGAGAGAGGTTCTGAGCTCAGGACCTCAAGCCTCTATCCTCAGCAAAGTCCTGTTGAACCTTTGTATCACTGGACTGAATGAAAACAAAGAGGGTATGTTCACTACATTTGGGAACAGGCTGGGAGACAAAGATACCATGACCAGGATCAGAATCAGCATCCAAATCAACCTCACTCATAGACTAGAGGCAATGCACTGAATCTAAGAATATGAAATGGAAAGGGTAATGTGCTACCTTTGGTTCCCAGAGCTACCTGTCCAGGTATAGAATGAGGGAAGCATGGTACAGTGGCAGAAGACTTGAAAACCTATAAAGGGTTTTTGTTGATATAAGTCATTTGTCATCATATGTGATGTTACTGTGCCTTCACCCTAACCCCCCTTTCCCCCTTCCCACAAAAAGCTAACTTTGTCTTGGGTTACAGTCATGGAATTGTATCTACAAGGGCAAGGTGGGCATCCCACTGTATTCAGTGCTAGTCTGATGGTTTTAAGGACCACATTGTAAAAGGGGTGTGAAATGAGCAATCCAAATGTGAAATGTTAAAAATTTCATTTATAATAGCACCAAAAACAATAAAATATTTAGGATTAAACTTAATAGGAGAAGTATAAAACTTATATATTGAAAACTACAAAACATTATTGAAAGAAATTAAGGGAGACCTAAATAAATGGAAAGATATCCCATGTTCATGGATCAGAAAACTTAATACGGTTAACATGGCAGTACTCCCCAAAACTGATCTCTAGTTTCAACACAAGTTCTTTAAAAACCTCAGTTGGCTTCTCTGAAGAAACTGACAAGCTGATTCTAAATTCATATGGAAATCCAAGGGATCCAGAATAGCCAAAACAATTTTGAAAAATAAGAGCACAGTTGGAAGACTCACACTCTGTTAATTTCAAAACTCACCACAGAACTTCAATAGTCAGTTGTGTGGCACTAGAGAAGGATAGACATACAGATCAACATAATAGACTTGAGAGTTCAGAAATAAACCCTCACATGTGTAGTCAATTGATTTTTGACAGGGGTGCTAAGACAATTTAGTGGGGGGAAAGAACAGTCTTTTCAATAAATGGTACTGGGACAACTGAATATCATACAAAACAATGAAGAAGGACCCCTGCATCATACCATAAACAAAAATGAATTCAAAATGGATGGAAGACCTAAGTGTAAGTGCTAAAACTGTAAAACTCTCACAAGAAGAGATAAAAGTTATGAGAAAAAAACATAGATATAAATCTTTGGGACCTTAGATTAGGCAATGGTTTCTTACACATGACATCAAAAGCGCAAGCGAAAAGAAGGAAAAAAGGATAAAGTGAACTTAACCAAAATTTAGAACTTTTATGCTTCAAAGGATACCCTCAAGAAAGTGAAAAGATAACCCACAGAATGGGAGGAAATATTTGCAAGTCATATACCTGATAAGGAAGTTGTATCTAGAATATATAAAGACCACTTACAAATCAATAATAAAAAGATAACCCAATGTAAAAATGGGCAAAGGATATGAATGGACATTTCTCCAAAGAAAGTTTACAAATGGCCAATAAGCACGAGAAGATGCTAACATCTTCTGAAAAGCAAATCAAACTACAATGAGATATCACTTCGCGCTCAGGAGGATGACTATAATCAAAAAGACAGATTAACAGCTGTTGGCCAAAAGGTAGAGGAATAAGAAGCTTCATACACTGCTGGTTGAGATGTAAAATGGCACAGTGGCTTTGGAAAACAGTCTGGCAGTGTCTCAAAAAGTTAAACATAGGGTTACCATGACCCAGAAATTCCACTCCAAGGTATATACTCAAGAGAAGTCAAAACATGCATCCACAGAAAAACTTGTATGTGAACGTTCACATCAGCATTATTCATAATAACCAATAAGTGGAAACAACCCAAATGTCCATCGATTGACTAATGAATACACAAAATGCGATATTACTGAGCAATAAAAAAAGTAGAGTACTGGTACATACTACAACATAGATGAACCTTAAAAACACTGTGCTAAATGAAAAAAGCAGTTACAAAATGCCACCTCCTGTATGATTCCATTTATATGCAGTATCCAGAATAAGCACTTAGTATCAGAGAACAATTAGTGTTTCCCAGGGCAGGGGTTGGGGTGGGGGGAATGGAGACTGACTGCTACAGGAAAGGGAGTTTCCTTTTGGGGTGATAAAAATGATCTAAAATTGATCTGGTGATGGTTGCACAACTCCGTGATACACTAAAAGTTATCGAATTGTACAATTTAAATGAGTGAATTGTACGGTATGTGAATTATAGCTCAATAGAATTGTTATTAAACGGGGAGCATCTCAACAAACTGGATCTCAGAATGGCAAAAGGTTGTAAAATCGCATTCTAAGAAGCAAAGCTGAAGAGACTGGGGGCAAAACAGAAGAAGTTATCTTCAAATATTTAAGGGCTCAATGTGGAAAGGGAATTAGATGCTCTGTGTGGTTCCTAAGCAGACTCTGCACCTCCTTCTGAACTGCTCACTGCCCCCCCCGTTACACCCCCAATATCTCCTACACATTTTCGTGTCTCAGCTTAACTGTCACCTCCCAGGGACGTTCCCCCAACTCCCCTTCCCCGTCATCTTTGCTGTGCACTCCCACTCGTAATGACATATTTATTTAATTACTGGGTTACAGTCTGAGGACCTCACTGAATTACCAGCTCCATGAAGGGAGCCTACAGGCTTCCCGTTCACCATTGTCTCCCTAGAATTTATCACCGTGCCTGGCATATATGAGGCACTTAACACGTATTTGTTAAATGAATAAGTGAACAAGAAACATAACTGTCAGAGACTACAAACAGTCTACAGAAGAACTTTCTGAGAGTCAGAGCTGACAACAGATTTGATAAGCTGCCCTGAGTGCCCTTGTGCCTCTCTTCACGGGAACTGTTCAAGCATGTGGGAGACAGAGGTGTCAGGGAACAGATTAATGCACCAAAGAGATGGTCACATGGGATTTCTTTCTCTGCTGTTTGAAAATCTCATATACAGTTCATGTGCTCTGGAAAAATCCTGAAAGGCAGATAACAAAAGTAATTAAATCAAATCAATCGAAGCACCCATAATCTCTCCACCACGCCGCAGCCACAGGTAACAGAGCGCATCCTTCTGGATGGTGGCAACACAGAATTTCATTATGTGGACAAACGCTACTTTAGTTAATGAGGGATTATGAACATGTCGTAACCTTTCACCATAGCTCACACTTATTGGATGCTTAATTGGTGCCAGCCACTCTGCTAAAAACTTCATGGGCATCTGATTCTCTTAAAACCCACTGAGGTGAATACTTAATATTATTCATAGTTCATGTCACAGATGGAGAAACTGAGGTGTAGAGAATCACATAAGTTTCTCAAGATCACAGACTAGCAAATGGCAGAGCCAGTTCAGATCCCTGAAACCTGACTCCAGAAGGATTCCACTGATGTCTGTTGAACAATCACTGAGTGAATGAATGAATGAATGAGTGCTCAGCTGCCCACATAAGGGAGAACTGAGCTTCTCTTAACCAGCTGCTTGGTTCTTTTCTCAAAAATGCTCTAAATCTGGGGGCTTCCCTGGTGGCGCAGTGGTTGAGAGTCCGCCTGCCAATGCAGGGGACGCGGGTTCGTGCCCCGGTCCGGGAAGATCCCACATAGCCGTGGAGCGCCTGGGCCCGTGAGCCGTGGCCACCGAGCCTGCGCGTCCGGAGCCTGTGCTTCGCAACGGGAGAGGCCACAACAGTGAGAGGCCCGCGTACCGTAAAAAAAAAAAAAAAGCTCTAAATCTTATGTCACTCATCTCTTTATGGGTCACCCTATCCTAAGGCTAAAAATGGGGTCACTTAATAGCATAAAGAGCATTTCTTTGGCTCCAACTCCCACCTGCTATTGGGGGAGTCTTCCTCCAGGGAACCCTCAAATACCTCCTTGGATGGGCCTCTGTGCTGTTTCCCGTCATCCAGGCTTCTGTCACCCATGGAGCCACTGCAGGGCCCCCTCTGGGCCACTCCGGCCACCCGCCTCCCACACTGGCTGAAGCTGACCGGCTCCCGCAGCTGCTGCCATGTTGCTGCCTCCACTTCCAAGGTGCAGTGCCACCTCCTGCTGGGACGGGCGCCGCCGGTGCTGGTGCCACCGCCACCGCCAGTGCTGGTGCCACTGCCACCGCGAAAGTGCCACCAACACTGCCAGCGCCGGGCTCACCGCCTCTGCTGCCGCTGCCATCAGGTTGCTGGAGCCACTGCCTGTGTCATCACTGCGGGGCGCTGGTCGGCTCCCACCACCCTCAGAGGGGGAGGCACGTGCGGGAGCCGGGGGGCTTCTGTCGTTGCCTGCTCAAGCCCCAGTCTATAGGCAGATGAGGGACAGACTGAGGGACAGGACATCACGACATACTCAAAATGACCCTCTCCTCCGAGGAAGCGTCACCCTGCGCTACCTTGGGATGTCCTGGGAGATGACGGGTCCCTCAGGCAAACAGGCTCCCGGAAAACGCAACTCATATTCCCGACATCTCTACATCCCACGGGGAGACAGTGAAGGCCAAGCTGGGAGCTGCTTCCCACTCACCCTCTCTTCCCCTCCACTACAAGGAGGCCGAGACACACGTTTGTGACTCATCTTTCAAAATCCACAAGACCTCATGGTATGCACTTGTGAACTCACCTTACCCTTGACTTCACCCTGGTTCCCTTCCAGGCCTGTTTCTCAGATGTATCATTCTTATGATTGTATTACAAGTATGTCTGAAAGTCCCTTTTGGAATAAGACAGAAGAGATTACAAACGTAAAGGAAATCAAATGAAGAGCATACGTATACACGTTTTAAAAGGAAAGTCCATTTCTAAATTTGCTGTGCTTCAATGGGGATTTCTTTCTGAAGACTTCAAATAAGCAGAAATTGTTGACCAAATGACTTGGTAGATCCAGGTGAAAAACAGGGCTCTCTCGGGACGCCTTACCGAACATGAATTACAGAATGATTGTTCACTATCCTTTGTAAACAGACATTAAGAACACTGCTGGGCATGGCTGATCCTGGGCAAAGGTGGCCTTCAGGGCCCCCAACCTTCCTGACCCTCCATCATCTTTAGCCCAGAACTCCTTCCTTAAAAGAGCACCTAGGCTCTCGCTAAGCACTGGGTAGGCCACGATAGACAATTCATGTTAAGGTTTTAATCCCAAAACTCCATGCTTTGCAGTCAGAGGGGTCATATAACCCCAAAGGCAGGACCACATACATAATTTACAAGGCCCAGCAGGAAATGAAAATGAGGGCCCTAATTCAAGTTATCAAGAATTTCAAGTGGGATAGGGAGGGTGGGAGGGAGACGCAAGAGGGAGGAGATATGGGGATATATGTATATGTCTAGCTGATTCACTTTGTTATACAGCAGAAACTAACACACCATTGTAAAGCAATTATACCCCAATAAAGATATAAAAAAAAAGAAAAAGAATTTCAAGATGGCGACAGCAGAGCATTAAGCCAAGCACAGGGCCCGATGCAACAGAGGAGGTCGGACATCCAAGCCGGCCCTGCCCCAAGAAATGTAGGACGTATCAAGGACACTGGAAGGCATAATTTAGGAAATTGTTTTTATATATAAACACAAATGCCTATTTTTTAATGGAGAAACACTACAAATTGGCAAATATTTAAAAAATAAGACAGAAAACTTCAGAGATATTCTATTCTTGCAGAAGCACCAGTTGAGTCAGCTCTGCAATTTGGGCTACTGTGGTGAAAAAGCACAAGAAACAATTTTTACAGTGTTTCCATCCAAATCTGCATGCCTGTCAGTGTTTTACCTTTTAAGGGACAAGTTTGGAAGGGGTGGTAAGAACATCAATGCCAGGGCAGAGCAGGAAAGGGTCAGATCGCCACGGGCCTGAACAGTTCTCAAAGGCAAAGGATGGGTGTGGTCTGGCGAGGCTGAGAGGAAGGGCTCTAGTACGGGTGGGGGACGGCGGAGGAACACAGAGAGAGAGAGAGATGCAAGGGGCAGGACGGGTAGTGGCAGGAGGGTCAACAGGACGCGGGTTGGGGAGGGCTCACCCAGGGCCACTGAATTACTTCAGGAAAATCTATAGGAACCTGACAGCGTGTAAAGTTTTAGAATCCGATTTTAAAACAGGGATTTCATGCTCATGAAGGGTAAGATAGACGTGATGCACTCGGTGTCCACTGGGCACTTGTCTATAACGGACACATGAACTTTTTCCCTCTATAAGCGATAGCGTGAGACCGAATCCAAAGGGTAAATGAGAGTTTTTTGCCCTTGAATCGGCTATTATTGAAGCTTCACCCAACTCCCCAGATCTCAGAGGTGCCTCGCAGCTCTAGCAAAGCTTTCTGGTTTTGTGTTGAGGCCGTTCTCCATGCTGGGGCGTTAGTCAGTCTTGCCCTACACGTGACACACAGCACCTCCAGGATGGGAGGGTGCACTGGGCGCTTGAGGCTCATTGTTTTGTATGATATTCAATTGTCCCAGTACCATTTATTGAAAAGACTGTTCTTTCCCCCACTAAATTGTCTTAGCACCTGTGTCAAAAATCAATTGACGGGCTTCCCTGGTGGCGCAGTGGTTGAGAGTCTGCCTGCCAATGCAGCAGACACGGGTTCGTGCCCCGGTCCAGGAAGATTCCACATGCCACGGAGCGGCTGGGCCTGTGAGCCATGGCTGCTGAGCCTGTGCATCCAGAGCCTGTGCTCCACAATGGGAGAGGCCACAACAGTGAGAGGCCCGCGTATCGCAAAAAAAAAAAAAAAGAAAAAAAAAAAAAAGAAAAAAAGTCAATTGACTGCACACGTGAGGGTTTATTTCTGAACTCTCAAGTCTGTTCCGTTGACCTATATGCCTATCCTGCTCTAGTGCCACACGACTGACTATTGAAGTTCTGTGGTGAGTTCTGAAATTACAGAGTGTGAGTCTTCCAACTTTGCTCTTATTTTTCAACCAACATTCAGAGTCTCTGCCATGCTGATAGATCCGGGCATGTGGTTTCAGTTTTTTTCCTTTCTAGATGGTGAGGCCCTGGAGGTTGGTGACACTCTTATATCACTCTGTGTTCCAGGGCCTAGCGTAGGGCCGGTGCATGGCAGAGACCCTGAATGTTGGTTGAATTTAATAAAATTGAATGGAATTGAATTGTACTACATATTTGTGTATGTTATACATATGTGTATAACACATATCAGCATGGTGGCTACTTATAATGGGACACAGCGTGGGCTGGTGGTTCTAGATGGAGGGAGGTTAGTACATGTGCTCCAGTCACACTGGCCGGGCTCAGGTCCTGCTCCACTGCTTTCAAGCTGTGTGACCTTAAACATGCACCTTGTGGGTTCTCATCAGTACAGTGAGTGCCTACAGTAGCAAAAGCACTTACACTTAACTGGCAAACAGAAGGCCCTCAGTAAAAGGGAACTTGCGCTATTATTATTACGGAGAAGAATGTGAGATTCTCTCTCTTTTTTTTTTTAAACTACTTTATTCTCATTTTGCACTGTAGTTTTCATTTGCACTAATGGTGGAATATAATTTCAAACTCGCCAATTAAGAGTAGTTCGGCCTCTATCATGCGTCAGTTATAAATCGGCACAACAATGCCACATAACAAAGGATCTCAAAACCTCAGCGGCACACAGTGTTGAGCATTTATTTCTCACACATCTGTATCGGAGGAATGTGAGATTCTGAAGGGGGACACAAAAGAGAAAAAGGTCAATCTAACATGGGGGGCATCGGGAGAAGCTTGGTGGAAGAGGTGGCACCATGAGTAGGTATTTGTCAGGAAAACAATAGGGAGAAAAGGCATTCTAAGGATAAAGAAGAATTTGTTCAAAGGCCCTGAGGCATGAAACATCCTGAAATGTCTAGAGAACTGCCAGCAGGTCAGCACAACCAGAGTAAGGGTTTAAGGTCAAAGAGAAGGGCCACTTAAACAATGGAAAAACAAAATCAGACCTGCCTCTCAGAAAAGTTTAGGTGATGTCTAACTGAACACCATTCCACCTTTCCAGGGTCACCATTGTGATGATCAGTTATCACGATACAACTGGGGTCTATTAATGCCCGCGGACTTGTAATTCACATGTTCTTTCCTCTGTTCACAAGTGCTCAGAAATTTTTAGTTTATTTGTTTGTTTCAGTTTTAGTAACTAATTGGCTTATTTTTCCAGGCTGGTTTAGTTGCTGCAGAAGGTTTTCTTTACCACTAATATCTTACAGAATGATTTCTAAATGCTCATCTTCCCAACCACAAGGAGAGTCTTAAGTGGCCACTTCTTAGCATTCGTAAGAGCCAGACAGCAATCTCTCAGCCTCAAAGCACACATCCAGCAGCGGCAGCTTTGTGGATCAGGACTTGAGACAGAGGCACATGTAGTAGGCAGAGCCCAGACAGGGGTTCGTACTGGGACTAGAGGCGGAGCCGTATCCCAGGAGAAAAGCGGTCCAAGTAAACAAAGGAAGTCGCTGAAGGAGAGGAAAAAGAGCATGTGCTGTGGCATGAGACGGACGGGCGAAAACGCAAAGTGGGTCTTTTAAGGGAATTTAGTGACAAAGGAGGTGCCTGGAGGGAAAGCGTGAGACAGGCAACTAAACTGTTTGAAAATGTCTAGATTCGTTTGCTCACTCATCATTCACGAGGTCAGCCTATTAGTCGATTGTATTAATTCTCTTTGTTCAAATATGTCCCGGGTATTGAGAAAATAACTTGACACCACAGAACAGCACACGGTCTCCAACCTTGAAGAACCTGGGACAGTGTGGAGAGAACTCACGGCCATCCGGCTCCTGATACACACCAGGTGTCGCCCTAGGTGTGTTTATGGACTCTGTTTCATTTAACTTCACAACACTCCTTTGGTAAAACCAAGAGACAGTCTCTGTTTCTGGCCCCAATTTTCATTGTCCCACGTTAGAGAAAACAGAGGCAGCGGGGGGAAGAGGCATCACTGCGTGAAGGAAGGAAGCTGAAAACTTAGCTCCAGACACCCATCACCTGAGTCTCTCCCTCCTCCTTCTCAGAACTGTAAGCTTGGGGATTGGTCTTAAATTTTCATAAAACAAACATGGTTTTTTTCAGTTCACTTTTTTCCCTTTAACACAGCACTGCTCCCAAAAGCCCATGTATTAATCCTGTCATTCTTTGTCCACCGCTCCATAACAGGCTCAGTCAGTGTGTGTGCGTGTGTGTGTGTCTGTGTTTGTGAGAGTGTGTGCGTGTGCATGTGTGCGTGCACGCTCCAGTGCTGGTAGGTTCAGCTCAGGCACAAATCAATCGGCGGTGCTGCCATCCCCGCAGGATCTGCCAGGATGTCAAATCCACATTCTAGGCACAGATGTCCTATCACTACCACAGGACTGCCTCTTTGTGTCATACTTGCTGTAGCCTGGGGAGCCTGGGTCATCTGAGCACCAGGGGTATTTTGCTTGTTTTAAGTTGTTTAAAAAAAAAAAAAAAGGGAGTCACAACACAAAAAACAAGATAATCATATCACCCCATCATGCTGCACTCCAACTTAGCATGACTTCATGGTCAACTGGGAAATTCAAAGAGTGCTGTAGAAACAATGAAAGTAAGCATGAGAAATAGGAGGATCTCTATCAATCACTCTTTGTTTCTCAGATGACTCTTCTCCTGAAAAATCAAACAATAAATTATTTATTGAGCACCTACTATGTGTCACGTACTCTATATCCAATGGAACATGTTAGGATTTCTTTTCACTATTGTCTTTTCTTCGATAAATGATTTAGGCGTTGATCAGGATGCTTCAGCTGTTTTCTCCTCAAGCAATTTTATTATTATGAATGTCTTCAGGAGTTTAATGCTTTGATGGCTATGCATCTTTTTTGCTTGTTTTATTTTCTCCCTACTATTGTTTTTCACTTAAAACTTTTCTTTCCCTACCCTCTGATTTTTAGGGAGAAAAAAAAATCTAGCATCTGGGGTCTGAGACCACTTGAAAAGTCTGGGCCAGGGATTGCTAATGACCTCCCAGAGAAAACCCAAATTGCTGATTTAGCAAAGCCCATTCTTGACCTTGACATAAGACAAGACAGGCAAAGGGGAAGGACTTGGGAGGGAGCCCTGAAAGAAAAAGGATCATAGAATCCCTCAGATCTCGCCAGGCCCCCTCCCCCATTCAGCAAACACCTGGCTGAGTTGGAAAACATGACCGGCCCAACCTTCCTATTGGCACCAATTGAAGCTGTCAGCTCTCGGCTTGTCACCAGTTGCACTGGGAGGCCCTGGGCAGCCACAAGAGCCCTAATTAGGCAGAAATGACACTTCTACAACTGACCTGCCAGGACCTTTGGCAAACCATTTAACATCATTAGTTAACATTTTTTAAAAGTGTGAATGTAAATGAACAGCCAGTGGCTTTCAATGGAGTTTGTCGGTGGCATCTCCCCCCGCCCTGCTCACTCTTTCTCTTGTTACATGAATAGTCCGCTTGTTTTCTCCAGAATTGGAGGGAGGCGCTGGGGAAGAAGGCAGAAGAGGACCAGTCCTCTGAGAGGAGAGACATGTTAAAGCGTAAACAAGCTCGGCGGAGGGGCGAGACCGTCTCCTCCAGAGGCAGGCCCCCAGGGCCAGCGTGCGCCCAGCAGGTTAGACGGGTGCCAGGTCCCACTCGTAGAGCCATCCTTGTGAGCGTGGACGGCGACCTTCCTGGGCTTTGGGTAGGTGGGAAATGACTTCATGACTTAAGTGCCTCTGCAATCCTCTTTCTCTCGCACCTCTTCCCACTTGCTGGAATTCTGAACAAGCGGCGGTTTAGCAAATACCTTACGTGCGCACAAATCTAAGCGTACCTAGTCCCTCTCTAAAAGGATGTCGTTCTAGGGGTGACTGCTTCCGACGCCGGTTCGATACTTACACAAATTAGTTCATTTCCTACCTGAAGCGGTTATTTCCCACCTTGAATCACACTTCACTTTGCTCTTTGCTGTACACCCACAGAATCTGTACACGCCAACACTCTCCATCTGCAGGAGGGGGAAAGAGAAACACTGTGAAAATGGCACTCTCTGTGCTTCCGTGCCGCTCGCAAGCCCTGTGCTCAGGGCGGCAGGTGGTCTGAGACGAAGCACCAGGCAGAAGGAAGCGAAGGTTTAGGGGGACGGCGGAGGCGCTGGTCCCTGCGGGCCTTTGACTTACCACCTAGTCCTTGAGGGGCCCTGGGCAAGGTGCTTTGCCCTGAGTCTCAGATGTTTTCATCTGTAAGACAGAGATAACGCCTTACTGCTTGAAGCGAGAAAAAAAAAAAAATAGATGGACATATCATGAGAACTGGGAAGTGGTGTGTAAAGGTAAGGAGCTGCCCAAATCGAGGGGCTATGCCAGGCTCTCATCTATCATCTGTCTTGGAGATGTGAAGTTGCGAATCTGTCCTCTTGACTCCCAAGGCACGCTCGACAAAGCCACAGCACCACCAGCACATCCCGGGTCCCTCCCTGCCCCCCACCTCCACTCCGGCGGCGGCTGCAAGTACTACACAGAAAAGTGCATGGGTGCAAAACAAATTCAGTTATAACAGCCATTTAGGCTCTCTGCTGGATCCATAAACAGTACAAGAGGGGAAGCACGTCTTGTCCCTGTCTGAATTTTCGGGAGCCCCGAGGACAGTGATGGGTACACAGAAGATGCACAATAACTGTTTACTGAGTTGAAATGCAGTGCCGTTTCCAGACCTGTGCTTACAGCAGCCGGAATGTGTGTGCTTTAGGAAAGCAGCACAAGATCCTAAGTGTGCAGAGCTTTACTTGTCCCCGAATTAAAGACGAGTAAAATCAAGCGGGCAGCGTCTGGTGGAGAATGCCTGTAAGTAGTCATGGGAGAGAAGCAAAAGTAAACAATCTTAGTTTGGGGCAGAAAGAGAGAGAAAATACGGGGAAATGTCCTTAATAACAGTAAATGGGAAAGGGAGAGAGCAGCTCATCGTGATGGAGCATTTAGTGCTTTTAAGCTAAATACCTCAGCATATTAAGCAAATAGAGAAAAGCCAGCTAGAAGATGTCAGCAAATTGAACCGACCGGCGCTCAGAAAGCCGGTAGGAGGTGTCTGGTGGTGACCCCTTTTCCCATCACGTGCCTGCTCCGCGCCCGGTAGTTTAGTGTTGCTTCTCCTCTCCAGCTGCGGAGTTTATTGAAAAGCTCTTGCTCCCTGCCTGGTTTTGGCACATTTTCTGCAGGTGCCTCCTACTGCGGCCACAATGGGCTGCTAGGGAGGTTTAGACCTGTCAACAGCGACAGGGGAGGGGGCGGCGGCGGGGGAGGGAGCACAGCCATTGTCTTAAAGGGCCAGCGACATTCTGCGCCGCGGCGGAGCCCGCAGCACCGGCACCTGCTAATGAGATGAATCCTTTCTCCCGCTCTCTCTTTCTCTCTTTAATGATTTAACTTGATCGCTTTGGTTCCTTTCTGGAAGGGAAATTGCTCCATTGATCATATAAAGTAATTGCCTGTAAAACATTGCTCTGCAACAACTACTACTTCCCTGGCTGAAAATGTCACGGCAATTGAAAAGCTCTTAGCCCAGTTCAAGAATGAGGCTGCTCAAGAGAACCGTCTTTGCGTACGTCCGCAGGCACTGGCGTGTTCCGAAAGTTACAAGTTTCTGGTGTGACGGGTGGATTTTTACGACGAAGAATTTCCCTTCCTGTAGCGTAGGAATTCTTGCATAAGACTGTGGGAAACTACCCAAACGAAACTAAAAACAGCCTCAACCCGAAAATTAGATATATTCGTTCAGGCAAGGAGATTATTTTCTCAATCACCCATGGCTTTCTTTTCTCAGAAGCCATGAATTCCGGAGGGACGCCCATGAGGGTCAAGTTGATTGCAGAGAGCGTCACCCCCTAGTTCCCATCACATAAGAAGACGGTATCTCTGTCTAGCAGGTAGCAGGGGCCTTGGATTTGGAAAGAGGAATCAATGTTCTAATTGTTTAAGATTTGCTGATTTTTTCAGACCTGTCACTTGGCGGCAGCAGTGACACACTGTGGGAATGGGGACGGGGACCACACACTTCAGGAGTTTTCATAAATGTTCGTCATCACCATGCCAACGTGAGGGAGTAACTCACCTGGGGAAAAATTACTTTGTCTTAGGCGTGAACCTGCCAGCCAAATAAACAGCCGTTAGGGATGGTTTCGTTTTCTTCTGACAGGTGAAAGCCTAAGTTTGTATCTGAATAAGAGAGAGAGGGAGTTTTGTTTCTTGTTTTTTTCAATTTAATTGATGGGAAGCACCACTTGCTAAATGAGATGCCGCCTGCCGCATTACTAATTCGGGAACGAAGCCTCAGGTGAATCACCTTCCAACGGGATGAGCCATGAATATATTTTGTAGCCAATGAAGTAAGAGCAGAGACATGCTTGTTATTGTACTTTTTTCCAAAAGGCAAAAACATCTGCCTGCTTTCTTGACAAACAAGAGTATAGCGAACTCAGACATTAAAAGGCCATTTAAAACTATACCTCTGAAAAAGGCCACAGAACTTTTTACATCTAAACCTCCTGAAAGGTCGTGGTACAAGCTTCATAACTATAAACAGGTACAACACTTTATTTTTCCTTGGAATTTAGGAATTTTGGATTTTAGATTTTTAAATCTTTTAATATTGTCAGAATATACATGATATCCAGTTAGGGCAATTACACATATTACACCAAAATACACTGTATATAATAAAAGGTGTTTTTCCTTTAGCTACCCATATGGTGAAGAAAAATTTTTAATTCTTTAAGTTTAAACCCATTAAATAAGTTGATTCCTGGATAAGAAAGAAGAATTACGTTCACAGTCTTTCACCAGCAACTGGAATTTATTTCTTCTATGTGCTTATTATAAGGGAAGTTCTTTTTTGGGGGGTGGGGGCGGTCTGTAAAATGAGGGGGTGGAACTGAATAACCCCTAAAGTTCTGCCTGGCTCTATGATTTCCTTGTCTATAAAAATGATCCCTATCATGGCAAACAGAGAGATGAACGGTAAATACGACCACACAGTTATTTCTAGCAGCTTTGCCTATCAGATAGGCAGTCAAGACAGAGTAAAAGTGGGTTAAGTAAGCCCCTGAGGCCAAGACTAGGAGTGCCTGAACCATCAAGGCCAGACCCCCAGACCCCCTCGTAAAAAGTAAAACGCTGGGCAGCAGCAGGACCGCGCTGGGAAGGTGGCGGTTGGGGGGGGGGGGGAAGCGGGAGGGTGGCCCGCCTGCGGCTGGTGCCCAGGCCCAGTTTCCTCCACCTGAACTCCCAGAGTGACAGTATGCGTGGACAGTGTTAACACAGTTTCACCATATTTCTGGAGGAAGAAGAAAATGTGAAGAGGAGGAAAACAAGCCAAAGGAGCACATCGTCAGAGAATGAGTGTCAAATCTGGCCGAAGCCAGGACTGGTTTCACTTTTGCATCCTCCTCTTTTTGTTTATTTGCACATGATGCAAGAGGTCTGAAAAGAATTCCAAAGTTCAGAGACAACAAAACGGGGCTGCACGTCCTATTCCTCATGTAGGCCTTCGTAGCACATTTTAAACCGCCTGACTTTCCAAGGTAGAACTTAACCTTGGGTTATGTGTCTTTGAACTTCATACTAAATAGTGTTTGTCAAGATGTTGGGCGTGCGTTTAAAAAAGAAAGATGCATTTTAAAATGCTGCGTCATTCCTATGTCTATGCACATCTATTTGATGAAAGGTGCACGTAGTGATGAGAATTACACCCCAGGCTAATATTTGATTGTTCTGAAGGGTAAGAGCTAACATTCTTTATAGTCAGATTCTCTAAATTTACTTATACAGTGAGAGCCACGGGCATCTCGACCTGAACCCTTTATTTACTCAGTGTTTACATTTGTTATACGACATGGATCTCATCCACTAAAAGTTAACACACAGAAATGTTAAGATCCTTTATACTTAAATAAAAAGTTAACACCGGGCAGATGGGTAACAGTAGCTATTAAAATATTTATATTCCATATGTAAGGTGTGCTTGCTTTCCATTTAGAAAAGGATGTCAATTTGAAACTTGCTTTATAGCTCCTGAATTAATATAGAACCACCAGCTAAGGGAAGAAAAAGATTTTACTGTTTTATTCCTTGGTACAAGGCATGGGATCGTCTAAATGAACACTTCAGCTGCAGTTTTTTATGACTAAGTCAGACATTACAGAAGCTATAAAACATTACAAACACAGACTTCACTCCCCTCCTCCATGAAAAGCTTGAGTCTACTTTTTTCATGCCCTATAATGTCCTTAGAATTACATGCTGCAAAGTTTCCTTTCTTTCAAAAGTCAGAAAGCACTAAGTGTTCCCTTACTGTTTTTTTCCAGTTTGTTTGATACAGGATCACAGCCCCTTTCCTCCAATCATATCCTTTCAGAGTTATAGCTTATTTTAAAATATCCAACAACAGAAATAGACACACGTTAGTAATCAACACAAGTATGACTGACCCACAGGACTAGTTGTAGGATGCCTACCCTTAAAAAAAAAAAAAACTAAAATTTTACCTACACATTTTGTCAAAAACTGATGAGACAGGATGGCATGAGGTGTATAGTCCTAAAGTCTAAATTTGGAGAGGAAGGTGAGCCTCTCATAAACATAAAAATCATACAGGGTGATCCAGATGTGGCAGCTGAGCCTTTACCCCAGAGGGTACAGGTGGGTGTGTGACGTTCTCTGATCCACTAGCCAGGGTCTGGTCTTGTGTCAAGTAGGGTAGTGCTTTTTATCTTAGCATTAGAGCTTGGAAAAGAGTGTGAAAAATTCAAGGCATCCCCTAGTGAGTCAGAATAGGACCCAGGCAACATACACAGGGGAAGGTAAAAACGGTCATTGTCTTAGTTTAGGAAAAAACACACATGGTGATTCCTTCTGTTCTCATAGAACAAATAATACTTGGAGATAAAAAGTCTATTGCAAATATAAATTAAAAGAGAGCTTATAATTTTGAATTCTTCATTTTGATCGCATTTTTGGCTTTTGTAGATTTGTAATTATCTCAAAAAAAGACAACTAATTTTCCAACAATAGGTTTATGAGACATGTACAGAAAAATACAAATTGAACTTCTGTATATTTATATTTTTCTTGCAGTGGTCTTAATTAAGAATTCAAAATGGCTCTATTTTTCAGTAAAGTAACAAATGATACATAGGACAATATTCATTCTAAAGCTTATAAATCAATACACATTTTACTTATTTCAAATATCATACATTAAAAGTTATATTTTTGTTCTTATGCTGCAAAATATACTCTTTGATTCTTACCCTACAAAAGACAGTCTTTGATTTTGTATTCTCAAAATCGGCGCAGAAACTTTATTTTTCCCGTATATCCTCAGTTTGGCTATAAAGAAACGGAAGTATTGATGATTAGGCAACCAAAGTTCAGGTCAGATCCACAAGTTAATAAAAATTCCAATAAGTGCTGGCATGGAATAATTTTACATCGAAAAGAAATCTGGTACTAGTTCTCTCAAACAGGGACTCCACTTTTCACATTTTAGAGGTAGAAAAATTCTTTAGAAGGTACAGACATCTACAGTTAACCAAGAGGGCTCTTCTCTATGAAATTCCCTGCCTCGTGAGTTCATTTCACAATCTTCTCCATTTTCAAATTCCTGTATAGGTTATACAAATATTGGGCCGTGAACTTTGGGAAAGATGGCTCCTTAGAACAGCTCAGGGATATTTTAAATCACTCTGTTGTTCATAAATCAACTCATTTTTACAACAGTCTAACGGTGGCTATTGAACAAGTACAGCTCCTTCTGGGAGCCGAGCCAGTTCTGACAAGGGTAGTGGGAGAGAGTGGACCCCGGATTACTCACGATGCTGCCTTTGGCCGCATCTCTGCACACAAAAAGAAATGGAGACCAGAGGGCACCTGGATACTTCTATTCCAAACCTCACTTTTGCCTCAATTATTTATTTCAAATGAAAGTACCTTCACATAAAATTATCCTAATACACATCAACTCTTTATTTCTGTCTGAGCACTACTGTGTTAGATTCTCTTGCACGTTTCTTTTCCTTCCTGTCCCCAGTTGTAGCATTTAAAATATAGTTACGCTGACTATAGCTAGAGCCGAAGGTAGGCATCATTAATAACATATTAAAATTCTTTCCATTTTAGAAATAATATTTTAATTTTTCACCTTACTATGTCTCTCTTTCAAGTATTAATGGAAACATTATTTGCTTTTCTGAAAAACCAATTCTGATCATTACTATTTTCCTTCTATGATATCCACCTAAGGTATTGAATGCACAATCACAAAATGTAATAATTGTATTATTTAATTAAAAACAGGATCCATTACCCCTTGTTAATATACAACACAGTTCCGTGTATTGTTTTAAACTGTACAGGAATTTAATCTAACACATTAGATCCACATTAAAGATTCATTCGCAAGTGTCACCTTAAATTATTTTGTAAGTACATAGTGATTCAATGATAAAAAAATTTATATATGACTGTCATATATGAAAGAGATGCAGTAAAATCAATATTGAGGAATTTGCCTAGAATTATTCACTAAAAACTCATGGAAATTTACTCCCCCAAATCACAATTCTTCAAGAAGTAATTCTCATCTGCATCTATGCCAGTATTTTTTTAAAATAGTCAAAGAATTAACTTCTCAAACAGGACAAAAAAGGCAAATCAAGGAAGAAAAAGAGAAAACAACAACAAGAACAACAAACAATCCTACACTTTGCCAATAACCAATGTAAAGAGTCAAATCCTAAATTTTTAACAACTGAATTTTTTAAATCTCCCAAATAATTTTTCAAAGGTTTAACAATACCATGAGATTCATGACTGGGCCTGCAGAAATCATCAGTTATAAAGGCATAGACAGTCTTTTGATTTTGCTAATAAGAAATAGATAATTCCTCTTAAGCAGATTAAAGTACATTTTCTAGGAAGTAAAATCCCCTTCAATTAGGTTCTTAGGTTTAATTACAAAAGTCAAACGATTTATTAGCTCTCACTCAAGTACAGCAACAAAACACGTAGGCCCACAGCTCTCAGGGACCAGGAAACAAACCAAATCAATATTTGCACCAGTAACAAGAGAAAATATTTTTAGCCATAATTTTATAAAATATCTAACTGGTCCTCTTAGCTGGGACTCCTCTCTTCTTTGCTGCCCCCTATGTGGAAAATACATTTAACTTTCTTCATTCACAATAAATGCAATTACTACATTTATTTTACTACTTTTATATTGAGAAAAGTACAAATTAGAAAACCTGGCGTTTGTCGGATATTTTATATGTATTCATTTTGCCTTATGAACCCCATAATTATGTCACAGAAATACTCTTAAGTTGTATCTATTTCTATAAAGTTAAAAAGTATCTATTTTAAAATGGCAAAATAGCTTGCTTAAAGAATTTCTTTTGCCTGATTTTTTTTCCTTTTCACTGTCTGAACTCACTGGACTAATTGCCCTACTTCCAGTTTCATTCTGCCTATATATAAATCGTGTGTCTACACCCTGAAAAATACCAATTAAACTGCCAGCAGCAACATCTCCAACAGTATCTTTTGGTCCTCAGTGTCAAAGCCCTTTGAACAAATGACCAGAAGGCTGAACCTAAAACAGCCATTGACAGGATGCCAGTTTTGGACACTCACTTTACAACTATGACTCCAGCTTCCTGAGGCACTTAGGAAGCAAGAGAGAAATAACACATCAACTTTATAATTTTGTGCAAATGGTAAACGTTTAAAGGTCACTAATATTGTTTTAAAGGGGGGGTTTCCCTTATCATTTAATTCAATTCCATCTTAATTCCTGTACAAAGCTAAATGAAGGTTTTCAGACAAATACCGCCAAACTGCTAGAAATTGCTACATTTTCCTTCTCCTTAATATACTTGGTAATAACGACATCATTAATAATGACTGTGCCTATGTGTTGGGCACAGTGGGAAGAAGTTCACATGGATTTTTAAATTTAATTCATAGTGGGCTTCCCTGGTGGTGCAGTGGTTGAGAGTCCGCCTGCTGATGCAGGGGACGCGGGTTCGTGTCCCGGTCCGGGAAGATCCCACATGCCGTGGAGCGGCTGGGCCCGTGAGCCATGGCCGCTGAGCCTGCACGTCCGGGGCCTGTGCTCCGCAACGGGAGAGGCCACTACAGTGAGAGGCCCACGTACCGCAAAAAATAAAAATAAAAATAAAAAATTTAATTCATAGCAATCCTATGGAATTGAAAATACTAGTCAATGGGGACATGGGCTCAGAGAGGTTAAGTCACTTGTACAAGGTCACACAGCTGGGAACTGGAAAAGCCAGGACTTGAACCCATGGGGTCTGATTCCAAGACCCAATACTTCTAGGCTTTCTTGGCAGGTAGCATCCATTATCAAACCATTCCTGGGTGAAGCCGTAGTCATTCTCTTTATGACATGATCCATGAAGAAATCTTTTAGAGCAGTGGTTCTCAACCTTGGCTGCACATTAATATCACATATTCAAAAAATACCCATGCTTGGGTCCCACCCCCCGAGATTCCATTTTAATAGGCCTGGGGTAGGGCCCAGGCATCAGCATTTTTCAATAATACTACAGCAGTGAATAAAATAGGTAATCCTTCTCTTGGTGGTGCTTAAATTCTAATGTGCTTAGATTCTAGTAGAATCTAGTAGAATCCCCAGATGATTCTAATGTAGAGCCCTGACTGAGAATCAATGATCAAGAGATTAACACAATTTACCCAGGCTCCTCTCTCTAAGCTCTCAATGTGAGCAACTCAACTGGCTTCTTAGAGAGGATGGGCAAGAGTCTAGCAAAAGCTGACATGAGGCAACAGAATCTGACTGAGTTCTAGACTTGGGAGGCAGTGGAGCACAGTGGGAAGTGCGTGGGCATTGGAGTCAGCCAGACCTGGGTTCAAATTCCATCTCTACTATTTAACGGTGTAACCTTGGGCCAGTCACTTACCTTTTGTGACTGTTTTGCAGATTCAACAGGATGATACAAGGAAAGACCCAGGCAAATAAAAGGGCTCCATCAATGGTAGTTACTGCTGTGGTTTTTGTTGTTGTTAGTACTACAGTGGAAATGACTATTGAGGGGGGGCATTAGTAATGAAAAAATCAAATTAGGAAAAACATTTTTTAGTTAGTCAAATCATTCCTACTTTTATTACCTAGCATTTAATTTACAGCTATTTATGTTGCAATTAGCTTGGCAATCATATTTCTCATTCATGACAACTGCGTGAGGAAGGGTAACTATTACTCCCATTTTTTAGATGAGGAAAAGGCAACATTTCCATCTGTTCTGTCTCCAGTTTCTATGATTCTATGATTAAAGGCACCTGCAATCATGTTCATTAGTTCCCTATGAAAAATGATATTCAACACAGATGGCAAATGCAGGAAAGAAGAATTAACAAGCACTTGATAGCAACCCCAAAATAACATCTAAATAATCACTTCTGAACATTAAAGTCATGGCAAACAAGTTCCAATTTATATAAAGGTGTTGGAAAGGATTAAGGAAAAATGAACAAATACGTTTCTGTTTTTTTTTTTTTTTTTTTTTTTTTTGCGGTATGCGGGCCTCTCACTGTTGTGGCCTCTCCCGTTGCGGAGCACAGGCTCCGGACACACAGGCTCAGCGGCCATGGCTCACGGGCCCAGCCGCTCCGCGGCATGTGGGATCTTCCCGGGCCGGGGCCCAAACCCGTGTCCCCTGCATCGGCAGGTGGACTCTCAACCACTGCGCCACCAGGGAAGCCCAACAAATACGTTTTTATTTATCCTCATTCATTTAGGAAATGTCTGACATAGCTTAGAAGTTCTTTTTGAAATGCAGACTGAAAAATGGTTAATTTCCTCTATGAAGGATCTTCAATTAGCAGATAGGAATAGACTAACATGTCCTGATATTTTATCTTGAATCAGAGCTACAAAGTAGGAGAGATCTGAGATGGAGAGCCAGTTCAGGGCTTCTCAGTCAAGGTCCCTGAGAAGCCCATAGACGTGGGCAAGTGGCTTACAATTCCGAACATACACCAAACACACCCAGGACACTGAAGAATGGCTTGCCTTAAATGTATTTTTGTCACATGTACAGAATTCCCATGAATGAAATACAAATGCCTCTAGAGGGACCACTGAATTCAGTCACTATATATGACAACTATTACATGGGCTGTGGTGGAGGAGGGTGGTGTCTCAATCTTTTGTTGTTGTTTAAAAGGAGTCTTCATAATGAAAAAGGCTGGGAAACCTTTTTCCTAACACTGATCTAGTCCAACCCTCTCATGTTATCCATGAGGTCCCAGAAGATCTTGGGGACAGCTGGGACTCCAATCTAAGTTTTCTAATTCCCAGACAAATGGTCCTTGTCCCACACCATACATCCCTTCCAATGCGGCAACCCCATTCTCTTTCTAAAGGAGGAGAGTATAGTCCTATCCTCTCTCCCTGGATATGTTCCAGAATTTTCTATATCTCCTGAGCCTTTCCTTCCCTTCATTTCCTTCCCCTCATCAACTCCCAGTTTACACCTTTAGGGTGAGCAGCATTCAGTCCCTTTCAAGCTCTGACACTCTGTAAGTACCCTTGGACATTTAGTCTCAATATGAAATGGAAATATAGTCACCAAGGTACTGAGACAAGGAGTGTGTTAAGTATATAAAATATGCATATGCATAAATGTATTTTACATCCCAAACCCTAGTACTTCTAATATCTATGGAAAAGAAGAAAATTGGAATATTCATGAATAATAATTTTATTTACTCTGGATCTATCAACAGCAATAGGTCATTAAACCCCTAGCACACCAACTTTTCAAAATGCTTTCACATCTATTATTATTTCAGTTTATTGTCCCAATGGTTCACTAGGATGTAAGTGCTACTGAAGTGCCAATAGAACTTAAGTGCCACAAAGAGAAGAGATGTTATCCATTTTATTCAGTGCTTTTCCCCCAGGGCCTAGAACAGTGCCTGACATATGGTAAGCATTCAATAAATATTGGTTGATTGAGTGAATGACAGAAGTAAACAGGGAGGGTAGGTTTATTTATTTATTTAGCCTTCATTAAGTTTTATTTTTATTTGAGAAGATGGAATGATCCATAAGGGAAGAACTGAGTTCCTAAAAATCTCTTTTCAGTCTTCAATTCTCCTATAACATTTGACTTAATATCTTTCCCTCAAATATTTTTTCCCTCAAATATTTTTAATGTAATTCTTCAAAGTTATATAAGTAATACACTCATTTCAGGAAAATCAGATACCACTAATATATAAAAAGAAGAAAATAAAAGATCCCATCAGGGTGACACAATTAACATGCAAATGTATATCTTTTTAGACTTTATTCCATGCATGTGTACACACAGACACACACATCTGAGAAAGTCCCCAAACTCTCTGCCCTAGATTCCGGGCTGTGGATTTTTTTCTTTTTTCTCTAAGTCCTTTTTGGTTGTCCCCCTGTGTCCTAAATAAATTTGTTCCCCAATATTTAGGTCCTGAGTTTAAGAGGATTGGTTTCCCTTTTCCCTCCAGAGGATTCATCGAGTCTTATTCAACTTTAAATTCTTTGTGGATGTCTTATATCTGTGTCTTCAGTCCTCCTGTTCCTCTGGGATACCTCAAGCTTCACACATCTACAACCAAATGTACCACATTTCCTCCATCAAAACCAGATCACTCTCTCACTCACTGCATTTCTGTTAACTGAGACAGAATTCTACGAGTTATCCTCTATGGAGTCATCTTTGGTTCCCCGACCCCACATCCAATCACTCAAAGTGATTTTCATCCTTCCATCCTGTCTCGTCCTTCTCTTCCCATTGCTACCATCACCGTTTCAGCTCTTACATCTATATTATTTTCTACCTGAGTCTCCTGTTTTTGCATAACCAAACACCCACCAAGCCTACCTACTGCTGCCAGTTAGCCTCCTCCAACACTCAGGAGGCTTCCATCTTGCCTATCCTATATTCAGAAGTTCGGGGGTGCCCTCCACTCTTACAGAATGGCATTCCAGTTCCTTCACAATCTCACCTCAGACTACTTTGCCATCCTTATTTCTCATTGTTCCTGAAGATAAAGGCTTTGCTCAAACCAGCCTGGGGTACTCATTATTCACAAAATATCCGACTGTGAGTTAAGTGTTTATTATGTGTAAAGTCCATCCATTCATTCAACAAACATTTACGGAATATCTATTCTGTCAGGTAATGTACGGATGCTGGGGACGCAACGGTGAACAAGACAGATCAAGTCCCTGTCCTTAAGGAATTTAGAGGCCAGTGGGTTACAGAGGGGAGACTGAGACATGATGGTCCCAGCCCAGGATGCTTAATTTTCCATTAAAGCGCCAAATGAATCAAGACATCCTTAAACGCTGAATTTTGCAGCTGCAGCTGCAAATGGGAAAGGAGTTCAGAAGGAAGGAAAGGCTGGCCACAGTGTGAGCTGGAGTGTGGAGCATGGCTTCTTTGAAGATATGGGAGTCAACAGGCATTAAAGGATGGAAAGGATGGACGTGTGAGAGAAGGGGGTGCCTTCCATCTAAAGGGATATGAGGAAAGGCACGTGGTGGGATGGAAACAGCAGCAACAGCGCTGGCTTATCCTGAATAAACGTTCATTCAACACCTATTCAGCAGAGCACAAGCTCTGTCCCTGCAGCGAGGGTGAGGATGGCTCAGACTTGGCTCCTGTCATGGAGGGATTTCCATCTAGCAAGGATAAGGTAGATCCATGATGATCTATCACACCCCAGAAAGTTCCATTGTTCCATTAGAGAACTGGAAAAAACACTGAGGGAGTTCAGAAGGAGGTGCATGTCTGGGTTCTTAGAGCACTATTTACAGAATCACATTATTTGTATGCATCTACCTGCCTCTATTGAAAATAACTATCTTGTTTCAAAGTGTTTTCTCACTCACTTTCTCATTTTACTCTGACTTGTGAAGTAGGCAGAGTAGTTAAGATTGTTTTCCAGATGAGCAAAAGCCCAACATGAACGCTTTAAATGGTCTGCCTTAGGTCACGAACACCAACAGGCCAAGAGTGGAACAAGAACACCCTGTCCATCTCAGCCCTTTCCTGCAGCAGATGTATCTAGAGCAGAGGGCGCGCATTAAGAAGTTGTATAATTGCACGAGACACCTAGCAAGTGTAATAAAGCCAAGCAGGCAGTTTGGACTTAAAAGGGCAGGACGCAGGCGGCCTCTGAAGGTTCTAAAGAGAGAACAGGACCCAATGACAGTCCTCCATTCCTGCTTCTCCTCCTCAAGTCTGTCTGTAACACCCTACCCTAGGCCTGTCCTTAAGGTTCATCCCCAATTTTTTCGGCCCACACTGTTTTTTTCCTTCTGCGGAAGAATTTCACCCCACTAGTCCCACTCATCTCCCAGGGGAGGGCGCGTGGCCGTTCTCTCCTGGACCTCGCAGTACGCCCAGCCAGCACACCGCTCTGCTCAGGGCTGGTAAGTATCTGCGGAATCACTGAATTCCTGGGTCCTCCACAGCTTAGTAAGGGTACCCAGAGTTCTTACCACCCTCCCCCCGAGAGTGGGCCGGCACAGGCCCCCGCCCGGAGGAGCTCCCCGACCGCGAGGAACTAGGGGGTGGCTGGGGGAAGCCCGATGGCCTGAGTCCCAGGGCCACCGGGAACCGGCGCCACCCGAGGTTCGAGTCCCCAGCTGGAAGCCGGGGCTAACCCTCTCACGCCTCCGCAAAAAGCGCTTCATGAGAGCGTTAACTATTCTTCCATCTGAAAACCTTCGGGGAAAGAGTGGAAAACGACGCCAGGAGGGAGCCGGTCTCAAGAGTCAACGAACCCAACCCCGTGGGCCAAACCCTCAGGGAGAGGGAGGGGGAGGAGGACGAAGTAGCCATTCGCTACTCGGGCTGCGGGAAGAACGTGAGGCTGGAAGCATCGCGAGATCTGGGGTCGGGATCTCGCTGCGTTGCCTAGCGACTGGGAGGACGCTCGCGGGCCCCCCCAGCTAACCCCCGCTGTAGCCTTAAATCTCCTACCATGGGGGAAGAAGGCGGCGGCCGCAGCTGTGGGACCACTAGGGAGCTGCAGAAGCTGAAGCAGCAGGCGATGGAGTACTACCGGGAGAACGACGTTCCGCGCAGGCTGGAAGAGCTGCTCAACTCCACCTTCTACCTCCAGCCTGCCGATGTCTACGGGCACCTGGTAGGGACCTGGGACAAGAACCCTCTCCTCTCCAGCCCCTCTCCCCACGCCCCGCGCTGCGGCAACGCCGTGCGCCTGCGCCACAGAGTCGCGCACGCGCGCCGCCGCCGCGGGGTCGGGGGCAGTAGTTGCGCGGAGCCGCGACCCTGAAGGGAAGAAGCAGGGCGGAAGTCTGGGTGAAGGAACCTCGAGAGAGAAGGTGGTGGACTGGAAGCTGCTAGAGGAATGAGGACTCTAGGTGACAGCTCAGGACCTGGCAGGCATCCTCGCTACCTCTGGGCGGGCCTGCCACGGTTGCCAGTTGACTTTTTAATCACAGACCTTAATACCTCGTAGCTCAGTTTACCAACCTTCAGCGGCCTCCTTTTGACCACGGGACGAACACCTTGGTATTCGCTACAGCTTAGCCTCAGCCTACCCCGGGGCCTCATACCCAGCAGGCTCCCATCGCTGCCAAGTTTTCAGTCGATTTCAAATGTCCGCTCCTTGACTTGTGCGCCCTTCCCGTCCTGGATGCCCGTCCCACCTGACCAGCTCGCACCTAGACTTAAAATTTAGATCAGAGTCTTGCCCACTTTGCCCAGGACTAATCGTCCTTCAGGTCCTTGTAGCGTCCCCTGCATGTACTGAAATCCTCCCTGGGCAGCTTGTGAGCAGCCTTTTCATATACCCCTCCTAAGCCCTGTGCCCAGCGCACCATCTGGCACACATCTTAGCCTTAAGCAGTGGGCAGTTGAAACAAAGGCAAGCGTTTTCTCACTTCCAGATCCATAAGTACTAACCAACACCCACCTTCTGGAAGGCATCATGGTTGGGACTGGTAGGAATTTGCACTATGGTGAGGCAATATGCCAACACCAAGCAGAGTATTTAAATGCTGTGAAGAAGCATGATGTGTCTGCAGGGTTCAAAATCACACCTTGTAGATTCAGTTAATATAGGGGATGTTCCACGAATGTTTATTTTTCTCAGTCCTGGCCTATACATCAAACTGGGGGAGGGGCGGGGGGGGAGGTGTTTATTGATGCACCTTGTGCTATGTGCTTTATGTGATATCACATCATCCTTAGGACCACGGTGAGGTAAACATTATGATTCCTGTTTTACAAATAAAGAACTGTGGCCCAGTGAATTTAAATGATTTCCCCAAGGGACACAGTGAATGACAGTGAGAAATCAAACCCGGTCTGTTTCCCTAGTCCCTAGTAGAGTGCGTGGTACATAGTGGACAGTCAAGAACTATTTGTGGGATGAAGGAGTGAATGCAACTCCCAATTCCATTATCTTTCCACTGTCTCTTGCTAGAGGAATTCTTGAAAGTTAACGACTTCCTCATTTTACAAAGACACCAAGCCCTTGTCTCACTGCTACTTAGTGCAAAAGGTAAGACTGGAAACTTGGACTCTTGTCCCCAGTGTAATGCTCTTCCCAGCCTATTAGGTAGCCAGGTCTTTGGTTTGCACAGCTCTCTGGGAGTTTTATACTTCAGTTAGGGACAAAAGCCACCGATACATAAGATAACTGGAGTAATAGATAGGGTAATATAGGATTGAGTGCTAGACTGAGGAATAGATCACTGTGTGCCTGTTATAGGAATTCAGGGGTGGGGAAGATGCCTGTGGGCTGTAGCATCTGAGAGTTTTGGCTTGGGCTTTGAAGGGTGTTCAGGAATTGGATTGGCATAAAGGCAACCTCCTTTTCATCTTCCCAGTCACTGCCCCGGTTTTGGCCTTCCTTATTCTCACCTAGTCTCCCCCTCTATCAAGGCCATCCCCAACAGTGCTGCCAGAGCAACGTTCCTAATCCCAAACCTGACCATCATTCTTTTGCTCAGAAGCTTCCTGTGGTTCCCCCTTGCATGCTGAGTAAGATCAAACACGTTCCAGTGTGTGACTCACAGTGCTCGCCTGGCTACCTCGGTAACAGGCTCAACTCCCCTGCCCCTCCCCCACCACTCCTCCGCACAGGCGCACTGACTTCCCCCTACAGCGTGAAGTTTCCCCAATTCCCTCCCCTTCACTTATCCTATTCCCTCTACCTGAAGTACCTGCCCTCAGTTTCTCCCTCTTGTCTGCCTGTTGAACTACTACACAACCTCCAGTGTCCAGCTCAAATGCCATTTCTTCTATGCTTCTCTTACATATTAGAGGAATTCAGGGACGGGAAAGATGCCTGTGGGCAACAACAATATTACTATTGCATAAAACTTATAATTGAGAGTTTGAGAATTTAATGACGTCGTGTATACAAATGTGCCCAAGGTTTGTGTCTGACATTTATGAATGTATACAAGATTTAATGTATGGAATCCTAAATATGCCAGGCATTGTGCTATGTGATACCGTGATAAACAAGACAAAGTCACTCCTTCAAGGTAGCTCCTAAGCATTTTTTAAAAGTTTGTTCCATTCTCCTCCTAACACAGCATGTGGTACATTGTAGGTGCTCACTGCTTGTTGAATTGAACTCACAAAGTATAAGCTAGATCGTGTTTTTCTCCCGATTCTATCTAACTTCATTTAGGTACTTACTCTGTCATATACAAACCATCATCCTTCAAACGCACGGATAGCTTGAAAGTTGGCTTTTGCTTTAGTTCTCCTGGCCATCACCTTGGTGCTGGCACACTGCTGATGGGCATTAACGACCTGTTATGTAGGTTGAGGTCACTGGATTTTGAAGTGAAAGGTAAGAGGCCTGGTCTGCTAAATGAAAATGAAGAGCGAATACTGTCTGGTGATAAAGGGGGTGAGGAGGGTGGGCCTTCACTCGCCCCTCTTCCTTCTCTCCCAGCTTGCGCCCCTCTGCGTCGGGACACCGTACTGAATCTTTTTACTCAGGCTCCTTGAGTGGACTTTCTCCCTCAGCTTCATTCTCTTTCTTCCGTCTCTTTCTTGGATCACTTCCAAACGACTTCTGCTCTTCCACATCAATGAAACTGCTGTTACTAAGGTTCCAACAATCCTCTCTAACCATGTAGTTCTACGCATGATCTGATGGTAAGTGAAATACAGCCTCTGCATAAGTCTTCACCATTAAAATATCTGGTGCCTGGTTGGGAGGAATGAAAATAGACCCACTTAAGGTTTTTTTAGGTTTGAATGCATCACAGTATTCTAGAGACCAATTGACTTCGGTATCTTGGACAGAAGGATAGGTTAGGGCCCACTAAAGAGTGACCCGAGACCTTTAAATAAAGACATGTTTGCGAGTTTCTGTTGAGAGTTCAAAAAGCAAACTGCCCCACGTACCAGAGGCTAAATCCAAATCTCTGAACGTTCCCGCAGAGCTGCTAGACTAATCCCAGAACGAGGAGGGCATTCAAGGAGAGGTTTAGTAGAAACTAGAGTAAATGTGAATGACCTTTTAAAGATAAATTAGATGTGGTATTGTGATTTTTGTGTTTTTTGTGTGTGTGTTGAAGGCAAACTGCTTTTCTAAACTTGCAAAGCCTCCCACCATATGCAAAGTCGTGGGGAAAAATGTGCTGGATGGACTGGGGCTTCCAACACTACAAGTGGAAATATTCTGCACCGTTCAAAATTTTCCCAAGGTAGGAGGCAGCTTAAATGTGTTCTTCACTATGTCCTGGCTCCACTGCATTTATTAGCATGTATTGTCTAAATTATGGAAAATTAACGTTTTGAAATTCAGTGTGTGCGAAGTACACACACTATATGTAGGTAATTAGGAAAACAAAGCATGAATCATACAATCTTCCATGATGGTTTATTAGGTTATGTGTACTACTGGTACAGACATGACTTGCTAACCTGAAGATGATCCAAGATGGAGAAAGGAAATGGGGCAAAAATAGTTTAAAAAACTCTGACATTATTAATGTCATGAGTTCTCTAAATCTGCAGATAGGGTTATAGTTTCATGTATTTATATAGAGATTTATAGATATATAGACCGATCTACATAAAGAAAAATTCATTTTCATAAATGAAAATAATTATGATTAAATTTGTCTCCTTTTAGCTATTTTTTAGAGAGGTAGTGATAAAAATAAAGTTCAATGTAGGGTTTTTAGAAGGGTATTTTAACAAGGTAATAATTTTAAACATTCCTTCAAGTTGGGTTCCATCGTGTTTCAATAGCTATAAAAATATCTCAAAGAAAATTATAGATTCTCATTTTCTCTTTGAAATTGGTGATAAAATATCATGTACCTTAAAAGCTGGATGCATTCAATTTCCTATTTCCCGTGAAAGGTAGGGAGAATGTAGAACATGTTTGTGTTGTTTTCAGAATATATGTTCTGTGGTGATCTCAACTCCCTTCAAAGTCCATGAAAACGCTCTACCGGAGCTGGTTGAAGCAGAGGAATTAGAAAGGTCAGATGCCGTCAGCACTGCGGTGCGGTGGGTCAACGAAACCATCACCAAGGAGCTTCAGGGCTTAGCTCCTTCCAACCAGGCTGAGGTGGATCAGGTGCTCAGGTAAATTTCGCACTTTGAAATATAAGTGTCCAGTATAACTATGTACCTCTTTTCTTTCCATTTCACCTGCCAATGAAATGGGTCTGTCATATCTATAGGGTACAGTCGGGAAGTCAATTAAGAAGCATATGCTAAAGCAGCAAAATTTAGCATAAAATGTTGTTTTTCTTCTGAAAACCCTGTTATTAAAATTTTACTTTGTAAGGCTACATAAGGCCTTTTGGCCTCTTTTATGCATAGAGCTTTCCTAGGATTCAGTGAAAAGTTTCTCAGGAAAAGGATTAAGAATCCAGACGTCCTCCTTTCCCCCTCCCCACCTCCTCACATGCCCCCCTGGTCCATGAGCCTCTCTTATCCTTTTATATAGCCCAGTGGGTGATGCTTATGTTCTGACCTCCAGACACAACCAAGTCTTCCAGGTTTTGCCCATAGGTTGACTCTAAAATGTGAAAACCAAGGAACTGTTTACTAGGGCTACGTGAGCACTGTTCAATGCCTAACCAAGTGTGGGTTAGTATTACTTTTCCTTTTGTGTGGGTCCAACGCCACAACCCTCTTGGTCAAAGAAGGTCAACTGGATTCTCTTTCTCTAAGCTTCAACACTTGCTTAATTGTGCATAACTTCACATTTTAGTTTGCCTCAGAGTTGGATCATGACCTTATAAAAAACGTGTTTGAATCGTTTTTGGTTGCCTTACAGTTTTTTTTTTTTTTTTTTTTCGGTATGCGGGCCTCTCACTGTTGTGGCCTCCCCCGTTGCGGAGCACAGGCTCCGGACGCGCAGGCTCCGGACGCGCAGGCTCAGCGGCCATGGCTCACGGGCCCAGCCGCTCCGCGGCATATGGGATCCTCCCAGACCGGGGCACGAACCCGTATCCCCTGCATCGGCAGGCGGACTCTCAACCACTTGCGCCACCAGGGAGGCCCTGCCTTACAGTTTTTGAATGCTATTCCACTTAGTCCTTTGTGTGTGTGTGTGTTATTTGCTTTTTTTTTTTTTAGGCAATCTTTTTTTTTTAATTTTTAAATTTTATTTATTTTTTACATAGCCGGTTCTTATTAGTTATCTGTTTTATACATATTAGTGTATACGTGTTAATCCCTATCTCCCAATTCATCACACCACCCGCCCCCGCTACTTTCCCCCCTTGGTGTCCATACATTTGTTCTCTACATCTGTGTCTCTATTTCTGCCCTGCAAACCGGTTCATCTGTACCATTTTTCCAGGGTGTTATTTGCTATTAACACATCCTTATTTTTTCCCAAGCTCTCAGTCATACTTTCTATTCTGTTACATTCCTTTTTTCCTGGAGTTTTCCCTCCCAAATCTCCCATCTTGACTGGTTCCTCTTTAGGCCTACTAAAGAGATGCCATAAGACATCCCTTCATTGTTCTCCTGTTTCCTGGATCCCATACTGTCCTCTTTCTTAAATTACTGGATTCCAACCTTTAAAAGTAAGGATGAGAAAAGGGTATTTGGGATGTAAATTTTTTGAGTTCTTACATGTGTGGAAATGTCAGTACTTTCCCTTTGTGGTTTACAGTTTAGCTGAGTATAGAATTCTCATTTGAAATCGATTTCTCTCAGTACTTTAAAGGCACTGCCCCATTGGCATCTGGTGCAAATCTGATTCCCATATCTTTTTTTTTTTTTTTCCTGGCTTGTTATTATTGTTATGTCTGTGGAAGCTTTTAGCCTCTTTTTATTCCGGGGAGCTGATATTTTATGTAGATGCACCTAAGCTGGATTTCCCAACAGTTTTCTTAACTGTTCATTTTAAGCACCCACCTCAAAAAAAAAAAAAAAAAAAAAAAAAAAAAAGAGAAAAGCAAGAAAGAAAAGGAAGTCCTGCACATAGTGCTATATATTTTACTGTCTATTCTTGCCTCATTTTTAGTCTGATCGTCATTTATTCAAAAAGAAAATCCAATAGCCCTTAATCAAACTATATCTTCAAATTTTACTTTAAAAAATAACAAACAGGGCTCAGATAATTTTAAAAATGAGCACCTAAAGTCTTTAAACATTTATTTCCAGGCCCAAATGATTTTCAGTTCTTGAACATAGTTTTATAACAGCATCATTTTTTTAGCCTTGGAAATTGAAGCTGATTTGTTCTTAGGTAGCTTAAAAAGCAGAGTTAACTACTGAAACATTTTGGGGTCAGCACTAAAACATGACCAGAATTACGAGTGATATTTCTCAATATCTCATTGTAAAGTTATACTTTCTTACCATTAAGGACATTCTTTGAAAGTAAAGTACAAGAAGATAAGGAGGGAAAAGGATTGGAAAAGAGCCTGGAAGACTCCACAGTGCCTACACCTTCACCTCTAACACCACCGCTGCCTCCTCCACCTCCAGCCAAAAAAAAAGGACAAAAGCAAGGTCGGTGGCTTATCATCCTGCAGAACCATTAGTAACAAATGTGGAGGAAGAAAGGCTGAAACTTGGACTGCCTTTCCAAGTTCAAGTCTCTCTGCTGCAGACCTAGGTTGGAGTCCCACCAGGTACCATCCACCCTTCACGCCACTTCCTTGCTTAAAGCTACTGTGTGAGGTGGGCACGGTTTTCCCCCACCCTCCATTTTTATTTGTAAGATAAAAATATTTCTTACCCAGAGATGAACACTTAGTAAACAGAGTGCACTGAATAGTGGCAATGCCCAAGGCAGGGAAGGGGAGGGTGGCACGGAGACCTTTAACCGCTCCTCAAAATTCCCATTAGCTCCTCAGAAAGCCACTCCATATTTTAAAGATGAATGATACCCTTTGATATGGATAACCAACATTTCCTCAGTCATAGCTAATACATTAATGAAACTTATCTTTGGAAGACCTTGCTATTTTAAGACAAATAATCTTAAAGTTATCGTGGCCCTTTGTTCCATGCCTTCCAACATATGGCTAACCTCAGCTCCTCCAGTATGTTAATTCTGGAGCTGCTGCTAGAGCTGTTGTAACAGTGATTTGTGTGTCTGTCCAACTACAACATGCTCCCGGAGGACATGAGTCATGCCTCATTCAATTTAGCACTGCCAGCCCCTAGCACAATGCCGGAAGCAAACTAAACACCAGATAAGTGTGGGTTCCATTAAATAAGAAAGCGCAAGAAGCAGGGACCAAAGGGATCGTGAAGCCAAGGTGTCTTATTTCATAGATTTAGATACTGAGGCCCAGAGAGGGGAGGAGAGTTGCCCAAGGCAGAAGAATCCTGTTAGACCAATCTTCTCCTGAAGGGTGGGGATGACCACTACTGAATCATAGGTAGAGACTGCCAATAGGTGTTCATTTGGTGGTTTCTTTTGACGGATAGAACTCGGAACGTAAGAAGGGAAGAAGTAGGAGGGGACAGTAATTTGCTACACATTTAATATGCGCTGGGTGTTCACACATCTTATTCCACTTGTCTTACCTACCTGACTCAGGTCAGTAGCTGTGGGGAAGGAGAGGACAGGAGGAAAACTAGAGATTTATTATGGACATTGTGGTACCTGATCAGACGGGGTGGCTGAGAATATGTGAGAGTGAAAGATGGGTGAGGATTCCGGGTGGATGGTTAGATCTGGAAGGAAGCCCTCATAGAAAAGGGCATCCGTTTGGGGTGGGCAAGCAAGATAAGTAGTTAGATATTCACATGAGATATTCAACAGGAAGCTGGGTATGCAAGAGCAGTGGTGGAACGTAGGAAAACAAAGGGTTTGGAATTCAAAGACCGTCCAAATCCTCCCCCTATTCACTTTCTGTTGGGTATTGGGCAAGTCTTTGAACCTAAGCCCCCGTTTAGGTGAGATAACAATATCTGCCCCACATGACTGTTGAAGGATTTAATACTGAATGTTCTAAAATTTCTTAGGCAAAATCCATGGCTAAGGATTATTTGAGCATTAGGGAGTAGTAAGTGACATCAGACGGAAACTTCTCAGGGGTCGAAGTGGTGAATATTTTCTTGCCAGCCTCAGCTTTCAACCCTTCTTTATGCTGGGCCTTCACAGCTATAAGTAAAGCATTAAAAAGATATATAGTTTTATCATAGTCAAACTTTCTAGAAAGCAATCTTTTATCAATATTTTTTTCTTCAGGGAGGAAGGATACTCTTACAAAAAAACCAATGATACCCCCAGAACCTGTTGAACCCATACTCTGTGGCAGCATGGCCATAGGAGCTGTGTCACTGGCTGTTGCCAAAACCAGTGCCGTGCTGGGCAATAATCCTCTATACTTAAATATTGCACTGCTGAAGCACCACCAGGTTAGTACCCATTACATTCCTTTACAAGGACCCATGAGTATCTCAAGATAATGAACGATGTTTCTCATTTCCCCTTGCTTTCCCCCTTTTTCAGGATCAGCCAGCAAAGCTAACTATACCTCTCCTGATGGTATCTCTGGTCAGCTGTGGGAAGTCATCACCTGGCAAGCTGAATTTAATGAAAGAAGTGATTTGTGTACCCCGTCCTGGATTAACAGCTAAACAAGTACCTTACATTATCTCAAACTACCTTTTCTTAAAAAAAAAAACAAACAAAAAAAGCCTTCATCATCAATGAGTTTTTAGTGTATGTTCCTAAGGCTTATGACACCAAGGGAAAAGGAATTAAATATAAAATGAGAAAAAAAATTTAGGAAATTAGGGAAGTGGGATGAAAACAAGACCTCAAACGAAAGAGAACCAAATTTAGACCACCTTGGATCTCCAGCTCATCACAACAGTGACTCAGGCTAGTGGTTCACAGACAAGCCACGGGCGAGTGACTTTGCACGCCTTGATAGTGCTGGAAGGATATTCTCTGGGGCAACTGAGATTTTTTAATTTACTAGTCTATGCACTGTGGCTGCAACAAGAGGAAGGTGGCACTTTCATAGCAGCCCTTCTGTTAAGTAGGAACTGCAGGGCCTAGCAGATTGCCTGGCACGTAAGAGAGGTTTAGTGCATGTTTACGGAATATGGAATGAAGGAATCCTAAGTGGCGTCTTTACTACTCAGAGGTTTGTTAGTGTCTCATTGTTCTTCAGCAGCATGAATGGGTCAGTATGCCTTTTTAAATCTTCATGAATTATTCTACCAATTAGGCATTCGGGAGAACTAAACATTCGTGTCCTGTAGTGGATGTTTACAGGAAAAGTACAGGAAGCTCCATCCCCTCCGGTAGTATATTGACTGATATTTTATCTAAGCTAGTGACAATCATTTTTTTAAATCTCAAGATAATTTGTTTATGATAAAGAATTCTTTTTTAAGGAGAATAGTCATTACCCACTTCTATCAATTTTGGAAGACTAGGATTTATATCTGGCTCACCATCTGTCAGATCATGTTCAGATCCTGGTGCCAGGATCTTTCCTTCAGTTAATATCTGCTATTTGGGTACCAGAGCATTTGGCATGCCATTCTTCATCTGTCTCCATATGCAGATCCCACCATCATCAGAATACATTTTTCTACTTTCTAAGTGACAGTGGATTTATACTAATTCAAACACTATCACACAGAATCCCTTGATGACCTGTGACATGTATTGCAAGAAGGTTGGTCAGGAGACCATGAAAGAGAATGAAGTTAACTTGATCCAACCAATCAGTTTTGAACAATGAAGAGAGGATAATGAAGAAGAAAAACCTCTCATTCATTTTCAACCAAATAAAAATTGAGGGTTGAAGATTAACATTTAATCTTCTGATTGTGTAGGCCATATGTAATTCACTAACCAGGATGCATTATCAGGGACCCTACAGGTTTTCTGAGTTAGAAATAGCCATGTGTGGTATACGTTTTTATGTTTAAAATTCTAGACTGCAGTTGTGAAAGATCATGGTTATTCTACTTACAGGGTGTGGACATGCTTCTGGAAATTCAGAAACACATTAACAAAACAATTGAAATGGTATGTAAAGAGAATCTATGGTATCTAATAACTGATGCTTATATACCTTCTAGTAACCAAATTATAGTTCATTATGCAACAAAATCAATATTGTTGTTACAGATATGAAAACATTAATTTTCTTTGGGTTTCGCATATGAGCCAAGCTTATACATTCCCTCATTGGCTATGGGTCCAGTTGCTAATGGAACTTAACAATCTTGTTTTGATTTCTGAGGCAGCTGGCCCTACGCTAAGATCATCCCTTTGGATTTGCAAAGAAAGAAAGGATCTGGCCCCTAGGATTAGTGAGAGGCAGTTTGGTATAATGGTTAAGGCACAATCACTTGTGCCTACTTAGAATCCTGGTGTTGGGCAAACAAGCACCCTTGGCTGAGCAGCCCTTGAGGGGGAAAGTCACAGAGGCAGTATGAGGGGCAGCTGTATGAGTCAGCGGGTTGTTCCATCATATTCTAACTGGGGTAATGCACAATGATGTGGCAGGGCTGAGGGACCCAATCCTTGTCTTTTATTTTAGAATAATACTGCATTTATAGAGAAGTTGCAGAGATAGTTTAGAGAGTTCCCAAATACTCCTCACCCAGTTTCCCCAAGGTTAACAGGATACATTACCATAGCGTATTCGTCAAAACTAAGAAATCAACATGCTACATTACTAATAACTAAACTCCAGACTTTATTTGAATTTCACTGGTTTTCCCACTAATGTCCTTCCTCTGTTCCAGGATCCAATCCAGGACCCAATATTTATTTAGTGTGAGGCTTTTAAGCTACATGATTAGGAAGCACTAGCTCCTTCCCCAGCAGGATGGGGGCTGAGATATAATCTCAGTACGACATAAAGGAACTTTGGCTCCAGTGCTATCTTGCCACCACAGAATATGTGATGGGGGAGGGTGGTGGGGGCCCAAGCCCTAGAGTTGATCAGAATTGCTTTAAGCACCAGCCTGGAGCCAGTTTCCGGGGTGCTTTTCAGGAGGACAACTGTTTTATGGGTGACCAGCCTGCAGAGACTCAGACTTGGACAAGTTAACCCTGACCTTGTATTCTGCTTTGCCCCTTACTAGCTGTGTGACCTTGTGCCAATTATATAACCTCTCTGCCTCAGCCTTGTCATCTATAAAATGGGTGTGATACCTTGTGAGGAGTAAACGAGCTGAATATATGCAATGTGCTCAGAGCAGGAGCGGACACAGCAGTGAACAATACACAGTGGTGGTGGTTATCAGAGCAGGTGGAAGAAGTCCAGCTCAGAATATTAGGGAATTCAGGATCTCTGAGCTCTCTGCAATCATCCTGACTTCCAGATTTTTAATTATACAATTTTAAATATACAATTGATTTTTAATTATACAAGCAGCTCCTGAATGTTCCTGTGAAAATTCAAACACTGGTAGAGCTAGTCCCCCCTCCCCGCCGGTACTAACTCCCCCTCCCTCGACCCCACAGCCACTACTACCCTCAGTTCCAGTCCCATCTCTAGAGGGACTCTAGATGACTGTTAAAAATTTAGTGCGGTCTTCTAGCCTTTCTTCTGTATTTATACACACAGACACACAGACACCACACATACAAATATATAGTGTGTTTTGTGTTTAAAATCATATAAAATTCTGCACAAATCACTCTACAGGTTGCTTTACTTCTTTGCCCTTTTTATTTGTGTTCATCTTTTACTGATACCTAGGAATTCTTTCTACAGTAAAGGCTTCAATCCTTTCTGCGTGTTTTACATATTTTCCTCATCATGTTGCCTACCTTTTAACTGTATTTTATGCAGTCATAGGAATTTTTTTCAAGTTTTGACACAGTAAAATGTATCAATATGTTCTATTAAGGCAGTGGTTCTTAATGGGGAGTGATCTTGCCCAAGGGATGATGCCCAGAGACGTTCTGGGTTGTCCCAGCTTGGAGGGTGGGGCTTTTCTGGCATCTAGAAAGCTGAGATCAGGGATGCTGCTACACATTCCTACAATGTATGAGGCAGCCCTCCATAGCAAAGGATTATCCAGACAAAGTATCAAGAGTGCCAAGGCTGAAAAGCTCTGCTTTAAGGCTTTTTGCTCTTTGCTCAGCTCTGGGCCCAGAGGGTTCAGCAGTCCCACATACCCCTGAGGTATCAGCTTCTTCTGAGTCCCCTTGCCTGACTCTTCTACAAGAGCAAAGGATGTCCCCTTGCTCTGCACTCGACATCACACTCCCTTCCTCCCTGGGTGTTACCTGCATCGCACGTGTCTGCCTCCCTAGACCGTGGCTCCCAAGGCAGTGCCTGTGCGTCTCGTTCACCACTGTATCTCTCCTGCCTGGCACATCAATTTGCTTCCTATGTTATTTTTACCAGGGATAGAAACTTCAGCTGACTCCATAGTGAAAAGAAGCAGGATAACTTCTGTATTTGCATATACTGGAGTGTGTGTGTGAACCATGTTGATTCTTGACAAACATGCTCCAGCTTATACAGCCAATGAATGCTGGGCATTAAAGTGCATCCTTTAACAGGTTAAATCCTTGTTACAGCATGCCATCAATACCCCAGACTATGGAAGCTTCTATTTGGTAATTATTTTTGCTTTTAATGTCAGATGACATCACACACACCAGATTCACCAGATTTAATGACCATGGGCTGCTTCCAAAAGTCAAACCCATCCTGCCAGAGAAGGTGTTTGTACTGTGAGAATATTTAAAACAATATGTTGGGCCTTTAAAAGCAAATGCCACAGTGTGGTTATTCCTTAATGACAAGGAGGGGACTTAACATCCTCCTGTAAAAAAAGAGTTCCTGCACACAGCAGGAGTCAGGACATGATGAGTGGATAATTACTTATATAAGTAGAAATGCATGAACATGTATATCCATACCTCATACATGTGATTGGAGGCAGAATGTAAGGATGAACTAAAGGGAACATGTGCCTAATTTTGAGAAACAGTTTGATGTTTATGAAATTAAAGAGTGGCTGGCATCATCCCTCTGTGTGTGTGTGTGTGTGTGTGTGTGACTTGCAATGTGACTGGCTCAACCCCAGAGCAGTGGGCAGGCCAGAGGACCTGAAGCTCTGCTTGCTGCCACAGATGTGTCAGAAAATCCCGAGTGATATGTCTTTATCTTCTGTCTCACAGTCCCCTCCTCCAAAACCGGAGACAAAAAAAGCTCATAATGGAGGCAACAGAGGTCAAGTAAGTAAATGTATTTGGTTACTGTGCTTCTGTATGACAGTTCATTTCTATATTCCCTGCCCCTTTCCCTCTCCCAGTCATTTTGCTCCAGGACTGGCCTAACACAAATGGAAATTACACGGTGATACTGCTTCAAAGGGACTAAACCAGGCAACCCCCCGAGCTGGAATATCATTCTGCCCCCGCCTCTCTGGCAACAGGCTGCCAGGCCATCACTGCTTGCAGTTGTCTGGCCAAGTGAAATCTCAGAGGGCTTGGAGAGGCTCTTATGACTAATAGGATTACATGGGAAACTCTCTAGGTTAAGTGCTGGGGAAGATGAGTCTCTCTGAATACTAGCTCAAAGGCATATAGGATGTTTTGGCTTTTAATTTTAATACTACCAAAGAAAGAAAGAAAAGGCACAAAAAGGTAGCAATTCCTTCATCTGGTCCCCCCAAAGCACTGAAGCACCATTTCAGGTGAACCATTGCCAGAGCTCAGATTTTGCCAGGAGGGTCAGGCAAACAAGCCTGGTGAAAATGGGCTGCAGAGCCTCAGGAGACCAGCTGGACTTGATCAGTCCATCACTTTGGTGACTGTGGGCACTCTGATAGATACACCTATTATATGCCTGACTTTCAGCAATATAGTTAGAACAACGAACAAGAACCCCGAAGATAGTGCAAATGGATGAGGGTTGCTCACATGTGTGACATTTGCTCTGATAACTCTGCAACCACTACCTGGATGTCAGGGACTTCAGGGTCCATTGAAGTCATCAGCAAGAAGGACTAGTAAAGGAAGGAGAGGACTTGGTGGAGCTAAAAAATTAAGTTCCCCCTTAAACTTGGGAGAGAGAAGAGAAATGTGTGAACAGATACAGCAGTAAGTAAAATCCTTGACAGGTGTGTACACTAGAATTGGACCTTGCAAGAGAGGCGGGGGCTGGTGAACAAGTAGCAAATCTCAGCTCTGTTCCCTTCACTCCAGCAGGTTGTCTGATGTATTCTGAGAAAGTTAGACCAAGATCAGCCCTTCCTGAGATCAGCTTCACTACTTCCCCTTCCCGCCACCATTAGAAACAGGACAGATGATAGATTCTAGAGAGGCAGCCATACCAGAATTAGAGGCATGGACTCTAGCTCAACTACCTGGATTAAAATCTGTTGCAAGTTACTCAACTCTCTCTTAAATAGGGATAATAATGGTACCTGCTTCATGGGATTGATGTAAGGAGTAAATGTATTTACTTTTTGTAAAGTGTTTAGAATGGTACCTGGCATTTAGTAAGCACCAAATAAGTGATGCTTTCATAGTTTTGAAGACGCCGTAATGAAACTCCTTAACTGACACACAAAAGTTTCCCCAACTATTCCTTTGCCAAATAAAAGGTTCCTCTCACTGACATTGTTGGATGGTTCTTATAATTAACTAGTACTATCATCAGTAAAAATGGGATATTTATACCTACTTTCATGTTTGCTTTTGAGACTGGTACACACACACACACACACACACACACACACACACACACCCCTTAGTGATACTGCTTCAACTTACGTTAAAATTGAATAGTGACAATTTATGATGAAGGCACGTCAAGGCTGACCTTGCAGTCGAAGCATATGGCTGCTTTCCCCTGAGGTCATTTGGGTCCTCCAATCTTCCTCCACTGCAATGCATCCTCAATGCTGCATCCTTTTAGCTGAAGTCTTCAATCCCTTTTAAAATAAAACCTTTCCTGAAGGAGAGTTAAAATTTTAAGTTTTAACAGTTATAGTCTTCTAAAGGAAAATGGAACATAGGAAAGAGCAGGTTTGCAGGAAGAAGGCAGTTAGGGACAGGCAGGACAGACATTTACAGGGACAGCTTGTAGAGTCACCAACCTGGTGGTTATGGCTCAGGTGAGCCCGTGTACAATGATAGAGCCAATAAGAGATAATAACATGGGCAACTAAAGAGAGCAAAGTGTGTTCCTAGGTCAAACTTGAAAACCGTGGGAGTAAGAAAATTATTCCCAGATCCTGCAGGACAACCATCTGGCCGAAAATATGCAGAGATGAGTGGGAACTAGGGGCAGGATTAATCGAGAATCAGTAGACCTCGTATTTGGAGAGCTGTGTCTGGTTACAAAGTGCCAACCACTGGAAGCCCCAAGAACCTTAATGTGCTATATTTACGTGCCTGATTTTCTTGATCCTGAAGCAGCAGATCACTGGCAAGATGTCCCATCTTGGCTGTTTAACCATTAATTATGACACCATAGAGCAGCCACTTCTCCTAATACAAGGAATCTGTGCGAAACTGGGGCTAGAAATGGGAATGAATCTCCATCTGGCCATCAACTGTGCTGCACATGAACTTATGGACTATGTAAGTTTCCACTCCAGAACATTTACTTTGTGTTGCGTTTTTATTGTTTTTAAATTAGAACTCAAAAGAAGAGCCTATTTGTACATATTTCCAAAGAAATCCTATTTTTTAAGTTAGTATCATGGGAGGGGTCCAAATATACTGGAGCTGAGAAAGGCAAGTTACCTAATGACCAGACAATAACATAACCATATAACTTTAAAAATTAACAGAAATGTCACAATAATTATATATAGAAATTCTATAATAAAAATGACTAAAATGAATTGCTTACATTGAAATCATGAGAACTATTGAAAAATAATTTAACAAACTGTTATGTTCTGCAGAGTACATTAATTTGGTTGGTGAATGCAGAATTGGTCAAGCATAAAAACTGGGTCAGTTGTACCTATGACTTCATAAGCCCTTCTAGACATGTGGTTCTTTGAGTTTCTGCTGGTGATTCACTTTTTTTTTTTGAATTTTATTTTATTTATTTTTTGATACAGCAGTTTCTTGTCAGTTACCTATTTTGTTCATATTAGTGTATACATGTCAATCCCCATCTCCTAATTCATCACACCACCACCACCCCGCCACTTTCCCCCCTTGGTGTCCATACGTTTGTTCTCTACATCTGTGTCTCTATTTCCGCCTTGCAAACTGGTTCATCTGTACCATTTTTCTAGATTCCACATATATGTGTTATTGTATGATATTTGTTTTTCTCTTTCTGACTTACTTCACTCTGTATGACAGTCTCTAGGTCCATCCACATCTCTACAAATGACCCAATTTCGTTGCTTTTTATGGCTGAGTAATATTCCACATCTTCTTTATCCATTCATCTGTCGATGGGCATTTAGGTTGCTTCCATGACCTGGCTATTGTAAATAGTGCTGAAATGAACATTGGGGTGCATGTATCTTTTTGAATTATGGTTTTCTCTGGGTATATGCCCAGTAGTGGGATTGCTGGGTCATATGGTAATTCTATTTTTAGTTTCTTAAGGAACCTCCATACTGTTCTCCACAGTGGCTGTACCAATTTACATTCCCACCAACAGTGCAAGAGGGTTCCCTTTTCTCCACACCCTCTCCAGCATTTGTTGCTTGTAGATTTTCTGATGATGCCCATTCTAACTGGTGTGAGGTGATACCTAATTGTAGTTTTGATTTGCATTTCTCTAATAATTAGTGGTGTTGAGCAGCTTTTCATGTGCTTCTTGGCCATCTGTATGTCTTCTTTGGAGAAATGTCTATTTAGGTCTTCTGCTCATTTTTGGATTGGGTTGTTTGTTTTATTTAATATTGAGCTGCATGAGGTGTTTATATATTTTGGAGATTAATCCTTTGTCTATTGATTTGTTTGCAAATATTTTCTCCCATTCTTAGGGTTGTCTTTTTGTCATGTTTGTAGCTTCCTTTGCTTTGCAAAATTTTTAAGTGTCATTAGGTCCCATTTGTTTATTTTTGTTTTTATTTCCATTACTCTAGGAGGGGGATCAAAGAAGATCTTGCTGTGATTTATGTCAAAGAGTGTTCTTCCTATGTTTTCCTCTGAGAGTTTTATAGTGTCCAGCCTTACATTTAGGTCTCTAATCCATTTTGAGTTTATTTTTGTGTATGGTGTTAGGGAGTATTCTAATTTCATTCTTTTACATGTAGCTGTCCAGTTTCCCCAGCACCACTTATTGAAGAGACTGTCTTTTCTCAATTGTATATCCTTTCCTCCTTTGTCATAGATTAGTTGACCATAGGTGCGTGGGTTTATCTCTGGGCTTTCTATCCTGTTCCATTGATCTCGATTTCTATTTTTGTGCCAGTACCATGCTGTCTTGATTACTGTAGCTTTGTAATATAGTCTGAAGTCAGGGAGTCTGATTCCTCCAGCTGTTTTTTTTCCCTCAAGACTGCTTTGGCTATTCAGGGTCTTTTGTGTCTCCATACAGATTTTAAGATTTTTTTTGTTCTAGTTCTATAAAAAATGACATTGTTAATTTGATAGGGATCGCACTGAATCTGTAGATTGCTTTGGGTAGTATAGTCATTTTCACAATATTGATTCTTCTAATCCAAGAACATGGTATATCTCTCCTTCTGTTTGTTTGTATCATCTTTAATTTCTTTCATCAGTGTCTTACAGTTTTCTGCATACAGGTCTTTTGTTTCCCTAGGAAGGTTTATTCCTAGGTATTTTATTCTTTTTGTTGCAATGGAAAATGGGAGTGTTTCCTTAATTTCTCTTTCAGATTTTTCATCAGTGTATAAGAATGTAAGAGATTTCTGTGCATTAATTTTGTATCCTGCAACTTTACCAAATTCATTGATTAGCTCTAGTAGTTTTCAGGTGGCCTCTTTAGGATTCTCTATGTATAGTATCATGTCATCTGCAAACAGTGACAGTTTTACTTCTTCTTTTCCAATTTGTATTCCTTTTATTTCTTTTTCTTCTCTGATTACCGTGGCTAGGACTTCCAAAGCTATGTTGAATAACAGTGGCGAGAGTGGACATCCTTGTCTTGTTCCTGATCTTAGAGGAAATGCTTTCAGTTTTTCACCATTGAGAATGATGTTTGCTGTGGGTTTGTCATACATGGCCTTTATTATGTTGAGGTAGGTTCCCTCTATGCCCACTTTCTAGAGTTTTTATCATAAATGGGTGTTGAATTTTGTCAAAAGCTTTTCTGCATCTATTGAGATGATCATATGGTTCTTATTCTTCAATTTGTTAATCTGGTGTATCACACTGATTGATTTGCATATATTGAAGAATCCTTGCATCCCTGGGATAAATCCCACTTGATCATGGTGTATGATCCTTTTAATGTGTTGTTGGATTCTGTTTGCTAGTATTTTGTTGAGGATTTTTGCATCTATATTCATCAGTGATATTGATCTGTCATTTTCTTTTTTTGTAGTATCTTTGTCTAGTTTTGGTATCAGGGTGATGGTGGCCTCATAGAATGAGTTTGGGAGTGTTCCTTCCTCTGCAAGTTCTTGGAAGAGTTTGAGAAGGATGGGTGTTAGTTCTTCTCTAAATGTTTGATAGAATTCACCTGTGAAGCCATCTGGTCCTGGACTTTTGTTTGTTGGAAGATTTTTTTTTTTTCTTTTTTTTTTTTTTTGCGGTATGCGGGCCTCTCACTGTTGTGGCCTCTCCCGTTGCAGAGCACAGGCTCCGGATGCGCAGGCCCAGCGGCCATGGCTCACGGGCCCAGCCGCTCCGCGGCATATGGGATCCTCCCAGACCGGGGCACGAACCCGTATCCCCTGCATCGGCAGGCGGACTCTTAACCACTGCGCCACCAGGGAGGCCCTGTTGGAAGATTTTTAATCACAGTTTCAATTTCATTACTTGTGATTGGTCTGTTCATATTTTCTATGTCTTCCTGGTTCAGTCTTGGAATGTTATACCTTTCTAAGAATTCATCCATTTCTTCCAGGTTGTCCATTTTATTGGCATAGAGTTGCTTGTAGTAGTCTTTAGGATGCTTTGTATTTCCGCGGTGTCTGTTGTAACTTCTTTTTCACTTCTAATTTTATTGATTTGAGTCCTCTCCCTCTTTTTTGCCGTACGTGGGCCTCTCACTGTTGTGGCCTCTCTCGTTGTGGAGCACAGGCTCCGGACGCGCAGGCTCAGCAGCCATGGCTCATGGGCCCAGCCGCTCCGCGACATGTGGGATCTTCCCAGACCGGGGCACGAACCCGTGTCCCCTGCATCGGCAGGCGGATGCTCAACCACTGCGCCACCAGGGAAGCCTCCCTCTTTTTTCTTGATGAGTCTTGGCTAATGATTTATCAATTTGTTTATCTTCTTAAAGAACCAGCTTTTAGTTTTATTGATCTTTGCTATTGTTTTCTTTGTTTCTATTTCATTTATTTCTGCTCTGATCTTGATGATTTCTTTCCTTCTGCTAACGTTGGGTTTTGTTTGTTCTTCTTTCTCTAGTTCCTTTAGGTGTAAGGTTAGATGGTTTATTTTAGATTTTTCTTTTTTCTTGAGGTAGGCTTGTATTGCTATAAACTTCCCTCTTAGAACTGCTTTTGCTGCATCCCATAGGTTTTGGATCATTGTGTTTTCGTTGTCATTTGTCTCTAGGTATTTTTTGATTTCCTCTTTGATTTCTTCAGTGATCTCTTGGTTATTTAGTAACATACTGTTTAGCCTCTATGTGTTTGTGTTTTTTACATTTTTTTCCCTGTAACTGATTTCTAATCTCATAGCATTGTGGTCAGAAAAGATGCTTGCTATGATTTTAGTTTTCTTAAATTTACTGAGGCTTGATTTGTGACCCAAGATGTGATCTATCCTGGAGAATGTTCTGTGTGCACTTGAGAAGAAAGTGTTATCTGCTTTTTTTGGATGGAATGTCCTAAAAATATCAATGAAATCTATCTGGTCTATTGTGCCATTTAAAGCTTGTGTCTCCTTATTAATTTTCTGTTTGGATGATCTTTCCATTGGTGTAAGTGACGTGTTAAAGTCCCCCACAATTATTGTGTTTCTGTCAATTTCCTCTTTTATAGCTGTTAGCAGTTGCCTTATGTATTGTGGTGCTCCTATGCTGGGTGCATATATATTTATAATTGTTATATCTTCTTCTTGGATTGATCCCTTGATCATTATGTAGTGTCCTTCCTTGTCTCTTGTAACATTCTTTATTTTAAAGTCTATTTTATCTGATATGAGTATTGCTACTCCAGCTTTCTTTTGGTTTCCATTTGCATGGAATATCTTTTTCCATCCCCTCACTTTCAGTCTGTATGTGTCCCTAGGTCTGAAGTGGGTCTCTTGTAGACAACATATATATGGGTCTTTTTTTTTTTTTTTTTGTGGTACGCGGGCCTCTCAGTGTTGCGGCTTCTCCCATTGTGGAGCACAGGCTCTGGACGCACAGACTCAGCGGCCATGGCTCACGGGCCCAGCTGCTCCATGGCATGTGGGATGCCCCCGGACCGGGGCATGAACCCGCGTCCCCCTCATCGGCAGGCAGACCCTCAACCACGGCGCCAACAGGGAAGCCCTGGGTCTTGTTTTTGTATCCATTCAGTGAGCCTGTGTCTTTTGGTTGGAGCATTTAATCCATTCATGTTTAAGGTAATTATCAATATGTATGTTCCTATTACCATTTTCTTAATTGTAATGGGTTTGTTTTTGTAGGTCCTTTTCTTCTCTTGTGTTTCCCACTTAGAGAAGTTCCTTTAGCATTTGTTGTAGAGCTGGTTTGGTGGTGCTGAAGTCTCTTAGCCTTTGCTTGTCTGTAAAGCTTTTGATGTCTCCATTGAATCTGAATGAGATCCTTGCTGGGTAATCTTGGTTGTAGGTTCTTCCCTTTCATCACTTTAAACATGTCATGCCAGTCCCTTCTGGCTTGTAGAGTTTCTGCTGAGAAGTTAGTTAGCTGTTAACCTGATGGGAGTTCCTTTGTATGTTATTTGTCATTTTTCTCTTGTTGCTTTCAAGAATTTTTGTCTTTAATTTTTGCCAATTTGATTACTCTGTGTCTTGGCATGTTTCTCCTTGGGTTTATCCTGCTTGGGACTCTCTGTGCTTCCTGGACTTGGGTGGCTATTTCCTTTCCCATGTTAGGGAAGTTTTCGACTATAATCTCTTCAAATATTTTCTCGGGTCCTTTCTCTCTCTTCTCCTTCTGGGTCCCCTATAATGTGAATGTTGTTGCATTTAATGTTGTCCCAGAGGTCTCTTAGGCTGTCTTCATTTCTTTTCATTCTTTTTTCTTTATTCTGTTCCGAAGCAGTGAATTCCACCGTTCTGTCTTCCAGGTCACTTATCCATTCTTCTGTCTCAGTTATTCTGCTATTGACTCCTGCTAGTGTAGTTTTCATTTCAGTTATTGTAGTGTTCATCTCTGTTTGTCCTTTAATTCTTCTAGGTCTTTGTTAAACATTTCTTGCACCCTCTCGATCTTTGCCTCCATTCTTTTTCCGAGGTCCAGGATCAACTTCACTATCATTTTTCTGAATTCTTTTTCTGGAAGGTTGCCCATCTCCATTTCATTTTGTTGTTTTTTCTGGGGTTTTATCTTGTTCCTTCATCTGGTACATAGCCCTCTGCCTTTTCATCTTGTCTATCTTTCTGTGAATGTGGTTTTTGTTTCACAGGCTGCAGGATTGTAGTTCTTCTTGCATCTGCTGTCTGCCCTCTCTCATTTTTTTTTTTTTTTTTGTGGTATGCGGGCCTCTCACTGCTGTGGCCTCTCCCATTGCGGAGCACAGGCTCCGGATGCGCAGGCCCAGCGGCCATGGCTCACGGGCCCAGCCGCTCCGTGGCATGTGGGATCCTCCCGGACCAGGGCACGAACCCGCGTCCCCTGCATCGGCAGGCGGACTCTCAACCACTGCGCCACCAGGGAGGCCCTCTCATTTTTTAAATATAAAAGTATTTCCAAGTTATTGAAGTTTTTGGAGAATAATTAATAATAGTAATTAATGTCAAATTCAGGGCACATGACCAAATACGATTCCACTTTAATTTGTGATTCTTTTAACTTCAAAGGAAATCTTGAGTAGTATATAAGAAACCTAAGTTTCAGCTGACTTCTAAAAGTTTTTACTTTCCTAAAGAAACTAAGCACATAAAGGAATATTTAATGTAATTCCATATTCTTCACATAATGATTGGTTCCTAGGCATACCAATAAGAAAAATAATTGCATGTTTTCATCAGCAACATATACCAAGAACTATGAAAACACTGACTGCTAGTGTTAACTAGAATGGATATTTATTGCTTATATTCAGTAAGATGCTTTAGCTTGATATCAGATAATTCTTACAGTGTTAGTTCAAAATCATTATTATTTCCCCTCTGACAAGAGAGGATTGCATACGTTTTGCAGTATAGAAACTGAGAGTTCTTGCTGCTATATTTTACGTGAAAAGAAGTATAGAATCTTTTCAATGATGGACTTATTAGGAACCTGCTTAATTCCAATGGAATCCATTCTATTAGTAGCAACAGGAAGGCATTAATAAACCAAGGAGCCATTCTGGTTCATTCCACCTCCCTCCCAGTACCTAAATATCCCAGGTGCCATCCCTGGACACAGACTTGGACTGGACATAAGGGTGCTGTGTTTGCAGAGACTACAGTAGATCCTCCAGCTTTGTTTACTCCTATGCTTAATGACTTGGAGGTGTTCTAGACTTCAAATGAATGGGTTGCACTAGAACTCCACTTTCAAAACAATATTGTTACTACTAGAACTTGCATGCTTGCCTTCACGTAAGTCTCTTTACATTTCATATTGGTTGTTAGTATCTCAAAAGCTCAGCCCCGCTTTCAAATTTTAGGATATTCACAGTAAACAAGCTATTCATTCACTGTGAGCTGAACGATGGTAGTTCTAGTGAGTAGGCAGGTCTGTATTGCTATTCTGTTTATGAATTTATGTTATTGCCCATCTATCTAAGCAGTATCTGGCATCATGTTATAAAACTTAAGAAATTACTCCCCTCCTACTCTTTACTCGTTTTTTTGTGCAGAAGGCTTCATCTGAAGTCAGTGGGAAAAGATCTATGGGGCATCCAGAGGAATGCTGACTTGATTTTCCCAGGTTGACATTTAACAGATATTTAAAGTAAAATGCATAGATTTCTCAGGTGAATGTGGCCTGGAAATAATCTGCTTGCAGTCTTTTATATGAAATGAATGAAAATGAATTTGAATCACATCTTTAATGTTTGAAGAATTCATCACTTATCCTTTAATATCTTCCTTATACTTATCAGAGTAAAGGAAAGTATGAAGTGATGATGGGAACCTACAAAAGCGCAGCTGAGATGGTTGACCTGTATGTGGAGCTGATCAACAAGTTCCCTTCAATTATTGCCTTAATTGATCCTTTCAGGAAGGAGGTAACAGGATTCAACTTGAATTTTATAATAAAACAGAATAAAATATTTCTTTTGGATCTGTAGACTTGAAATGTGTTGTAATTTGGGCTGGGGCTGAGTTGCTTTATTTTGGCATTTATGAGACAAGGTACTTACTAAGCAAATGAATAGCAGAAACACATAGAAGTGTGCCTGTCTACGGAATGAAACAAGTACCCCCCAGCACTTCAGGAATACCTGTGTATTTACAAGCAGCCTGACTGATGGCAGGTGAGCCCAATGTGCTAGCAGGTGCTTCAGTAGTTTAATCACGTATCATTTCCAAGTGGTCGTGGAAACAGGACTTCAACTAGGCCAAATGTTTTTTAAACCTAAATCCAGTTACTATGCATGCATAGAAGTTACAAAGCCATATTTTTAAAAGGTGTGAGATATTGAGGTTTCTGATTTATTCACACTAATGCATCTAATGCATTTATTCACACTAATGTTTATGTGCCGTAGAACTCTCTCTTCCTAACCCACTTAAACTTCAGAACTTACACTCTTGATTTTATGAATTTGAGAACCATTAGATATAGTGAGCAAGCACCCTCTTTGAGACAACTCACCTATTTAAGTTTGAGGGACAAAGAGAGTGCTGGATCTTACTGGAGCCCCAGGCTCTCTCAGTCCCATCTTTCCTTTCACAGCCTGTGCTACACCCCAGCACTTGTGGAAGATGCTGAGCCTAGTTCTTTATTCTTGCCAGACCTATCTTCTGCTTCTTGTCCCGAGGCTCTGGCCACAGCTCTTTTTAATGCGATAGATGGACCTGCATGGTCTGTTCTATTGGGACAGGTTGAAATCTGGTACAATGGCTGGGAAGACTGTATATTACTATTTAAATAATGAGCATTTCATTTCATTTGGTGGTCTCACCCATAAAAAATAAGGGTGTTGGGAATGAGGGTCTACATCCCTGCAGGCTCATTTCCTTCAGTTGCCTTTTTACCAGAAATAACACTAAAATCTCCTAACCAGCCAGTCTTCAGCAGCACCATGGATAACACAGTGGGTAGGAAGAGCCTGTGCTTGAAGGACATCAGAATTAATGTGGAGAATAGCATTTAATGTGTATTAACATTTTATTCACTAGATCTTCAAGCTCAAATTTAATGACTCTTAAGTTTCTGTTCCATGAAGCTTGTTAATTTGTGTGGCTGTGGTATGGGCAACATGAAGCCACAGATGCAAACAAACCAAGCCCCCCACCCCTGTTTTGTGTGTCTCAGAAAGGTGTATAACTGATTATGTGCTGTATGATTCCTGTCGTTTTGTGATGATGTCCCATACATTGTAATGATCAATTCTTAAACATTTACCCAGGACTCTGAACAGTGGGACAGCACCTACAATGCTCTTGGTTCCAAGTGTTACATAATTGCAGGCACCGCATCCAAAAGCATCTCTAAACTTCTAGAGGATGGGAACATCGGCAGCCTCAGATGCAGCGGGCTGATCGTAAAACACACAAATCAAACTACGATGTCTGATTTGGTAGAAATGACCAATCTTATTGACAGTGAGTAAAAGTATAGCTCTGAAAGACTCATAATGAACTTAAATATGCAGTCTATCAGTTAATAAGAAGAATGAAATAAATCTTGGAAGAAAAAAACACCCCAACCATTTGTGAGTGCTTCGGTACTGGAAAACAAAATGTAGCTTACTACTGATTCACTTCATAATGTTCCAATTACAGCCCTGCCCGGGGCCCCTCCCCTTCAGGGAGGGCTACCGCAAACAGGTGGCTGAGACCACAGCCCTCTCAGCTTCACACGACACCACAGTGATTTTTTTTCAATCACTAGCTCACAATGGCTTTTTTTCAACTCCTCAAAAGTTTCAAACTTTTTACAGCCTTGAGGTCTTTGAACATGCCGTCCCTTCGGCCTAGAATGCTTTGCCCTGTACCATTTAGTTGGCTAACTATTCCTTCAGGTCTTTTTGCCTTAAATGGAACCTCGTCAGATCTATATGCCTTCCCTGACTTCCCCCACCCCTCACTGGCTGCTCTGAACCGTCCTTATCCTATATTTTCAATTGTAATACTGTTCGCAATTACTTGTAGGCTATTTAATGTCTGGTATCCTCCACTAGACTGTAAATTCCCAGTTCATGGGAGTTTTGTTCACTTATGCACAGGGCCTGAAACATGCATATCGTGAGTGGGTCTCAGGAACTAGGCAGCAGGCTGGTCTCAGACCTGGAGCAGGACTCAGAGCGAGCCTGGCAGCCAGGGGCCTGGGCTGGTGCCAGAGGATGGAATGAAGTGCTTGTAGTCCCTTAGCCTGCAGGGTGCCCTGGTCTACGGCCCAGGCAGGGTGGCGAGCAGGTGGTGGATGGAATGCCCCAAGGCCTGGTCTTTCCTCCTGGGCCTACCTCTCAGCAGCCATTCTGTCATCCACTCCAGATAGCTGCTGTAACTCCTGCCTGTAAGGCACAACTCTGTCACCATAGGAAGAACTTCCGCTTGCAGTCTTGTAGACTGCAAATTTTAAGGTTTTGAGATCTTCAAGTGACTGATTAAATACTATCAACACTGCTTTCCTAATAAGTCAATATTCAGAATGACAGATTCCTTTGAATAAAATTTTACATGAATTGTGAAATCCATTATTTAGGCATATGATGCCCTTGCACTTACTGTATATTTTGACTCAAAGATGCACATTGAACATAATTGACCTTGAATTGTGTCTTACAGCTTAGAAATGTGTCAGTCTAATTTGAGCATTTTTCCTCTACACCGGTAATAATGGTGCCTCTTACAATTTATGGTATGTTAAATTTGATGATACATGGCATTCATTTAGTATTTATCATCTAAACTACTGCAAAGGGGTAAACAAAATCAGGGTAATAAAAATGCAAACGTTTGGGTTAGAATTCTCAGGTGGTCATATAATTGACTCTTCGCAGTTTTAAATTTCTGGCAAATTTAAAAATTTGATCCCAGAGGCTCATATATTTGATGATTGTTTCCATATCATCTAAAACTGAAAAGAATTCCTCTGCTTATAGGTAAGAAGCACATCGCCGTCTTTGGAAGTGCAGAAGGAGAGTCGTCTGATGATAGCCTTGTCGATTTGGTAAGTGCTGAAAGCCGGACAATTGCAGAATTGCCAAAACACTGCTTTTATCCCGAATTGGTATTTCAGAGAAAGGCGGTCTTTGGCAGAGAGTCATGTAACCTTTTATGAAACAGACTTGCTTCCTCCCAGACAGCTGATCTTTGAACTTTTAAAGAGAAGAAAAATTGAAGTCCTGGTAAAATGATGAGCACACTTAAATGACTGGGGTGTGCACTTGCAATCTTACCTCCTAAAATGAAGTAAGAAAGGCCAGAATGTTCTTAGATAAAAATCAGCATGCTTACATGACTAGTAGAGCATCTGATGTACAGTCACACTATCTCTTTACCTTTGACACTTTCAGCTTATAAGCAGGCCACTTTACTCATGTAACAAAATGAGAAATTAACTTAATGAGAGTAAAAACAAAACAGCACACAGGGACAGTGTCCTTTCTCCCTAAAGAACTGTTTGTAGTTTAGCAAAATATGACTTCATTTAAAATAAGCTGTTCCCTCCCCTCTTTAGGCCGTTGGACTTGGTGTCCGGTTTATCAAGTTGGGAGGTCTTTCTCGTGGCGAACGGGTGACTAAGTACAATCGCCTCTTTACTATAGAGGAAGAACTTGTCCAGAATGGAACACTGGGTATGTGCTGCTTTCTTGCTTAGTTTCACTTAGCCATGAATAAGAGAACAAAGATTGGGAGATGTGGGAATAGAAGTCTCTCGGCAGGAGGGCAGGGAAATCCAAAGACTATAAATAAGTGCTGACAAAACTAGGATGGCATTTGCCACGTGTATTGTTTTCTTAATGGATTATCTATTTACCTGAATGTTTAAAACTCTAGCCCTAATCTTGATGAATAGGCTGTGTGATGCTTTTCAATAGACTTAATTGATTGGAATTTCCAAGCCTACCTTTTGTTATGGTTCAAATTATACTTAAGGTTTTTCTGCACAGCCCAGGAAAGTTAAAGGTGGATGTTTTCCTGGTGGTTCTTGGCAACAACTCGTTTTACTCAAGTAGATAGCATGTTAATGTAATGTACCTTGGAAAGGCTATGGTCTCAAGAGAGATGAACCAATCATTTACGACATCAAACTTTGTAAATCTGCATGGGTAGAAGCACCTTATGTACTGGCTAACTGGAGAGCAACACCCCAAATATACATTTTTACTCTATCTATCACTGACTGTGATAGCCAAAACAAAGCATGCAGACATTTAAAGAGACCAATGGTTGTCTTTGAAATTCTAAAACTATTTTGTATTTTAAAATAGAATTGATATATTGCAAAAAAAAGTATGTTAATTAAGCAATGCTGACATACTTGTATACCATAAATGAAACTATTAAATGAGATTATAGAATATATTGTGGAACATACCAATTATTGAATATGAAAGCAAGGAAGTCCTATTTTGTGACTAACAGGCATTTTTTTAAAGCGACCAAGAGAAATAGTAATTATTAATTTGTCACGTTTAACATAGGTAATGACCTTGTTTTCTAGAAAACAAAGATATAATTGGGAGACTTTCTAAGTCATGCGAGGGCAGTCAAAAGTTACATTGTATTGTTTAGTGTGTAACAGTCAAAAGTTACTTTGTATTGTTTAGTGTATAACATGAAGGCTTGTTTTTTCAAATAGGTAAAATTATACTGTTCCTACATATCAGTCTAATTATTTTTTTGTCATCCTGACTTGTGGAAGCTTTGGGTTCCTTCAGTGACCTAATCACATTTCCAGCCAGACTTCACCACAAGGGAAACAGCTGCTTCAGGGCATCAAAAAGGACTCTAGTGACTGGAGGCCCAGCCCCTCCCTGGTGACAGTGCCAGCCCCTGAGCATTCCAGAATGGATTAACAGATTAATGAGGATTTCGCTGACATTGGCAGTGGCCAATAGATATGAAGGGGACCAAAACACTGGAAAACCAAATCGCTGCACTGAGAGATTGAGTAGGAAATCTTGTCAAAAGCTCAGTCATTAAAACACTGTCCCTGCCCGGAAACACGTGGACCCTGACTGGAATAGTCTTAAGTCCTCAGTGGTTTACCTTGGAATAGTTAGTTGGCAATGGTCTGTCTCACGCAGAGTACCAGCCTTTCCTCTAGTTCATCCTCCTCTTATCCTTTGCTGCTCAGCCTCTGCCCGAAGTCTGCTATAAACCAAATGTTCCAGAATGTTGTCTAAGGGTACACTGCATACTCAACAAGTGTACTGCAGTTAACATATAAACAATGACACGCCCACTTTAAGGTGGTTCTAGAATCCTTCCTAATGGTGATGTGACGCCTCTGGACAGTTCTAAAGATGATCTCCTTTAAATCATGTAGCAAAGAACGTCAAAATTGGCACCACTGGATTAGACAGTAAAATTTATTGTTTTTAATAGGTTTCAATGAAGAACACACATTTTCCTACTTGAATGAGGAAGCCGAAAAGGCTGCCATGGCTGGTGAGCTTCCTGAGCCCCTGGAGCCCATCTTCGCCACAGAAGTTGTGGAGGAATCAGCCAAAACATGAGTGTCTTCCAGACGGGCTGCACACACCCCAGCTGACAGCCACACCACTGGTATTATTAGACTGGGAGATCTCAAGCATGTCTTCATTTTGGTTTTGCTCTAAAACGTCACTAACTCGTGTGCTTTTTCTTCTTAATTTCACTGTTTGGTGAAATACAGAGATAGTATTTTGCCCGGAATTGTACCTGTGAACCTTGTCTTCTGGCCATCACATTTCTATGGGGATCTTGTTTGTATACGAGCTCTCCTGTCCATTTTGGGGGGTCATGACCTAGTAAAAGAGTACAATATTTTTGCCACCAACTCCACACTCAGTTCAAATACCTCATACTTTACAAGTCAGAACATCTCTGAAAAAAATCTTTCACACTAGGAGCTCTCTCTGCCAGGAAGGTGTACATCTTCTGTTTCACGGATTTTTTAAAAGCCAAACAGCTTCCTCTCACTTTCCTACCCTTAATTCCCTTTTCTCTGATTCCCATCTCTTTCTAAATTTTAGTTGTTCATCTATCATTTATATCTTTGGGGGTCTCCTCAGATCCTTTTTGGAACAAGAATGAGCATAAGTGAGTAAACATCAATGAATGAACATTCATAAAGCAATTAAATGCCCAATCATTTTTACTACAGCATCTAGTAGGTGATTAAAAATGATGCAACAGGGCTTCCCTGGTGGCGCAGTGGTTGAGAGTCCGCCTGCCGATGCAGGGAACATGGGTTCGTGCCCCGGTCCGGGAAGATCCCACATGCCACGGAGCGGCTAGGCCTGTGAGCCATGGCTGCTGAGCCTGCACGTCCGGAGCCTGTGCTCCACAACGGGAGAGGCCACGACAGTGAGAGGCTCGCGTACCGCAAAAAAATAAATAAATTTAAAAAAATAAAAATAAAATAAAAGCAGTGGTTTAAAATAGGCTCAGTGGCAGATTCTCTCAGAGCACAGGGCAGGAGAACTGGTTGGTATCACTCTAAGGTGGGAGAACTGTGTCACAGTTTGTTGTTGCTACTGCCTTTCCCGATGTTTAGCAATAAACAACGGATGACTGTTCACATAGCCTCTGCACATATATATGCACACACACACATACACAAATGGGAGATCGTATGAGAGTATGCCCTGGAAATGTGACAAAAAGTATAATTAAATGAATGAAACTAGAGACAAAAGGTACAACCAAGTTAATAACTGAATAACTACATTAAATTAACCAAAGAGGTGATTTATTAGCTCAACCAAGTCAACACTTTAATTTCAGCACTGAGCACAGCCTACTCACCTTTTCCTTACTTGAGGATTGGGGTCACCAATGGATGTGTAGCATTTCAAGTTTTTGAAAGTGATAAGCACTGTTTCTATTTATATATTTTCTCTCTCTCTACATATATGTTAAAGGATATATAATAGATATAAAACAGATATATATATATGGAATCACATGTAAAGAGATGAAAGAAACTCATCATACTCTATATTAAAAAATGGCAGTCGGGGGGGCTTCCCTGGTGGCGCAGTGTGGTTGAGAGTCCGCCTGCCGATGCAGGGGACACGGGTTCGTGCCCCAGTCTGGGAGGATCCCACGTGCCGCAGAGCGGCTGAGCCCGTGAGCCATGGCCGCTGAGCCTGCGCGTCCGGAGCCTGTGCTCCGCAATGGGAGAGGCCACAACATTGAGAGGCCCGCGTACCGCAAAAAAACAAAACAAAACAAAAAACAAAACAAAAAAAATGGCAGTGGGACTGGGAAATGTTAGTGCTCCGAAGAAACTTCAAACCAAATCCAATCCTTAAGTAAGGGCTCCTTGATGATCTTCCTAAGGTCAGCGATGATAAGAGACGGTTATCCATTCTCTACAACTTATTGCCATATAAGCGGAAGTTGTTCCACGATGAAAGTGATTAAACATGTATAGTGTGCGTTTAAAAAATCATCCGAACTTTGTTTTTAAGATTCTGTGATACAGACTATACACTATACCTAACATACAACCTAAAAATGGTCTGAAAGATTAACAGTAATCTCTACCTGTACTACTCCATTTCTAACAAACATTTACTGGTAACAAAACAGGTAAGGAAGGAGGAATGACTGGCGAGTAGCCAGAGCCAAAACACGCACCTGTTTTTACTCAGGCCACTCAAGGCTGGGTGGTCACAGCCCTGTTAATTCCCTCCAATCAGAATTGCCACAGGACTGATCAACTGCTGAAACCAGTGTAGGTGAGGAGTTTATGTGAGACTCTCTCAGATACAAAAGGATGCTAGAATTAATTTTAGCAAATTAATTTTAAATGCTTTGTGACGTTGGTGAAGAAACAAGCAGCTCCGAAAAGGCAAGAACACTTTCAAAATATTGTACCAGTGACTAAATGTTGCCTGGTCCAGCTAACACATTTCACAAATGGTTAACTCCTTACCCTGGAAAGGGTGTGTGATTAAATATGGAATGACAAGTGTACATATTTTTATATTCCTAAATATGTGTAAGACACATGCCAGCGGACTGATAACAGACACAGGAATGCAGAAAGCAGGAAGAAACAAAGAACAGAATTCCTCAAAATAAACCATTTTGTGGATTATTAAAAATTACTGAAGTTATCAAGTCTTACACAATTTTCATATTAAAGAATGTCAAGTTTGGGGAACTAAACCAAAAATGTTAATAACCACAATTGACTTTTAATAGGAAACTGTTGGTGCTTTTTAATAAGTGTGGTGAGGAGAGTTCAAATCACAGCATAACAGAACTTGTTTAAGTGAATTAATGCAGTTTGTAGTTAGTATATCATATAGCAGTATTATTCAATTAGGGGAAATCACAGTCGAAAAACATTACATTTTAATTCCCTATGAGTAAAATGATAAGTAACTGTAAAATCATCACTGGAGAAACATGGAAACAATCAAGCCTAACGAACCTACAGAAGGATAATTATCTCCAAATTTAGGAAGTACATTTACCTGCCTATTCACCTTTTCAAGCCTATGTTTAGCATACGTGCAAAAATAAAATACAACTACTGCAATTATTACTATCATTTTCTTCTGCCCTTAGGTGAGAAACACCTGACAACTTCATGCTGAGCTATGCTAACAAAACTAAACCTTTCACTTTCTTTAATAGTAAAATTACCATTACTGAATCACTGTCATAAAAAATGCACTCAAGTACATTACCACTTATTTCAAACAAACACCAGTTTTGAAACAATCAATTTTGAAAAGCTGCATAAGTTGTTTTTTTTTAATCCCTGATTAATTTCTATTTATTCACTGTGGTAGACTGAAACATTGTATTTTTAGAGACTACCACCTAATTTCTTTAAAAAGAACAAACCTGTGTAATGTAGAACAGCAGTGAAGCAAAACAATTGTATGCCTGTCACCCATCTTCACTGTACATAAGAACTGTGATAAAATATGGTCCTTGTGCCCATGAGTCCATGAGAAAACACAATTAACTCACAGCACAGAGCACACGGTTTACCAAGATAATACTCTATTAAATTCAGGGTTTGGACTTTCACCTCAATTCTGCCTTCTGGCCACTACAGCCTTCCCTCCAAAGTCCTTGGGAGGCTTTGGACACAATCAATAGTATGTGTTTTTCATCCCACAGTTAATAATGTGTGTAATTAACACTGGGTATGGGACTACTAGTTTGACATCAGCTCCTGAATTTTAAGCGTATCTCAGTATATCCTAGAAAGTAATTTGTATGCCACAGTGCCTAACAATTTCCATGCTACTGAAGTTTCTCCATCAAAAAAGGATCAGACCCAAAACAGAAGCTTCTTTGGGGGCTTTTAAAATCACCTTAAGCTAGTCACTTCTGTTTATCCAATTATACACAAGTGCTGCAAACTTTCATCATTACATTTGATTAGTGGTATGCACATTACCTAAAAAGATAACATGAACTTTTTGTAAACTTCTAAAAGAAGTCACACTTAATACAGTAACTAGAAAAAAATCTTATCCCTATAAAGATTAAAAAAACTACAAAGAATGTGTACTTTGCTAAATAGCTTACTTATATTTATAAGTGAACTTACAAAAGTGACATCAAAAAAGAACCTATACTCTGAATACAGTGACAAGAACAGAGTGTCTATAGCCCTTGCCAATACACCAAAACTAAATCATGTGCTTGTTAAAAAGGACTTCTGAACATATCCGCCTTCTGGTTTATGGATCAGCAGTTGGAGCTGTCTGTATCTCTTATTTTTTCAACACTGTCTTCTTTGTATTCTGGTTTAATTTCACCTTCATCATCCTTGTGTTGAGTTGGATCTTTTTCAGCGACCTGGTCTTTGGTTTGGGGTTCATGTGTGGAAACAGGATCTAAAACTACAACTGGTTCAGCTTGTTTTTCACTGCCAATGTATTGTCTCCTGCGTCCAGTGTTACTGGGAGGCCTAGGGGATGAACAGTTAAACAAAAAAATTAAAAGCAAAGAGAGAAAACATTTATCTTTCAGATTCCTGGATTCAGATGAGCAAAAAGCCCAAAACGTTCTAAGTCTAATCAACATGCAAAAAGTGGTCTTGAGGTGCCAGCCATTACAAAACAAAAAGCTATTAGATTACATATTAGGAGCACAAGGCCAGAAGACGAAAAAGAGCAGTTAACTGCATAAATGTTAAAAAGCCAAATGCACCTACCTGCTTAATTGCATGCTCTTCTCACAGAAGCACAAAGCTCACGGATACTCTGTGCACACCTCCCCACTGCCTGCTGCCCCCAGACTCCTGTCCCACCCTCACTTAACTGGAAGGAGCCAGTTAACCCCTCCCTTGTGTGCCCGGGTACATGTGATTGCAGATTCGTTCTGAGACTGCAACAAGGAGGGAAATAAACCACTCCCATCCCTGATGGGCAGCTGCTGCCATTACTGGCAAGAACAACTCTGGTCAGACCTGTGGAGGGATGAGGGAAGGAGCAAAGGCAGATGGGAGAATCCAGAGAAGAAGCTGAAATGCTAAGTTACCGTACACTTTTTCTAAAAAAGGAGAATCATGTTTGATAAATTTCTTATTGAATTTCAAATGTAGTTTCTTTTTCCACTGAGGTTCCCTCTCTTCTCTTCTAAGAAGCTACTGCTCCTCAAGCTAAATGGGCAACAATTTCCTTGTGGAAACAGAGATGTCCTGAAACACTCTTCTCTCCTCACGTGTCAGGAAATTAGGCTGTGGGCACCTAGTCCTCTCAGAAGTCAGGTCAGAAGCCATCATCTGAAGGTACTGGACTGCTGACCTGATGCCTGGAGGTTGAAGGGTGTGTAGGAGGCAGGGCAGAGGCTATTCAGACTTACCTGGTCTTCTTGGCAAATGCTGGGATACTAACCATGACCCAGCACGCCCCTGTCCCACATCCACCTCTGGATGTCAGGATGTGTACTGTTGAACTGTTGGCCAGGGTCTGCCCATTGCTCTACCGGCCCCTTACCAGGACTTGATTTCTACTATTCCCTGACCCCTAGCTCAAATCTGCTGGTTAGACACTCTCTTACCACCTAATACTTCTTCCTTGTTGGATTTACCACAGGTATAATTAAATACTGGCAACCAGTTGTTTAATGTCTCTCCAAGTAAAATTTAAACATCCATGAGGTGGACTGTTCAGCTTTGTTCACAGATCTATGCCAGCACTCAGCACAGATCCATTTGTGGAGTAAACAAATGAGCAAATACTAATGAACTACTGTGTGTGAAAGGCTCAGAATGAATGTGCAGAAACCAAGGCTTTGGTGTGAGTAGGTCTGAAGGTCTCTCTTATACAACAAAAGTAACAGAACAAATGATCAACTATTGAGACAAAGTGGCCTGCACGATCCAGCCACAGGTACCAAAACTCAAACCCAGTGACCATAGTTTTATCACCTGGTACTATGAGATCTGTCCAAATGTTTGAAAACCATTCCACAGGGCTATCCAGTTATACCGTGTGACTTGATCATCATTCATAAGTGACTAGCACATAACTGCCTTCTTTGGAGGTGGCAAAAGCAAAGAGGTGACCTGAGAGGAAAGCTATACTGTAGTGAGGACAGATTCCTTTATTTTTGCCTGGATTTGGCAACACCCTTGTCATTAGAAAACACCATGACACTGCCCATCTACCTTGGCCAAGGATCCACTTCTCAAGATATCTGTTACTGTGCGTTGGGAATCAACATGGGATGTAGTTACCCAGGTGGTATCTGGCTTGACTTTCTCTGACCCAGGCAACACCTGGAAGGCTGAGTCCATTAGGGTATGGTCAGAGAAGCAAAACCCCCATGAATGGCATAAGGGATTCATTATAGGCATTAGACCTCAGGCAATGGAGAGAGAGAGTTAGGCAGTCTACGTGAGTCTGTTGCCTCTGTGTATTATGCTGGGCCTGAAATCAGCAGGTCTTGCAGCTGAAAAGGAAGATGGGTGAAAAGTGCCAAGAAGCTGAGGACAAACCGGAGCTGCATCTATCTTTCACAGTCTCCAATCCTGATGATGCAGATAAGCTGCAGGATAAACTGGAGCCCTTCCACATGGAATTGCATGTGCACCTGGCCTAAAATTTGGGGAAGCTGGAGGGGGAGATGGGGGGACCTGGAGAAACTGTGGGCCAGCTGTACCACATGCCAACTAGGTGACAACGCACATGAATTGTAACAGAGCCTGCCCTACGCAGACTTTCGGGAGCATTAAAAAATAAAAAGACTATTATGTCACTCCCACTTTCTAAATCTCGTGCAAATTTCTCCTGTAGACAACCCTAACCTGGAAACAAATGGGAAAGGGAATTCTCGGAAATGAAGTTCCAAGTTCCAGCCTAGCTAAAGTTGTTACAGTCAAAGCCACACAAAGTCTGCTGGTCAAGTCCCCAGTGTGGTTCCACTACCCTGGGTCTAAGGCTCATTGCATAGAAGCCAGCCAGTCTGCTCTACGCATGCAAAGGAAGTATCCATCTCATTCTAAGTGAGCAACTTCCATCAACCCATACTGACCTTCATCACTTTTGTAGAACTACCATGGAAGTTTTCATGCCCATGTGTGTCTGCAGACGAAGGGGAGGTAAACACATCCTAAAATGCTTTCTTCATCAGCTGGAGGCTGAAAACTTCCAGGAAGCTCTCAGGGCTCCACAACAGCAACAAATGATGTTGACTGAACTGAAAAATCAGAAACTTTGTACTGCCAGGCTGAAACTGTCCTGGAATTGTCTCAGTCCAGAGCACTGTTCTTTCCTGAAGTAGGCTTCTCAATAATAGATTAATCGATTATTAAGTCACCTGAACACTCCAATTTGAGAACACCTTTATTATCACTGAACTTGGCACAGTGGAAAATTTCTCTATGTGTTGAGAATCAGAGTAACTACTTTCTTGAAGATAATGACCACTGACTTGGAATCCCAATGGCTTAAGGCTAAAAGGGACTATGGCAATCATCTAGTCCAACTGGTCCTTTTACAGATGAGGAAAATGAGGTTTGGAGAGAGGGAAAGCCTGACCTAAAATTATACAGCTTATCAGTGGCAGAGCCAGGACAAGAATCAGAAGCTCCTATCTTCCTGTTCCTGATTTTTACACAACGTCACACAGCTATTTACCAAAGGCATCTTCCAAAAACATGATAATGATGCCACAGGCTAATTCTGGCATGTTTACTGATTCTTTCTGAATCCCTGTTTTCAGCTTCATCTTTCAGAACTATAAACATAAAATCCATCCCTTCAAGCTACTCCTTGTTTTTTTGTTTTTTTTTTTCTCCTTTGTGACTTAAAGCTAGCTCTTCCTGGTTTGACATCATTAAGTCCATTCCTGGTTCCCATGGGGAGCTGCCCAGGGCTTCTTCTGGAGTGAAGGACCTTCCTCCTAGGCTTCATTTCTAACTCCATTCCCATCTCATGGGAAGAGCCAGAAAGCTCCATCAGTGATGTTGCCAAGAACCCAGGCTCTTGCTCTAGGCAGCCATAGTGGCAGGTTCTACAAGGTTAAATCTGAAGCTTCTCCCCCAAGGTAAAAATCCCAGCTGCTCAAATGCAACAATCCAATAGGAATTGCCGTATACTATTGTTCCGTTAAATTTTTCTTCTTTAATTCTTCACCTAAGAGCAATGACCACAAATAAGGAATTAAAATTCAGTATTCATAAAAAGTACGGCAGACCTTCTCCTGTATGCTGCAAAATCTCCAAGTAAAACTTAGATTTTGTAGGTGACATTAAGACTAAAATCATGGAATGTTCAGTCTGAGAGGGATTACTGACATGAACGAGTCCAGCCTTTTCATTTGTCAGGTGAAGACACCAAACAAGAGTGAGTTACATGATTTGTCCAAGGGCGCACAATTTGTTAACAGCAGATACAGGATTAAAATTGTGGACTCTTGACTTCCTGTCCAGTACTTTTTTTTCTTACCACAACATACTGCTAGTGATTTTTAACCCAATCAAATAGATAGTTTCATGGGTCATTTAAAATCATTTGTTAAGTGCTATTTCAAGACAAAAAGAAAAACCCAAAAGCAAAATAAAAGCTAGAAGACAATATATCAATCTATACCACTCTTTGAAGCCTGATGCCCAAGTACAACTTGGTTGCTCTTTTAGAAAGCAGTTACTTCTCCCTCAACTGCAAGAGGGCCAGAAGGTAGGGCTGGGGCAGATGAGGCCACTTGCTGGTAAAAGGAAAAACCTGACTCCAACTGGTACTGGTACCAGAAGAATCAGAACAGTTGCAAACGGTATTGCCAAAGTTGAACTTTATAATAAAGGGACTCAGTGACTTATCGGACTGTGTTACAGGAGATGAAATTGCAGCATTCTAATTTTTGAAAAGCACATCATGGTTTGCATTCAATGAAATTCCTTTCAAAATCAACTTTCCACATTCCAATTATATTCAACAACATTCTAGCTAACATTTCAGCTGCAATTCAAATTAACTAATGCCCCAAAGAGTCCTAATAGACATGGTTCTGAGCGCAACTGAATACAATCAAAGCTCATGAAATGAAGGGGGAAAATGCTTATTTCATGCAAATTCTGCATATCACTCAAGCTTAATTCTACTGATAATATAAAGGTGGGACATTTTGAACATTTCAGTGAATGAAACTTTAAAGCAATGAGAGTTATTTTATAAAATGCTACCTCTGAAAAGCTGATTGCCAAACAGTGTAAAAATGGTTTGAGGCATAAATGTCAAGTTCATTTCTATTTCACTTCTGAGGTAACTATCTTTCAAATCGCAACAGCTGGACTATTTAACACAATCTGGTGAATCAAAGTATAGTTCTTCTCTGGTCTCCCAGTGGGACGCCTGCATTAGTCTGTGGCAGCCATCCAACAGATGACGCACAGCCGGATGGTCTGAACTCTGTTTCATTTACAATAAAAATGGATAAAGCTACAATCATATTTACCACCTTCAAGGACAGAAAACGGAAAGATTTAAATTTGTCTTTATAAAGTAGTTTCCTGGGAAAACTCCAAAGAGGAAGTCAGTTTTTATATTCTCCCTTGTGTAAAAATAAGAAGTCTTATTTTTTTTTCCCCCCAAGCCCTTTATACAGTTACTACAGCAGTGAACAGTAGTGGCATTACAACAGAGGTAGTTTTTATTGTTTCTCTCAGACATCCTATTTTTCAGGATATTTTAACACACTTATCCAAAACTTTCCAAAATAAAATTTCAAACATAAGATGAAACTTTCTATATTATTGCTAATTCTAATACTTTAAAATATAATGAAGGTAGAAAAAACGAAGCTAATTTCTTTTGGCTTTGTGTACTTTTTGAAACTGCGTTTTAGCGCAAAGAATAAATTAGTCTGCCAATTTGGGTCAGCTTCTATTTGAGGGAAAAATAGATATCATTTAAATTATGAAAAATAATACTGTTAAACAACAGAATACCGCCATGGTTGAAAATCTGACATCAGCTTCTAGATGCTGATTTGCCGTAAGATTAACAAGAATTCCTTTTAACAGAGGTAACAATGGCTGGGCAAAGACCTCTGTGTCCACACTGAGCCATAGTTTCTTTGGTGGAAAAACTGCAGCACAGCCATCTCAGTGCACGGGTTACATCTCAGACCACAGTGCACGTTACGAAGCCTTGTCCCAGTTCTTTTATTCTTCTAGCGTAAGCTGGACTGTGCACGTTTACAGATTCCAAAATACACTGGCCCAGGGAGGCTCAGGAAACTGGACCATTCTCGCCAGCAAAATCAATGATAAAGCATAAGCTACGACTGATTTTAGCACAAGCAAAGATTCTTAAATGTGTATGATACTTTTTTTGGCTACTTTTTAAGCTTTTTATAATTTTGTACAACTTTAAGTCACCATGGAAAATCCATTGAGATCTCAGCTATGAAATGTGAATATTATTTAAAAGAGATATTTTAAGGAACATAAAGACTTCCACAAGAGACACCATATATAAATAACACTGGCTCCTCAAGAAAGCTGCCATGCACAAAATGTTTGCATTTTCATTCTTGATTTTCAGAACAATGTTTTTTAAATTTTAAAAGATTTTTCTTTAAATTTACTATATTATATACTTCAAACTCTCTTTTAAGACAGGAAGTCATGAAGCTTCAGTGTGTTACTTTTCATACAGTTATATGACAAAATATATTTCAAATGAAAAGCATTTATCAGGTTTCAGAAGTTAAGTCAATTCATCCTCAGATCTGAAATTGCATTTAAGTTTTAGCCAGAACTTCTATTTGAATAAATTTTAAGTCTCCACTACTCCACTATACAAAAATAAAAGGAAACACAAATACCACAGAGACTATTGAAAGATGTTTTAAAAAAATGACAAAGCACCAAAGGCAATATGGTTCTCCATGGAGAAATGATATATTTTATGCTAAGTCTCTTAAAGTCATAGGTGTTTGCAACTGGAGGCTCATGTTAGAAGGCAATTAATTCTTTGAGAGAATTGAGAATTACTCAGCAGCATTTTAACAATTATTCTGAGATTTACTCAACAGAATTTTAACACTAGGTGTAATACAGCCTCAACAATTAATGTGGAAGAAGCTGCTGTCTGTAAGGCAACTCAGAACACCTGTAAGACAAAACTGACAGGCAGATCTTCTGGGCAGCCCACAGGAAAACTCCTTTGGAGGGGGGAGGAAAAACAGACTGAGTGAGGAGATCTCAACTTCCAGAACATCCAGTTGTTCTGCTAATTTTGTTGTTAAAACTTAATTGTCCATGTACAGGAACACATGGAGAACCTTTGTAGTAGTGCTTTGCTGAGCAGAGCTGTTTCCTGCAGTGTCCGTACACAATTCAGCCGTACAAAGATTACAGTTGAGAGCACAGCAAATCCTTTAATTGTATAAGAGCATTAGATTAAGCAGTAACTTCCATGCAGTTCATTTGCTAGCTAGTAGTCTCTTCTCAGAAATGAATGTTTACTAAGTACAGGGAAGGTGCCCTCCTTTCTCCCCTCCGCACCATGCATGCAAATACACATATGCACACATACACAAAAGGAGAGAAAAGAGGAGAGGAGGGGGGAGGAAAGGGTAGAGTTGGGAGTAACAGTTAGAAAACCTACTCTTCCCACCACAAGCACTAAAAACTTCTCTATTTTCCATTTGAACAAAATGTTGACCCAAATCCCTCTAAAGTCATACTTGTATGACTAACCAAATTAATTTCCAGATGAGATCAATATTTGAGACAATTTTAATGCCAAGCTTCCCTAAAAGTAAGTTAAGAATCTCAATTTCTATTTGGTAACATATTTCAAAAGCTCAGACTCTCCAGCTGCAATGCAAAAGAGCAACATTTTCAATTTCATTTTTCTACATTAGTTTCACACTGGAAATAATGGGAAAAAAACTGAAGAGACCAGTTAGAGGTCAATCAATCTTACTTTTAATTCAAAACCTGAAAGGCAATTAGATTTTTTTTCTTTCACAGAAATATCTGACAGATTACACTAGCCATGAGATACCTAAAATTTATCTTTGATCAACTACCCTTTGGTATTCAGTTAATGGCTCAAACAAGATGAACTCTTACAAAAATAAATCTGTGCGGGGCCACAGGTCGCACGTATTTAGAGACACCACAGACCTAGAAATTAAATGCAAATTAAAATAAAAGTGGCTGCACTGGAAACGGTCATTTTTCTACTGAAATTGAAGTCCTGTAATTGCTACATAGGTTTTTGTTTTTTAAATTCTTCTAGGGCACAATGTGACCCGTTTTGACCTCCCAAACAAAAAAGGCAAGCTAGCCACCTGATGGTTGAAAAGGAAATTTTAAAGAGCTTGATAAAGCTTAGAGTTTTGGGGAGCTCTGGGGTTGAAGAGGAGCATGATGAATTAGAGAAGTATTAACTGGAAGGGTCTCTGGCAATTGTGGCTTAAAAGCGTCTTTGAGAATGACCAAGAGATGAGGACACAGCTATGAAATCACTGCAAATCACACCAGTTACAATGGAAACTGGGTTCTCCCCTTTGAAGCAACGTTCTAGAGATGTAACTAGGTGAAATGACAAATCATCCTTGAGGCTGACTCCCTTGTTTAACTGTAGCTGTCAGGTGGATATTCACCTTTCTGAAAGTCATTAATAGAAAAAGTGAACACAGATGAATAAAGCTCAATACAGACAAGTAAGGCCACTTCTAGATGAGACTGTTCGGAGACAAAAAAGCAAGACTGTGAGAACACAAGATACTCTTGGGTCTCTGCCTGACTGTGATGCAGAACTCTTGTGAGATCTGCTTGTCTCTTTCTCCATACTGCAGGCCCATTTGTCCTGCCTTTCTTTAAAACAGAGATGTTCTAAAATATGATGACAATGGACACTATACCACAAACTCAAAGGAGCTAACCAGTAACTGACCAAAGGTGGAGCTGACTCACAGAGGTGCAGCAGAAAGTGGATGCAACAGTGAAATTTATTTGGGGCTGTAGAATGTATGTTTTAAAACAACTGTATTCACAGTGATTCATCTTTATATTGTCATATTATCATTTAGTAAAACACCTTTCCAATCCAGTGATTACAGTCAGATATTTTCAAGGTATTTGACTTCTGGGAATGAACTAATCTTCAGCATGTTTGAAATGTAAACAAAAAATGTGTACATGAAACTTATGCCAAAGATTAAAGGAGCTTAGGCTGGTATTCTAATATAGTAATTTCCAAAAGTTTATTTGTGAAGCATCCCTTTATTGGCCATTTGACATGAAAAACACTAAAACAATTTCTTTCCAAATCTCTTTAAGTCTTCTTGCTAATTCAGATTGGCTCTCCTTTTCAGAATTCTTTGCTTTACTGGGTAACATTTTCTTTCCTTGGCAAAACATATATTAATTGCTTAGTTTAGCCTTAGGAAGAGGAAAGAAAAAGGAAGAGATGACACTATCTGTGAGTATGTAGAGTCAGAGGAGCAGGATGTGAATAGGGCAAATGGAGCAATTTAACTACAGAATCATTGCTTCCTACAGAAGAAACCTTACAGTCATTTTCTTCCCTTCCATTCCTACAGCTCTTAATACACTCAACACAGTATGCTATAGCTCAAAAGCGTGGGCTCCAAGTTAGAATGAAGAAGGTTCAAATGAAATCTGACCCAACTATCGATTAGGAACAGAATTTTGGGCAAATTGTTTATGTCACTAAACCTCAGTGCCTTTGGAAGAATTAAAACAACACATAAAAGTACTGGCTTCATAAATGTTAGTGAAACGTTAGTAACAACAACAAAACATCACCAAAGCAAATTCCAAATTGGAAACTGGCTCGTTACTCATAGCCTCCATCTATAATCAACACAGACATCCTGCTTATAGCGAGGTAAGTGCATTTCCTCTCAGATGAACGCTATTATAATATGGATATATATTAATATATATTGATAAAGAGTAACAGAAAATTTTAAAAATAAAGAGGCGAAACATATACAATGGAAGGTTGTATGTTTTTACCCCCAAATGTTTTCCCAATTCACTTCACTTACATCACTCGAGATCATCAGATTTCCCCATTCTGTTGATAACAGAGCTAACGTGTCTCAGGTACCTCACACAGGATTAAAATGGAAGACAACTTTACCCATAGCTAGGTATTATACTTGCATTTTCTTACTTATTGCTCAACTTATGTTTGCTTCTGAAATATTGACTTCCTAGTTACCCTTTAAATCAACACCCCAGAATGTGTAAATTTGGAACTTGTCAACCTAACTGGAGTTCAAGAAGCAAGCTTTGGCTTGACTGTATTGCATGGTACTTTTCTGTACACATGGCTGGGAGACATGTCATGGGTCTGTGTCACATTTTTTTTTTTTTAATGGTACGCGGGCCTCTCACTATTGTGGCCTCTCCCATTGCGGAGCACAGGCTCTGGACGCGCAGGCTCAGCGGCCATGGCTCACGGGCCCAGCCGCTCCGTGGCATGTGGGATCTTCCCGGACCGGGGCACGAACCCGCGTCCCCTGCATCGGCAGGCGGACTCTCAACCACTGCGCCACCAGGGAAGCCCCTGTGTCACATTTTAAAAAATGCATCTACAATGGTGGCAAACTGATGCCTATTTCCAAAAACTGAATGAACTAGCAAAAGCCAGAGTCATTTGGAAACATATGTTGAACATACAGTAGTGGTTAAAATGGGCCATATCATTTTTTGACCAAAATAAATACTGACACTAATTCTCTTACATGACCCACCGAGTGGCTCTAAAGCACTCTTTACTTCTCACCCACTTTTTCTACCCCAGAATAAATGGATAGGAAAGACTGTCCAACTTATTTCCTCTGTGGTCAGATATCTCTAATCCAAATAGGTCTAAAAGCATTTGGAGCAATAGTGACAGGGTTGGAATGAGTATCCTGACCCCTAAGAATATAACCCTGAAGGATAACGATCATTTTAATCTGGATTTGTAAGTTCCTATGATGTAGTTTGAAAATTAGAATTTTTCAAAAAATTATTTTATATTTCTAGGTTTGTTTGTGTTTCACTGTAAATCTATATTGAGAGACATGTTGAGGGTAAAAACTATGTGCTTAACTCTTGTTCTTTATCTTAACTGTGAACATCTTTATCAAGCAACCACATTTGTGAGGAATTATTGGGATTCTAGAGCTGAAAGAGACTCTGAAGAGCACCTCATCTACTTGCCTCGATTTTAGATACGAAAAACAATACAACAAAAAGTGAAAAAACAAACACAAAAACAAAACACAGAGGTTACGTGATTTTCCCAAGGAAACCTGGCCCAGTTAATAAGCCAGGTGTTCAGCACCTAAGCTTTCGACTCTAACTTTTGTCCTTGATAATCCAGTAATGGCCCAGCATTATAATTTTATATTAAGATAGAAAAGGAATTTATTGAAATACTTTTCATATATTATTTAATTTACGTGACAACCCTACAAGGTAGGTATCATTACTCTCATCTTCCACGTGATTAAATAACTTGCCCGAGGTCATAAAGATAATAAATAGCAAACCCAAGATCCGAACCCAAGGTCTCACTGTAGAGCTGGAGTTCTGGAAATAATTCAGTGCTGCTTGGCACCCTGTGCATATGTGGAAAGACACTGGTTTACAAAACTGATCATGCTGTGTTTCCTTGTTACTCCTCGTCCAGTCTACAGGCTTTTACTGGTGAAAATACAAATCATTCTTGGCTTTTTTTGACCCTGTGCAACACTCAGTTAGCCTATTTCCAGGTACTCTATCTGTCTGAAAGTAATGGAATCGTTATCTTTTAAAAATTCTGTAATTTGGAATTTTCCCTATTTTATATTGACCATCCCAGCCATTGATTAGCTTCAAACAATGAGTCTTACTCTATTTTAACACTGTCAGAATATTCTGGATCAGAAGGAAAGAGCATGAAAGCAAAAATAAGGCTTATACTCTCCATTTGCTTGGCCAGCTCTTTACCTCTCATGGCATAAGGGGAGATTATGAGCATAATTCCTGTCTGAGTAATAACTAATTGGAATTAATGAAATTCAAATTCACTGTTAGATTTAAGATATTATTACTAGATAGTACGTATTTATTAGAAATAATTGAGGACACAAATATTTCTAAAGCTATTATTGAAAGATAAATAGAAACAATTAGGCTTCTCCAAGTCCTGATTATCTTTTTCTTTTTCTTCTTTTTGCTTAAAAAAAAAACCTTGCTTGCTCTGACTGGTGACAAGAATGTTAATTTTAATTAATCCTTGCAATTAAGTATTAAAGGTGTCTCTTGCTGTCTCATAAGTTCCTAAGAAATAAATCCATATATCTCTCTGGCTTTACAGTTTACCAGATAGAAGTTACTCAGTTATTTGGAACATACACATATGTTGATTTTAGGAATTTATTAAAAGGAAAATAAACTTTCTGGGAATAGCCTGATGCTATTTAATTTTCTGGGTAAGTGAAGACCTTATGCAGAAAACATCTTTGTTTCTTCCTTCATTTTAAAAGTTTTCTTAGTAGGTTAGCAAACTTTCCTGTCCACCTGAGGTAGTGAGCACAGCCGAATCTTTCTTTTACGACCGGGTATTATTCTGTTGTCTCTGATAACTTTATCTTGTGTAGGTTCAAAGATGCAGAAGATATGCAAAACTGAATGTAAATGACTCCTAGGCATTTAAAAAATGTTTAAAAACCCAAATAAGCAACCAAATAAACCAAAATATCTAATATTTATGTACACATATATGTGTATATGTGTGACTGCTGAATAATGGGGGAATGCTGGTTAACTGAGTATTCTAATTAATTGATATTCTGCTGTTTTATTGATACTAAAAATGTATTTATTCATTTATTCAACAGGTATTTCCTGAGAGCCTACCATAAGGCAGGAGTTTTTCCAGGTGTTTGAGATACACCAGTGACAAAAAATGTCCTACCCTCATGGAGTTTACATTCTAGGAGGGGAAGAGAGAAAATAAGCATATATATAATAAATAAGGTATGTAATATGTTAGAAGATAACTGTTATGGGGGAAATGGAGTAGGGTAAGGGAGAATCAGAGTTTAAGGGAGTTGAGTTACAATTTTAAATAGGGTGGTCAGGGTTGGCCTCATTGAAAAGATGACATCTGAGCAAATAAATGATAGAGGTGAGATAGTGCAGCTACTGGGGGAAGGGTATCTGAGGCAAAGGGGACAGCAAAAGCAAAGAGCTGGGGTGGATTGATACTAGGCCAGAGAGGCCAAAGTGGAGGGCGGAAGGGAGTGTAAGAGTGGCAGGGACTTGTGTGTGTGTGTGTGTGTGTGTGTGTGTGTGTGTGTGTGTGTGTGTGTGCTCGCAATAATGTAATGCATTAGAGCCTACTGTGATTGATATCCTCTCTGACCTTGATTCCCTGTCAAGAGCCGATAATACCACTCAGCTGAAAAACACTATGGTGGTGTCGCCACAGATCAAAATAAGGGTGCCATTACCAGAGTGCAACGGCACTTTTTAAAAGCAAAGGAAACGTCTGCACTTTTTAACTGCTGATCTCACTGCAAAGTGACAAATCAGGTCTATGAGGTAAGACAATGTGGTTGCCTCTACCTTATGGCTAGTATAACAGAATGAACCTGCTAGCCAAAGCCAGCCAGAAACAGCCTGAAAATAACCCTTCTCATTCCTGGTAGCTAAACCTCTTTCAGGGGATCCTGAGAAATCACATGAGTTTTTACTTTTAAAGCTTACATATGACTACATTAAGTTAAACTTCTTTTACTCAGTAAAAAGCTAGGTTTAAACATAAATGAATGAAGCACGTCTGGGAAGTGAATAATTATCATGTACATACACAAGATACTTGGATTCATTTGGATAGTCTAATTGTACTTAAGAAACACATTTTTCAGAAAGGCACTCTTCTTTGCTAAATGACTGTCAATATGAAAATGCATGGCGTTAGTTATTTCAGCTAAAGCATGTCAAGAACTGAATAATCAAGCATTAGATTACAAAGTTTAAAAGTTAATACAACAGCACAGAGTATTTGTATTAGTACTTTAAGTAGATAAATTAAATTGAAACGTGTCTCTTAAACAGTCATTGAACAAGCAAGATGAGAAATAAATTGAGCTTCACATAGGCCTTTATGGCATCTAACAACTGTGTCTGTCAACAAATGGATCCTTTTCACTGTCAATTCAGCACACATTTTGCAGACCTTGGGCCTGCAATTATTTCATTTCCTTTCTTGGAAATGTAATTTCCACTTACTTTTGGAGAATAAAAGGCAGACAAAAGAAGGAAGGAGTTGCAGTATTTTCTGATTAAGATTATCTGTGTAAAATGGTAAAGGAAAAAAAAAATCTATACACACACACTGAAGCATTTCTCAGAAACTAAGTTTCTCAGCCAAATTGCTTTTGTGTCTGGATACTGGTTCAAATGTAGCCAGACTGTTGGTGTCAAATTAGGTGCTAAACAAATTTAATAGGACAGACGAAGAATGAATATAGATCATCTTTCTGTTAGAACTGTTCAAATGACTCCAGTCAAAAGAAAGGAAACACATGACTGCAGGAGAAAATGTACTTTTTAAACACAATGAAATTAGATAAAACTGTAAATCAGCAAAGAAGGTCATTCATTCCAAAAGAGGGGAAAAAAAGTTAATAGTACCAATAAGAGAAACGCAAGAGTGGAAGAAAATACCAGTTGGCAAAAATAGATCTAAATTGAATCGCAACTTCATTTGTCCAGGCTTCACCTTTTAAATTAAGACAGGTATAGCTACAAAAAAGGGTTCTTTCTCCCCTGATAGAACAGGAAATCAAAGGTTTAATTAACCGTGATTACAATATTTGCTGATCTGATTTGTCTCACCTCTTCCTTTTCTTTATGTGACAAACGAGCTGACATCCTGGCAAGAGAACTAAAGCAAAACTAGACTAATTTCAAAAAGAGCCTGCCATTGTTATAAAACAAACTGATCCTCCACCAGATCTGTCTGAAACACATTCAATAGCAGGATTAATTCTTTGACAATCAAAGTGCCACTTTCAAGCCATATATAGGTAACTCTTTACATAGCGTGTTTTCAGTCTCAGAATAGAGCAATATTAAGGCACATCCTTAATTGAGAATCAGAAAATAAGGTTGTAAAAACATACCCTTCAAAGTAAGTTTGAAGATCTAATATCTTCTTTGGCTGCTCATGAACCATTAAGAGGGATGATCTAAGTATTTAATCTTGAAAGAATGATTAAGTGTCTTCTGATGCTGAATAAGGATCATCCAAGTCAATTCTTTGTGTAGAAGAAGAATCTGATTACCAAACCAGTTTAGGGATGGAATTCTCTTTATACATATCTGCTTTGCATCAGAATAAGACCTCTAAGCTAGGAGCCTGGAACCAAAAGTTGGTTCATCAAACAGAGGAAGAAGAGTATTTATTGGCTAACCAAATCGAAATCTCTATCTAAAGAGAAACAAAGCAAAGTAACACACAAATTAGTCATCACAGATTCTTCTATACACTACTTAGTAAAGAGCATCATTACTTACTGAAATGTAACCTTGGAACTTGTGCATCCTTCCAATTTACACGACCCTTCACCTGGCTCAGGTGTTGGGGGGGACGGGCTGTTGAATTCTGCCTCCAGAGTTTTCTTGTTCAAGGCTGTTTTTGTTACACTGGATACAGAACCCAACACTGGCATGGATTTGGACTCTGAGGTGGCTAATATTCCAGTTGGACCTTAAAACCAAACACATACCTCAAGTTTAATAATTCTGTTCGATGCTTATTAATATGGTACTGAAAAACAGATGAGCTGAAAATCCCTCAGGAAGTGAAAAGGCCAAGTTTTGTTAAAATTTCAAGAGCATGCTGGAAAATGCTCCTATTAGAAATCTGCTCTGCTTTGGTGGTACTACTGATTTTCAGGACCACGCTGAGAAACTGTGTACAGACCTTTAACAAACTCTAAAACCCCAGGCCATGGTTTCCTCAACTGACCAGAGTCCTTTAGTAATACTGGAATTGTGAAGTCTTTACTTCTCACAGAGCATGGCTTTCTGACAGCTCTACTTGAATCATTTGGCCTCTCAAGAGTTAATTCTTTCCAAAACTCAGCTCTGATTTTAAACAGAAAATGGAATGATGTCAAAAAGCTCTTTTTAAAAGGCTCATGAAGGCTTCCTGAGCCTTAAATAGCTTTTATGAACATTTTCATTTTAATGTGATTGAGAAGTAAGTGGGTTTATTTCCTATTAAAATACAGACACAGGATTATAAAAATTAAGTGGCAAAGAGTTTGGTTGTTTACCTTTTGGACTTTTCTGCTCTTTGGGTAGGATCAGAAAACTGTAATAGGCCTTGTTACTACAATTATTGGCATATCAGTCTAAAACTTCTATGCACTGAAGCTAAGCTCCATCATTACTTTTTTTCTATCTTCAGTTAGGAAGATACTATCCTAGACAGTTTTTTCAAAGCAAGATTCTAGTATGTCTTTCTTGAAACTTCAGAAAGAATCCTTTTAAAACAAAGCAATTTATAAAATGTCGCAAATGTACAAATAAAATTAGAACTTCTAAAAAATTAAGCTAGAGAACAACCTTGAAAGGTGCCGCTAAGAAAAAAGCAAAACTTGGGCTTCCCTGGTGGCACAGTGGTTGAGGGTCCACCTGCCGATGCAGGGGACACGGGTTTGTGCCCCGGTCCGGGAAGATCCCACATGCCGCGGAGCGGCTGGGCCCGTGAGCCATGGCCACTGAACCTGCGCGTCCAGAGCCTGTGCTCTGCAGCGGGAGGGGCCGTGGTAGGGAGAGGCCCGCGTACCGCAAAAAAAAAAAAAAAAAGAAGAAGAAGAAAGAAAAAAGAAAAACTTGGGACTCTATATCCTTAAGAAATGTCAGATCATCTCCTATAATGGAAAGGACTGGTGGGTACGATCCAAAATGCTAGCTAATCCTTGATTATTAATATTAGGCTTTGGAATTTTATTCTTACATTTGTATATGAATGTGTCAGATGCAGTATAACAAACATATGAACTCCAAAAATGAAGTTCTAATTTGAAAAACCTATCTAAGAGGGGCTTGGAAATTGTGCAGCCATTCTGTTACTGCAGCTCCTCTAGACTTACTCCACGTGGGAGACACAGATCCCCCGGGTCTGGTAGAAAGCCTCAGCTCACAAAGCATCAGTGTCTGCCTTTCTCATTTATTTCTTCTGTACCGTCTGAGCAGACAAATTTGTGACATTATAGAATATTCTGGTTCAAAAGGCCTTTCCCTCCTGCCTGTGACAAGCCTCACGCTGCATGGGGATGTGGGGGTAAAGAGAAAAGGGCAGAAAGATCAAGAAAGTTCATTCCTCAAAGTATAAATATGAAGCTGAACATAAGATGTGCTTCCAAGCAGCTCTGCTCAGCCCTTGGGTAACTGTTGACTGCAATACTATAGACAGCTTTAAACAATCTGTCCTTGTAGAAAAGCAAGATCTGTTTCTGAATACACACCAACGCCGGCTGCTGTTCTGCAACTGAAGCCAATTCAAAAGGAGGGAGGGTGGGTGAGCTGAGCCAGAGCTGTTATTTTTCTTACATACAAAAAGAAATAAAGAAAAATGCCTAATGTTTAAGATGATGATGATGATTAACACTATTATTATTGCATCCTATTTAAGCAGTCCAATGTTTTCCAAGAGGCACTTGCTGCTCTTTGAAATGTCAGTTTTGTAGCCCACAGTCTAGGTAAATCAAGGAAATACCAGTTAGTCCCGTAAGAAAAATTCTAAAGAAAAAGGTGTTTCTGTGGCCCCTGAGGGAGATACTAACTTGGGATATGAGTTCTGCCAACCTCAGGCTGCCTCCGCCTCACTTATGATGCTTCCTTTCTCCACTTTGTAACCTCACCTTTAGCCTTTCCATAACCCTTTGTGTGCAGAAGAAAAAAATCTCAGAGATTCAAATGCACCTGAGGAACAAACCTATCAAACTTATCTCTGTAATTTGCTCCCACTATGCAGTTGTGCTATTTTAGCATCTTATTTGCCCCCTGGAATTTTCATTTTCTCATTCCATGACCTTTATAAAAAGATTACATAGTAAATACCTCTGCCAGTTTGATGCTTGCAAAACATCTGAACCATGTAAAAAAAAAAGTTATTTCTTTTACTAGATGATAGAGTTTTTAAGTTTGTGTCCTCTCCCCCCCAACACCCTTTTTTTTTTTTTTTTGATTTGGCTACTAGGGAGCTCAAAAGAAAATTTCTGCTCACTTACAAGTCACTCCCTTCAGTATGTTTCCTCTCCATCCTGCCAATTACACAGTTCTTATTTCTCTATCCAAATATTAATGATTCTATTGAATATGTATCTCTTATTTTAACTTCCCTCAAATGATACTCTGAATATTTGTATACTGGTGGAATATAATCAGTAAAATGAGTCTCACCATGTCCATAAAATGTGTTCCTACCTTTCTCCACACTTTGAAATATTCAAATCTTCATACTGACTAAAATAAAAATGTTTCCTCATTTCTCCCATGGAAAACTAACTCTGAAATAGTGAGTGCTGCAAGTTTGACCAAGTGAGTGAAGTAAGAATGTTTCTGGAGGAACAAAAAGGTCAGTGGCAAAATACAAAATGTAAATGACAGAGCACAAAAATGGCATTCGCAAAGTCCTAAAAATTAATGACAACTACATGAATACTTTCAGGATGAAATGTTGGAAAAGTCACAGCACTAAGTCACAAATGAATAATCATTCATTATGGAGGCTGGTAAATTCTTGTAAAGCGAACATAAAGGGAAAAAAAGTCTCTTATGGCATCCCTTAGTTTTCCTGAGAGTTGGTTATTTGGGCGTGGGGTGGTGGTAATTCTTACAGGATACTAACAGCAGAATTTCTAGAACAAACTAAAAACTGAATGACTTTTTTTTTTTAAAGAAGGGCACAAAGTCTTCATCTTTTTATAAAAACGGTTTGGCTGGTATTATGCTGCTTCTGGTTCAAGGAACCAATTTACTCCATTGAGTAAATCCCTATATGAAAGCTAGAGCTTGATTATCAAAAACCCCAATCCTTAAAATTCTAGCAATTTAAACTTGATAGATATGACAACAATGCAAATTTAAACTGTTACGATAGACTAATTGGAGTTGACTGAACAAGAGTCTAAAAGATTCAGTACATTAGCTGTGGTTGCTATTAATTTTAGTTTGGGGTAGTTTTTCAAAAGCAGCCTCCTGGCAACAAGGGGAAAACCTCATAAAGGTTTCTGCTAATTCCCATGATCAAGGTGATGGAAAAAGAACTGAAGACATACAAAGTGAGTTCTGAAACACACTTTGAAGTCTAATACATGCATATCATGATACCAATGCAAACTGTGATCTCAAGATGCTCAGATGGCCATTTATAGCTGATGACAGAGCTGCACTTTCTCATTCACTTGATTCACAGGCAGGGACAATAAACTAAATGGATATGAAAAATAAAGATGATTTCTTTGCATTTGTAACTGATTTGTAATTGCGACTATTATTACTAACTATTGGGTTCTTTGTGCCAGGCACAGTGCTAAGCACTTTTGATATATTGAAATATATTGACTTAATCCTTAGAATAATCCTATGAGGTGGTGCTTTTATTATCCTCATTTTATAGATGAAGAAATTGAGGCACAGAGAGGTTGAGTAATTTGCTTAAAGGGCAAGCAGTAAACTGCAAAGCTAGGATTCAAATTCATGCCTTCTGGTTCCGGAGCCTTTACTCAATGCTACATTGTTGCCAAAGTCTATCCCGGATGTCTTTACCAAAGGGCATCTTGCATTAAGCAAACAAGATCCATAAAAGCCTGATTCCCTACAAATAAATAAACATACCAATAAATAAAAATACATAAGCACTCTTATGAGATACCCATAAGTACCTTTGCCATCCAATACTTCTCATTCACATAAAAAAATTTAATAATAATTTTAAAAAGATCATTTTATGTTCAAAAGACACTTAAAGGAAGATGCTTCAGAGAGGAAGAGTAGAACCGTGGAAAATTCAAACCAGCTTACTACTGCTATCTGCTTCTGTTGTCAACTTTCTGCGACGCAAAATCCTTTCTAACTCAGTTTCACTGTTTTCAGTGTGAAGGGATTTTAAGCTTCTTGAACTAGTGGATTTGTTAAGTGTCCCCTAAAGTGAAAACAAAACAAAAACAAAAACAAAAAGGTTAATGTCTTAATACAATACACAAAAGAATACAAAAGTCAAACCACCAAAACATTACCAGAATTTGAATGGAATTAGGAACTAAAATGAATTTGCTATATATGTATTTTTAATGTGCATATCTTTAACACACAGTGTTGGATCATTTAAGAAGATGCTACTGATGATGTAAGATGTTAGCTTTCGTAGCAAAAGAACAGCACAAGAATACCTCTTGATGGGCTAACTATATGAAATTCAGTGGTGGGAAGGTACTTGCACATTGATGATTAAGATTCTGATGTGTGCTGGTCGACCACGCGGAGAAGAAAACAGATATACTGAACTCACCTTAGAAGGTTATCTTGACATGGCAGCCATGAGTTACTGACCCAAATCCTTGCGGCACTGAAAAATGTGGCCGATTCTTCAGAGAGAATGACCCTGGCCGCACACCTGGTGACAAGGCGTGCTGCCGAAGGAAGCACATAACGCTCTCCAGTGGCCTAACCCAGGAGGTGCTGCACTGAGCACACCTCGCTTCTCTGTGAAAGAGCAAAGGCTATAGTCTACAGGGAGGCAAGGAAGGGCCGGCGCCGTAATCCCACACTCCTGAACAGAGGAGGCAGTGAATGAATGGATTACTCAGGACCCGGAAGACACTGAAGGAAACAAGAGATACCATAATGCTGTGCTCCTGCTGAAAGGCGTACTGACTTTCAAGAGGACAGAGGAAGACCCAGGCAGTGCTCCCCTGCCCTGGCTCCTCCAGGAAGTATGTTATGGAGGGAGAGCTACGGTTTTCTATCTCCATTACCAGTCAAGTGTTTGTACAGAACACTGGGTGACACACTTCTTCGTAGATTTAAGGGGTAAGAATTTAGTACCCCACCATTACAAGTGGTCCATTTTCTTTTCTAAGAAATGCCCACCATTTCTTTGAAAGAGCCCTCCTCAGCTGTGCCGCAGGCTTAGTGGAGAATAAAAACCCAGCTGAACCACAATCTTTTTTTTTTTTTTTTTTCTTTTTTTTGTGGTATGCGGGCCTCTCACTGTCGTGGCCTCTCCCGTTGCGGAGCACAGGCTCCGGATGCGCAGGCCCAGCGGCCATGGCTCCCGGGCCCAGCCGCTCCGCGGCATATGGGATCCTCCCAGATCGGGGCACGAACCCGTATCCCCTGCATCGGCAGGCGGACTCTCAACCACTGCGCCACCAGGGAGGCCCTGAACCACAATCTTTTGATCAGAGAAAATCAGCACCTCAAGTCAGGTATAACTTGCCAGACTTCATGCCAGAGTCGGAAGGCAGCCTTTGTCCACCCAGGCTAACAAGTAGGCCAGCCTTTGTCACTTCAGCTCACTATGGGCTTGCCTTAACCCTGCTCCCTGCCCCTGCCAACTTCCTGAAGGATTCTAAGAATCCTACTAGCTAAAATGGTAACTCATGTTTCTTCTTTAACCTATAAAACAAAAAAAGTAGCTTGTAAAATTAGGTAGTTACAAATCGCACGATATAGGTTATTATGTTGTTTCAGTTAGAAAGGTGTTTTTCTCCCTAACTGCACACAGTTATAGAAAAACAGTCTGTTGTTGGGAAAACCGACTAACAAGATTAGGAGATTATATTCCTCTGCTGTCATAGCTAACCAAAACTGATGTGTAAAATTCTTAAGGCTCGTATTTTAATCAGGCATCTGATACTTTCCCCCTGGAAGAACCTCTTTCTACTTTGGATTTATTACAAAAATTCATAAAATACATTAAAGGAAAATCATATTACATGTAACACTATAATAGCTTATTTTATCATTTAAAAAATTAGATGATTTCTTCATTTAACAGTTAACAATGCAGATCTGTACCCACTCATCAAAGAGTTATATAGTAAGGTAGGATTGACACTGATAAGGTAACGAAAACAGAACTAAAACCAATTCAGATAAAAAATTTTTAACGTATTAGAAAAACTATTCCCAAGTCATTTGTGTTTATAATTTTTAAAAAGTTCTATCATTTGTAAACAGAAAAACTTATGGCCCTTACTAAAATCACTCAAACTACCAGACTGTTTGAACATCAAGGACATTCTATGTGATTTTCCCAATGGCTAGAGTTAATTCAAGAAAAAGATATGTGTCTGTGTATTTGTGTATGTACATGTACATACACATATACCTTCCAAGGATATCTTTTATTGAAGAATTTACCTTTCACAAGATTCTCTATTTTTGTTTGGATAACCGCATTACTTCCCCAAACTCCTGACTGTGGTAAGCTATCCTCTCATCGCACCTGATACTGAAGGAATTCATTTTCCAAGTTCTAATCCTTGAATTCCCAACTTTTTTCTCCATTCACTGACCAAGGCGGTTGACTAGGTTAGTATATGAGCAAACTTTAAATATGGAGGCAATTATGGAGGAAAGGTTTCTGCATGGATCTCAACTGACGTGATAAAAGAGCTCAGCTAATAAAGTACCAAGACTGTCTTAATTATCTACTTATATTATAATCATAAAATTAGAGAAATCACAAATCACCACGTGGTACATACAATTCCTTCACTTCACAGAAAAGAGAATCCTATAAATCAGTGATCCTTGGCGTTTTGGGCCAGGTCCCACAGTAAGTCAGTGATAGGGCTGGACCTTGAACTTAACTTTTCTAATTTCTATTTCTACTCCAAACCGCTTTCATCATTTAACAGTCTTAATCCCCATGTTAGTTAAATGTTCATAATACCAACAACTCTAATTGTCAGGGAGCAAAATTAACTATTCAACAATTCTTGCATAATTTGAAAAACTGAAGATGTTCAAAAAAGACCTAAAAGTGAATTTTTAAAAAGTTGTTCTTGTCTCTTTGATTTAGAGGCAACTGAACTTGAAAAGAGACTTTCTGATTAATTTCTGTTGATTTATTCTTTGGAAATGCCCATTTCCACTTAGAGTGGCTTTTAAATGGCTGATGTGGCTCAAGAGGTTTGCGAAACCTAAAAAAAAAAGAAACCCTTGTGTGACTATGAGAAATAGCTATATATTTTTTATCCACAAAATACACAACTTTAAAAATTAAGTGTAAACAGACTTGGAAAAATAAGTTCAGTCAACACTGAGACTTTAAAAACTGGCTTGAAAAGTGTACAACTCAAAAGATAGTGAGGTTTTCCAACTCCCCCAAACACGAGATGTGTTTTCTACCCATGTGCTAAGTTTCAGCAGTAGGCTTACAACTCAGGTCAGTTTCACTGCAGCAAAAACACCCCCAGACTGAGTTCATTCCTGGTTTCTGTTTTGCAGTAGAACTGAACACAGGGCTTCTTGGTTTCTTGGCATCTCTTGGTACAGGTGCTCACTTTCCACTTCAGTACACAATCTGTAGACTTTTTATGTTCTTTTCATGTTTATTTCTCACATGCCACAACTGTGAGGTTCGTGTCATGTACTTTGCTGGGTACTAAATTTTGATAATACTAATAGTCTGAACTCCAGCAAGAAGCACCAATAGAGCCCCATCTGATAGGGGCTTCCTTTCTCTCCTAAAAGAAGTTGTATGGTTTCTTGGCCCCAAGTGACTGGGAGTTACAAGTGATCCATCATCCCTCAAAGGAAACGTTTGTGGTAGTAGTGGAAAGTTGCCATTTGGCAAAGAAGAGTAGGGGAGAGCATAGTGAGTTCCACTTCAAAAAAATTTAATGCAAAGAATAACAGCTATTAGTGATACACATTAATGCCATGTAAGGTAGAGAAATCTAATGATAAATCCAGGACAAAAGAGGATGGGGGCAATTTGAAGACAAGAAAGATGTTTTGACAATTTTTATAATTTGTAAATTATTCCACAAAAATCTGTTCACAGATTTCTCTCCTTGAAGTGGCACAAAATTATAGTGAGTATGATTGTATAGTGAACATGATCTTTAAAAGCAATGCTGTGATTTTCAGTAAACTTGCTACCAACCAGCATTATCAGGAAGTGGGGTACCTTGGGTAATCAAATATCATATGTATCTCATGTAGATGTCTGATTTTTCAAATAAACCTGATTTAAAAAACAAACTGAGGGAAGTTTACTCTTTCACTGAGGATCAGAACTATAACCCTAGAACCTCCAAATGCCCCTGGGGGCATTTTCATGAACAAAAATTAGCATTACAATGTAGACAACAAAAAGGACTGTCATAGGGCATTCTCCTTAACAGAACACTGGATAACAAAATTTTCTCACCAAAGAATCCATTAGATAATAACCACATACTTTTTCCATGGTTTTAATACTTTATTCTGTAGGTAGACCACTACTGTTAGCCAGTGCTACATACCTCTCTTTAGTATTAATTCCACTCACCTAAAAACTACAGCAAACTAATTAAGCCATTCCGAGTTAAGTCTACTGTTTCATGCTTGATGAAAATAATGTTGTTTACCACAATTATGTGGATGTCTGCATGCAATGCATAATTAGCACAGTAACAACGAACATGGGAACATTAGCTCTACCTCCGCCCCCATGTTTGTTGACTTACTGTGCATAATAACTGGTATTGAGACTATAACAAGATCTGAGAATAAAGCTCTTAGTATCCAAAACATTTTCTAAGTGAGGCATTTGTCTCCGACAGAAACTGTCGGACAGGGCAGTACTCAGTTATTCTGTTGGCAAAAGCTCATACTTTGGAAAGCAGAAATATGACTAGAGATGGGCATTAAGCATGTTCTCTAATGGACGTGAATTACTTTTAGAAAGTAAAATTCATAACATAAAGAAAGGAACTTCTATTATCCAAATTTATCATGACTTTTCAAAACTGTGAGAAAAGCAGACTATGACTCTGATGCTAACATATCTGGGGAGAAGCTCTGATTTATATTTAGGTGCCAAGAATTCCACTTTCATGCCCCAAAGTTAAGCACTATCCATGTGAGAGACTACTATACAATATACTATTATCTACTACATTTATTGTAATTTACTTATAAATAAATCTACTATAATCTATGTATAGATTTACTTATAACATTATTTACTATATTTATATTTATAATATATCTACTATATAAGCATGTACTGATCCTCACATGTGGCCAGATACTTTATCTTCAAGTTGTAATACAAGTATTGGAGAACAAGAACAGGGAACAATGATTTGGGGGAAAGTGTACCCATTCTTTTCGAATAGAAACAGCAGAGTATTGATACATTATTAACACACCCAATGGAGGAGTCCACAGCACAATCAAGTAAACTATCAAAAGTAATGAGGCTTACTGTAAATGGAAATAAAATGTATCAAAACCAATTATTCATAACAGTAGATTTTTAAAATATTCTTCCACTTTCCCATTAACTAAATAATAAACTGAGATCTATTCTTACCAGTATTCCTTTTAGTTCATTCACTGCACTTTCAGAGCCTTTTGAAGATTCTGGCTACAATTGTAAAAAGAAGAAAAATGACTGAGTAATTCAGTTTTAAGATACCCAACAAAGATTTTTACATGGCAAAGTGTTGGTAGCTTATATTGACTATATTTTTAAAAATTAGGTCTATGTCTTACAGTTAGAAAAAAATATTAGACATGCTAGTGCTCCCAAGGAGCAGTTAAATAGAAACTTAGAGGTAAGAGTCAAGCTACCACCTTCTACACATCATTTTGTTACCTACCATCATCATATGTAGAAAAGATTTGGTAAACATTAAATTTCAAAGATTTAATTCCAAATTATTCAGAACATTTTACAATAAACTCTCCCCAGTCTCATTGCTGGGCTTGAGCCAGCAAGCGAGGACTAGGAAGCCAGCAGTGCAGAGCAGAAAGCAAGCAACAGGGCAGAAAACCTCTCCCAGCTCCGTTAGCTCCAGGCCAAGGCCAGCTTACAGAGGACTGGCACGTCTAGTTTCATGAATTTCACAACAGGGATCAGCAAAGAACCCGGATTACAGGAGAATGTTAGCATCACCGGCTATCAGAGCAGTAAAAGACCTCAGAGGGCGTGCAGTCCAAGTACTTCATCTTACTTATGAGGAATGTTACACTTTGAGGAATTCTGTATTTGAGTCAGGTGTCTCGATTACAAGCCCAGTTCTCATCTGGCTACACCACGAACAAAATAATTTGAAATGAAATTCTGGGTAATACCTGCCTGCCCCATAATACCACAGTCTCTGTGGACCCCGCAATGAAAAGATGGCTGAAAAAAAACCCTCTGATCTTCCCTGTACCACTTCCTTTCACAAAGGAGATGAAGAGAAAACCTGCAAGACACAGTGAAAGGAATCACTCAGGCCTCTCATTCCTAGAAAAGAGGCAAGGCTAATCTTTCATCAAGAGATGGGAGGTGATTAATGGCAACCTGTAATTCTTTCCTCTCAAAAGATAATAAAAGAATAAGACCCTATTCCAATTTTAAAAAACATACAGTTAGGGCTTCCCTGGTGGCGCAGTGGTTGAGAGTCCGCCTGCCGATGCAGGGGATACGGGTTCGTGTCCCGGTCCGGGAAGATCCCACATGCCGCGGAGCGGCTGGGCCCGTGAGCCATGGCCACTGAGCCTGCGCGTCCGGAGCCTGTGCTCCGTAACGGGAGAGGCCACAACATTGAGAGGCCCGCATACCGCAAAAAAAAAAAAAAAAAAAAAGCAAACAAAAAAACCATACAGTTAGAAAAAGTGAGAGAGAGAGAGGTTTGCTGCTCACGTACAAATTAGACTAAGGTGTTCAACTTTCATAGCCTCCATTTTCTGTGAAATACACATGCCATCAGCGGCAGTCACAAGTGCCAGTCAAAAGCTCTAAGACACTAATTTTAACCACACCAGCACCACCACCAGCATCAAGGAATTTAGTAATACACAGTTAAATTAGTACTCTCAAGGCAGGCTTGACTTCTGTAGGTAAGCTGTTCGGTGACATGTTACGACTTCTGAACAAACACCCTGCCTAAAGGCATACTCAAAAGTGCTGCTATGCCACTCAAGTTGCCCTCTGACTGCACAAGCCTTTTCAAAGCCTGGACTGCATACTCTCATAACTGGTGACATTTCAGGAAAGTACTGATGGCACTGGGGGAAGAAGTCTGCACTGAGGCATGCAGTGACGATTTGTTTTAAAGGTTACTGACCAGGTCATTCACCACTATATCTACACAGTTTTAATGATTACCAGCAAAACAAAACAAAACAAAACAGTTGTCCACTGATCCTTGTTCAGCTGTCCTCCAGATTTTGAACTGACATTAAATAATGTGTAACTGTTGAAAGAGTCACGGCAAGAAAGAAAAAGGACAAAGTGATACACCGAAAATGAAAGTACATACAGAACACTGACTGCTTACGATTTAAGAAGTTTTCAACATTTTTCTTTCTAAACTAATTTTGTTTCTTTTACGACACTGCATTTTTCTCTGGTAATAATTTGGTTTTGCTATTCTTTCCAAACTAGTTGTGACATGAAAGCCATAAAAATGTATTCTTTTCTAAGGTTCTACTTAGACTCTGCATTTTAAAGTGGTTTCACATTTTACTCCATTTGACCCTAACAACAACCATGTGAGCCAGAGAGGGTATTTTATGGAGAAGAAGCCCAGGAAGCTGGGTGGTAGTGCAAGGACCCGACTCCAACAGCAGTGCTCTTCACTCACTCACCAGACACTGGCACTGAAAGAGCTGTGCCGAACTATCTACACGCTCAGCTTCTCGTCCAGTTCTACATTCTGCCCACTTGCTTTCAGAGCTCTAGCACAAGACTGAATTACTCTCCACAGCTGGCTGAAGCTTCCATTTCCCTAGATGTGAATCTTCTCTTGGCGTGGAATGCTCGTTCCCTCTTCCCAACCCCCTTTCCCTGGACAGCTCACACCATGGCCATTCCTGCCTTGTCCAGTTATCTTGTCTGCCTGTGACAAAGTGGCAACTTTAAAAGCCCAGCAGAATTTCTAGTGAACAGTCATGACACTCGGGAACACTGAAGTAGCTGAAGGAGGGCATCCTTGAGAGTCAGAAAGGACCATAAAGTTTGGTTTAAAGGAAGAGGAAGAAGAAAGAGAACCAATCTGCTGACACCTTATTAGAGTGAGGAAAGAAAAAACATTTTTCAAGAAAAATGTCAAAAACTCTACTATTGAGTCTATTTAAATGGGACAGATATACAAGGGGAAGGAAAAGCTCTGAACTAGACACTAGGTACTTCCACAGACCCTGGAGCTCACTGTGGTCTAGCTTAGAAGACAGCTGATGATACAGATACACAAGTTTCTCCTTGAAGTGACCTGGAATAGGTCTGTGAAATTAATGGGAACAATCTTATAAACCTCACTGTTTTTCAAAAGTTGTCTTAGGTCTGCTACGGTATATGATGTGATCCCCACGCTCAGATTCCCCTCCCCCACACACTAAAACAGAAGCCTCGGGAAGGCAAGGATCTTTGTGTCTTGTTTACTGCTTTACTCCCAGTGCCTAAAACAGTACCTGGCACATAGTAGATACTCAATAAATACTTGTTGAATTATACACAAGAACCAGGAATTGACGAAAATAAAGGGCGTGCTAATTGTTACTTGTTTGGTATAACAGTTCATATCAATGTCCCTCTCAAGGAGATGGCAGCACCCTGCAACCACAGGACTTACTTTCTGTAGTGACCTAGGTTTCCTATGGGTCAGAGTCCTTCTGAAAAGTGCTTGTATGAAGCAAAGGCTTTTACGACACATTAGCCTTAACCCAAGATTTGACAGTCAATTCTGATGTAGCTTTCATCAGATTTCAAACTTTTACATTAAAACAAAGAAACATCAGGGGAAAAAAGCATTTACTCATTCCATACCTTTGCCTTGGGTCTAGCTGTCTGATTAACTGGTCTAAGATGAACTCCCTTTTTAATTCTGTCCATCATCTCTTCAACTGCTTGCCTCTTCAGATCTGTGACTTCTTCAGCTATTCAAAGAACACACACATAAATCATCTTATGTTATAAGAAAACTACTTCCTATTTCTGGTGACTTAGAGAGACTGAACTATGTAATTAACCACAGTCATTTTTCAGACAGAGTCACAAAACACCAATAATTTACTAAGGTTAACAGCTCCCAGGTAGCAATATTTTTTTAATAAAAACCTTTTAATAAGAGAGTTGCTTTGAGAAATAAGAGTTATAAAATTTAAGGTCTAATTTGTAGCCTGGAAATCAATATTGTTTCATCTATGTTAAACAAAGTACCTTTTGTTCCGTTTGTCAGCATAATAACATACCTGAATTTCTCCAGGTCTCTAAAAGCCTAATTTTGTACCTAACTCCAAATAATCATTCACTTTTGTCTCAAAGATGTTTTTGTAACTTATAGTATAACCTATGTCAAAGAAATCCAACTAAAGCAGGATTAACTATCAAAAAGCCCATTTGAAAATAAAAGATCAAAGAGATTTTTTTACCTGTTGGAAGAAATCCACAGTCAAAAGATGAGCAGCAAATAGATAAAATCTATTTTTAAATTGCCATCTTTTGTTTAGGAATCACATGGGAAGGAAACATTTAAGCAAACCTTTTTCAAGTCTTTTAAAATTGTCAATGTTAAAAGAAAACATACATCCAGAAATGACTGCAGTTAAGTAATTAAATTTGATAAAAAATTTCAACTGTCTATTGTTTAATCTTTACACTCTTTGGCTGCAAAAACAATAAAGCTGTTGAAATATGTATCAACTAGATGAATGCAACTGAGGTGAGCTGAGACTTGTTGGTCAGAAGAGTGAAATTTGTCTCTTACACACCAGCTTAACCAAAAGCACCAAATCATTCTGGAACATTTATCACCATTAATGCAGCTCTAGATCTTGTGTTTACCTCCAGCTAACTCACTGTATCGAATACATTCAAGTTTAAATATCTCATAAAGACCCTCCAACAGGCTCCACATTGTGGGGCAGGCATATGGTAGGCACTCAGCAAGCATCTACCTACTGACTGACTTGTTGAAGTTCGAGCTTTAAATGGCTATCAATAGTTTTACTATTTGAGCAGAAATAATTAAACCTCAAAAGAATGGCTCCTAAATGGAGGCAATCACAACTATATCCCCCAGCTAATTCACAGTCGTGTCAGGCTTTGCGCTAAGGAGGCCGAAATCATGGCTTCTTTTACTGCTATATGGCAGACTTCACTCTAACCCTGGGTAGCTATTCCTCTTATACATGCCGAGGGGAGCAACTTAGAGAATCCAGAAGGTTCCATTATCCTCCACTCTGCAACATCACTGTGATGGGATCACTGCTATATTCATCATATAACCTAGGTTTTCTGATACAGTCCTGGTTTCAAATAGTGTTGTCATCCTCAGAAGCCACTGAAATGCTGGGAATTCAAATTTCTCAATATCCAAACAGCATTTTTCAGTTCCAGAAGTCAAAAGAGTATCTTTTGTGAGGCAACCTGGGAGACACGGCACCAAGGTCAGAACTTATCCACCAATAAATGAAAAGACAACAAAACTGTGGGTTGATCAACTATGTGCCCTTAAGCAGTATTTTCTAAGGCAGCCTCTGCTGATGGCTCACAAACATCAACAAGGGGACAGACAAGAAAATTACTATGAACAGAGATTCATTCATTCATTCACTGACTCACTTATTCAATATCTGAATACCTATTATGCACTACATGGTACTTTTGCTGACCGTTTTCAAAATCAGAGGAAATAAGACCCGTATCTGTCATTCAAGCACCTGGTATGGGTATGGAATTTATTCCTGGGAATTAAAAAAAAATCTTCAAAACACATTCGATTTTCAGAAAGGCTGCCATTTTGAGTAAGACTTGGGAAGAGCTGCATGGCAACAGGAACACCGCCTACAAACAGATTAGCACTCTGTAAGGAACGACTAAAACTCAATTAAATGCACAAAACAAAAACTAATTAAGGCAGACAGATGGAGAATTATGGTCAACACCATTCAAATCTGCTGCAGCATCTAACATAACAGGAATTTAAAGTAGTTTCTTATCTTTGCTTGCCAGAATCATAGTGATAATTCAGAGAAGTGCCACTATCTGTATTGTGTACAGATTATAAACCAGGCTCATAAAATTTTCTCAGTCTTTTTCAAACATAAAGGCTTAATTGGTCTTAAGGAAAAGAAATCACTCTTATCAGATTCCCTACTCAGGCACAACACAAGGGCAATGGCTAGGTTAGCTACACAAGCTTTCTCTCTCACTGACCCTGTTTTTGAACTAGCAAAATGCAATCTATACGAACTTCTGAACTATTAAGCAGTTCTAATAAATCTGCAAGAATCACCTACAGAGAGCTCATGGTATGTTTTGTAATTCTTTTCTGCAATCACGCAGTTGGTAATTGTCTCACAAAAGCATGTAATCAGGGGGACAACAGAAATATGCAGGATACTGGAGATTAAAGAAAAGGGACAAATGAAGACAAGGGGTCTAATGTTATTGAACTGCCACAGGAAAATAAAATCAAATGTTCTTTGAGTTAGTGCTTCCAGGTCAGTCTTGGATCAGAAAGCTACATGTAATTAATTGAGGCTTAAATTTTAAGACCCACTTGAAAAATAAGTTAGTTCCTCAAAAAAAAAAAAAAAAAAAAGACCTACAGACAAAACCATCACCTTATTGCTCAATAAAACCTTTTGGTATTACCTAGAGGAACTAAAATGAATTTTTAAATGCCACAGGTTTACTTTTCTCTTTCAATAACATTTTTAAAAAGGCATTAAAAAAATCTTATGGCACCGTGATGCACAAAATTTCTAAAGAACATATCATGGTTGAGTAAGTTTGGATTTGACCTACAGTCATAAAGTTAAGAAAATTTCCTTAACTACAATGATCACAAGAGCCTGCTGAATGAGGACTTCTGCCCTTCAGGGTGATTGGTACCATGCCTTTTTTTTTCTTTTTTAGGTAACATTTTGAATAGTTTCTATGTTATGGGCACTACTCTAAATGCTTTACATGTTGTGAGACTCATAATTCTTAAAACAACTCTATGAAATAGGAACTATTATTCCCATTCTACAGATTAGCAAACTGAGGTAAGAAAATATCAACAAATTAATGACCTAAATATATGATAAACAGCAGGCATACCTCTCAAATCTCAGAACTTGTCCAATAAATGCATTCTTAATCAAAATTAGAGTAATTAACTGCAAAGTATGTAATGATTTCTTGTGTTTAGATCTTAAAGCTACTCCTAAAATATTTCACAGACCTTCCCTACAATCAAGGTTTTTAAGAGTCATAACCCAACAATAAAAGTTTCTCCATTCATAAGCTCTGAAAATCATACCAACTGTATAGCAAAAGCCATCATACGATGCTAATATAAGAAAACACTGTGATAGCGGGACTGGTTCCTATGTTATAAATGCAAACTCCAAAGTGTCTCAGATGACCCCAATATTGATGCTCTACATTCATTCATCATGCCTTTAATCACTGTTGATCCATTCAACAACTATTTTTTAGTGTGAATGACTAACAAAACACTATAAACTACCTTGCCAGAGAGAGCAAAGTATGGCTATGGTATCTATCATTGAAGGCAGTATGATTTTAGGGTGGCCGCAGTTTAAAAATCTCCTGATCAACTTCTGTGTCTATAACTACTTAGATTCCCAAAGTAACAATTCAGTAGCTCAAGGATGAGGGGGGAAATGCTGCCACATTTCATGAATTGTAAATGAAATATCATTTTCAAAAGGAAAACTGCATGGTTTCTAATACTGGGAGTTAATAAGTTCTAGAACACATCTTTTTAAATTTAAGGGTGCTGTTGAGGTTGATAAGCTAATAATGTAATTTACTGAGAAGGGGAATTTATTTTATTCTGACTGCCTTCTTGACCCTCTAAGACTTAACCAATTTTCCCAAAACAAGATTGAAACAAACAAAATTTTAATCTTAATTACAGTGTCAGGGAAGGCTTACAGCCAGTAACCCAAGAGCAGGGCTGCCCTGCAAATCACCAAAGGCAGGACTTCTAACTCCTGCAATGCCTTGGCAAAGCAGAATTTGCCTTTTAGTTGCATTACAAGGGGCTGTAGGAGGCAGGGGCAGAAAGTCAGTTCATACAGATGATAAAATCAAACAGCTTTCGTTTGTAATGGTGCTGCAAGGTTCTTGCTAAGAAGGAAAGACCAAGTCTAAACTTTGATTCATTCAATATGCGTGAAAGCTGTGGGAGGCTGCAGAGAGAAGTAAACCCTCACAGAGCCTGCAATCTGTTCGGGGGAGAGATGTGGAAATAACCCCAACACCAGAGCAGAGGCTGGGGGGTGGGACATTAAATCCTCACAGCAAGAAAATTTGAAGTGAACTGCTACAGCAATACACAGTAATGAGCCATTCATTCTGGATTATTAATACTCATAAAGAAAGGAAGAGGAGGAAGAGACTGGGAACACACCAGACAATATGCTGAAACCTGAATGGGAGACACGGAATTAGAACAGTACCTTGCTAGAGGGACGGGCAGGAGGGCAATTCTGGAATGAGGAAAGACAGGAACAAATGCACAGGAGGCTTAGACGTAAGGGGCCAGCCATAACGTGAGACAGATGTAATGAGAAATGAGGCTAGAGTAAAGGCAGAGAACCATCTCTAAGCAGACAGGGTTTGAGATTCTATTCTGAGGCAGGGAGAAGCACAGAAATGGGATAAGGTGTAGGACAACATAATGAGACCTGGTGTCTGAGAACACGGCACTGCAGAGGTATGAAAATGGCTGGGGCGGGGCAAGGAGACCTGGAGGCAGGAAAAGGGGGCCAAGAAGTTTGCACCCATTTGGGCTTGAACCAGGCTAACCTACCATGCTCCATAATTAAAACAGGTTGAACAAACACTGCTGAGTTTCATTTGGGTTCTACGGTCCTCAGGCATAAAGGCCCGAGATCTGGGGCCAGCATTTCAAGCTTCTGCTCTCAGCGTGGGCCCACATCAAACTGCCCACAGCTCTGTGCACTGACTCTGCACCTACCCACCTGGGGCCTCTGCTCAGCAGGAAACCTCTTCTCTCTCCATCCCCATCTCTTCCTATTATCCTCAGCTTCTCCCTCTCCACAGAATCACAGGGTCCTGTGAATTTTACCTCCCTAAACGGCTCCTGAATTTATCCAGTTCTTTCTCTCTCTACTGCTATACCACCCACAGCTCAGCCCCATCAACATTCACCTGAATGAGTGCAACAGTCTTCCCTCATCCACTCATTCCTGTACAGTCTGTTCTCTGTTCTCTCACCGTAGCCAGTGTAACTTTTTACAAAGGACAAATCTCATCATGTTACACTCCTACTTAAACTTCTACTGCCCTTAAGATAAACATCAAAATCTTGACCACCGCCTCTAGAATCTGGCTCCTGTCTACCTAGTAGACTTCCTCTCTTGCACCCCATGTTCTAGTAATATCAACTTTCTTTCAGTTTCCTAATATGCCAAACTCCTTCCCCAGTCTGGACCTTTGAATTGTTGCCCCTCTATGTGATCTATTTTACCATATATACCCTGACCTTCTAAATCCACAACTACTCAGCTTAAACATCACTTGCTGACACCAGTAGTCCACCTCCATAATCTCTTAGATCAGTACTGATAATCACTCCTCCACAGTACTGATCAAAAAAATGTATTTAAATAATTATATATTGCACTGGTAATTACATGTTTACTTCCTGTCTGCCCCACTCAAATGTGACTTTATGTCTTGTATCTCCAGTACAAAGCACTGGAGAGAACATAGAAAGTGCTTGACAAAGTCTCAGTTCATTGCTATCAACTCTAAAAAGCCTTTCCCCAGGACTTCCCTGGTGGCGCGGTGGTTAAGAGCCCGCCTGCCAGTGCAGGGTTCACGGGTTCGATCCCTCGTCCGGGAAGACCCCATATGCCGAGGAGCAACTAAGCCCATGCGCCACAACTGCTGAGCCTGTGCTCTAGAGCCCAGGAGCCGCAATTACTCAGCCCCCGTGCTGCAACTACCGAGCCCACGTGTCACAACTACTGAAGCCCGAGCACCTAGAGCCCATGCTTCGCAACAGAAGAAGTCATTGCAATGAGAAGCTTGTGTACCACAACGAAGAGTAGCCCCTGCTCGCCGCAACTAGGGAAGGCCTGCGCACAGCAACGAAGACCCAACACAGCCAAAAATTCATTAACTAATTTAAAAAAATAAACATAAGGAGTGGTGATTGTATAGCACAGAAAATATAGCCTATATATATATATATATATATATATATATATATATATATATATATATATATATATTTTAAAGACCTTTCCCCAAATCCTTATTTGGAATTACTTCCTCTCTTTCTTTTACACCCCAAAGTACCTCACCCCTTAATGAAAACACATTTCCCAGCATCCCTCACATTCCAGTGATATGTGTGAGCGTTTACCTGCTCTAGACAGTAAGCTACATGAAGACAATGACTGTTCTTTGGTTCATTCTTATAGCTGTTAAGTTCACATTTCTCCCCAACAATCTGTTCATAGTCAAAGAGCTAACAAGTATGTCTACTGTTGAAAAATTGTACACCATCAACAAAAAGTTAACCAAAGGGGTGGGGTGAGAATTACCTGTTTCTGGTTGAGCTGCCTTTTCTTTCTTAGCACCACTGCCACTGGGGTGGGATCGCTTCCGGATCATGGACATGAGGGATCTTTAGGAGAAAGAAAAAGATCAACAGGATTAGTGGATGCCTTATGATCCAAGAAATAAAATGTACAGATTCTAAATAATCAGTAAAAATCCAACTCTTCTCTAAGTGCATGAATATATAACTAGAATTTAAGTAGCCTACTTTCCACTTTAATAAACTGTTAAATTTTTAAGAAAGAGAAAGATGTCTCATCCCTTTACTGTGTAAAAACCAAACTAGTTACTGGGAGAAGGGGGCTGCTAACATTATTACTAAGTTTATGCAGAGACATCTGCAAAGTAAAATAGATACAGAAAACCTTTCAATATCCATATTTAAAATTCAGAAACAGCTGTCTATGTAATACATTTGAGTGAGTGGGAAGGACAAAAGAATTAGGGGATGTTTTGGTAAATATCTATTTGTGAAATATGGGCATAAAAACATCTGAATCTGCACAACATAGACCAGATACTTCAGCGATAACATATATTCAGACCACTGTCTCTCTGTCCATGTTTTAAAAATCTGTGTAAAATCCAAATCATGATAAATTTGACATGAAAATTTAAAACCTCCATATATTAAAAGACATCATAAAGAATAAATAGAAACTCTACAAATCAATGAGAAAAAGCACACACCCAACAGAAAAAAAGACAAAACCAAGAAACCCTATAAAAAAGGATGTCCAAATTTCCAACACACATACAAACAGGTTCTTGACTTCTTTAGTTATTAGGAAAACACAAATAAAAGCCACATTTGAGGTTTTACTACACACTCATCAAATAGGCAGGAAATTTTAAGTCTGATAATATCAAGTGTTGGTAGGTTTGTGGAGTAACAGGAATTCTCAAACTGAAGATGTATAAATTGATAGCACCGCTTTTGAAAACTGTTCAGCGTGAAGATAGACATATCCTATGAGCCAGTGATTCAACTTCCATATATCTTACAGGAATACAAGCACTTGTGCACCAGGAAGCATGTACAGGAATGTTCATGTAGAATTTCCATAACTTCCCTGAACTGGGAATGACTCAAATGTCTATCAGTATTACAATGGATAAACACATTTTGGGACATTCATAAAGTGGGTTACGTATCAATGAATATGAATCAACTTTGGCTACATAAAATAATATGGATGAATCTTACAAAATAATATAAAGTGAAAAGAAAAAGACACAAAGGAATACACTACAATTCCAATTATATAAAGTTATAAACAGACCGTATATGTATTTACAGTAGTTTAAGGATATGTATATAGGCAAAAAAAAACCTTTTCTTTAAGAAACGGATAAAAGGATAGGACTTGAGGGTACTAGCATTGTTCTATTTCTTGATTTTGATGGTGATTACGTGGATACTCATTTTATATTATTTTAAACTGTACATAAGTTTGTGTACACTTCTACATATATATTATCACCCCCACCAAAAAAAAAAAAAGAATCAAGAACTTTGAAATTCTTTCAACTACATTATAAATGTCCTCAGTGTGGTAAACTGGATTTGACAAAATACAGTCCTGAGGAAGACAAACTGGGAAGAGAGGCATAATGCTGCCTCCAGAAAAAGGGGCAACTGGATGATACACAGTACTATTTGCTCTGACGACAGAACAACTTGATGTTCCTTAACCACTATCATTTTTAGATTTTTTTTTTTACTTCTTACTTCTATCTTTGGTTATATTATTAATCCCCTCCCTAATTGCCTTTTCTTAAAATTCTCACACATACTGAACAATCTCCCACAAAGCATAGCAAAAAGAAAGTTCTACATCCTACTCTACCCTGTGAAGTTTCCAGGACTTACCAACTGGGAAACAATCGGTCACTGAGCTTTTAACTTCATCTAGTTTGTCTTCTTTGGGCTCATAGTGGCCCAAAATGTAATTAAATTATTTTCACAAAACTTCTAATTTGCACAGAACTTTAAAACAAGTACATTTCAATCCATAAGGTGAGGGAATTAAATGATGCAAACTTTATTTTTTCCATTCTGTCAACTGAAGACAGGAATATTCAATGTCTACTTGTTAACATTCCATAGAAGGGTGGGGTTTGGGGAGGGCTCTCACTAACCAGAGGCCTCTCCTCATTCTGTAATGACCCCATCTCTGGTTCTGAGGGGAAGTTTTGAAAATGTGTATTATTGTACATAAAGATTACAAAGCAAGAAGTTATTTGTACTGCTCAGAACAGTTGTATGTATTTACATAAATGAACTAAGAATGTATGTCCAACACTGCAAACCACCTAAGTAGATAAGAGAAAGTGCTAGCTTTAAATGTTCTGAAGTATAAGTTGAAGACTGATATGGTGTCCACAGGAAAATCATCTGTAATATTAAAAAGAACTGTCAAGATGTTGCATAGACTAAAGAGAAAATATCAACAGATAGTGTGAGTTTCACAGGACAGATGAGAAGACCAGGACAAGACATCTGGGACCAATCATCCAAACCTCTGGCTAAAACTGCCCCAGGTGGAAAATATTCACCTTGAAATTCTTCAAGTGTTCTTCACGCCCACTGTGATGGTTAATTTATGAGTCAACTTGACTGGGTCATGGGGTACTCAGATAAATGATCAAACATTATTCTGGGTATTTCTGTGAGGGTTCTGGATGAGATTAACATTTAAATTGGTAGCCTGAGTGACTGTCCTCCCTAATGTGGGATGGGCCTCACTCAATCAGTTTAAGGCCTGAATACAACAAAAGGTGACCCTCCCCCAAGTAAGAGAAAATTCCTCCTGCCTGACTGCCTTGAAACTAGGACATCTGCTCTGTCCTGCTTTTGACTCAAACTGAAACACTGCCTCTTCCTGGCCTGTTGACCTTCAGACTGAAACAACGCCACAGGCTCTCCTTGGTCTCCAGCTTGCTGACTCACCCTGAAGATCCTGGGACTTGTCAGCCTCCATAGTCATGTGAACCAATTCTTGAGAATACATTCTTTTTATGTATATGATGTGTATGTACACATGTACACACACACACACATCCTATTGGTTCTATTTCTCTGGAGAACCCTGACTAATACAGTAATATACCCTACCCTTTCCCCATGAGCCACACCTGGCCAGGACCTGTCCTTTCACTCCATTACTACAAAATGACCAAGATATGCCTTTTTCCTCTCTTAACTCTCTCCCATCTGTCCTCTAAGTAAAATGAGCAGGAAGAGGAAGGGAAAGCAATAAAGCCACTTAAAGAAGCCACAGGCTCTAGTCTTTTTCTTCCACTTCCATTTCTATCCATGATCTACATCAGGGTAAAACAAACAGCTCAGGAACAAAGTTGGAAAACCTTGATTAGTGGATTCAAAGTCCATTGAAACTCAATACAAATGCAAATATACTTTTTTTTTTTTTTTTTTTTTTGCGATACGAGGGCCTCTCACTGTTGTGGCCCCTCCCGTTGCATTGCGGAGCACAGGCTCCGGATGCGCAGGCTCCGCGGCATGTGGGATCTTCCCGGACCGGGCACGAATCCGTGTCCCCCGCATCAGCAGGAGGACTCTCAACCACTGCGCCACCAGGGAAGCCCCCGCAAATACACTTTTTTGACAAGAAAGTACTCCTTACCAAAAAAATAAAAATCTCTTTCTACTGAGAAATTATATCTTATACTACTTAAATTCATCTTAAAATAAAAACCATTCATGTTATTCAATGAAAATTTTCTTTAACGGGCCTTATAAGAGTTCATGCTTTAGATATACATAGTCTGAGTCCTACTTTCATTTCTCAGTGTGACTGTAGGATGCTTTTTGAGAAAATATTCTATTTAGGTTATACTTTACTTTTAATTCTAAGGGCTCTCAAGGTTTCAGAGACTAAAAATTAAAGGCCAACAGCAAGATTATAATCGTTTTTTAATAGTTCTCCCTCCTCACAGACAGAAGTGACCTTTCTTATCAAGCTCAACATTCTAGACCTTAGAAAAAAATCAAAGTGATGAATTTCCTATTTTAAATGTCAAATTCAGAATATCTCTTACAGATTTAGCTACCCAGGAGAGAAAGAATTTAAAATACCTGAAATTCTTTCAATTGACTCTTGGATCGATCACGTGTAAAAATTATTTTGCCTTAACTACTTCAGTGGCTTAAAGTAGATCTGTTAGGTTTTTGTTAGTTCAGTACTTTTATTTTTTAAATAACTGAACAAAGCATAGCTTTCAAATTCAAGTTAGTGAGAGAAAAACATGAAAAACATTCTGGAGAAGCTCAAAATTCCTTGATCGTCCAGCAAAGGAAATCCTAATGATACGGACTGAAGTTTTAAAACTGAAGTATTATCAAAAAAATTTTTTTAGATGTCTAGCTCCTTGGTTTGGAACATCCACATGAAATTTAAACATCTACAACAGAAGAACACTGTAGGCCACAAGATGTCTTTATATGTTACAAGAAAGGAATGATACACTGGCCTTCAGAAAATTCTCTGAGACACCTGCTGATATCTTTCATACTTTTTACCACCACGCCCCTCAAAATGATGCATCTAAGCCAGTACTGCTTAAAAAGGGTACCAATAGCATAAACTTCAGTTTCTCTGACAAGGACTAACATTTGATGCAAAGCAGTCTTCCTGCACGTGCTTACCGGATAGGATTTGGAGGGGGAGGAGGAAGCGGTGGTGGAGGAGGAGGTGGGGGAGGTACCGAATTCTCAGACTGGTTCACCCGTTTCTGGAGTTCATCGACTGCACAGAGAGCAAGCATTCAGAAAAGAGCTGAAATTAAGCAACTTAACACCTTATATATGTGTAAAGGAAAAAACAACCACTCTCAAAATCAAGTTCTTTTATTAAAGCAAAGTTAGAAATTTCAGTATGAAACTGCAGAGCTCTTTAAATTTTTTATCATCAGTAAGAGAGGCCTTATATATGTTACAAAAAATTTACCATCTTTTTGCTATATATACAAACTATGGAAAAGAAAAAATAAATCAAGACAATGGCTGGATGGGTGGGAAGTAAGGATTGAGAGTAGGCTGAAGAAATATTTGTTAACAATAGAATTTACTACTCAAACACTAAGAAATTGTTAATACTTGACTTTTAAAGTATACAGACCAAGAATTAATTTTAAAGATGACATTTAGTGATGAATTTTAATAGCATACTTTCCTCCTCCACTTAATCTCCTTCAAAAACTGCAAATCCTAGAGTTCTTGATTTTAACCAGACTCAAGACTCTCAAGTGTTTAACTCAGAAACTTTTTGCTCTTTTGAAGAGCATTCTGGAAATATAATTTATTCATTCAATTCATTCAAGCCATTAATGAAACAAGTACTTACTAAGCTCCAACAATGTGGAAGAGCCTATGCTCAGTGCTGCTCATGACACAGTTCCTGACTTCAAGAAACTCAATTTGAATTTATATCACAGATGTGAATGCCTCTAATTGGGCTCTAATGGGCTACAGGTACTGCACTCAGGAATAGCTCTCCCTCTACGCAGCCACTCTACTTTCCATGACTGACTACCCTAATGATTTGTGCATTTGTTTTTACCGTCAACACTTAAATAAGCAGTGGAGGCCAGGCTCCCTGACATCAAGAATCCTCTAGTTATTTCATATGCATGTGGCTGTTTCTCTAAAGGGAGTTTGAGATCCTCATGGACAAAAGGCATGGTTTCTTTTCTTCTACATTTCTTATAGCATCCTAGGGTACTAGGTATGGCTGGGTACACACACAGCAGACAATAACTAAAAAGAATGGACTACTCCTTAATTTTAGATCAATTTAAAAAAATAAATTGTAATTCACTTTCATTGTGGATTAGAAAGCATTGAATATTTTTTAAAGGAAAAAGCCTACTTGATTTTTCTGTACAGATTTCAAAATTCTAGTATAAAATTAACCAAAAATATCTGAATTGAATATTGAAGCTGTTATAAAGGGAACAACCTGCCCCCTTAAATTATCTACTTTCCAACATAAACTTATTACTTATCCCTGTGTAGTACTCCAACTCACACATTCTTGTTAAGCCTTCTAGAACTGAATGAATAAATCGTTTAAGTATCTCCTCGTGTTTTAAAAGTTTTTCCATTTAATATATATATTGTTGCCCATTTTATCGTTAGGTGTGATACTGAAAGTATTATTTCATGTGCATAATTAGACATCGAAAATGAAGGTAGTATAAACCTAAAAAGTTTAATTCTTTTTAAAAATGCACCCTAAAATGAATAAAATAAGTATTTAACGAACACTCATCTCTGAAGCCCTGAGAAATGCTGAAGTTTTGGTCTTCCCACATTAATGATATCTCTGTCTCTTAATTCTGTATGTGATGCTCATAAAGGCTGTGAGTCCAAAGCAGAAGTCTAAATATTTGTGAATCATTTGATTACAGCGACCGTTCTAATGAATTACAATAGTCAGAAATAAGAAATTTAAAACAAATCTTGATATTTTTCTATAGCATTTAGTAAATGTACTGGTCATGAGAGATTCACATAGTAATAATAAGACATAATAAGCTACTCATTGCTTTTACCGGAATGCTTTAAATTTCTAGCTTTCTCCTCAGAATTCTGATATTTCAATTCCAATTCTTTTTTATCTTCTTCTAGGAGCTCCAGTTGCTGTTTGAGGTTGTGCATCTCTTTGCGGAGAGTTTCATTTTGTAGCTGCTCTTCTAATTTTTTGACCTATAAGTTATAAACAGACTTTTACGTGGTGACAGTTTTTCCTTTGTCAAGGAAAATAAGGGGAAAAATAAATGTTTCCCTTTTACTTTGCACTTCATAGCAAAGAGATTACAATTCATCTTAAAAGCCACACAAATCCTAGGATACAGATAATACTTAAGATCACTATCAGCAATGTGATTCAATATAAATTTATTGAAGACTTATGTCCCAGATAATTTAATTTTTAAATGTGAGTAGAAAAAGTAAAATATTCATTTAATTTAAGTAAAAAATTCATTTAAAACAGATTAACATTTTTCTGCCCAGTTTCAAAAGAAAAACTCAGGTAATCTTAAAAATTTGGTGGGACAATTTGGTAACAAATATCAAAAACCTTAAAAAAAAATAAGGAAGAAAAGGCCCTTGATTCAGTAATACTACTTTTAGAATTTGTGAAATAGTAAGACAAGTGTTCACATACATTAACTAGAATGTTCTTTGTAACAGGGAAAACTTGGAAATAACCTAAATGTCCACCAATATTACTGATTTAATAAATTATAGTTATGCTCGTTAAATGAAATACTATGCAACCATTTAAAAATCACATAACCTCACTATACACTGACATGGAAATATACATTACCAAATGGAAAAAATCAGGTTATAGAACCATATGCTTGGCATGATTCCATTTAACCTATATTCATAAAACTATACATTTACATAAAGTTTGGATATGCACCAAAATATGGAATTTTTAACTATTCTTAATTTTCTGCTTTAGCTTTTTCTGTATTTTAAAAATTTGTTTTATTATAATCATAAAAACAACACAGCTGTGTTTTAAAGATTGCTGAATCTGCAAGGGAACTTATAGACAGGTAAGAAATATTTTAAACCACATACCTGAAAGATTATCCAGAATAATTGTATGGTATAGTATAATAAGTTTTACTGACTGCTATAAGTTCGTTTATAACTTTTACCTAATCTTCAGTACCTTTCCCACTACCTCAACATGGAACATACACAACAACTTAGTCCCATCCTCAATACAATTTACTAGGTTCTTGCACGCATTATTTACTAAATGAGTTAACTACAGTAGTCGAACTTTTCAGAACCAAAATTTCTAGCATAAGCTAAATAAAAATAAACCTTCTTTCATTCCCTTCATTTGAAAAGGTAATTCCTGCATATGGGGACAAAAAAAATTATTTCCCTTCCATCCTACTCCCCAGGCCTCTTTCCCAGGGGCAAGCACAGTTACCACGTATTCATCTAGAGGTTCTCTACATATACGTCAACATTTCTTATGGAAGAAAGAAAAATTAACTCTACCTCACAACCAACTTGGTAAAAACTCCAGGAACTTCCAAGGATTAAATGTCAATACTGTTGCTTAAATAGACTTCGACAGGTGGTAACAAATGGCAGCTAACAGCCTTTCCTTCACAAACTAAGTACACTGTAAGTAGTATAAACACTGATGTAATTTTTCTCAAGTGGTTTCTTTAATTTGAAAGGCTTTGTTCCACCTCTTCGCCTCTCCTCCTCTCTGCCTCTCTTTCTCACCCACCACGGTGACTATCCTTTCTGCCTAGCACACACAGGTAGTCTGTGTCAGCTGGAATAGCTCTACTCATACAAATTGAAATAACCACTTAGGAAGTCTTTAAACATATAGATTTGTACAAGTTTACAAAATCAGAAATTTTCCCTAAGCAAATAATTACTACTAACACGGACTTTTCCTCCCTCTTTGAATAAAACCTATGCCCTCCAACAAGCTCTTTGAGACCACTACACAATACACTCTCCTAGTGTATGCAGTCTCCCAAAACACAATCAACTCAACTTGGAAATGTGGATTTCCAAACTGCACTATCCAAGCTCTTTTTGAGTTGTATCTCTTTCCCTCGCTTCTTCTGACCCTTTGGACAGTTTAAAGATCATTATAAAGCCTACGAGAGTGCATAAATTTTAGTGGGATACTATAAATTAAATTCATTTGGTAGTTATTTTTTCTAAAAGGTGAAAAGACTGGAAAGACTTAGTCACTTAGGCAAAACATGGAACTATGAGCTACTGGACTGACTCTTCTCAATCTAAGTATGTGTGTGTATTAAAACTCCAGGAGAAAATCTGGTACCTTTTGTTGATGCTCAATTCTCTCTTCTTCAAGGAGCTGTATGAGTTTTGCATTTTCATCTAAAGCTTTCAAAAGCTGCTGGTCAGGAGCAGAGTTCTGTAGCAGAAGGTGGCTTTGTCTCTTTAGCTTGTTTTGTTCAATAAACATCTGCAAAAGTTAATTATAAAAATGTATATATCAATCATTCTCACACATCTCCTCAACTGAAACTGGAACAAAAGGAAAAGTGTGTGGAGTTTTTATTAAAAAGTTAAAGGCAATTTCTGAATTATAGTATAATGATTTTAGAAGTAATGATTGCTATGATTTCATTCATAACTTTTATATAATCTTTAGAACCTTTACTCTTGCCTCAGCACAGTATATATACAATAGTTTAGTCCTATACTGAAGTTTTTAATAATTTATTATTGCTTTAAAGTACATTAGTACTAACAGTAGCAGCTAATATTTATCAAGAACTTATGCCAGGTATTCTACTAAGTATTTTATACACATTATTTTAATCCTTACATCAATCCTATGAGTCGAATGTATCTGCTATGAAAAGCTAAAATGTACTAAACACTATGGGACAGATACAGTGGCAATCATTTTACATACATTTTATCATCTAATCCTTAGAACACCACTGTCAAGTAGACACTATTATTACCCCACTTTTACTAATAAGGTAACTGAGGCTCCGAGGGGTTAAGCAGCTTTCTCAAAGACACAAGTGAGTAGCAAAATCAGGATTTAAACCCAGATCTGTCCGATTTACAAGCCCACGCTCTTAACCATCTGGCTAATCTCCGTCCTCTGCTATCTACTAGACCTAAGATTCTGTCTTAAATTAGTTTTTCCCCAGTGTCAAAAGTAGTTAATAATAAGAGGGTAAAGAGGAGAAGGAAAAAGGTATATTAATATTTACTGAGCATTTTATAGAACAATTTACATATATTATTAACTTAATCTTCACAACTTTACATGATTGAAGGCAACATTATTTTCTATTCACCCATTATTTCTTTTCCTTAATACCCTACACAAGTCAGCCAATGGGTGATTCCAAGCATGAAATGTTTTTCAAATTCTGATATCGGGCCTATCTTACAGTAGAGCAACAACATTTTCAAGTGAAATTTACATTCTTCCTCCATCTAACACCTCATTTCTCTGTAAAAATAGGTATAGATAGAGTGTGAATGAATGTGTGTGAGCGCACAAGTGCCAGGCTGGAGAAAAGTGAGACGGGAGGTGTCCACACACTAGGGAAGAGTAATCAGTATTCCATCATAGTATCTTAAACTTGAGATCGATGGTTTAATTGAAATGACTTATTTTTTCAGGTTACTATTATTTTTAAAAATTATTTTTTTACACATTTTTCCCTCTTAAAACTTAACTGGTTGGGGTCCCTTGCTGGTACCTTAGAAAATATCTCAGTCAACATGAAAGGCCAGCAAAAAGCAGCTGACGTAAGTGAGATTCTCTGGCTTCCCAACAAATGAGGCCTTTTGCCAAGAGAACTCAGCGGGCAGGAGCAAACAGAGAGGAAGCAGTCAGCGAGGCTGACCAGGACAGAAGTGGGAGCTCAGCACTAAGACAAGGCAGGGCACAGGTGACCATCAATGCCAAGGGTGCTTTATTACTCTCCCTGCACTGCTTCTCTGTACTCTGGTTCTCTCTTGGGAAAAGGGATAGCTCTCCTTTTCCGTGTAGCACTCAGGAAAACTTGCTTAACTTTACATGATTATAAATGATCTCAACTCTGTTATTCTGGAGAGAAAAGAATAAAGATATGTCTTAGGGATGCTAACAACATGAATTTCTTTTGCAAAACCCTGTAACAATCCCTAAATTACAATATAAGATGAAAAGAACATACAGAAAAGAAATTCCTTTCAATAACAATGGTAACTTGAAAAATATTAGTCATTAGACTACCTTTTCTAGACTTTAAGATACTAAAATAAAACACTAAATAATGCTTTTTCTAAGATGTATTTAAAGAAAATTCAGTTACCAAACACTAATGAAATTGGTTTTTAGCTATGGTAAGAACTTGTTGGTTAGAGTTATTAAGTTGGTCCCTTACCAGACAGACAAATAACATCATCGGTATCAGAATTTCAGAGAAATTTTCCTAAATCTTTTCAAAGAATGAGAAGAAAATGTTGTATTATTAATATATAATTCATTTTTTCCAAAATGACATTAAAATATCATCATTTGAGTTGTCTGAAAACAACACGAATTACATAATAGTTTCACAGCATATTGGGACTACATGTTGAAAAAGGTATCCACACCATTAAACAGAGAAAAGAAAAACTACATTAAATAGCAAAAATTATATATTCAAAAAGTACAGGAAAGTCATCAAAAATTGAAATTATGTTGAGGAAATACAAAAACTTAACATAGCTATGAAGACAACTCATTGTTTCTTCCTTGTGGGGGATCATGGTTTTGATTTCAGGGTTTTGGGGTTTTTTTTAATTCATTTATTTTTGGCTGCGTTGGGTCTTGGTTGCTGCCTGCAGGCTTCCTCTAGTTGTGGCAAGTGGGGGCTACCCTTCGTTGTGGTGCGCAGGCTTCTCATTGCAGGGGCTTCTCATTGCAGAACACGAGTTCTAGGCACACAGGCTTCATTAGTTGTGGTGCGTGGGCTCAGGAGTTGTGGCACGTGGGCTCAGTAGTTGTGGCACACAGGCTTAGTTGCTCCGTGGCATGTGGGATCTTCCCAGACCAGGGCTCAAACCTGTGTCCCCTGCATTGGCAGGCGGATTCTTAACCACTGCGCCACCAGGGAAGTACTGGTTTTGGTTTTTAATTGGACAAGTATGAACAGAAGTAAGGAAGAAACATTCAATTTTTAATTTACACATTTGATAATTATTTGTATGTTTACAAGGTATATATCTTCCTTTTGTAACTAAAAAGGTAAACTAAATTAACTTCAAAAATTGATTTCTGGGCCTCCCTGGTGGTGCAAGTGGTTGAGAGTCCGCCTGCCGATGCAGGGGATACGGGTTCGTGCCCCGGTCTGGGAGGATCCCATGTGCCGCGGAGCGGCTGGGCCCGTGAGCCATGGCCGCTGAGCCTGCGCGTCCGGAGCCTGCGCGTCCGGAGCCTGTGCTCCGCAACGGGGGAGGCCACAACAGTGAGAGGCCTGCATACCGCAAAAAAAAAAAAAAAAAAAAAAAAAATTGATTTCTGAGCAGAAGCAAGAAGAACTGCAATCCTGCAGCCTGTGAAACAAAAACCACATTCACAGAGAGACAGACAAGATGAAAAGGCAGAGGGCTATGTACCAGATGAAGGAACAAGATAAAACCCCTGAAAAACAACTAAATGAAGTAGAGATAGGCAACCTTCCAGAAAAAGAATTCAGAATAATGATAGTGAAGATGGTCCAAGACCTCGGAAAAACAATGGAGGCAAAGATCGAGAGGGTGCAAGAAATGTTTAACAAAGACCTAGATTTAAAGAACAAACAAACAGAGATGAGCAATACAATAACTGAACTGAAAACTACACTAGGAGGAATCAACAGCAGATAACTGAGGCAGAAGAACGGATAAGTGACCTGGAAGACAGAATGCTGGAATTCACTGCTGCAGAACAGAATAAAGAAAAAAGAATGAAGAAATGAAGACAGCCTAAGAGACCGCTGGGACAACATTAAATGCCATCTGCATTATAGGGGTCCCAGAAGGAGAAGTGAGAGAGAAAGGACCAGAGAAAACATCTGAAGAGATTATAGTTGAAAACTTCCCTAACATGGGAAAGGAAATAGCCACTCAAGTCCAGGAAGCTCAGCGAGTCCCATACAGGATAAACCCAAGGAGACACATGCCAAGACACATAGTAATCAAATTAGCAAAAATTAAAGACAAAGAAAAATTATTGAAAGCAGCAAGGGAAAAATGACAAATAACATACAAGAGAACTCCAGTAAAGTTAACAGCTGATTTCTCAGCAGAAGCTCTACAAGCCAGAAGGGACTGGCATGATATACTTAAAGTGATGAAAGGGAAGAACCTACAACCAAGATTACTCTACCTGGCAAGCATCTCATTCAGATTTGATGGAGAAATCAAAAGCTTTACAGACAAGCAAAAGCTAAGAGAATTCAGCACCACCAAACCAGCTCTACAACAAATGCTAAAGGAACTTCTCTAAGTGGGAAACACAAGAGAAGAAAAGGACCTACAAAAACAAACCCAAACCAATTAAGAAAATGGTCATAGGAACATACATATCGATAATTACCTTAAACGTGAATGGATTAAATGTGCCAAGCAAAAGACACAGGCTTGCTTAATGTATACAAAAACAAGACCCATCTATATGCTGTCTACAAGAAACCCACTTCAGACCTAGGGATACATACAGACTGAAAGTGAGGGGATGGAAAAAGATATTCCATGCAAATGGAAATCAAAAGAAAGATGGAGTAGCAATACTCATATCAGATAAAATAGACTTTAAAATAAAGAATGTTACAAGAGACAAGGAAGGACACTACATAATGATAAAGGGATCAATCCAAGAAGAAGATAAAACAATTATAAATATACATGCACCCAACATAGGAGCACCTCAATACATAAGGCAACTGCTAACAGCTATAAAAGAGGAAATCAACAGTTAAATCAATAATAGTGGGGGACTTTAACACCTCACTTACACCAATGGACAGATCATCCAAAATGAAAATAAATAAGGAAACAGAAGCTTTAAATGACACAATAGAGCAAATAGATTTCACTGATATTTATAGAACATTCCATCCAAAAACAACAGAATAAACTTTCTTCTCAAGTCCACACAGAACATTCTCCAGGATAGATCACATCTTGGGTCACAAATCAAGCCTCAGTAAATAAAAGAAAACTGAAATCATATCAAGCATCTTTTCTGTCCACAACGCTATGAGATTAGAAATGAATTACAGGGAAAAAAACATAAAAAACACAAACACATGGAGGCTAAACAATACGTTACTAAATAACCAACAGATCACTGAAGAAATCAAAGAGGAAATCAAAAAATACCTAGACACAAATGACAGTGAAAACACAACGATCCAAAACCTATGGGGTGCAGCAAAAGCAGTTCTAATAGGGAAGTTTATAGCTATACAAGCCTACCTCAAGAAACAAGAAAAATCTAAAATAAACAATCTAACCTTACACCTAAAGGAACTAGAGAAAGAAGAACAAACAAAACCCAAAGTTAGCAGAAGGAAAGAAATCATAAAGACCAGAGCAGAAATAAATGAAATAGAAAATAAGAAAACAATAGCAAAGATCAATAAAACTAAAAGCTGGTTTTTTGAGTAGATAAACAAAATTGATAAACCATTAGCCAGACTCATCAAGAAAAAGAGGGAGAGGACTCAAATCAAAATTAGAAATGAAAAAGGAGAAGTTACAACAGACACTGCAGAAATACAAAGCATCCTAAGAGACTACTACAAGCAACTCTATGGCAATAAAATGGACAACCTGGAAGAAATGGATGAATTCTTAGAAAGGTATAACCTTCTAAGACTGAATCAGGAAGAAATAGAAAATATGAACAGACCAATCACAAGTAATGAAATTGAAACTGTGATTAAAAATCTTTCAACAAACAAAAGTCCAGGACCAGATGGCTTCACAGGTGAATTTAGAGAAGAGCTAACACCCATCCTTCTAAAACGCTTACAAAAAATTGCAGAGGAAGGAACACTCCCAAACACATTCTATGAGGCCACCATCACCCTAATACCAAAACTAGACAAAGATACTACAAAAAAAGAAAATTACAGACCAATAACTCATGAATATAGATGCAAAAATCCTCAACAAAATACTAGCAAACAGAATCCAACAACACATTAAAGAGATCATACACCATGATCAAGTGGGATTTGTCCCAGGGATGCAAGGATTCTTCAATATACGCAAATCAATCAATGTGATACATATTAACAAACTGAAGAATAAAAACCATATGATCATCTCAATAGATGCAGAAAAAGCTTTTGACAAAATTCAACACCCATTTATGATAAAAACTCTCCAGAAAGTGGGCATAGGACTTCCGGGTAAGATGGCGGAAGAGTAAGACGCGGAGATCACCTTCCTCCCCACAGATACACCAGAAATACAGCTACACGTGCAACAACTCCTACAGAACACCTACTGAACGCTGGCAGAAGACCCAAGACCTCCCAAAAGGCAAGAAACTCCCCACATACCTGGGTAGGGCAAAGCAGAGAGATTCCCGCACAGAGGAGCGGTGCCGAGCGGCACTCACCAGCCCGAGAGGCTTGTCTGCTCCCCCCGCCAGGGCGAGCGGCGCTGGAGCTGAGGCTCGGGCTTCGGTCAGAGCGCAGGGAGAGGACTGGGACTGGCGGCGAGAACTCAGCCTGAAGGGGGCTAATGTGCCACAGCTAGCTGGGAGGGAGTCCGGGAAAACTCTGGAGCTGCCGAAGAGGCAGGAGACTTTTTCTTCCCTCTTGGTTTCCTGGTGCGCGAGGAGAGGGGATTAAGAGCGCCGCGTAAAGGAGCTCCAGAGACGGGCGCGAGTCGCGGCTGAAAGCGCGGAGCCCAGAGACGGGCGTGGGACGCTGGGGCTGCTGCTGCCGCCGCCAAGAAGCCTGTGTGCGAGCGCAGGACACTGTCCACACCGCCCTTCCGGGAGCCTGTGCAGCCTGCCACTGCCGGGGTCCCGGGATCCAGGGGCGGCTTCCCTGGGAGAACGCACGGCGCGCCTCGGGCTGGTGCAACGTCACGCCGACCTCTGCCGCTGCAGGCTCGCCCCGCACTCTGTGCCCCTCCCTCCCGCCCGGCCTGAGTGAGCCAGAGTCCCCGAAGAGGCTGCTCCTTTAACCCTATCCTGTCTGAGCGAAGAACAGACGCCCTCCGGCGACCTACACGCAGAGGCGGGGCCAAATCCAAAGCTGAGACCCAGGAGCTGTGAGAACAAAGAAGAGAAAGGGAAACCTCTCCCAGCAGCCTCAGAAGCAGCGGATTAAAGCTCCACAATCAACTTCATGTACCCTGCATCTGTGGAATACATGAATAGACAACAGATCATCCCAAATTGAGGAGCCAGGAGTCAGTGCTGTGCCTCTGAGGTGGGAGAGCGAACTTCAGAACACTGGTCCACAAGAGACCTCCCAGCTCCACATAATATCAAACGGCGAAAATCTTCCAGAGATCTCCATCTCAACACCAGCACCCAGCTTCACTCAACGACCAGCAAGCTACAGTGCTGGACACCCTATGCCAAACAACTAGCAAGACAGGAACACAACACCACCCATTAGCAGAGAGGCTGCCTCAAATCATAAAAAGTCCGCAAACACCCCAAAACACACCACCAGACGTGGACCTGCCCACCAGAAAGACAAGATCCAGCCTCATCCACCAGAACACAGGCAGTAGTCCCCTCCACCAAGAAGCCTACACAACCCACTAAACCAACCTTAGCCACTGGGGACAGACACCAAAAACAACGGGAACTACGAACCTGCAGCCTGCAAAGAGGAGACCCCAAACACAGTAACATAAGCAAAATGAGAAGACAGAAAAACACACAGCAGGAGAAGGAGCAAGATAAAAACCCACCAGACCTAACAAATGAAGAGGTAATAGGCAGTCTATCTGAAAAAGAATTCAGAATAATGATGGTAAAGATGATCCAAAATCTTGGAAATAGAATAGACAAAATGCAAGAAACAGTTAACAAGGACCTAGAAGAACTAAAGACGAATCAAGCATCGATTAAAAACACAATAAATGAAATAAAAAATACTCTAGATGGGATCAATAGCAGAATAACTGAGGCAGAAGAACGGATAAGTGAGGTGGAAGATAAAATAGTGGAAATAACTGCTGCACAGCAAAATAAAGAAAAAAGAATGAAAATAACAGAGGACAGTCTCAGAGACCTCTGGGACAACATTAAACGCACCAACATTCGAATTATAGGGGTTCCAGAAGAAGAAGAGAAAAAGAAAGGGACTGAGAAAATATTTGAAGAGATTATAGTTGAAAACTTCCCTAATATGGGAAAGGAAATAGTTAATCAAGTCCAGGAGGCACAGAGAGTCCCATACAGAATAAATCCAAGGAGAAATACACCAAGACACATATTAATCAAACTGTCAAAAATTAAACACAAAGAAATCATATTAAAAGCAGCAAGGCAAAAACAACAAATAACACACAAGGGAATCCCCATCAGGATAACAGCTGATCTCTCAGCTGAAACTCTACAAGCCAGAAGGGAGTGGCAGGACATACTTAAAGTGATGAAGGAGAAAAACCTGCAACCAAGATTACTCTACCCAGCAAGGATCTCATTCAGATTTGATGGAGAAATTAAAACCTTTACAGACAAGCAAAAGCTGAGAGAGTTCAGCACCACCAAACCAGCTTTACAACAAATGCTAAAGGAACTTCTCTAGGCAAGAAACACAACAGAAGGAAAAGAACTACAATAACGAACCCAAAACAATTAAGAAAATGGGAATAGGAACATACATATCAATAATTACCTTAAATGTAAATGGACTAAATGCTCCCACCAAAAGACACAGACTGGCTGAATGGATACAAAAACAAGACCCATATATATGCTGTCTACAAGAGACCCACTTCAGACCTAGAGATACATACAGACTGAAAGTAAGGGGATGGAAAAAGATATTCCATGCAAATGGAAACCAAAAGAAAGCTGGAGTAGCAATTCTCATATCAGACAAAATAGACTTTAAAATAAAGACTACTAGAAGAGACAAAGAAGGACACTACATAATGATCAAGGGATCAATCCAAGAAGAAGATATAACAATTGTAAATATTTATGCACCAAACATAGGAGCACCTCAATACATAAGGGAAATATTAACAGCCATAAAAGGAGAAATCGACAGTAACACAATCATAGTAGGGGACTTTAACACCCCACTTTCACCAATGGACAGGTCATCCAAAATGAAAATAAATAAGGAAACACAAGCTTTAAATGATATATTAAACAAGATGGACTTAATTGATATTTATAGGACATTCCATCCAAAAACAACAGAATACACATATTTCTCAAGTGCTCATGGAACATTCTCCAGGATAGATCATATCTTGGGTCACAAATCAAGCCTTGGTAAATTTAAGAAAATTGAAATTGTATCAAGTATCTTTTCCGACCACAATGCTATGAGACTAGATATCAATTACAGGAAAAGAGCTGTAAAACATACAAACACATGGAGGCTAAACAATACACTACTTAATAACGAAGTGATCACTGAAGAAATCAAAGAGGAAATTAAAAAATACCTAGAAACAAATGACAATGGAGACACGACGACCCAAAACCTATGGGATGCAGCAAAAGCAGTTCTAAGAGGGAAGTTTATGGCAATACAATCCCACCTTAAGAAACAGGAAATATCTCGAATAAACAACCTAACCTTGCACCTAAAGCAATTAGAGAAAGAAGAACAAAAACATCCCAAAGTTAGCAGAAGGAAAGAAATCATAAAAATCAGATCAGAAATAAATGAAAAAGAAATGAAGGAAACGATAGCAAAGATCAATAAAACTAAAAGCTGGTTCTTTGAGAAGATAAACAAAATTGATAAACCATTAGCCAGACTCATCAAGAAAAAAAGGGAGAAGACTCAAATCAATAGAATTAGAAATGAAAAAGGAGAAGTAACAACTGACACTGCAGAAATACAAAAGATCATGAGAGATTACTATAAGCAACTCTATGCCAATAAAATGGACAACCTGGAAGAAATGGACAAATTCTTAGAAATGCACAACCTGCCAAGACTGAATCAGGAAGAAATAGAAAATATGAACAGACCAATCACAAGCACTGAAATTGAAACTGTGATTAAAAATCTTCCAACAAACAAAAGCCCAGGACCAGATGGCTTCACAGGCGAATTCTATCAAGCATTTAGAGAAGAGCTAACACCTATCCTTCTGAAACTCTTCCAAAATATAGCAGAGGGAGGAACACTCCCAAACTCATTCTACGAGGCCACCATCACCTTGATACCAAAACCAGACAAGGATGTCACAAAGAAAGAAAACTACAGGCCAATATCACTGATGAACATAGATGCAAAAATCCTCAACAAAATACTAGCAAACAGAATCCAACAGCACATTAAAAGGATCATACACCATGATCAAGTGGGGTTTATTCCAGGAATGCAAGGATTCTTCAATATACGCAAATCAATCAATGTGATACACCATATTAACAAGTTGAAGGAGAAAAACCATATGATCATCTCAATAGATGCAGAGAAAGCTTTTGACAAAATTCAACACCCATTTATGATAAAAACCCTGCAGAAAGTAGGCATAGAGGGAACTTTCCTCAACATAATAAAGGCCATATATGACAAACCCACAGCCAGCATCGTCCTCAATGGTGAAAAACTGAAACCATTTCCACTAAGATCAGGAACAAGACAAGGTTGCCCACTCTCACCACTCTTATTCAACATAGTTTTGGAAGTTTTAGCCACAGCAATCAGAGAAGAAAAGGAAATAAAAGGAATCCAAATGGGAAAAGAAGAAGTAAAGCTGTCACTGTTTGCAGATGACATGATACTATACATAGAGAATCCTAAAGATGCTACCAGAAAACTACTAGAGCTAATCAATGAATTTGGTAAAGTTGCAGGATACAAAATTAATGCACAGAAATCTCTGGCATTCCTATATACTAATGATGAAAAATCTGAAAGTGAAATCAAGGAAACACTCCCATTTACCATTGCAACAAAAAGAATAAAATATCTAGGAATAAACCTACCTAAGGAGACAAAAGACCTGTATGCAGAAAATTATAAGACACTGATGAAAGAAATTAAAGATGATACAAATAGATGGAGAGATGTACCATGTTCTTGGATTGGAAGAATCAACATTGTGAAAATGACTCTACTACCCAAAGCAATCTACAGATTCAATGCAATCCCTATCAAACTACCAATGGCATTTTTCACAGAACTAGAACAAAAAATTTCACAATTTGTATGGAAACACAAAAGACCCCGAATAGCCAAAGCAATCTTGAGAACGAAAAATGGAGCTGGAGGAATCAGGCTCCCTGACTTCAGACTGTACTACAAAGCTACAGTAATCAAGACAGTATGGTACTGGCACAAAAACAGAAAGATAGATCAATGGAACAGGATAGAAAGCCCAGAGATAAACCCACGGACATATGGTCACCTTATCTTTGATAAAGGAGGCAGGAATGTACAGTGGAGAAAGGACAGTCTCTTCAATAAGTGGTGCTGGGAAAACTGGACAGGGACATGTAAAAGTATGAGATTAGATCACTCCCTAACACCATACACAAAAATTAGCTCAAAATGGATTAAAGACCTAAATGTAAGGCCAGACACTATCAAACTCCTAGAGGAAAACATAGGCAGAACACTCTATGACATAAATCACAGCAAGATCCTTTTTGACCCACCTCCTAGAGAAATGGAAATAAAGACAAAAATAAACACATGGGACCTAATGAAACTTCAAAGCTTTTGCACAGCAAAGGAAACCATAAACAAGACCAAAAGACAACCCTCAGAATGGGAGAAAATATTTGCAAATGAAGCAACTGACAAAGGATTAATCTCCAAAATTTATAAGCAGCTCATGCAGCTCAATAGCAAAAAAACAAACAACCCAATCCAAAAATGGGCAGAAGACCTAAATAGACATTTTTCCACAGAAGATATACAGACAGCCAACAAACACATGAAAGGATGCTCAACATCTTTACTCATTAGAGAAATGCAAATCAAAACTACAATGAGATATCATCTCACACCAGTCAGAATGGCCATCATCAAAAAATCTAGAAACAATAAATGCTGGAGAGGGTGTGGAAAAAAGGGAACACTCTTGCACTGCTGGTGGGAATGTGAATTGGTACAGCCACTATGGAGAACAGTATGGAGGTTCCTTAAAAAACTACAAATAGAACTACCATATGACCCAGCAATCCCACTACTGGGCATATACCCTGAGAAAACCATAATTCAAAAAGAGACATGTACCAATATGTTCATAGCAGCCCTATTTACAATAGCCCGGAGATGGAAACAACCTAAGTGTCCATCATCGGATGAATGGATAAAGAAGATGTGGCACATATATACAATGGAATATTACTCAGCCATAAAAAGAAATGAAATTGAGCTATTTGTAATGAGGTGGATGGACCTAGAGTCTGTCATACAGAGTGAAGTAAGTCAGAAAGAGAAAGACAAATACTGTATGCTGACACATATATATGGAATTTAAGAAAAAAATGTCATCAAGAACATAGGGGTAAGACAGGAATAAAGACACAGACCTACTAGAGCATGGACTTGAGGATATGGGGAGGGGGAAGGGTAAGCTGTGACAAAGTGAAAGAGCGGCATGGATATATATACACTACCAAATGTAAGGTAGATAGCTAGTGGGAAGCAGCCGCGTAGCACAGGGAGATCAGCCCGGTTCTTTGTGACCGCCTGGAGGGGTGGGATAGGGAGGGTGGGAGGGAGACGCAAAAGGGAGGGGATATGGGAACATATGTATATGTATAACTGATTAAATTTGTAAAAAAAAAAAAAAAAAAAAAAAAAAAAAAAAAAAAAAAAAAAAAGAAAGTGGGCATAGAGGGAACCTACCTCAACATAATAAAGGCCATATACGACAAACTCACAGCAAACATCATTCTCAATGGTGAAAAACTGAAAGCATTTCCTCTAAGATCAGGAACGAGACAAGGATGTCCACTCTCACCACTATTATTCAACACAGTTTTGGAAGTCCTAGCCACGGCAATCAGAGAAGAAAAAGAAATAAAAGGAATACAAATTGGAAAAGAAGAAGTAAAACTGTCACTGTTTGCAGATGACATGATACTATACATAGAGAATCCTAAAGAGGCCAGCTGAAAACTACTAGAGCTAATCAATGAATTTGGTAAAGTTGCAGGATACAAAATTAATGCACAGAAATCTCTACATTCCTATACACTAATGATGAAAAATCTGAAAGAGAAATTAAGGAAACACTCCCATTTACCACTGCAACAAAAAGAGTAAAATACCTAGGAATAAACCTACCTAGGGAGACAAAAGACCTATATGCAGAAAACTATAAGACACTGATGAAAGAAATTAAAGATGATACAAACAGATGGAGAGATCTACCGTGTTCTTGGATTGGAAGAATCATTATTGTGAAAATGACTATACTACCCAAAGCAATCTACAGATTCAATGCAATCCCTATCAAATTACCAGTGGCATTTTTTATAGAACTAGAACAAAAAATCTTAAAATCTGTATGGAGACACAAAAGACCCCGAATAGCCAAAGCAGTCTTGAGGGAAAACAATGGAGCTGGAGGAATCAGACTCCCTGACTTCAGACTATACTACAAAGCTACAGTAATCAAGACAGCATGGTACTGGCATAAAAACAGAAATATAGATCAATGGAACAAGATAGAAGGCCCAGAGATAAACCCACACACCTATGGTCAACTAATCTATGACAAAGGAGGCAAGGATAGACAATGGAGAAAAGACAGTCTCTTCAATAAGTGGTGCTGGGAAAACTGGACAGCTACATGTAAAAGAATGAAATTAGGACACTCCCTAACACTATCCACAAAAATAAACTCAAAATGGATCACAGACCTAAATGTAAGACCAGACACTTTAAAACTCAGAGGAAAACATAGGAAGAACACTCTTTGACATAAATCACAGCAAGATCTTTTTTGACTCACCTCCTAGAGTAATGGAAATAAAAACAAAAATAAACAAATGGGACCTAATGAAACTTCAAAGCTTTTGCACAGCAAAGGAAACCATAAAGAAGATGAAAAGACAACCCTCAGAATGGGAGAAAATATTTGCAAACGAATCAACAGACAAAGGATTAATCTCCAAAATATATAAGCAGCTCATGCAGCTCAATATTTAAAAAACAAACAACCCAATCCAAGAATGGGCAGAAGACCTAAATAGACATTTCTCCAAAGAAGATGTACAGATGGCCAAGAAGCACATGAAAAGCTGCTCAACATCACTAATTATTAGAGAAATGCAAATCAAAAGTACAATGAGGTATCACCTCACACCAGTTAGAATGGGTATCATCAGAAAATCTACAAACAACAAATGCTGGAGAGGGTGTGGAGAAAAGGGAACTCTCCTGCACTGTTGGTGGGAATGTAAAATATAGCCACCATGGAGAACAGTATGTAGGTTCCTTAAAAAACTAAAAATAGAACTACCATATGATCCAGCAATCCCACTACTGGGCATATACCCTGAGAAAACCGTAATTCAAAAAGACACATGCACCCCAGTGTTCATTGCAGCACTATTTACAATAGCCAGGTCATGGAAGCAACCTAAATGCCCATCAACAGAGAAATGGATAAAGAAGATGTGGTACATATATACAGTGGAATATTACTCAGCCACAAAAAGGAACAAAATTGGGTCATTTGTTGAGATGTGTATGTATCTAGAGACTGTCATATAGAATGAAGTAAGTCAGAAAGAGAAAAACAAGTATCGTATATTAACGCATGTATGTGGAACCTAGAAAAATGGTACAGATGAACTGGTTTGCAGGGCAGAAGCTGAGACACAGATGTAGAGAACAAACGTATGGACACCAAGGGGGGAAAGTGGCGGCGGGGAGGGGGTGGTGGTGGGATGAACTGGGAGATTGGGATTGACATGTATACACTTATGTGTATAAAACTGATGACTAATAAGAACCTGCTGTATAAAAAAATAAAATTAAATTAAAAATTAAAAAAAAAGAAAAGCACTGTCAAATACACAAAGTTTGGCAAAATGAAAATCGAAAAAATAATTGATTTCTACACCTCTACACTGTACACTCCAACAGGGCAAGGATTATATTTGCTTTCTTCACCATTATATTCCCACTATCTACACACTGTCTAGCTTACCAGATGTTTGCTGAATGCACTAAAGAACAAAACGCAAAAGTGGTACTTCTCCGGTTAAGCTAAGTCGTGTACCTTTTAACTGTAGTTATCTGTTGAAAACCTGAGAATCTGTAAACCGTGAAAAGGGAAGATACACTAGTTCTGATCTAGCTTTATCTTTTCTTCTCACTACTGTGTAGATCAAACCTAGATATTGTACAATCATTGAGCACTGTTGCAAATACTTATGCTACCAGTAATGTAAGTGCCACCGCTCTTGCTTTCTCTCCTCAAACTTCTCTCTCCTCATTCTGGGTTAATATGTCAGCATTATTGTTTCCACCAATCACTACCAAGTGGATGGCAGACTGAATCATTCATTCTTTTTTTTTTCCCCGCAGTACGCGGGCCTCTCACTGTTGCGGCCTCTCCTGTTGCAGAGCACAGGCTCCGGACGCCCAGGCTCAGCGGCCATGCCTCATGGGCCCAGCCGCTCCGCAGCATGTGGGATCTTCCCGGACCGGGGCACGAACCCGTGTCCCCTGCATTGGCAGGCGGACTCTCAACCACTGCGCCACCAGGGAAGCCCAAGTTCCATTATTTATATATGCTGCAGCTTTTTCCAAAGGGCTCTAACACGCTTCAATTTTTTTTTTCTTCCTTCCAGGAAATAAGAGAACAGTACTTACTCACCTTTCATTAAACTCTCTGAGTAAAATGAATCATAATATTTCAAATCAGACCTTCTCAGGCTAAATTTTTTGTAGAGTTCATTGCTAGCACAGCTACATTCAAGCACAGAAAAACTCCTGCACAAAACCATAATCTGATCTTCAAATGTCATTCCCATAACCCCATGCTTTGTCTTCCTTCTACACCTTGGATACGTCCACCTAAGAATGTTTTATATTTCCTTAGCTACTTTCCTTGAACCTGCAGTATGCACACAGATTCAAAATATTTACACATGATGGAAATCTCATGCACATCAGCTCCATATCATGAGCTGTTACAGTTCAGCCAACTGGTGCCTCATCATTTCCCTGGAAACCAGTCCCAGAGCCATGGAATACCCAATAACCACATGGCAACAAAGTTAAGGCCAGAACACGAGAAGCTCAAAGCTTACCTCTAACATGAGAGAAAAGTCATTACTCTGGTGAAAGGCTCAGATAATGGATGTGTAACATGACAATGTTCCACAGCAAGCGGAAGAATCAACTCACAGAATGAGAGCACTGAATAGCAGCTGAAGAGAAATACTAAGACCATGATGTTGTTATTTCAGATGGTATACTGAGATGTAACCTAGATTCTTACGGCTACTGGAAACATGCAAAAATAATGTACTCAAGCTGGACTTTCCCTCACAAGTTATGGGATGGGTATCCCTAAATATAATTTCTTTCCCCGACATAGCATTTTATAGTTTACAAAATTCTTTTGAAAAATTGTGCCATTTGATTTTAAAATCCACTTGGTTAGGTTGGTAACATCACCCATTTTATAGATGGTGAAAGTGAAGCCCAAAGAGGCTAAGGGACTGCTAATAACTGCTAGTAACATACAACTATTAACTGAATGACATGGCCAAAATTTAAACCCAGATCTTCCGACACCAAGTTCAATGAATGTGATACTATTCCATAGCTCCCTAAATCAGGTGATCCGTAATTCAAAGTGACAACTGCTTATTCAACTTCAAAAAATATTTTTATATGTCATCTGCAAAGTTCCTTAAAATATAAAAATGAAATACGAAGTCTCTGTAAGATATTTACCTCTTGTGCAAACGACTCTGCTTTCTTTCGAAGGTCCTTCTCCAGTTCCAAGTTCACTTGCATTTCCTCATACTCTTCTACTGCTAGCATGGACACTTGAGAAGACAAGGAAAAGAAAATGGACAATACGCCACACAGATTATCAGGAATACGGATGAAAAATGGTGATGAAAAGATTCCTTATTCAGGCATATAAGCACCCACTTTCATTGCTGGTTGGAGTATAAATTGGTAAGACCTTTTTAGAGGGCAACTTGGCAATATGAATCTAAAATCTAAAACTATTCATACCCTTTGACTCAACAATTCCACTTTTAGGAATGTATTTATTCTTCTAAAAGAAAAAATCATGAACATATACAGAGATTTAATTGCAAGGGTGCTCTCTGCATCGTTGCTGAAAACAGTGAAATAATCTAGATGGTTTAACACTGAAGGATCAGTAAGTAAAGTATGTTGTGTACAAGAAATATTCTGCCATCAAAATTACATTGTAGAGGCATATTTACTGAATGGAAAGACATTCATGATATATTTTTTAAATGAGTTCATTTTTGTTTTTTAAAAGCCACATACAAAACACGTCAACAAGGATTTCACTGAAGAGGAAACATGTGAAAGGCCAATTACCATCTGCATTAGTAACCAAGGAAAAGGAAAGTAAAACCATAGCTACCTTTTTATACTCACCAAAGAGGCAACTGGCAAAAATTTAAAAGTATAGCTATATCAAGTTGGGAGAGAATACAGAACAATGGAAACAAATACACTGTTAACAGGAGTATAATATAAACTTATAGATCTACTTTAAAAATAATTTGGCATTATGTAGTGAAATTGAAGATAAAATTTTACCTTTGGCATATATCTTAGTGAAACTCTTGGATATGTGCACCAGAAGACATGTATAAGAATTTTCATAACAGCATGACTTGGAATAGCAAAAAAACTGGAAAAAACTCAAACATTCACCAAATGGATACGGGATAAATGAATTTTGGTATAGACATTGAATGAAATATTATACAGCAGTGAAAATAAACATACCACAGCAATACCCTTCAACGTGATGAACTGGACAAACACAAAAAGTTGCAGAAGGATATATGCAAAATGATATCATTTATATAAAGTTCAAAAACATGCAAAATTAAATAATATGCTGTTTAGGGATATATATATATCTGACAAAACTATAAATAAAAGCAATGATAAAAGTCCAAGGAAGGAACACAAGTAGAGACTTGATGTTCAGGGGCTTGTAAAGCACCGATGGGCAAAAAAGATATTTCTTTTGTTGGTATTTTATTTATACTCCATATACGTTATAAACATATTTAATAAACAATTCAATGTACATATGTAGGTTTTTTGATTGAAATATAGTTGATGTACAATATTGTATGTTATAGGTGTACAATATAGTGATTCACAATTTTTAAAGGTTATGCTCCATTTATAGTTATTATAAAATATTGGCTATATTTCCTGTGTTGTACAATATACCCTTGTAGCTTATTTTATACATAATAGTTTGTACCTCTTAGTCCCCTACCCATAAATTGCCCCTCCCCCCTTTCCTCTCCTGGAAGAATAAACACTAAAATGTTAATAGTGCTTATCTCTGGACTGTAAGGGTTGAGTTCTATTTTTTTTTCTTTTCCCATATAAATCTATACTTTCCACCAAAAAAGTATGTTATTTGAATAAAAAGAAAAAATGTACATCTGTAAGTTATTTCAAAGTGTTCTCCATGTTTATAAAGAAGAGGAACAGCCTTAGATCCATATGGGCCCAGGTCAGAGCTTTGAATTAAAGAATCACTGTGGACAGAAATCTTCAAAGGGACTATACTGTTGAATAGGAGCAACATGAATTCTTTCCTACTTTTTGACATTTTGTGACCTATTCTGTTAAATAATGATGTAGACGGGACAGAGGGAGTGATGACGCCATTACCAACTAGGAACCACATAGGTGGACAGCACACTAGTCTCTCCATTGGCTTCCAGCAAGGCACTTTCAATCCTGAGCTGAGTCATGTCAATAAAAACCTTTAAAAAGGCTCTCTTAATGGCAGCTTTCACAAACTGTTCCTCCAGGGCACTTCAGTCCTGATTAAGGACTGGTTTGCTGCGTAATGACATAGAATTTCAAACTCTGTACTCGGCCAATCTACTGCGTCCTCAGAGGAAAGACTAATAGTCTTACTCAAGTAAAGCAATGAAGTGGTGTTTTGTGATGTGAATTACAGGTCCCTGAGAGCTAAATGATTTTCAAACCTATTTAAAAAAAAGAAACTTCACAAAGAAAACAAAGAAGATTATGACTATCTGAGGCCCTGGGCAAGATAACTGACTTTCTATTCTATGTCCAGAACACTATAATAAAAAGTGAATTTTCACATGACCTGGCCCTCTTGGATTCTGAAAGAAATTTGGTTGGTCCTAGTCATGTATTTATTTATATAATCTCTCTCTTCCTAGATAAGGGTCTCCCTGAAGGCAAGGTCCATGATATTAACCTCTGCAGAGCCCTCTGTTTCTAGCACAGTGCATCACGACTGAAAATTCTCCTACACCATTTCTATCTTCTTAAATGCACAAAAGGCAGAGGAAATGTTACAACCTAGTGCATCTCCCACACTTAGCTACAAGGTCCTTTATTTACTAAAAAAAAATCTCAATTCATGAATGACACAAAGATGGAGAACTACCACCAATAACAAAAGGGAAGGCCCTGGGTCTGAAAGGTTTCCTTTTAGTGTTGTAGCTTCTGAACTAGGAAAGACAGTGGCTGAGGGAAAAAAGGAGAACAAAAAGCATAGTAAGTCCCCTCCCTTAAGAATTATGTTTGCAGAACTGCACTTTGCTCCTTTGCCCTAAACCAGGGGACATAAGAAATGGTCCCATGAGACTTGATGCTGTGTTTTATGACAAGGATGATGGAATCAAATTACACAGAATTTTCTCTAGAAGTAGCCTCTGGAGAAAGTTCCTTCTCACCATGAGACCAGGTCTGCTTCTCCTGACCAACAGGTAAATTTGTATGTGATTCATAAAAATGATCATGAATCTCTCATCACTCTGGCTCATAGACAGCTGAGAGCCAGACTTCAGGCACACAGGCAGGAAATGTGCAAGAACTCGGAGTAAGTAATAAGCACTTTGTACATTAACACACATTCTCACTTTCCCTTTGTCCCATTTTCCATATCCTCTTAATTTAAAAGTTTTTCATATAATGTTGCATGTATTTATGTAGATATCATAATCTCTCCTGGATCGAGGAGAGGTTTACCAATTAACCTACCAGATATATAAATACTGAGGGGATAGCCAATATGGCCACGGTCCCAGGATATATGTAGGACAAAAGAGTATTTAGGTTTGAAGTTTCAAAATGAGCGGGTCATGAATTCTTCAAGCAAAAGCACTTTTAAATGTCCCCAGACTCTCAGGTAGGTGGTAAAAGAATTAGGAATGAGAGAGACTCATTGCTAGAAGTTAGGAAAACACAATATAGAAGATTTCTGCTACAAGAATCTTTAGACACCAGTATAAAACAACACAAAATATATATAAACAAAATAAATTACATATATATTTGAGGAAAAAGACTGGAAATACATACCTCTATTACATTTTTCTAAGACTTTTCTCTGTTCAAGAACTTCCGAATTTAAAACATCTTTTTCTTGTTTAACTTTATTTACCTAAAAATGTGATATTTTGAGGGGAGAAAACATCCAAAATTGTAAAACATGATATATGATGATGTGTGATACTTAAATTGCTGTTCAACTTTCAACACGATGTTACATTAAAGCAGTAATTGGCTTCACTGTGCTAGGCTTCTATTAAAATGTTTTTAAAGCCTCAAAGTAACTATTTAATTTAGGATGTACATCTGGAACTTCTTTACATATTCCAAAGAGTATTGGCATTGGTCCCTAAATATGGCAGTGTTCTAGCCATCCAGTGTAAATGACTGACATTTTTAATGCAAAAATCCAATTAGACTGCACCCAGAAAATACTTGAATCATTTAATCAGAGAGCCAATATTCAATTTTGGTATTCATTTTAAACTCTGATGACATTTGGCTTAAGTAAAACATACATAAATTTTTTAAATAAAAAAGACTTTGAACTTTGACTTCTGGCTTAAACAAAATACATATGAAAATCCCCCCCTGCCAAAACTTAAATTTCTGAAATAATTTTTGGCATCTATCAATAGGAAAAGAGAATATCATAGTATAGTTTTAAAAAAAGAAAGTAGAGTTACATGTACCAAGTGGATAAATCTCAAAAGCATTATGCTGAATTATAAAAGCAGGTTTATATAGTTAAAAACACTCAAAATACTAGGTATTGTAAAAATGTAAATATATGCATTGAAATGATAAAAAACAAGTTCAGAATAATGGTTGTTTAAGGAAACAGTGCAGGGAGTGAGGAGAATGCAGTTAGGGAGAGATGCACACGGGTTTCAATACTATGCTAATGTTTTATGTATTAAACTACATAGTAGGCATATGGAGGTTCGTTATTTTGTTTTTTACACTTTTCAGATGTCTGAAATAGTCATAATAAAGATACCTTCTGAAATGGCTTCCAATAACACCTCTAAATGGGAGGGGACGCTTATAAATAATTATAATTGAGAATTGGAATGCATCAAAATGTCTTTCTTTCTCTCCTGTGGTTATACTCAAGAAACAAGCTAAGGTAATGGTCCCTGAAAGGGACCCTGAACCCATCAGCACTCCCAGATGGTCTGTGAACTGGTTTCTTTTAGTGTAAGCTATACTGTTGTTTTCGGTTTAAATTAGTAACTGGTATACACTGTTCAACGCTTCTAAAACGTCATCATCCTTCTTCCCACTCACACTTACTGCCACAATAAGTAAAAGCAACTGGGGCTGGGAGGTTGGTGGTCACTGCTTTCCAACCTTTTTCACATTATGGCCCTTAAGAATATGTGTATGGGAACTGGGGCAACTGAAAGAGGCTGCTCGCTGAAGGGGTCAATACCCTGGCATACCTGTAAGCCATCTGAAGGATATCAAGGTGCTATACACATCAGTTGGGAAGCTTTGGGCTACAGACTCTGAGAACCACTGATACAAGTTAAACCGAGACTGCAAAGGCAGATCCTTGAAGCCTCATGCAAAGAAGGCTAATTATGCGCTCCTGCTCTTAAAGACAATTCAAAAGGAGAAGTAAAAAGATTCTCCAAATACCCACTTGAACCCATTCTACCATCTATCATATATGGCTGTGTTGGAGGTGCAGAGGGGGATAGCCTTTCCCAGCTGAGTCAGCCCTCCATCAGTGAAGCAAAATCATTCTTCACCAGCAGCAACAAAGTGTATGACTTAAATGCAGATATCACTGTCACAAATCTGCCTCACAGTGAAACACGAGGGACAATAGGAAACACTTCAATGTTATTTTACTATTTTATTTCTTGAGCTAGACAGTGGGTACATGAATGTTCATGATCTTATTTTCTATACCTTTTTGTATGTCTGAAATAGTGGGGACAAGAGAAGATTAAAATTGGTACATGGTTCTCAGGTCAGAAATTAGCTTCCAACAGCAAGTTTTTGACTTAGCCTGTCCCCAAACACCTTAAAACACTAAAGGTCTTGCCTTTCGGGCCTAAGATACATACTTCTTCAATTACTTCTACAAGTTTGCTCTTGAGATTTTCCAGTTCAATGGCTAATATCTTCTTTTCCTCCTGAACAGATACAATTTGATCTCGAAGTTCTGCAGTTTTAAAGAAAAAAATAAGAAAAAAAGCCTTATTTTTAAAAGAAGAAACCAATCTTTTCAGAAGAATTGAAAATGCCAATCCATGTGCAGCTTATGGTCAAAGTTATTCCACAATTAAAAGGAAAATGAAGTAGCAAAAAACAATGGAAATATCACTTCTCCCCCCGCCCCACCAAATATAGCTATGTTTCTAAAATTTTGTATCAGGCACGCTCACTATGTTAAATATACTAGATCATGTTTTCTCTGCAATATATCAAACCTGTATTCTAGGAAACTATCTGGCATTTTAGAAGTAGAATTTTTTTTAAGCTTTCAGCAAAACAAATTAAGGCACTGTACTAATTTCTTTTTTATTTTATAATGGCCATGGGCTTTTGTTACAATGCAATACAAACAAACTGGGCAGCTAATAATTTGGAGATTTTGATTTAAAGAAAAAAATCCTGACTTGCTGCCAATTTACAGCCCTTAAACATTATCTGAACTCACTCAAAATATAACCTATTTGAAAAAGGGTTAATTCTAATAATTTTCTCTCCAGGGTGTTGGGGTTTTGTTTCTTAATTTACTTCATATTTCATATTATTGAGACTTAATGAAATCTGTATTACTAGAGTGAAAGTACTAGCAACTATAAGTGCAAAAACTTCTGTTCTAATAATGTTCTCTCCAGGGTGTTCGGGTTTTGTTTCTTAATTTACTTCATATTTCATATTATTGAGAGTTAATGAAATCTGTATTACTAGAGTCAAAGTACTAGCAACTATAAGTGCAAAAACTTCTGTTAGATTAAAGTTACTTCTACCACTCAAATGTTAAAAAAAAAAACATGGATTAGCACAGAGTACTTAAATTTATACCCAGGCCCACATACTTCTGCCACTTAGCTTTTCAGAGCTTTTCATTTCTTACCCTTCTCCAAGGATAGTTAGAAACCTGCTATGTGGTTATTTATTTATAAATAAGTTAAATCAAACTTTTTACATGAACCCAGCTTAACTGAAGGGTTCTCAGAGACTTATTTTAAAACCACCTTCTTCACTGGCTGGCTAATCTTAAAGAAGAACAAGAGACATACCATTCAAGACCTAACAGAAGGGAGAAATACAAACAAAAGGAAAGCCTTTAAACTTCCTCTCCCTTCCTACCAACATAAATATGATTTTGTCTTAAGTTAGGGGGCAGAAAGTCAGGTTAAGATGGCTTTCTTTTTACTTTCTTCTTTATACTTCTCGCTGAAGTTTTATCTACCAAACAAGCAAACAAGTATTGCTCCTGACAGGTATAGTAAGTTAAAATGCTCCACTAGTTACTGAGCCCCAACTGTTTTCCTACATCCTTAACAATATATAGGGGTGTGTGTGTGTGTGTGTGTGTGTGTGTGTGTGTGTGTGTATTTATTAATAAAGTTACTGTGTATTTCATAGATGTATCATGTGATCTTGCCTTACAGCACTACTTGGGGGCCCCACCGCAGTTACTTAATACCACACACTGCTTTTAGCTCATTGCCTGAATCATATGGGAAGTTCTTGGAGGGCAGAGACTAAGCAATTTGGGGAGGTATCTTCCCCAAAGATTCCAACAGAGAACCAGACTAACCGGAGGTGTCGGCTAAATATATTTTTATTCATTCTTACTTTCATTTAACAAAAATATCTTATTACACAGTCCTATCCTTTAGAAGTTCATAGGCAAACTGACTGCCTCTGTCAAGACAATGCTTTCAAAAGTGCCTAACCCCAAACAAGAAAGTACTCATAACGCTATACATCCATCATGATTCTCAACCAGGCCACCCCTGTGACAAATAATCAGAATTTTTTCCAAAGTAGGAACCAGGCGTCAATATTTTTTGAAATTATCATGTAATTCCAATGTGCAACCAGGGTTCGGAAGCATTATCCTAACAGGAGTCAAAAACATGCTCAATAATTAAGCCAGGGATCCTACCCTTGATTTGCTTCTGACACTGTACTGAGACACAAGTCTCGGCAGCACCCTCAGGGTCCATGGTTGAATCTTCATCATCAATGTTGATCTCTTCAGTTATTACATCTGGCCCCAGCTTGGCCATGTATAACATGCTGATTCTTTTCAATGCTTTATTTTCTTTATTTAGCTAAGGCAAATATAAAGACAGTTATTTTAACAGCAGTCAAATGAGTGTCTTGCCACCTAGAGGGGTGGGATAGGGAGGGTGGGAGGGAGACGTAAGAGGGAAGAGATATGGGGATATATGTATACGTATAGCTGATTCACTTTGTTATAAAGCAGAAACTAACACACCATTTTAAAGCAATTATACTCCAATAAAGATGTTTAAAAAAAATGAGTGTCTTGGATTTTTAAACAATAGACAAATTAAGTGTATTTTTGTCTTGCACATTCATCAACATTCACAGCATGAAGTAACAATTAGAAGAGTCATTAAATGAGGTTTTTTAATAATTTCTAATATTAAACTTATTACTTTAAGTAAGACCTATGCCTTATAGCCAGCAGCATGTGAAAATGCTAGTTATAAATGATAAATACAAGAAGAATTGAGATAAAACACCAGTACAGATTAAATAAAATTTCAATTTATTCACAGTCATTAAAAGTCTTAATTTAAGACACTTTCTTTCAAGCAAATATTTTGTTTGATGCTGTGCTGTGAATATCTTTTAAATGTTTGTTTGCCTGGCACTCTCTGTTTTCTGTACACTGACACTCCTCTTCACTGTTCCAAATGATTTCTATGGGAACAGCCAAGTTCTCCCAAAGCACAACCTACCACTTTGGCCATAGCTATAATAATTAGTCCAGGAATTAGGCACATAGTCCAAGCTTGGTCAATTAGATCCCTTCTCTAGAAATTTGGAGACTGGAACAGAGAGATGAATTCCTTTCCATGTGTCTGGATATACAGTAGCTACTGGCAACCACATTACACTACTCAATTGAGGAACAGAGAAAGGCAGTCCACAGCAAAGCCAAAATGGAGCCAATGTGTAGGAGAGACAGAGAAAAGCAACAGACACAGGGTTTGCCACAGGGCTCCAGTCCATTCCTAAAACGCTCCTAGCTCATGGATTCTATGGGATTCTCCAATATCCCTCTGAACAAATTCCTACTTTTTTTTTCCTTTTCTTGCTTAAACTAGTTCAAAATGTGTTTCTATCTGTACATAGAGTTCTAATAATACACGATAGAAGAAAGTTCAAGATACATTTCTATTATCTCTATCTAATTCACTGCAGATAAAGGAATCCTAATTCATTAATGTATCTGTTATCCCCTGATGTAAAAATGAGTTGGTTATCAATTATCGTTACCTTCTTCAGCTCCTGTGTTTATGTGCATATAAATGTTAGTACAAGGCACACACGAAGACTAAAATTGATCCGAAGTCCACAGAAGGAAAATATGGTTTTGCTTATGTGTTCTCTTCACAAGACTAAAACATAAAAGGTCTTCTCTTATTTGAGCAGAAAGTATTTCGTATATTGATTTCTCTAGCATAAAGTATAAGATATAGAAATGTGTTTGCATTTACTAAGGGCCGTTGGCCATCAAGACAAGTTCTTAATTTAATAACAGACATTGAAAATAAACAAAGACAGAAACAATCCACTGGAAAGCTAAACGCTCTTCACTGCTGTAAACCTTATGCCAGAATAAGATGTTTAGTATGGTATTTGTCTGGCTTTGGTTCTTCATTTGTGATCAGGCTTAACCCTTCAGGGTTTCTCTCAGGGAAAGCCCAGCCCATTTCAATTTGGGAGATCTGATTCTTACCCCAATAATATGGAAACTAAATATACCCCAAGTAGCGTGGTCTGGAACACAAGAGCATTCCCTAGAGTATTCCCTGACCTCTCTGGGGAATCAGGAAGAATCACTTAGAAATGGCTATGAACCATTCCACAGATTCTTCCTGGGAAGGATGGCGAGATCTATTCAGGGAATCAGACACAGACCTTTATTCCCAGTTACCAGCCCATAGCTCCAGCTTCTAGTTCTCCATATTTTTTTTTTTTTTTTTTTGCGGTACACGGGCCTCTCACTGCTGTGGCCTCTCCCGTTGAGGAGCACAGGCTCCGGACGCGCAGGCTCAGCGGCCATGGCTCACGGGCCCAGCCGCTCCGTGGCATGTCGGATTCTCCCGGACCGGGGCACGAACCCGTGTCCCCTGCATCGGCAGGCGGACTCTCAACCACTGCGCCACCAGGGAAGCCCTCCATATTATATTAGAGGATCAGGGATAAGATATAAGACCCATGATTTCCCAATCCCTCTTCCTTCAGATGGAAAATTCAAGTAAACACTGTTGTGGGTTCTTTGAACCATGAACGCTAGAGCATGGCACTAGACGCTCAAGGACCATCATCAATTCTCAAATGATGACATCTTTTCTGAATGCAAGGAGAAAAGAACAATTTAAGAAAAACTCAAGTGAAAAAACTCAAGACTTAGTTTGTAAATCTGCCTCCTAATATTTAAACTAATGGTTCCCAACCCTGCACGTTACCATCTGTAGAGTTTTTTTTTTTAAAAAAAAACTCCCAACATGCAGCCCCTCACCAGACCAAAATCTCTGGCAGTAGAGCCCAGCATAGCACTTTTTCAGGGCTTCCCAGGTGATTCTAATGTACACCAATACTACAGATAATTGACATAGAGGAATGCAGTACTTGAGTATGCATTTCTATAAAATTAGTATAGCAGAGTTAAGAATTCAGCTCTGCAATCAAATTCTGTCTCTGCCTCTAGAATAATCTAATCTTTCAGTGTCAGTTTTCTCCTCAGCTAACTAAGGATAAAAATAGTCTCTATCTCATAATATGAAGATTAAATGAGATATACATAAAGCATTTAATATAGTGACTGACAAACAGTAAAAATTCAGCAAATATTAGCTATTAGTAACAAAAGAGGTTTAGTTTGTGTGTCTAATTTTCCTCTGAAAGTCAGTTATCAGCTAGTTTTCTTCAACCAAGGTATTCATCTATACAATGTTTCTTCTCCCAGGATTCTCATGAAAAACTGAAAATACTAATTTTTGCCATCTGGTGCTCCCCAGGCCACTATCGAAGTAATATTTAATAGCCTAACAGTTAACAGTTCTGCCCTCAAAAGAGTTTTAATGCTTCTATCAAGCCAGGCACCAAAGTCTACCACATACTATTTGGCTGTAATACAATTACTCTATTCAACAAAGTTACTATCTCAAGAAAAAAGCCAAACAAAATTGCAAACATCTTCTCTAAAACAACATTTTCACATTCTGAAAGAAGAAATATAAGACTTATACACATTAAATCTTATAACCATACTAATTTTTGAGAACTCTGAATTCACAAATTTGGGCTGAGAAATTTCACTGCAGTTATTATTCATCAAGTTATATAGGTTAATGGCATGCTACTTGGGTTTTAGAATCCTTATTAGTTACAAGGCAAAAATAAATCTTTTGTAACCCTACAGTAACAGAATCTTATACTATATTCAAATTTAATTAGAGTTTTTATATTGAGCACAGTTTAATGAATATTTAAAGATACAAAATAAGCAAGTTAAACAGACTTGGATCATACGATTTAAATAACTGGTCTATACTTATCAGTTTAACTTTCACATTTTAGCAAAGCAAAGCATCCACACTTGCTTTTAAGGAAATAATGCAGTCAAATTGTATTTCTGACCCACCTCCTAGAGAAATGGAAATAAAAACAAAAATAAACAAATGGGACCTTATGAAACTTAAAAGCTTTTGCACAGCAAAGGAAACCATAAACAAGACAAAAAGACAGCCCTCAGAATGGGAGAAAATATTTGCAAATGAAGCAACTGACAAAGGGTTCATCTCCAAAATACACACGCAGCTCATACAGCTCAATATCAAAAAAAAACAAACCCAATCCAAAACTGGGCAGAAGACATAAACAGACATTTCTCCAAAGAAGATATACAGGTTGCCAACAAACACATGAAAGAATGCTCAACATCACTAATCATTAGAGAAATGCAAATCAAAACTACAATGAGGTATCACCTCACACCAGTCAGAATGGCCATCATCAAAAAAATCTACAAACAATAAATCCTGGAGAGGGTGTGGAGAAAAGGGAACCCTCTTGCACTGTTGGTGGGAATGTAAATTGATACAGCCACTATGGAGAACAGTATGGAGGTTCCTCAAAAAACTAAAAATAGAATTACCATATGACCCAGCAATCCCACTACTGGGCATATACCCTGAGAAAACCATAATTCCAAAAGAGTCATGTACCAACCACAGTGTTCATCACAGCACTGTTTACAATAGCCAGGATATGGAAGCAACCTAAGCGTCTATTGACAGATGAATGGATAAAGAAGATGTGGCACATATATACAATGGAATATTACTCAGCCATAAAAAGAAACGAAATTGAGTTATTTGTAGTGAGGTGGATGGACCTAGAGTCTGTCATACAAAGTGAAGTCAGAAAGAGAAAAACAAATACCATATGCTAACACATATATATGGACTCTAAAAAAAAAAAAAAAAGGTTCTCATGAACTTAGGGGCAAGACAGGAATAAAGACGAGACGTAGAGAACGGACTTGACGAGGGGAGGGGGAAGGGTAAGCTGGGACGAAGTAAGAGAGTAGCATTAACATATATACAGTACCGTACGTAAAACAGATAGCTAGTGGGAAGCAGCTGCATAGCACAGGGAGATCAGCTCCTGCTTTGTGACCACCTAGAGGGGTGGTATAGGGAGGGTGTGAGGGAGACGCAAGAGGGAAGGGATATGGGGATATATGTATACATATAGTTGATTCACTTTGTTATACAGCAGAAACTAACACAACACTGTAAAGCAATTCTACTCCAATAAAGATGTTAAAAAAAATTGTATCATAAGAATTAAACATTCCATTTGTCATTAATTTGAGAGCCAACACTTTAGAAAAATAAGAATTTACAGAAACTCTGTTGCTTAGAAAATGAAAACTACTTCCAAAAATGACAATTAATTCTTAAATCAGGATGTGCTACTTTCATTTATTGATCACACATATAATGAAGTTTCCAAACTTTGCATTCAAAGCTGTAGTATCTTCCACATCCAATGAGCACATCTACAGCGTTTAATTGCATAGGGTTTTTTTGGTTTGTTTTTTATTCTAAAGTTCCTGAGTTCACACCGTATCCTCAAAAACAGACCATAAGTCCATTTTCAAAAGGGCTTCTTAAAGAATAGAAGACAAACTGTAAGTTAAGGGTCCTACTGTCAATACTAAATTGTAAAAATGACCCTAGAGATTAGTAACACACTGGCTCATAAGCAGGGAGGAATATAACAGTCACCTGGCAGCTTTTTCAACATTCACGTGTCTGGGCCATACTCCTAGAATCACTGGGTCTGGGGTATTCTTTTTTTTTTTTTTTTTTCCTTTTTGCGTTATATGGGCCTCTCACCGTTGTGGCCTCTCCCGTTGCGGAGCACAGGCTCTGGACGCGCAGGCCCAGCGGCCATGGCTCACGGGCCCAGCCGCTCCGCGGCATATGGGATCCTCCCAGACCGGGGCACGAACCCGTATCCCCTGCATCGGCAGGCGGACTCTCAACCACTGCGCCACCAGGGAGGCTGTCTGGGGTATTCTTAAGAAATCAACCCTGGTCTACCCTGACAATTATGACATGATAATTCCCGGTTAGAGAGGTGAATTCTCTTGCTCAAAATCAACTGTTAAATAAAAAAGGGGGGAATAGCAATAAAATTATTTTTTAAGGGGACCAATGATTAAAGTCATCATAAAGAAAGAAAGTCTGTCCCATTCTCACTTGAGTCCTAATTCTAGTTCATCCTGTCATTTAAGATGAGACAATGGCAGTCCAGGGAACAGAATTAACTTGGCCAAAGTCACATATGTCCAAAATCATAGAAGTAGGAATAAAACCTGTACATACTGCCTCCCAAACCACTGTTTTCCATAACTGCCAGTCCTGAGAGGTAGTCAGTGCTCTCACTTTGGATGTCCTATTGCAACAGAAATACTTGTTAATAACAAGAGAAAAATACAGAAACTATCCTTAGCCACTACAAGATTCAGAACAGCTAGTATGCTCTGAATACATTTTTTCTACTTGGTCCAAAAGTAAAGGAAATGAAAAGAGAATTCCAACAGTATTATCAACCAGTGAACTCTAGTGATATAGAGAATAGAAATGATATGAGAGCACCCATGTTATCGTTGCTTTTAAAGCAATGGCCTCTATTGCTATATATTCTTCAGACAAATAACAGAAAAGAAGCTATATATACATACTTATATTCTTAGTTAGGTTCTGCCTGTATATCTTATGAATTCTAATGTAGTGCTGTTATGCAAACAATTAAGCAAATACCTCTAGCAAGCACACTGCTAATGCATACAAATTAAATTGACTGACTTATTGATCTACAGAATTTCAGTTGCATCCAAAGAAATACTCTGGATGTAGGTGATGGGGGAGAGGGGAAAGAAACAAAACCAGCATCACTAATGAAATTTGGCTGAAAATTGCTGTAATCCATTTTCTGATGAAGTGGTTCAGATGCATTTTACCCAACCCAAAATACATAAGACAGAGATAAAAACATTCTATAATAATAATGTACTTCTGATGAGACAGAATATAGAAAATTACACACTTGGTAAATTCATCAGCTAGAAGCAATCAGTGGAGCACTGGAGGTCACCCTTAGCATGCCCTCACTTTGCTTTCAAAAATAATCACCTGAACTGTAAGGTCTGAGGCTGACTTTTTCATCTGATTCAAACAGGAAACGCTCACTGCTCTTTCATGTCACTCTAGGTTAGTTTTAAACTTGGTTAGCATTTTAACCAAATGCACAGACATTTGGAAAGTCGAGTTCAAAAGACCACTCTGGGACCATTTTCACAGGCAAAAACCACAAATGCTGAAATACACACACACAAATACTTTTTTTTTACAATCAAAATAATCTTTGCATTAAGACAGATATTTACATAATCATATTCCAGGATTCTGAGACCTCTGATGAGGATCATCAGAGCAGACAAGTGATTAGAGAACTAGAAAAGCAGAAAAGGATAAAGGCCACTGTTTGGAAAAGCAAGTTGAAATTTAAAAGCTCAGGTAGAATTCCTTTATTTGAAATGTCTCACCTTTGTTGCCAAAGCTTCAGCACTTTCTCGACAAGTCTTCTCTATTTCAAGATGGTTCTGCATAAAATTCACTTCCTCTATAACCATGTGAGAAACTAGGAATGAGGGGGAAAAAGTCTCAGCATTCAGAGATTAGTCAGCTATTCCAGAAGCCCACACATCTTGTCCCATGATTAAGAATACTGCAATTCTTTAGCTAGCCAGACCTTTAGCTATCATGAAAAAAAAGTGCTTAAGACGCTGCCCTGATTAAATCTTAGCTAATATTTGAACGTAGAAAGAAAAAAGAAGACAACGAAGAACTTCTATCGCTATTACACACATTTTGAGAAAGCTACTGAGGATTTTTTAAGTGTCTCTTTTCTATGTATCTGTATACATAACCATAGACATGTCTGCTAATTTAAACAAAAGAACCTCTCTTACATTAAAAGGGGCAAACATGATTTCCTTTGCTTAGCAAGATGTAACCCATGCGTCTACTAAGGAAAATTAGCTAAAGAGAAATGTTTAAAAATAAATCTTACGTTGATCTCATATCTGGAATAACAACATGGCAGCTTAACTAAGTTAAGTATTTCAATAGTAGTCTTTATTACTGACAAAGTATTTAAGAAACTTCAGGGCAAAAAAGTATAGCAACGAGATTTATGTACTACGTGATGATGAAAGTAGATGCTAATAAATTGCTTCTTACATCACAGACTGTCAGGAAGATCAAAAGAAAAATAAAATTTTACTTGATATTTAACCAATGTTTCAAAAATAGCAATTTTCAGACTTTTTGTTAGCTGATTTATATAAATGAGATTCAAAGGTACAAAATAATTTAGAACTTGAATTATACTCTGAAGATCAAGTAAGAAAAATGCCAACTCCTTTCACCCATATTTCTAGTTAAAAGAAAATGCTCAGAATTTCAAACTTAACTGTAGACATGTATACTTAATGACATTTGTTTGGCTTAAAAAAGAAAAATTAAGGGCACCCAAATGTGAAACCCAACAAAGTTAGGCAAAAAGCACTGGGCTCACATAACACAAAGAGAGATTACTTTTGCTTCATTTAAGCTTAATTAACCTGCAATTATGATTAAACTCAGGGGAAAAAATTTCTCTCCAAATTAAATACAAAAATGTATTACTTCCTAAGTCTGTCCGAAGTTCTTATTACGTTAATATTCAAATTCATAAAGCAGCACTAAATGGCCAGAAACATCTCTAACCTTGACATTTTTTCAGGGGTAATAATAATCTGCAGCAAATGCAGGCCAACCAAAAACCACTTAACTAATTAGTAGTTGCAGTCACCGAGAAAAACATGAATCAACACTGTTATTACAAGTGGCACATTTGAGTGGCATCTAATTATGACTTGATGAGCACGATACTTGCATTATCAACATTACTACTGCATCCCATCGGGGCCTAAAAGCTGCTGATGGCATTGACTTCGAGAAACTCCCACTCAATGGTACAGCAGCACCCAGCAATCGGCTTGGCAGGGGCCCCCTCACTAAATGACACGTTAAGCGTAATTACTGGTAGACATTGTAAATAAACAGGATTGGAAGTGAAAATTGTACCAAGTGCATAAGACACAATCTGACACATTGGAAGTGGCAGCCTTAATTGAGAGTTTCTTTGACTGCTCAAGATCATTTCAACTGCATTTCTCAGAGGACAGTGATTATAACTGTGGAGACAGACGGCATAATGGTATCAGCACTGCTGACAGAGCAGTGAATTAAATTGTATCTGCTGTTGTGTGAAAGCCTTGATGAGAGGTACAGATGCCTTAGTGGTCTTATCATTATAACACAATGGTCATGTTGTCATCAACCTTTCTGGCTCCAATTGAAAAGAAATGATTGTGTGTTGAAGCTCTCCCCACCCCCGCTCCACACCACCTCCCTTTTCCTCTTCTATCTCTTGTTCTGAATAGAACCAATTTTCAGAGAGCTATGAAATCACGCAATAGGTCCTAAAATGCAGCTGCTTGGCATACAAACGGGTCCCCATTAAACTGGAATCACACACAATATGTGTTTATGCCAGAAGAACAAATAGAAGCTGAACACAGGCCAAGTTTATTCACACACACAAAGCCCATGTAGCTCTTCATCAATATAATTGCCTTTTATATTGTAGTTTAAATAATAGGCTCTATTATTTCCTTAAAATCCTAATATTCCTGGCATTTTATCACTATGTTTACAAGGTAGGTTCTTCAAAAATGTGAAGGAAAGAGAAAAGAAACCTATACAATTTTTACAACATCAAATACTACTTCGAATTTTAGCCTTAACTACTTGACATCTTCTACCACAATCTGGTATTTCCACTATCATAACAAAAACATAAACACTCTGCATTTTTCATAGGAATTTGACTTTTTATTCAATAATATTCTTGCTCATGGAAGAGTAAGAAAAATCATTCCACAGTAGTAAGGTTCAGGCCTAGCAAAGAGAGGAAAAAAAAAAAAAACCCACACATTTTCTAAACATTTTGTAAAAAGTTGCCTTCTAACTTAACTTGATAAAGTTAGCTAGGTAGCACTAGCCCACATTTTCTCCAGTTCTGATACGGTTACCCCATCAGGTAGGGTTTTTGTTTCTTCCTATAAGAGGGAACAGTGGAAATTTTAAATTGTGCTTTAATTTTCAGTTTAAAAAATTATCCCAGTGCTAAACTGATAGCATAGAAACCTACTTATAAACTTTCTAGATCCAACAGGCACATATTTCAAAGGGCATTTATATCTTCAAAAAGGGTGACCCAATTTCCAAAACCAAAAGTCAGGTCACCTGACACAAAACAGGAATCTTTTTTTTTTTTTTTGGCCACATCGCGTGGCATGTGGGACCTTAGTTCCCCGACCAGGGATCAAACCCGTGCCCCCTTCAGTGGGAAGAGTGGAGTCTTAACCAGTGGACCGCCAAGGAAGTCCCAGGAATTTTTTTAATATATAAATTTATTTACACCCTTCAAAGGAAAAACATTTTTAAAAACTTTAATTGTTCATTTAATGATTTGCCTATGGCCCTGAATTCGGGCTTGACTCATAATATCCACAATCCATGACCACTGTACCTGAAACACCTATAATTTGGATGACATAAAGGTTTAAAAAAGAAAAAAGATGAACTTTAAATAAAGTGCCCCTATTACTGCAGTTATGTTTAAAAAATCCTTGTACTTTAGAAATACATACTGAAATCTTTACAGATAAAATGATATGGTGACTGGAGTTAGTTTCAAAAACTCCGAGGTCAGTGACAGTAAGTATATGGATGCGTAGAAGAAGACAACTTCTGAAGCTATGTGATGGGTACATGGGGGTTCATTATACTTTTTCTCACTTTGTACAAGCTTGACACTTTCCATAATAAAAGTTTTTCTTAATGACTCTGGGAACTCAGAAGTATACCCTAAAAGAGTATCAATTACTGCTTCTATCAGTCTAGTTGAATTAGCAAAGTCTGTCTCTCCTGTTCTATGACCCCAAAACATTTTTACATACTTCCCATCATAGAATACATCACACTGTAGGGGAACTGGGGTTCTTTTAACTTGTTTTGTCTTCTACTTACTGAGCATCAGCAGAGACTTTCTTCACTCATGGCTGACTCTTGCACCTAGCACAACGCTATGTACAAAATAGTTATTCATACTTGTGTTTGTCTGATGACTGAAAAAATGTCTCAGGCCTAAGTTCATGTGTGAATACCTTTTTACAGGAATGTTCTCTGTAGTACAGAACTGCTTAGGAAACAACCACTATCACTGTTTATCAGGCCAACTATGTGTCTGTCGTGTGCTAAACCCTTTATGTGTGTCCTCTAGTAAATCCTCACAACAATCTTAGGAAGTAGGTATTATCATAGCAATTTTGTATTTGAGAACACTGAGGCCCAGAGAAGTTAAGGAACGTATCCCAGATTACAGAGTTCTAACTGGTAAAGAACAGCTAAAGCTATTTCTAGATGACTTCAATTTTCTATGTTCTTTTCTAATTCCTCATATTTAAAAATGACACCACCAATGATGTTGCTTCCTGAGCAAAACTCCTCTCCATCCAGCCAACTCTCAGCAATATTTGCATGCAGGATATCTCTAAAGTATATGTGGCAATCATACCATAAGTTCTCGTGCAATATCAGATTACTTAGAAAGGTTTTCACGTGGTGAGAAGACAGCCATGAAAGCTAGCAGGTATGCAGGAAAATTGGTAGGCGCTAAAACAGAGCAGAGGGTCTAACGTTGTGGTCTAAAAGACATGAAAGAACCTTACTTACTGTCACTTTCACAGAAATCTGTCTTTCTAGGGAACATGGCTTTACTATGCAGTCAGTGGTGTACTCTGTCCAGAAAGACAGGAGAAAGGCTCGGGAAGAGCTGGCAGAGGGCCAAGAATCACACGGAAATATGGGCAAAACCAGCTACGAAAAGTATGCCAAGCTAGGAAGAGTTGATCCCAACAGCCTAACGAAGCTCTTCCTGACCCTCATTCGGCTGCTCTTCCTACACCTGGAGAACCAGAACTAG